>NC_142650.1:36752500-37377500 GCF_055504915.1 Nelumbo nucifera
GAGGCACATGGATTGTTGAAGGCCTGACTGATTGGCACGCTGAAGCCCATGCCCTAAGGAATGGTTTTGTCGCATCAGCTCTGCCGTCCGGCCTGGCGCCGAAGCTGACGAGATTATAAGAGACAGCATTTGATGGCGAGAAGACAAAGAGAAGGAAGAGAAGAAGCAAGGGGATGATCAGTTTAGCCATGTTTACTCTAGTCTTGACCCTTGAGCAGAGACTAGAGAGACGGGAAGAAGTTGTGGCAGTGTGGCTATTTGTATTGTATTGATTATAGACGAGGAGGATTCCATTTATTATTTAATGTTTTACATATTCTTTTATGGTAAGTACAGATCCTCTAGTGGGTGACTGCCACGTGTACTACATGAAAGGCTTACTGTGGGAAACCAGGGAGAATTTAATGCAAACACTTGGAATGCGTGTTGCAAAGTTAAAGGAAGTGTAGTTAGTTTGTGGAGACCGAGGTATTTTAGATTCGGGGACTCATGCGACACATGGAGAGGAGGAAAGCCAGGAATAGAATAAGGCAATCCATGTGGCGGAATCACAGCTCACGATGTACTGTGTTGGGCCGGGCCATTTCTTTGCGTAGGATATAAGGGATTGTATGTTGGACCAAGACTATGTTGACCACTAGGCCTGAAATATAGGCCCAATTCAGCCCTACAACTGTAGAATTGGGATCTGTGAGGTCTGCTCCTCACACCGATTTCACAGCCACATCCCACCGTCTATTGGGAGTATTTTCCATGAATAAAATGTACGGGACATGCTCCTGTGTGAGGTTAGTATAAGAAGCACTCTGTAGGAAGCAGATCCGGACCTGGTTGGACATTAGACTTATGAGCTGAATCCATATCTCCTGCCAACAAAACACATCCAAACACCCTTTCAATGTAATCTGACACCGCATATCTCATATATGGTGGTTCAGTCTCATGGTGGAATGTGTGGTGCGGATCATGTTGATAGGGAGTTGGAACGTGAAACTTACTGGCAAAATAGATTTTTGAGATGATATAATCAGTAGTCTACATGACTTTTACATATAAAATAATATAGGTTAAAAAAAGTAAAAAAACCTCTTCTATAGCAAATAATAAATGATCAGAAGTCTTTATTATAGCAACAAAATATAGCTTATCTGAATTTGGGCATTGTTCATTTGTTGACTTGTTTAAGGAACACCAATTATGAGGAAATATTGGCTCCAACCTGTCCTCCAATCAAATGCATTTTATTTTTAAATTTTAGGGTTTAAGGTTAATTAGAGTTTAGGTTTTAAGGTTTAAAGTTAATGAGTTTTCAGGGTTTATGGATTTTCTTTAAAAAAAAGGGTTTAAGGGTTTAGGGTTTCGTGTGTATATATATATATATATATATATATTCCCATTATGTATGACCATGCCAATTTGTTTTAACTACTCTTAAACCCTAATCTTAATGGCAAGATGTCATTAACGAGATGTCATTAGTAATTTTTATTCCATAAGTTTATATTTTAATATAATAATTTCATGATTTTAGATTTTCAACAGAATGATCTATTATAATCTATAATAGATTCAAACTATTTTAGCATTCCTTTTCTCAAGTTTGTACTAAAACGAAAACTAATAAAAATATTAAACAAGTAAAGAATAATAAAAAATTTGGTTAGCATGATCATAAAAGTTCAGTTTAGGTCTCTGTTAGTCAAAGATTAAGGCCATGTTTGGTTTGTAGGAATAGGGGTCTGGAATCAGAATCGGAATGGGCTATTTTGATTCCAACTGTTTGGTTGGGTGGAATTGGAATCACATTCCTATTCTTACTGGATTAGCATTCCTCCTTTTGAGGGAATGACCATTCCCTACCCTTCCCTTGAGAATGAAATCCTATTACTGCTGATTTCAATTCTCATTCCCATTCCTGTCTGAACCAAACAGAGTATAGGAATGAACCATTCCGATTCTGATTCCAGAGAATTTCGATTCTAATTCTGATTTCAAATCAAACGAACCATAGGAGAATTTGAGACATTTGATGAGATTTCAAGAAGATGGGAGAAGTTGAATTGGGTTAAAGTCATGATTAAGGTTCAGAACCTTGGATTGAACTAGAATTGACCTCAACCTGACCTAACCCGGTCTGAATTGCATCCCTAACCAAGGGCTCCTCTTTAGAGAGGGTCATTGCTATTGAATCCGACACCCACGTTTTCAACAGTAGAATCCATCTCTATCCATCAGAATCAATTAGCTACGTAAACGGATTTTTAGTTATTCATATGTACTTTGTGTTTTATAATCTATAAAATACATTAAATTATCTAAACCAACTATATAGTCGTACGTAATGGTTGAAAAGAAAGTTGAGGCATTTTATCTTCCTTAAATCATTAACATGCTATCAGAGCATCATCACTCCTCTATACTCATCTTTCCCACTCTGGTAACACCTCTGCCATATATGTGCCCATTAACATCATATATCCACCCAAAAAATATCATGAATGCAGACAATATGGTTCAATCTTCTCAACAACAATAATAAATTTAAACCTATAAGAAGCCTAGTTTGTACCATACGTCTACTAATACTGTATCACCCTACTAGGCTTGTTTTGCAAATATCTTATCTACCATAAGAATACTAGGATTTTCACTATGAGGTGTTTACAATTGTAAACTTCTATATTAACACATACAAAACAGCTCTATCCTTTGATATTGTGGTATTCCCTTAATTAGGTTCAATTTGGAAGGAGTACATACATAAATATATACCGTACAAATACATGCAAAATAATACAGAATACAATAATAACAATCAAGTTCACGGCAGTAGCAACAATGGCAACAAAAAAAATGAGGGTTTTAACAATCAAGGAAGAGGGTGTTGACCAACTGCCTAAGTTGCTATCCCAAGAATGAGAGAATTGGATTTGTACTCTTCACACATTACACGGACCACATTTTTATAAGCTGCCCTATTGCTAAGCAAGTATGGAATATTGCTAAAGACTGCTTTCAGGTTCTCAATGACTTAGGCAATAATATTTGCGAATGGTGGAACTTCATCTCGAGTAATAACGGTATGAATCCAGGTGACACCTATAACAAAGAGAAATTGGTTCTCCTCCTCTAACAAATTTGGAAGAATCGCAATGAATGTATTTTCAATAATAGGAGTTTGTCCCCCTATATCATCATTGAAAGGGCTTATAATATATTTTTAGAGATCCAAGGGATGAAGGAGGGAGATGATGGGTGTTTGAGAAAGAAGGATGTTATCCCTAATAGATGGAAGAGCCCTGATTTTGAAGTTATTAAAATTAATTTTGATGCATCGTGCATTAATGGGGATTGTTCAGTTGCTTGTATTGCCAGGGACCACCTGGGTCATATTCTGGATCTCAAAACCTACAAGCTAGGTAAAACTACAGTTAACGTTGCTGAAGCGTGGGTGGCATGGGTGGCGTGGGAAGCCCACAATCTTAGTCTCAACTTTTCAAACAGGTACATCATCATCGAAGGAGATTCGAAGCTTGTTATCGAGTGTCTGAAGAAGAGCTACAATCCTCCATAGAGAGTATGCCCAATTATTGAAGATTGCTACACTTTAAGAGAAACATTAGAGGAAACGATTGAGTATCATCACATCTACAGAGAAGGAAACACGACTGCAGACTGGCTAGCTAACTATGCACGCACAAACAATGTTTCTCTCAGCTCCGTCCCTATTCCTCTAAATGTAATTGCTTGTTCTGATTTCTGGGGACGTACTACCCCCCATTCTGACTTTATAAAAAAAAATTGGGTTTGTACTAAATTTACAAAGATTCTTAACTTAGTTTTTAATTTTGAAGTTATTAACTAGCAGCTACAATCTAACTTGTCTATTTAATAACTTTAACATAATAAATATGAAACACCAAGAGCAATTAATGAAGACGCTCAACTTTAATTTGAACAAGCATAAACAGATTATACAGTTGCCGAGTTGTATCTGTTATCGAAACAACCTACCAAGCTAATACGAAACTGTGGATATCTTCAAGTTTATAACAAATGTTGCTCATAGAATGTTGATAATTGAAACCTACCCTTACTCTAATGCAACATTAGAATGCTAAGAGCAAAAGGATCAAGAGACAAGTATGTACAGGACCTATAGTGGTTCACCTCTCCGAACCTATATCCTCTCCTTAGAGTTGTAATGTGGTTGCCCACACTATAATGGGTCGTGCCGGACCAACCCACGGTCCAAGCAAGCCATGCCTGCCTGGCACAAATTCCCATGGTTTTTAAAAATGAATCGGTGACCGAATTGGTCAAGGGTCCGGTTATCGGTTCGAACAGTCCAACCATTCAACCCGAACAGCCAGTCCGTTCTTAAAAAATTGGAAAACAGTGAAAATCGTTCGAACAATTAACCAGCCGGTTCAATTTGCTATTTATCTCTCTCTCCCTTCCATTCCCCTTCTTAGCCCTCTAAACTTATGTACTAAGTGTTGAATGTAATAATATTTTAAATTTGTGTGAAGGATAATTGATAGTTTATGTTTTTTGTACATTTAATCAAATAATTGGAAATTTTGATGTTTGTTCATGTTATTTTACTTGCTTATTACTTATATAATAGGAAATTAGATTCGGGTTTTAGACCCAACCCGTCAACCCGACTCACCTCACCTTCAAATGCAAAGAGGATAGGGTTGGAGAGGGTTTTGCAACTGCATGTGCATGGAGGATTTGAATTCTGAAAATCTAACCTGATACTGGTTTTGGGGAGGATACGACTTGGGAGGTATAGAGGGCGGGCAGGTCTAAAATTTACAAAACCTTCCTCAAGCCCACCCCATTGTCGTCCCTACTATTTGTAAATTTTCTTTTGTATTTTTTTAATTTAAAAGGAAATTATCATCTCCTAAAAAATCTCTCTCCCCTTCCAATTACCTAAGCCTTCTCCTAAAATTTCGAAGCAAAAAAAAAAAGGCAACTTACAAAGAACCTTAGCGACAATTAGCCCCTGAATTCTCATTTGTGACCACAACCCCTCAACTTCCAATTTGCCACAAATACCCCTCCATTAGGGTTCTTCAATTAACTTTCAAAAAAAGATTCTCATTCAGATTTTTAAAGTTTTTTAAATCCCTAAACTATCCTTATTTACATCTACTGTGCAAGCACTGATAATGGTTCATTTTTTGTTCTCTGACAATGATAAAGAAACAATGGGATATGTTTTGACAAAGACATAACAAATGTGAAGGAGGTTTTTTTCACTGGATATTCTTTCCTTCTTTGGTAATGGCATAAGAGAAAGTTTCTTCATTGGTGAGGTGTTAGAAGATTAGAGTTAAGATTTCAAAGCTTCAGTCTCTCTTTTTGACATGGATTTGAACTTATATTTATTAAAATTGACATGTTTTGTGTATCAATCATCTAGAGAATTGATTTCAAGAAACTTGTTGCTTGCAAACGTGATTTTGTTTTTGAGAAATAGAAATCAGATGACAATGTCAAACACATTTAGTGATTCTCTCAGTGAAAATTCTCAAAATCCATCCTTTTCTGAAAGGATTCTAAGAATGAGAATCCCCAGAATTGATGCCAAATGGGATCTTATGTTCTCGGTTCTCTTTTCTACCACAATGTGGCAAATCCATTCTACCGAAAAGTGCTAATTCTTCTTCAGATTGCAAACTATTTAATAGACTAGTTCAATTAGAAAGAGAAAAGGTATCTTTAAATCTTGTGTCAGTGAATGGGGATGCAATCCAAGAATCTTAATCAATATACGTAATTCCCTAGAATTTTATTAATAGGCAATTTATAAAATAAACAAACAATAATTTTATTAATACAAAGTCAATTAAAAATAAAAAATTAATGAAAATTTATCTAACAATAACTAATATACATAAGATATTAGTGAAATTAATAATTAAGAAATATTATCAAAATTTAAAATTGCATTTAGGTTCCATATAAAAATAATAAAAATTATTTAATTATAAAAATTATTTTTATTTTAAAATCCATAAAAAATAACACAAGTTTATCTAAAATACCATAGTCCAAAATTAATAATTGGGTTGGACTTTGACCAGCTATTCCTAAATGCAACGGTCTTAAGGCTTCTTATACTTTAACTTTATTTAGCATAACCTATGCATTTCAAACAAAATTATTGTTAAAAATAAATTCTATTTAAGTTCAATTTAAAAATAATAAAATAATATTTATCTGGAGATAAAAGTTAATAAATATAACTAAAAATAATGAACAAACAATGGATACAAAAGTAATGCTTGGGGTTGATTCAATTTGGCTTGGAAGTTGGAACAACCCTTAATTAGGACTACCAATTTCTCGAAACAAGTCATTAAATACCCACCTAACAACATCTTCTTCACTAGCAGTATTTGAACATTGGACCATTTCGATTGCCTAGATATTCCCTAGCAGTATTTGAACATTGACCAATTGTTTCTTGGCCCGAAACTAACTAATTAAATGAAACTCCATGGAAGTGGACATAAATGCTAAGCTACATTCATGGAACTGGGCATCAATTGGTGCCATGTGTGGGGTCTTACTAGACACAAAGGTCATTCCCTTGCTCTCACTATTATGTTGACTCAAAAAAACTCTAAGCACACTCATCATTCCAGTAGATGATCCTCCTTAGGGAGGCTTCCTCCCCATGTTGAGCCCTTTGTGCTGCCATAGGGGGTAACCATGGACCAACTAAAGGACCTTGTGTCATGGTTTTTAAAACTGAACTGGTCAGGGGTCCGGTTACTGGTTTGAACGGTCCAATTGTTCGACCCAAACAGCCAACCCATTCTGACAAAAAAAATAAAAAAATAAAATTAAAAATTGGAAAACGGTCAAAACCGTTTGAACGGTTAACTGGCCAGTTCAGCTGTTTGCTGACCAAAATCAACGGTTTTGGAGAAAAACGGAGGTTCCCAGTTTTTACAGTCCGGTCCAGTCTGGTTTTGAAAACAATGCCTTGTGTAGCTGGTTCGGCTCCAGCTGTGGAATAGCTCCCAGCATAGATACCAATGCCTCTAGCACCACCAGCAGCTCGAACTCCCAATAAAAGCCTTGTTAGAACCCGCACGTCGAAGCAAGGGGACAACACCTACATTCCTAAGAAAGGGAGTAGGGTGAACTCTTCCACTAGGACAAATTACTCGTGCACTGCAGCAACCTCATTGTGGCACAAGTATGGAAGGCGTCCCCAACGAGCTCCCATAAGAAGCTAACTTGGAACTCAGAGCAACAAGCATGATAGCTCATCTAGGGATCAGGAGGTTAGCCGATCTAGTACTTTAGTACTCCAAAGGTAACTAGGGAATCTCCTCTCTTGCCCAAGATACTCTCATAGACTCACCCTAAGGGCTTCAAAACACTAACCCTAGAGACCTATGATGGAACTGCTGACCCATTAGACCATATGGAGAGCTTCCAAGCCCTCATGTTACTTCACAAGGCCTCAGAAGCAAGCATGTGCCTGGCCTTTCCAATCACCCTTTGGGAAGCAACTCGATTATGGCAGCTAACAGGGCTTGCACCCCATTCCATAAAGAGCTTAGACCAATTTATCAATCTGTTGGTGGCCCACTTTGCAACAAGTCGCATATACCAGAAGATTGCAAAGAATTTAATGCACATCCAGTAGCAACCTGAGGGGAACCTTCAGGAGTACATATAGAGATTCAACTTGGACGCTCTCAAGGTATGCAACCTTAATCTGAAAATAGCAATAGCAACGACCTCCCATGGGCTCAAAGATTTGTGCTTCTTGTTCTCCCTGGCGAAGAAGCCACTCCAGGACATGACCGAGTTCCTCAACCAAGCAAAAAAGTGTATAAACGTTGAGGAATCCATCTATGCATGCAAGGATAAAGGATAAAGGAAAAAATAAAAGAAAAAACCAAGTCGATGAGTGAGATGGAGACGACAACAAGCAGATTTGAGGCAAAGGGACCTCATCTAGACGATTTCACACTCCACCCAAAAGGTACCAAACCTATACTCCACTCAACACCAAGCAGGGGTGAGATACTTATGCAGATTAAGTACTAGGAATACTTGAAGTGGCCCCCACTCATGAAGGGCAACCTTGCAAAGAGAAACTAGGACTGGTATTGCAAATTCCACCAGATTATTGGCCATGACACTAAGTACTGCCGAGAATTGAAGAATGAGATCGAGAAGCTCAACCAGCATGGCTACCTCAAGAAGTTCGTCAAGGACAACTAACCTACCGAACAACCAAAGGACTGGGAAGAGGAACCTGAAGTGGGAGGTGTTGTTGGGATGATTATAGTAATCACGAGAGGTTCGGTTGTAGTCAGATGTACCCACACATCCAGAAGAGCATCAGCCCAAGAAATATAGACCAACCCCAACACCTAACCTCCCAAGCAACCAAATCTAGATGAGACAATCTCGTTCACAAAAGAAGACTTGAAGCACGCCCATCTACCTCACAACGACACCATGGTTGTAAAATTTATGATAGCGAACTATGAGGGAAGACAAATTTTGATTGATAGTGGAAGTTCTACTACTATTTTGTTTTTTAAAGATTTCGAATAGATGAAACTCAACCGGAAGCATCTTGTCCCAATTGATGTACCATTTTTCAGTTTTAATGGAAACGTTATCTTTCCACTTGGGAAGATTAACCTGTCGGTAACAACGAGGACCACGCTGAGTAGGGTAACTGTGATAACATAATTTCTAGTTGTGAAATCACCATCAACCTACAAAGTCATTTTGGGCCACCCACTTTTGCATGCCCTCCGAGTAGTTGTATCGACCTACTACCTTGCCATGAAGTTTCCAACTAAGTGAGGGATTAGTGTAGTTCAAGGGATAAGCTCAAATCAAGGAAATGTTATGTGGTAGAATTGAAAGGGAAGTAATCCCTAGATATCAACATGGATCTAACTGATGAGATTGGCAAAAGTCGGGGACAGCCCGTGGAGTAAGTGGTCATGATACCCCTTTGTAAGGCTGAACCAAAGAAGAATGTGCAAATCAACTCACTTCTTTTAGACCCCCTCCAAGCTAAATTAACTTGTTAAATAGTAAAGGAGTAACTTCGCTCCAAGTCAATGGAGGGGGATTAACAAGGAAGACGGAAAGCTCATGGACATTGAGTTTATACCAGAAGTACTCAGACTAAATAGCCAATGTTGTACTCGCCAAGAAGGCAAATGGTAAGTGGCACAATTGCACCAACTACATCGATCTAAACAAAGCATGCCCGTAGGATAGCTCTCGCTTTCTCAAAAAGTTGACTATTAGAAGCCACCTTGGGATTCAAACTACAAAGCTTCATGGATGCCTTTTCAAGCTATAACTAGATCCTGATGCACTCTGATAATCAAGAAAGTACCTCTTTTGTTTGAGACAAGCTTATTACCAAGTTATGCCTTTTGGCCTTAAGAATTCCAACATGACTTACTAACGCCTTGTAAATAATATCTTTCAAAATTTAATAAGAAATAATGTTGTGGTTTATGTCAATGATATGATAGCTAAAAGTAGAACTGCTAACTTGCACATAGATGACCTAGCCAAAGTGTTCAGGGTGTTGAGAAAGCATCAATTAAAACTCAACCCGAACAAATGTGTTTTCAGTGTCACCTTGGGAAAATTCCTTGGTTACATGGTAACTCGACGTGGCATTAAAGATAACCCGAAGAAAATCTGAGCTATCCTAGACATGTAACCGTTGAGGTCCATCAAGGAGGTCTAAAGACTAACCAGTTGGGTTGTGGCACTTAGCCACTTCATGTTTTGAGACCTAGTTTGTAGTTCCTTAGTAGTCGACTACTATTAGCATATTGTTCTTAGTAGTCGATTACTACCAGCATACTATTCTTAGTAGTTGACTACTATCAACATATTGTTCCTAGTAGTCGACCACTTGACGAAGAGATTTCCTAGTAGTCAACTACTAGGACACTATTGTAACTTCATCTCTTGTACTTTGTGATTTCCCTAATATATGTAATAGAATGGTTGGTGCCGTTAATACAATTTTTGAGCCTTTTCTCACATTGCTTCTCTCTTTTTTCTTCTCTTCTTCTTCTTCTTGAAAAACATGGTATCAGAGCTTTGATACTTTTTCCTCCTGCTTTGAACTTAAAACAACAACATGCTAAAAATAATACTTGTAACAAACCAATTCTTCTATCAACAAAAAATCAACCTAGAACCTATAATATCTATAAAAAAAGAACCGCCCATTGTCATGTAATATCCACAAAACAACTTAAAACATCTCTATAAAGAACTTCATCTTCCATTCAACTCCTACAAATAAAAAGTGAAATAAAAAAGATATTAGCAAGCTAAGAAAAAATAGTTCAAATTAATGAAAATAAATAAGTAAGAAAATATTGAAGATGATTTTGATTTTACCAAAACTTGCACCCACTCTAAACTTTAGATTCATCTTCATTAGTTAAGTCTTCATCACTAGAAGATTCACCTTTTTCTTCATGAACATCTACAAAAGATAATAAAACTAAATATTAATTGATGCATTAAAAGAAAAAATAAATACTTATTAGAAAATTTAAAATTCAATTACCTTGAGATTGTTGTCCGTGTAGACAATCTTGGAGACAAATCATTGCTTGAATAGTTTTTAGCTTAAGAGAAGCCCAATACTATTCCACCATCTTCCTCTAGTATTAAATGCAGACTCTGAAAATACAGCTGTAATTGGAATAGACAAAACATCGTATGCCAATATTGCAAGTTCTTGATATCTCAATGCACCCACCTTCCACCATTCCAAAATATCTATTTCTTCTATCATATTATGCACTAGATCCTCCAAGTAAGTATCCAAGATGGATTTCTTTACTTGCACTTTGAACTTATGACTCAAAATTCAAGTACTCTTCTTCATCTACAATCCTAATCCTTCTTTTACCATCATCACTAGTTCCAACATTTGTATATTTTCTAAACAAAGCATCAATAGATATAACAGCAATTAACAGTAATTAAATATCAATTTATAATCATCCTAATACTTCTAAAATTTTTCTAACATTGGTTTTACTATGTCATCCAAGAATGAATGTGATCTAGAAGTCTTTCTCAAACACGTGTATGTTATGTACAGACTGAAAATATAAATTGGAAGTTGGGTATTTAGATCCAGAAAAGAGATTGTAATCATTAAATACCTATAAAAAATCACATAAAAGCTCTGGTTTAGACCATTCACCTTTAGATGGAGGAAACTGAAAATTTGAGTAATGAGATGCCATGTAAGAAAATTCTTGTCTAAAAGTACAAAACAAGTTGAACCATGTTGTAAGTTAGTTCTATCTGGTAGAACAATTTAAGTGGATATGTCACTTTGAATCTAAATGCAACTGTGCAACAATGTCATCAAATTTCTTCTTTCTTGGACCTGAAATCTTCACATATCCAATGCTATCTCTTATCTTGGGAACAAAATCCATTAACTCGTTCGCTCCAATTTGAACAATCAAAATTAATATATGCGCACAACAACGAATATGAAAGAATTTACCATCACATACAAGATCACATTTATTCAATAGATGACACTTCAAAGTGTTTTCCATGACATCATTCACACTACAATTATCCAAAGTAATATAATACTTTATTCTCAATCTCTCATTCAAACAAGCTAGATATAATAGCACCATAAATTGTTAAATCAGCATGTGGATGAGGGATACAATGAAAGCACAAAATCCTTTTTTGTAACTTTCAAGAACTATCCACAAAATGTGTTGTCACAGTTTAATACTTATCACCTACCCTAGATTTCCACATATCTACTGTCAAATATACTCATCCAGGGATTGATTCTAATAAACCATGCAAATTATACTTTTCTATGTTGTATTGATCCATGATATCCTACTTGATGGTATGCCTAGATGGCACTTTAAACCCTGAACGTGCAATTTGCATGGTTAATTTAAAATATGGTGAGTCAACAAAACTAAATGGTAACTCCATCGTCACCAACATATTACCAAATACTTTTTGCTACAAATATAGATCAAATGAAAATTTTGATAACTTCTTTGATCCTTGAGATGCAAGCATCATTTGTTTTACATCTTGATTTTTTTCATTTATTACATGACTTCAAATGTCTATGCATATGGCTAGTCCCACTTTTATAATCAGTTGACATGACCAGATTATAAGCCTTACATCTAGCCATTTACTTAGAACTTGTAGTTGCAGAAAGTTTTTTAAATTCTTTCCAAACAATTGATTTACTCCTTTTTTGTGGTCTATCAATAATTTTATCAACACCCACATCTACTTCCTCAATGACAGGATTAATATTGTCACCATTGTTTTCCTTGTCCATTAATATAACTATATACAAATAAATTATAATTAATATAAGAATAAAAATGCATCATAATCACTATAGTTAAAATTTAAAAAAAAAAACATAAAACATGAAAACAAATTGCAATAGTGACTACATCCAACCTCTAATTAAGCGTTTGCCAATTGCCAATCCAAATACCACCAAGAGAGAGAGAGATTAATATTTTGATGAATGAGAGTTGCAAGAAAAAAACTTTTAATGCAGTAATGCAGTAATGCATAGGTTTCTCTATTTACACATGAATGTCCACATCTTTTTTTAATACGTCCAAATCATTGAAAACCAAAATTGGTTTCATTTCCGTTGGCACATCTTCATAGATGAACATGTGCAGGCCAATGAAGCCATTAAAAATAAGTAATTGAAACCCACAATCACAAGAAAAAGGCATATCACATATGGGTTTATTGTTTTGATTGCCATTGACAATCTTTTTAAGTTTTTTTTTATCTTTGTCTCAACTCATTTAACAAAAACCAAAAGCAAGAGGCATATCACATATACAGGTCAACATAAATATTCAAAATCCATGATGTTTTCTGACACAAGAAGATAAAAAAAAAAAAAAAGTATAAAATGTACCTTGCAGTAGGCTTGCACAATTGCACTCTTTCCTGTACCTTGATGGGTGACGGGCGTTGGAGTAGTTTTTCTCTTGCACAAGCTTGTAGTCTTGCACAGTTGCATAGTTGGACTCTTGAAAGTAGCCAGACTTTTTCTCTTGGAAGGAATTATTGTAAGGTGCAGTGGGTTTTGACTTTTAATGAGGGAGAGATTAGTGGGCGATGGTTTTGTGAAATTGGTGAGAGACTGAGAGAGAGAGAGAGAGAGGAGACAAAATGACAACTGAGAAGATTAGGGTTTAGTAATTTAATTAGTCTTTTTTTAGTAATTTTCATATTCCATTGAACATTAGATTATAGTTTGGTAAGACCGTAGGATTAAAATCTTTAATCTCTTACAAATCTCGACTTAATATATAAAACATCAATGATCAAATATTTTTAAATAATATATACATAAATATATATTATATGTTATTTGTAAATATCTGGGTTGGGTCTAAAAATTAGGTCTAAGCCCGGATTTTCCAAGCCGGGCTAGGCCGAAATGATCACCCCTAGACCAATCCCAACAAAGTGACGCTCGAGTACACTTTGCAATTTGAGTTTAAAGCATCGAGCAATGAGGCTAAGTACGAGGCACTATTGGTGGGATTGTCATTGGCTAAAGAGGTTAGTGTAAAAAAGATAATCGTCTACAACATCTCATAGCTCATTGTTAACCAAGTCAATGAGCAGTATAAAGATCGGGAATCAGCCATAATCAAATATTTAGCAAAGGTATGGGACAATACACGAAGGACAGTTTACACTTAAGTTGAGGTCTAAGAATGCTTAAGCCGATGCACTTTCACAGCTAATTGGTTCTAAGGACAATTTACATCTAGGATTTGTCACACCCTGCATAAAGAAAGAACCAAAAGTCAAAGTCTCTCCAATCATAGTTACTGAGCCAAGCTGGATTAATCATATCATGGAGTACCTGCTCCAAGGCACACTACCCACAGACCGAGTTGAAGATCAGAAGATCGCTTACTGATCTACTCACTACGCCATCATAGCTGACCATCTTACAGGAAGTCCACCTCGCCCTACCTCAATTGTCTCAAGCCTATTGAAGCTAAGTACGTGTTGAGAGAACTCCACGAGAGAATCTATGGTGAACACTTTGGGGGTAGGTCATTGGTTCAAAAAGCACTTTGGCAAGGGTATTACTAGGTCACTATGAAAGAGGACGCCATCCAGATGGTCCAATAGTGTGACCAATGTTAGCGTCATGCTAACATACCACATCAACCCACCACAACCAGATATACCTCACCAATCCTTGGCCATTTGCATAGTGGGGGATCAACATCCTTGGTGCTTTCCTATCAGCCACAGACCATAGAAGGTTCCTAGTTGTGGCCATCGACTATTTCATAAAGTGGGTGGAAGTTGAGCCATTTGCCACCATTATAGCCTAGCACATTCAAAGTTTCTTCTATAAGATTAGTATTTACATGTTCAAGCTACCATAGGTGCTAATCTCAGACAAGGGTAAGCATTTCACCGACTTAAAGTTCCAAGACTTCTACTCTAAGCTAG
This sequence comes from Nelumbo nucifera, assembly GCF_055504915.1. NCBI lineage: Eukaryota > Viridiplantae > Streptophyta > Magnoliopsida > Proteales > Nelumbonaceae > Nelumbo > Nelumbo nucifera. Next base: position 36,767,075 of record NC_142650.1, read on the forward strand.
CAATCCAACAAAATTTCACCTTGATCAGTTACCCCTAAGCCAACGGGAAACCGATGTAACCAACGGAACGATCCTCCATGGGTTAAAAACATGTCTCACTCGAGCTAAGGAACAATGGGTAGAAGAGATACCCAGCGTGCTATGGGGTTACTGAACTACAAGTAGAACTACTACTAGCTAAACTCCGTTCAACCACACTTTCGGCACCAAGGCGATCATTCCGATTGAGATCAAAGTTTTTACCTTACAAATGGAGACCTACGATAAGGAAGAGAATGATGACGAGCTCTAGACTAATCTGGACCTGATAGAAGAAGTACACAAGCAAGCCCAAGTTCGAACTATGACTAGACCTATTCATGGGCCAAGTAGCCCGATGGGCTGGCCCAGCCTAGCCCATCTTAAATTGGGCTTGGACAAAATTTTAAGCCCGCAGACTCGAGCTTAGGCTCTAAAAATCAGGCTCGACTATTTTTTGGGCCGGACTCGGTCTTTCCCAAATAAGCCCAGCCCTAGCCTGATAATATTAAATATATAACAGAAATATAATATATATGTTAATAATACATAATATATTATATAATAATAAAATTAATAGCAAAAAAGTATTGCATATTTATTAAATGTATAAAATATTATATAATATATAATATATGATTAATATGTTATAAAATACCTATCAAAGTTGGGGTTCAAGCTTGGGCTCGGACCTAGGAATCGGGCTTTATATAGGGGCGGGCTCAAGCTCAAGATCTAAGCCCGATGGTCGGGCCGGGCTCGGGCTCAGGCCTAGTAATTTTTTGTTTATAAAGAGGCAAAGCCCAGCCTGGCCTAGCCCATGAACAAGTCTAGCTATGACTTACCAACAAAGGGTTGCTCGATGTCATAATGCAGAAGTTCGAAGGAGTTTTCGTGTTAGTAACCTTCGACAAGTCATGGTGCCCAAGGTAGGTTCTAGAAAACAAGTACCCTACAAAATTGTTAAGGTACTAAGACTCAAGACCTACCAGGTCAAAACATTGGAAGGGAGATCAGTACCCCATACATGGAATGCTAGGAACCTCAAATTGTATTATCAGTAATCATATTAACATTATTAAATGAAGTTTCAAGCTCAATTCATTATTTCAATTTATTTCACTTTGCCTAATTTGATTCATTTCACCATTTGTTCAATTTATTTCACTCAACCAACTCACCCTCACAAGCTAGGACAACTCATCTCAGTTTTAGTTAACATTGGGATGAGTAAGTCGGCATCAATTTGCCGGGATAGCTCAAGTGGATGGATATGAACTACTCGAGATTGGGATTGATCGTGCCCTAACCCCACTCTAAGTGACCTCGCTTTGTGCAACTTTGGTTGGAAATCATTTCAAACTTAGCCACCTCAGACCGATATGTGGAATGTTTGAGAAAAGTTTAACTCAGAATTTTCACTAATCAGTGAACAAAAATTCATTTCATTACAAGATGATTGTCTACATCGAATAAAATGGGGGAGAAAAAGAAAAACTTAGCTCGGAGGCCTAGGATACATTGTTGCATATTTACAAGGTCCAAGAAAAGAGGAAAAAAAGCTTCAGACATCACTAGGGGGATGTCATCTATGACCTCCTCACCATCCCAAGTCCATTCCTCCTTGCCGAAGTCCTCATACTCATAAGCCTTTTTCAACACCTCAACAATAACGACCATCAGTTTTAACCTCACCAAGTCTCACTCTAGAAATAGAACAACCATGAGCTGATGGCAAATCTTGCTCATGGATGCAAAGGCATACTTGTTCCTGTCACCTCGAAACTCAAGACAAGAGATGTACTCCTCAATGAACTTTGCCCTAATGACCTCCAACTCCTCAGCGTGCTTGGCCTCCATGATCTTCAGCTCTTTGGCATGCTCGACCCTCATTTTCTCTAGGCTGCCTAGCAGCACCATGGTGTTCTTCTCTACCTCAATCAGCTTCTCCGACAGTTTGGCCTTTTCTCACCTTGTCCTTCAGGGCACCAATCTCTACCTTTGTCGCATCCATCTTTCCTTGGATGTGCTACCTCATTCCTGATGGCCTCATACTGAGCAATGTACACCCCAGCCTTTCCCATCAATGCTTGCAACATGGAGTTGGCCTAAAAGGAAAGATCGATCAACTCAACTCAACATTAAAAAAGGGAGAACATAACATAAATAGGCACTTACCATCACAAGGTGTCGAACAAGATGGGCTCCGAGCATCAAGGGAGCCTAACTCCCCATCTCATTAACATCTTTAGGGAGTAAGATCTCCTTGCTTAGCTTGACCATCACCCTAGCGTCCCAGGATTTCTCATTCAAGTGCGTTGATTGCCTCCCCTATGCCAATGACCTGGTCCCCGAGGTACCGACTACTTCTACACTGGGAGTTGTGGTGACATACTCAAAAAGGGGTTGTGTGCTCCCTCCTGACTGCCTCCTTCGGTCACCATTTCAATGTCCTAACGTTGATGTGAACAACCTCCAGGGCATTGGCACCCCTCACCAAACCTCGACTCATCATTTGCATCATGGGAAGTTCTAGCCTTCACAACCTTCATCATGTCGGAAAAGACTCTGGTAATATCGACATTCAACATCCCTCATGCAAGGAGGAAAGTGCGTCAGACAGCAATATAAGGTAAGTAAAATATGAATAAGAAAATATCTAAGTATAGAAAAGTGACCTACCCGTTGGACTTAGACCAGCTCGGACCAATAGCTCCTCGGCTAAGTAATCCCCAACCTATAACTTCTTGATAACCAAGTCCTCAACTAGTGACTTCTCGAGCTAAGTTAGGGTCTCTTTGCCCAGGGCGGCAAAAGCCACAGTCTAATCCAAGGTAAAGGGCTACCTTCCTTCAGTCGTGATGTAAAAGAACTTGTTCTTCTAGGTCAGAACCTTGGAAGGAAGACCATCCAATTGCTTGTGTTAAGATCAATATGACAAGTATAAAAAAAAAAAAAAAAAACCTTCTCATTAGACAGGTGCTTTATTTGGCTAATAACCCAAGAGGTCTTGATGTTTAAGGGGAAGTTGAATTGATGGAAAATCAAGATGGTGCCAATTAGTACCCTTATTGAGTTTAAGTGACGTTGCCCTAAGGTGATGTCATAGTAATTCAAGACTTCATATACAAGGGGTGAAGGGGAAACCTAAGGCCTGCTACGGACTACTCGTATGCACAACCCTCTCCTTCCTCGTGATTCCAAGGACGCTGGTCAGGACCAAGGAGGATAAACCTAAAATTGTCAGGGACATGGCACCACTCCCAGATCCATCGGAGGTCGGCTAGTGTTAGCTGAGTCAGGCCAGACTCGAACTTCTTTCTCAAAGTTGAGGCCCTTTTATGGGAACCTCAGCACTCTTGGATTGGGAATTCCTCTTCCCCAACCTGAGCACTAACCTATTCCTCTCCCTCAAACTCAAAAGAACTAGACATAATGAAATAAAAGAAAAGGAAGGAGACTCGCCTAAGAGAACTAAAAGAGTAGACCGACCGACTTAACTCTAACCAAACTCCTCAACCACAAACCGAGCTCTCCAACCTCACTATAGGGAAACTCCACAATGGACAAGTGAAAATGGACCCCCTAGCACTGCTATTTATAGGTAAGAATGGCAAATTATCAATGACTAAGATCCATTTGATCCAACAAAGGGGGGAATCGCAACAATTCATCTCTTAAGGCACAAATTCAATTTTTCGTGTTTCTTGGCATCCATGATGGTTAATTTTCCTTTTCCATGTGGAGTATGTGCATACGGCGACATGATCTATCAAATGGTTCAAAACCAATGTACATAACTCATAGGAATTCGCAAGCCCCAGAAACCTAATTCCAAAGTATTTGACAAGAACCGCAACTAACCAAACTACTTATTTTGCCCGAGTTGCTTACATCGAACTCAGAAGTGGGAGGCAATTAATGAGGGACGATTTTCCCCTCCTGTTACACCTTGTATCCACTCAGAAGTGAGCTTCTCCTTATCTTCGTTAGCACAGAAGGGCCAACCCATTCCTTGTGCGAACATCAAACCACCTGGCACTACTAGATGCCCACTTCACAAGGAAGTGGGTGAGTTGCCACCATTAATTGCCCAAATGTGCCCACTAAGGCCAACCACCTAACTTGCCCCTCCCGCCATGTCTAAGCCAAGCCTCGAGACCTATATAAGGGTAAGTTGCCACCATTATAAGGTACACATTCTACTCTTGGATTCTTGATCTTGCTTCCTTTGTCACCTTAGAAAGCTCAGCACTTACTGGCTTGACTGTTGAAGACTAGTGCCTAGGACATTCCCCAGGCTCTCTAACTTTGGCTTTATAAACCTTGCTACCAAAGTCCACACCCAAGCGCCAGATCATTTTTGCTAGTAGGGATCACAACTTTTGATCTTCATCAGGTCTGTGCAATCTTATGGGTCACAATGTAGCAAGGCAACCATCATCTATGGTGAGATGAGCCCATCGCCCCAAGGCTTTGACAATGTTTTGCTCTTTACTAGGGATGGAAACGGGCCAGGTTTGGGGAAGGTTTTGTAAATTCTAGACCATACCCGCCTCCCTAAATCTCCCAACCCATACCCACCCCAAAACCCATAATGATTTGGATTTTGAGAATCAAAACCCTCCCTGCACATGAAAATGCAAAACACTCCCCTACCCTACCCTACCCGCATTCAAGAGTAGGGCGGGTTGAGTTTAGAACCTGCATTTAATTTCCTATTATTTCTTGTTATATATAAACAATAAATAAGTAAAATAACACAAACAAACAACAAAATTTTCAATTATTTGATTAAAACATATAAACGAACACATAATCTATCAATTATCCTTCACATAAAATGCAAAATATTATTAAACTCAACACCTAATACATAAAGCTTATATGCTTTCCAATAATATGCGTGTTGAGGAGAATAGGGGTGAATACCCACTGGGTAGGGTAGAAATTGTCATCCCTACTCTTTACCCACCCCTAGAGTTGTACACGGGTCAGGTTGGGTTGGTTTACTGGGGTTTTCCCAACCGACCCGACCTGGTCGGGTTACCTGAGGTGGAAACCAAAACCGACCCACTGATGGGCAAAACCGACCTAGTCGGGTTGGGTCGGGTTGGGTCGGTTTCGGTTTTGCTCCTGCAGTCAAACCTTATTTTTGAAACTTGTCTCACCTTTGGTCCAGTATCAACCTTACTAACCCCTGTTCCACTCAAAAAACTTTTGTATTCAATAAGACAAAAGACAAAACTGTTTTATAAAAGACAAAAGTTATCAATATTCAATATTCAATAAGACAAAAGTTAGAAGACAAAAGACAAAAGTTATCAATATTCAATAAGACAATAAAATAGAAAGTCAAATTGTTTTATAGAAAGAATGCTGAAACATTTATATTTAAAGAAACTTTCTAAATTCTAATCTAGGTAAAAGAGGACACCTAATTCTAATTGTAATTGCCTAATAGGTTGCCTATTTGGTGTAAAAAACTATAGAAACTAGGATATATACAATTTAGTTAAGTAGGAACTAGAAGATAGGGCTGTTCTAGTTCTAGTAGAAGACTAGTTAAGTAGGAAACTAGGAACTACCGAACTGGTAGAAGACTAGTTAAGTAGGAAGACTAGTTCGGTTCGGTTTCGGGTCGGTTTCGGTTTTTACACAAGAAAACCGAAACCGACCCAATATTTCGGTTTATAAATTTTCCCAACCCGAAACCGACCGGTGCTGATGAAAACCCGATCGACTCGGGTTGGGTCAATCCAGGTTGGTCGGTTTGGTCGGGTTGGGCCTTCTTATGAACAGCCCTACCCACCCCCATTAACGGAATGCCTATAGGTTCTGTTACCATTTTCGATTGGCCCTCTGCCAGAAACGATCAACCAACATTCTAGACACGCTACCAAATTGGTTTTTGTGGGCTTTGCTTGATATGAATAAGCTCTTCTTTGATTTTTTTTTTAGGCTTTAAGAAGTTTTTTCTCCTATTCATTGAGAGGCCATCAGCCGCCTGTACTGTAGCCGTAGTGACTTCAATGAATGCACATTTAAGGAAACTACAAAGAGTATAGCTCAAGTAAAGGTAGACTGGGTTGACAGAGAAATAAAAAGAAAAAAAAAAGGCAAATTAGTTACGTTTGTAGGATTTTAACCCATATCTAATATATCAAACAAGTCACAATCTTTATTTACGTTTTGCATGCGTTCATGTATTATATCATTTTTTTTTTCTTATTTTCTCAAGGCTTAAGCCTCATTCCTGTGACACCCCAATCGCCTCGCCTCTGCCTTTTAGTCTTTTAAAACCAAACTATAAGTTGCACATAAAATAACCTGGCAAATCAAACAAAAGAAAAGCTACAAGTGAACCAAATTATAAATGTTAATTAGGTTAGTTTTGTTTTTGATATCATATAAATTGAGTATAGGCGAAGGCCAAGTTCAATATGCTTAGATCTTCCGGCTAAATAAATAATGGCGGAACGAAATCAACAAGTGCAGTCCAGTACAGGCGCTTCAAGTTCACAGGTAATACGTTTCCCACTTGGACATGTGGCCTTCACTTCCCAAATCCCCAACCAAAGACCTTACAAAGTCCGGAGTATTAAACCAGGTCATGGACAATTTATGCCTAATAGCGAATTAAGCTAGCCCGTGAGCTAATTCGTTCAAGAACAAGAATAACTGCATGGTGTCTCCAGGGTGGGCAAGAAATTTAGCCTTGCAACCATGAAATTTACCTTAGACAACTGGGGCTAGGCCTAGACAAGCCTGGAGAGGCTTGTTCAAGTATTGTTACAATGAAGGTAATTCATATGGTTGCAGCAGAACTCGTAGTAGAGAATCCAGTTAATTCATGCCTCTGGATCTTATAATGCCAGATCTGAGTAGATTCTGACCACAAAACAGTATTACACAACGAATGCAGTTTATCCAATGGTGTGAAACTCAGCCATCTGATCTGATCCCAAAAATTGACCACACAACAAGGAAGCACCTAGGCCACGAAACACTTCTGACCAGGGAATTTAGGTTAAAACTCTCCCATACCCAAATTCACCACTCAGTCTTTACATGCAAGCAGCGTTTTTGGGGAAAATCCTATCCCACTTCTCCCAAATTCCACCCAATACAAATGCACACACAACAGATTAGAAAACGAGTAAAAAATATAATGTAGATCGATTTAAAAACACTGGCATTTTTTTTTCTTTTTTTTGCTTTAGAAATATGCTGTTCAGTTAAACATGGCAGAGGAGCTTAACAGATTTCTACAAATAATGGAAACCCATATAAATCTCCCAATCCACCATTTCTTAATGGTGGAACCATGCAAAAATATTGAAATGGAAGATGAAAGAATGCAGCTAAGTGTATAATCAAACAACAACCAGACAGCAGCTACCTGTTTCTACTGGTCTTGGACCCAATATCCGAAACAACACTACTAATTCTGTTTGCTCAATTGATCAGCTCTTAATTCACTTGTTTCTATGCCTCTGGTAGTTATTTCCCTTCCATTGTTAAAAAGCTGAGTTGAAGGGGCCATCTTCACTCCCAAGGAACCACTAACCATGCCTCTTTTGGGAAATTACCACTTGTGGTTATGAGCTTCCTTGGAGGTTTTTCAAGAAAAACATGATAAATTAACCAAGGTGAAATAAATCAATGGATTCCTGCAAAATCTAACCAGAAATCTTCTGCCATTTTTGACAGGGTTACAATTCACCCATCAACCAATCTATTGCAATTTGCTTCTACCTTATGATGAATAGTTTCACCAAGATCTTGGAATTTCCTATCTCCATTTGAGGAATTCTTTCCTAGTGGCTTGCCAAGACATGGAAAAAGTAATTGCATACTGTCATCCATTGGCCAGTCCTCTCCTTTCCTGGAGAGTGCCATTTGTCCTGAATCAAAGCCACGGATGTTGCTACCATTCTTCTCTTTAGGAAGAAGCAATTCATTACCACCATTGCAATAATTGTTGCAATCATTACCAGCTTCACCTAGTCCTTTGTTGGCCTTCTCACCCTTACTCAAACACTTCTCATTTTGAGTGTCAACCAAACTAGAAGATGCTAATAAAATATCACAATCTGGGGAATTTTCAGCATGATTGTTAACCTTTCCACTGCTTTGATGAAGAAAGCCATTTTCAACAAATCCATTGCAGTTGGTATTAACCTTGCAAGAACCTGCTGTAACAGGTTTTCTATGGGTGTTCCCATTACCATTCAAAGATTCATTTCTATTTAGGAAACCAGGAGTTAATATTGGCTTCAAAGCTGCCTTGGTTTGGGATGAAATCACTCTGTGATCTTTAACCTGCTCATTGTTCTCATAAACTATCTTCTGTCCTGGATCACAATGATTAGCATTTCTCCACTGCTCATAAGAAATAGTAGATTCAGCATATCCATTGTAGTTGTGAGGATTGCCAACTTCACACTGTTTATGGGCCATTTCATCCATATTTAGATGTTCATTAGGTTGTTTCTTGACAAGACTAGGTGATGTTACCAGGTCACTGCGATCTAAAAATATTGTATCATTGTCTTTGACCTCGCCAGTGATTTGATGAGAAGAAGCAGGTTTAGCAAGTCCATTGCAGTTAACGTCATACTTGCAGGAAGGACCAATTTCAAGTTCCGATGAAGTTTTCTCATCTCGATTTGGATACCTTTTTCTGGTGCCTTTGTCCAGAAAACCAAGAGAAAACAATGGAGTCAATTTTATTCCAGGGTTTTTCGCTGGCCCTTGTGGTAGCATATTGTAATCCAAAATATCACTGCTATTTTCACAGAACACCCCCTGCCCTGTATTGCAGCCGGCATCAGAAAAACCAGACAAAGTGTCTCCGTTGCAGCTTCCATTCAAGAGATTTCCAACCTCACCTACTTCTTTATTTACCATCTCATCCTTGTTCGAACATTCAAGTTGTTTCTCAGAAGAAATAGATGTCAATTGGCTAAAAAACTCTGAACTACTATTAACCTCGACAGTGCTTTGATTAGAAAGACCACTGCACTTTCTTTCAATGGTACAAAGAGGATTAACTTCATTGCATCCAATTATGGCTTTCAGGCCTTTTTTCAGGGACTTGATACTGGTGTCATTGTTAAGAAAACCAGGGGGGAAAAGTGGCTTCGATTTTTCTCTGCAACAAGAATTGTCCCTAGCCAATTTTGAAGCTTTAGGTTCCAAGGATTCATGAGAACATTTCTCTGACTCGACTGTTACTACATTATCTTCATTAGTGTTTGTCAATGATTGAGATCTAGCAGGATCATTTGTGCCCAAAATTCCAATAACCGAAGAAGCATCAGGAGGCTGAGATGTTGCACAGACATCTTTCTGACTGCACAAATCTTCATTTGAAGATTCAAATGACACAAAACAATTGCTGTAATTACTCACTCCATGCCCATCCTCACAATTGGACCCCAGGCCAGAAATACTGTTGGGCATTCCATTTTCCAAACTATGAACCTGAATTGATGATGATGCTTCCCATATAGAAGCCAATTGTGGATATCCTCCCTGCACAAATTCATCGGGAGCACCAATTTCTGCTGGAAAGCATTTACTGCTGTGACCATGGACATTTTTCAGACCCATCGAAACTGAATCAGGATTATCCAAATTCATATCCTCTGAAAACCCTTCCTGCAAGAATTCAACAGAAGCTGCTTCTGTTGGGATAGAGTCGTTACTGCAGCAACCTTCAATATTCTTCAAACGCAAAGAACCTGAATCAGGACAATCCACATCCATATCCTGTGGGTGTTCTTTTGCAGGTTCTGGATGAACACCAATAGATGATTCTTCTTCTGGATTCAAATCCTCTGAGTGTGGAACATCAGAAAATTGGCAGCCATTACCACCAACAGAATCAATAGACCCAGGAATGACTAAGGAATCAATTGGTTGTGAACATGGTGGCTTTCTTTCTGGGGGCTCTTCCACCAGCTGCAACTCATTTGTTGAAGATTCCAGGGGCTTGACAAATGTTGGTCGCACACAAATCCTATCCAAGAACAAAAGAATAGAATCATAATCATTCTGAACTCCTTATTGTGATCCATATGCCATACATACAAGAAAGCATCCTCCGCAAGTTTACATGAACATAGGGTAGACATAACTGATCAGAAGACAAATCTCAAGTTATTTGGAAAATATGTTGCAAACTTTACCATGGAACAATACATCAAGATCCAATGTACGAATCCTGTTGCCTAACAAATAAAATGTGCATACACATAGAAGAGAAGGAATTTTGGTAGAATAAAATATATGGCAGAGCTAAGGTCTCTCAATCCTCAACAAAGGCTACAGTAACTATTGTACATCAAACTACTGTTCATCAATATGCAGATCCAAAAATAACACTGGATCAAAAACTATAGTCATCTTGTTAGATGGACAAATAGGCCATATACAATTCAAGAGGTAAGAACTATCAAAATTAATAGATTTAAGCCCTTCTCCATGCTATAAATATAAAGTACTCTACGGCTTGTGGAATAGGAAAAAAAATACCTGCTATATAATAGCATATAAGCTCCCTGGGAAAGTACCTCATCCAATTCTACAGTCATGACCTGTACAAAATGACTGAAGAGGTCAACAACTATTCAATTAAATTTTCTGAGCAGGTATTTTACCCTTCTGTGTCAGGAAGAAAGAATACCTTACAGTCATCAACCCGGTACCACTTTCCACGAAAATCCTTGACATAGCAAATGTAATGGCCAAAAAATGATGCATTCAGCATGTCCACATGAACAACAACGGCATAAAGCCTATATAAATCAGCACCACCTCTTGCTTCATTCATGTATGGACCAAGGTCAAGAGTCTCAGGGAAGGTAACTTTCTTGTTCAATTTCCCAAACCTCCCACTCTGAAATTTATTAAAATAATAGCAGTCTTAGCATCAACTAAGATCTATTTACACTAGATACAAATTTCAATAGATAAACTTAAATTTTTGTATAACTGAAACAAGTGTAATTGAGATGGGAATGTTGAGATGGATGAATGGAAAGACTATATCAGAAATAAGTGCATTAGAGAGGACTTGGGAGTAATTCCAATTAGTAACAATGCCTGCACTAGTAAGAGTGAATAGGTGCAAGTGAAGGCTCTAAAAGAGTAAAAGAAAGAAACCAGCCAAAACATGGTCTGAAGTGGGTAAAATTATGTAAAGACTAATAATTTGCTAGAGCATAATGGTGGATAGGATTATGTTAATGGACATTGTTAGATGACACAATATTTGATATCCTAAAACAGTACAAATGCCCTATAGTTCTAAACAAAATGCATAAAAAGCGGTTCTAGTCAGGACCTGAAATCTTTTAAGAGCAATGGTGAGAATATTTGGAGCCTGGTGAATGGTAAGACGTTTCCATGCCTTGACATACTCATTACACCTGCAAAAAGGAGTAATTGGCAAATATGGAAATAAGAACTGAAATAACAGATAGGCCTAAAATCAATACAATTTAAACAATTTACGTCAAATGGTCCCATGGTAATATGCAAAACACATTTCATCTGAAAGGAAAATAAATTGCGGTTCTCTGCAAATATAATGCTTGAAGGTCAAAATATTATGGATTTGTAACAATAGTTGCATTCAGGAAGGTAGAGTCTGGGTTGAGGTCCAATATAAGCACCAACCATAGAAATTGCAAACAATATCGAAATCCAAACTAAGATGATTAACCCAATTGCAACCTACTAAAATTCAACACAGGCTGTCAGACCTTTTTTATTTTATTTTATTTATTTATTTATATTTATTCTTTTCACATTTCTCTGGCAGAGAGGGGATTCATGGTGGAGAGCCTAAACCATGTTAATAGAAGGAACAAAATAAGCCAAGGCCCAAGACAGGTTAGGTTGGACTAGGTTGTACTAGATCCTGGAAGTAGAGGGAAGCATCATCGTCGAGGAAGACTTGAAGAGTAAAATACGGAAAGAATGGGAGCCACCTGAAGACAATTTTATAAAGCTAAATTTTGAGGGGAGCAGCTTTTGTAATCCAAGACCCTCGAATTTGGGAGGGGCTTTAGGAACAAGGAAGGTAATATACTAGCCTTGTTTGGGTCCGGTCAGCATAGAAGATTTTACAAGAGCTGAACTACCTGCTGTTTCATATGGAGTAAAAAAGGAAAAAGAGATAAAATTAGAGAGACTAATCACTGAAGGGGACTCTCAAGTAGTGTTTATGTGGATTAGAGCTGAGAAGAAAGTAGTTTAGACTCACAGAGAGATTATGAAGAAGATTAAGTGGTTAACAAGAGACCTGTTGATAACTGATAAGTACTGACTGGGTACCAAGGGCTTGGTTGATTCTCTAAGCAAGGAATAAATAGGGGCCAGTTGCATCGGGCTCAATTGTAATCATTTGTAATTAATTGTATTGGGGTGAGGTAGGAAGTTCTACCTCTCCCTGGGGCACTGAACTTGTACATAATTTCTGTTTGTATTAAAGTTCTGTTACCATTCAAAAAACTTTTGTACATTGTAAAGAAATAAGAATGTAGAAAAATTCAAGATGAGGTCAAAGAAACATCCATACCCATCACATTTATACATATTTTCCCCATCAAGCCACTCCTTGACAGTGAATTGATCTAGGCACTCCTCCAGAGATGTTGCGTCGCCATGAATTTCAACAGTTAAGTCCATCATATTTTCACACCGATTTGAGATCTTATTGCATTGTGTACATATCACCTGAAATAAAAAGAGAAATAAGAAGAGGGAAAGGAGAGATCAGCCTTATTAATGCATAAATCAATTACACCCTGAATAGAAAATATGATTTAATAAAGATGGTGGGGGGGAGAGAGATCAAAAATCTAACTAGGAAACAACCATAAAGGAGAATGAGAAGCTCATTTTCATGTACACAAGAATATATAAAATTCATGGTTCAAAGTATCAATACTATCTATATGCAAAATTTGAATACCAAGAGTTTTAGTGAGCCAAAACTTTTTTTTAACATTTTGCTCTGACATTTTGACAGTGACAAAAAGATATGATATGCCTGATATGGGGAGTATCATATGGATACTTTGAACCTTGATAAAATTCAGAAGGTTGCTATTAGCATGCCCTTCTTAATTGAATGCCAAGACTACCTAAGCATGAAAACTATACTGTAAAATAAGTGGAAACCATGACAAGATTAGGAAACCAAGAAAGGGGGAAAAACCCATATTCTAAGATGTAAAAATTGGTAAAATAGGCATTATAAGACATGCAAAATGTCACCATAAATAATAATTTGGAACAGAAAACCCAATAACATCCTTGGTACTATATACTGATGCAAAACAAAGAATAAAATCTCCGCAACTATATACATTTCATGTTCAACATTAAAATCAGATAAGCAAAGTTATCAATGTTAAATAGTTTATTATTACCTCTTGTAGGGGGCAAGTTGATCCTTCCGTAATCATGGTTACATTTGTAATTTATTTATTATTATAAAACCTAAAGAAAGAGAGATGGGCCTCAATTTTCTTGCCCCAATTCTTTTTCTCTATTTTTCTCTTCTCTCATTTTCACTGTTTCTTTCACTTTAAACCATTTGATCCTTTGAATTTAATAAACAATTTGGTATCAGAGCAATGTCTAGACATTTTTTATCATTGTGCATCTATCAAATGCTGACATCATCATTGTCATTAGAAGATCCCAGCAGGCCATATGGATGGTGGTGACATCAAAACTCAGAAACCCTAGATTTCAAATAAGGATGACTTTGAAAGAACTAGCAAATATCAAATATGTTGGAGATTGTTTGGACACTATTGAGAATATTTTCCAAGTAAATCATGAAAAACATAGTTTGGATGTTTTGCAATGTTATGATCTGTATGGAGTTTTTTAGAAGGTGCCTGATATTTGTGAAACCATCAAAAGTAATCAAATGCAACTTCATGAAGTTTAGAGTTCTCTGTGAAGATTCCTCTCCATATTTAGCACCCAGCCCTATGTTTCACTTTTTTGGGATATGTGATCTATTTGGAATGGCCATTATGCCTTAAAACCTTCTCTAAGAAACCCATTCTACTCCAAAGCCACATCTTCTCATGACCTCTTCTAGAAATGGCCAATCAACAAAACCATAAGCTTTCTCCATATCCAACTTGCACAAATGTCCCTTCTTACCCGCTTCACAAAACTCCTGAACATATTCATTGGTGCTATAAGAATCCAATCGGTTATGTATCTACCCTTCCAGGATTTATAAAATCAAAACTGGAAGGACCTCTTTAATTCTTAGCGAAAGAACCTTAAGAATTATTTTGTAGAGACTCCACACAAGACTAACCGGTCTGAAATCCTTGGAATGCATCAGGTACCATCATTCCAATTGATATTCCTAATCCCTACCACTATTGTGATCCTATAAATGACCTTGGCATTCCTATTTCCCACCAAAAGGGTGTCAATGCATGCACCACAAAACATCCTATCGCCCACTTGTCACATGACTTTGTTTCACCTTCCTTCCATGCTTTCTTGTTTTCCATTGACAATGTCTCCATCCCTACGAGTGTTGCAGAGGCCTTAACCATCCCGGAGTGGACATGTGCAATGCAGGAGGAGATTAATACTCTACACAAAAACAACACATGGGAATTGTTGGATCTTCCTGAGATATAGGAGCCAGAATGGTGCAAGTGGGTGTTTTTAATAAAATATAAGGTAGATGGAACGGTGAAAAGGTACAAAGCTAGATTGGTGGCTAAAGGGTATACTCAAGTGTATAGGTTTGATTATGCAGAAAATTTTGCACCAGTAATTAAAATGGTCATTGTTTGAATCTTCTTGTCATTGGCAACTAATCTTAACTGAGACTTGCATCAATTAGACATAAAAAAAAAAAAGCTTTCTTGAATGGGGATCTGGAGGAAGGGGTTTATATGGTTCAGCCAACTAGATTTCGTGATAAAGGGGGAGAAGGTAAAGTGTGCAAGTTGAAGAAGCCCCTGTATGGGCTGAAGCAATATCCTAGAGGCCGGTTCAAGAGATTCCACATGGCTACACAGCATAGATTCAAGCAATGTCAATCGGATCATACTCTTTTTTGTTAAAAGGCTTCTTGGCTACACAGTTTAAAGTGAAAGATCTAGGGCCTTTTTGTTATTTCCTTGGAATTGAGGTTGCCTTCTCAAACAAGGGTATCTTCATTTCTCAAAGGAAATATACCCAAGACCTCTTATAGGATGCAGGTAAATTGGGGACAAAGCTGGCTGATACACCCATCGACATTAATCATAGACTTAGTGACTGTAATAGCAAACCTCTAGAGAATGTTAAATAGTTTCAAAGACTAGTAGAAAGGATGCTCTATCTATCTATGACTCAGCCTGACATTGCATATGCAATGGGGGTTCTTAGTCAGTTCATGAACTCTCCTAAGGTTGCTCATCTTGAGGCTGCAGAAAGGGTCCTCAAGTATCTAAAGAAGGTATTCAGGGACAAGTCTTCTGTTTAAAAAAAATATGACCATATGAAGGTGGAAGTATGCATGATGCACACTGAGCTGGATCTATGGATGACAAAAAGTCCACTAGTGGATATTGTACATTTGTTAGAGGAAACCCAATTACTTGGAGGAGCAAAAGGAGTAGTTACAAGATCCAGTGTAGAAGATGAATATAGAGCCATACCTCATGGCGTGGCTAAAGTTCTTTGGATCAAAATCGTGATGGGAGAGTTGGGCTTTAACAGTCCTATGTCACTCTACTATGACAATAAAGCAGCCACTAACATAGTTGCAACTAAAAGGGTGATGTGTGTACCACCCTATGTCAACTAAAAGGGGCAACTTCTTGATGTTTTGACTAAGGGCCTTCATATTCCACGACATAATGAGTTATGTGACAAGTTGGGCACAATTGATTTGTATAAAATCAAAACATTGCAAAAGTTCCAAAAAGTGTAAAAAAAAATCAAAGTATTTTTTTGATAAGTGGTAATTTTATTAAAGAAAAAAAAAAGAGATTACAATTTAAGGGTGGCAAGTCGTCACCCAAGAACAACACCATACTAAGATCTAAGTAAGCTTTCCAAATTACATATTTGAAAACCCAATACCTCCCCTAACAAAAAAATCAAAATAATTAAGAAAATATTAAAAATAGTATTAATTAAAAAATTCACAGTTTAATTTAAACTAAATGTTTTAAAAAAATCCTATTAGCACAAATTTAAATAAAATACATAAGCATAACATATAAAACATATTCAAAGTGAAAATGCAAAAATAAATTAAAAAATAGCATTCAATACATATTTGAAAACCCAATACCTCCCCTAACAAAAAAATCAAAATAATTAAGAAAATATTAAAAATAGTATTAATTAAAAAATTCACAGTTTAATTTAAACTAAATGTTTTAAAAAAATCCTATTAGCACAAATTTAAATAAAATACATAAGCATAACATATAAAACATATTCAAAGTGAAAATGCAAAAATAAATTAAAAAATAGCATTCAAAACATATTCAAGCATGTCAAATTTTTAATTTCTTTATTTCTTTCCCAATTGTATTATTTCAAATAGTTGATGTGAATTACATCTTTCATTCCTAACTCTACAAGTCGCCTTTGTAACAAGCCCCCAAGCCCTTTGAGACAACCCCAAACAAGTCTGTGTCAGGATCTTAAAATTCTCAACCCTAAAAAATGATTTTATAATTTTTAATTATTTTTTAGAGAAGGTAAAGTAAAGTCATATAAAGTGTTCTTTAAAATTCATATTACAACTGTACTGCATATGTGCAAATTTATAGCCAGAAACTAGACATCAGATCTGAGTGTATTCAAAATTTTCACCCAAACCAAAAGCAATGTCAGCCCAAGTTTTGTGCTATGTATGGGATTATCCAAATAATGTAAAATAGTCAAAACACTGATCAGATCTTGTTGAACTACTCTTTGACTGCTATCCATGAATGCAAAGAAGCCCTTGCCTGCTGACACAACTCATCCAATCCTCCGCTCCTCCCTTCAAAAGTTCTCCTGTTCCTCTCCTTCCACAGTACCCAGCCTATTGCTGACAGTATTGTGCTCCAAAGCAACTTCCCCTTCTTATTTAAACCCAGAATCTTCCAGGATTTCACAAGATTAAAAAGGCTTCTAGGCTGACACCAACACAGGTTCAACCTCCTATGAAAATGGTTATATAAGGAGCCACAACTACTTTACAGTGCACAAACAGATGGTTGATTGACTGTCCTCCTAGCCAGACAAACCGCAGTCCATAGAATCCAGCACCAAGCTTCTCCCGTCTAACTGTTCTTTCAAAAGACATTTGCCCTTCACAGCTAACCACGTCAAGAAGCTTATCTTGGTTGGGACTATAGAAGTCAAATGTCCCTCCAAGGAAATCCTGAGGGAGAGGGGGCTCTTTATTCAGGTAGAAGGATTTCACAAAAAGTTTGCCATCTTTGCTCCATCTCCACCTTCTTTCATCTTGAAGGTCTTGGGTTGGTTTGTGATTTTCAAGCAGTTGCAACGAACTCAACAGATCTGAAATCATTTAACTGACGCCTAAAAGTTATACTCCAACTTCCAACACGTCCAACCCAGTCACACAGCTCAGCTATCTTAAAATCTCTGTTTCTACTATCAGCAACAAGGAGGGATAATCCTCCCGTCCAGGTCACTGCACCAAGCATCTTGCTGGAAACAAATCGTCCTTCCACCTCCCACTTTTAGTTTTACTCCCCGGATAAACTTTGGATACACATTCTCAATTCCCTTCCAAACTGAACAGCCAAAACTAGAAGTACTACTGTCTGGATCCCAGCCCTCTCTACTTAAGCCAAACTTCTCCACTATTATAGTTCTCCATAAGCTCTGTGACTCGGTGTTAAACAACCAAAACCACCTGCCCAACAAGGCTTCTTTTTTTTTTTTTTTGATAGGTAAAAAACGAAAATTTCATTAAAATAAAAGAAAATGATGGTGACAAGGCATCACCCAATTACAACCATGAATGCAAGGATCCAAACTCAGGAAAAATTTTCCAAATTACATATCTGAATTCCCAGCACTTCCCCTATATTTTCGCCCAGCTCCTCTTTATCAATATGTCTAAATTCTGGATGAACCTTAACCCAATCAACAACCGATTTGCTTACAGCAGCTACCATCCTGTCCATGATGTAGAATTTGGCATCAAATATTCTTCTATTCCTCTCTGTCCCGATGTTCCAACAAATTGCAAATGGAATGCAACTCCAAATCACCTTCGCCTTCTTAGAACCTCTTAAATTTGGCCAAGAAGAAAAGATTTCTGAAGTTGAGTTTGGATGAAAATCAGGAACCTCAAACATTTTGGTGAACAGTCTCCACAGGTAGTCAGCAAACTTGCAATTAAGAAACAAATGTCTGACATTCACCTCCTGTTCCTTGCATAGACAGCACCTATTTGCCATACTGAAGCCTCTTGATTTTAGATGATCCACTGTTAGAATACTATCCATGGCCACTAGCCAAGCAAATGCTTCTACCTTCGGGAGAACTGGATTTCCCCACAGTCCTAACTGATTTGGTTCTGAACTGCTTCTGCTAAGGGCAAGATAACAGGATTTCACTGAGAATTTTCCATTTGAGCATTCCTTCCACCAGAGTTCATCCCTCGTTTGAGGAGAGATCTTCGCCTCCTTAACACCTGCCCAACAAGGTTTCATTCAGCTACCTTAGCCTCCTTACGCCCAAACCAGCTGAAGCCAAAGGCTTGCAGACAAATTCCCAACTTGGTCGATTTTTTGCTTGCCTTCCTTCCCACACCATAGAAAGTTCTTCTCCAGTTTTTCTAGCCTGTCTGCTACCTGCACTGGAATTGGAAATAAAGACAAGTAGTGTATTGGAAGGTTTTCCAATGAGCTTTTTAACAAAGTTACCTTAGCTCCTCTAGATAAATATTTTGCTTTCCATCCAGATAACTTCTTCACCAATCCTTCCACTACTGGCTCCCAAATGGCTCTGGAGATACATTTTGTCTCAATAGGAAGATCCAAATACCTTGTCAAAAGCTTTCCCACTTTATTATAGCCCAACTTGCAGCAAGGTCTTGTCATTTTGAATATTTTGAACTTCACCTATAGGAAAATTTTTACTTTTTTGGAATTTAACCCATAAACCTCACACTAATTCAACCGAAGCTATAATCATTCGAAGATGCACCATTTTCTCCTTTCTGGCTTGAAGGAAAAGTAAAGTGTCATCAGCCTATTGTAGCAAGTCTACCTCAGTACCCCATGACAAACTCTAAAACCTTCCAGGTAACCACCTTCCAAAACCTTTCTTGTCAACCTTACTAAAGCCTCCACAGCACATAAGAATAACAGGGGGACAGAGGGTCTCTTGTCTTAGTCCCCTAGAGCTCTTAAAGAAATCAGCTGAAACTCCATTGAAGAGTATAGAGAACTTTGCAGTTGAGGTACAAACCTTGATCCAGTTCCACCACTGCTGGCCCATTTTCTGAAGAACCTTATCAAGAAAATCCCAATTTACTCGGCCATTAGCTTTCTCTGAATCCATCTTACAAACAACCTCGGGACTTCCTTTTTTATCTTAGAGTCTATTAATTCATTTGCAACCAACACACCCTCCAACATCATCCTCCCGGGAATGAAGACACCCTGTGAGGCTGAAATAATACCTGATAGAACCTTCTTCATCCTATTCGCAAGTGCCTTTGCTAACATCTTATAAAAACTGCCCACAAAGCTTATAGGTCTGAAATCTATAATTTGGGTGGGGCCATTAACCTTAGGTATTAATGTTATAAATGTGGCTTCAAACTCCTCTAGAGAGCAGCATTTTTAACAAATTCCTTCAAAACATTCCTAACATCAGCCTTCAAAAAATTCCAGCACTTCTTATAGAATAGCATTGTAAAACCATCATGCCCAGGTATTTTATGTCCTTCCAAACCAACAATTACCTCCCATACCTCCTCTGAAAAAGGTTTCTCAAGCTCAAGTTTCTCAACTTCTGAGATAGAATAAAAAAGAATCTCTTAAGGCCTGCTGCCACTTCCATTCTTTACCCATTCCTGAGCATTAATTAGCCATCTGCCACCCATCTGCCATTCTTCACCCATTCTCAACTTCTGAGATAGAATAAAAATTTCTCTCCTACAGCAATTAGCCATAGCATGGAGGTACTGTGTATTTCTATCCCCAGCCTTCGGCCAAGTCACTTTATCCCTTTGCCTCCATTTTAACTCATCTAGAGAAGCAATTCTGTCATACAAAAGCTAAGCCTCAGCCCTTTCAACCTTTTCTTCAGCTGACAGATCCCCCCCCCCTCCTGTCCAGATCCCCTATTGTTTTCAGAAGCTCATCCTTCCTAGATTCCACAGCCTTGAAGGTGTCATTGTTCAATTCCAAATCTTTTCTTTCAACAGGTGTAGTTTCTTAGCCAACATATGTGAATCCAAACCCTCTACTTGGAAAGGCAGCCACCAAAACTTCAGCTTGTCTACAAAACCCTCTTCCTAGAACCACAAATGTTCAACCCTGAAAGGCCCAAGCTTCCTGCTTAATCCCTCCCCATACAACACAATTGAAGTGTGATCAGATAGTGTTCTGGGTAGAGATTCTTGATATAGGTTTGGGAACCTAGCCTCCCACTCAGTAGACACCAAGAATCAGTCCAGCTGCACCAAAGTGGGATCTTCCTAATAGTTCGTCAAGGTAAATTTGGCACCAGACAGAAGTAAGTCCACCAAGCTGTTTCCATTTACAAAGTCCACAAAAACCTCATCCCTGCAGAATTGCAAACATTCCCATTCTTTTCATGTGCAAATCCGATGATGTTGAAGTCTCCAATGCACCAGGGAATGGACCTATTTCCTCTTATCTGGTTGAACTCTACCTAAAAAACCAGTCTCAAAGAATCATCATTGGGTCCATACACACCTATGACAATTCCCTAAAACCCATCTTTTCCAGAAACTTCGATCAAGACTGAGAACTCCCCTATTAAGTGGTTGTGGAACTTGTAAGTTTTCGGAGTTCCAAATCACCAAAATCCCATCTGTCCTCTCAACGTCTACTCATTTTTAATTAGTAACAGAAACTTTATATTAAGAAAAAGGAACAACAATTACAGGATCCAGGGGGAGAGGTAAACTCTCTTAGCTCTCCCCAAGACAAAAAAACATCACAAACAAGCCCACAATGATTGATCCCTTCCCACCCCGTCTGGCTAGAAAATCAGCAAAGGAGTTAGCACTCCTTTTAACCCACAGTAATCTCACTTCCATGCCTCTGGATAACCATTTGAATTTCTTTTTTTTTTTTCATTTACAAATCCCCACAGACCATCCTCTTCTTTTTCTAACCATCCAATGGCTATCTTGGAATCACCTTCAATAATCAAATTTATGAATATTTAACCCTTTTGCTCTTTTTACCCCTTCCAGAACAGCCAAGATTTCAGCTCTGAGAGAATCTCCTACTCCAATTGACTCCAAGAATAAAGCGATGACCTGTCCTTGCTCATTTCTGAGTACACCTCCAATAGGATTGCCTTCACTGCTCCCATCAAAGTTTAGTTTTATATACCCCACAGCTGTTGGAGACCATATAGGATTGATGACAGCTTTACTTGGTGCTGATTTAGCCACTTCCTCCCAGTTATTGAGTAGCAAACATGTTGATATATCCTATAATATTTTCAATGATTTCACCCACTGAACCACCCTAGCTGTGACAACCTCAAAAATGGCGCTTCTACTTCTTCCCTTATTAAGGAAGGTCCTTTGATTGTTTTCTTCCCAAATGGTCCAGAAAATAGCAGCTCTAGTACATCTCCAAAGAGCTTTCCCCTCTTCTTCATCCCACTAACAGCCAAGTAAAGAAACAAGCTGTGTATATCTAGGGGAGGAGTCCACCTACAACCAAACAAAGAAACAAACCAATTCCAAATAGAAAGAACAAAGGGGTAGGAAATTAATAAGTTGTAGCAAGTCTCACAATTAGCCTCACAAAGAATGCACCAGTTAGGAGACAGACACCAAGAGGGTCTTTTGCTTTGAAGCAAACCACAGGGTATTAATCTTCCCCAGAAAAACTTGTGAACAAAAAGTCCCTATTCTTGTAGGAACTGGCTTTCCCCAGACTTCTTTTACAGGAAAAGGCAACCCAAGACTTTCAGAGGGTTGGACTAAGGCTCTAAAGAGAGAGGCACAAGAAAAGGAACTAAAGGGTGTTAGAGTCCAAATTCTGCTATACGATTTAGTAGGGTCCAAGAAAGCCCCTTGTAAGAGGTAGATCAAATCCAAAACAATTTACATTTCTAAATCTCTAAGACACTTCCTAAAGCCTAAATCCCAGTCAAACCCTAAGACTGAATCAACAGGAACCAAGAAAGAGGATACAGGCTCGTCCTTAAAACTTGAAATAGAGAACAAGGACGGAAATTGGAATTTTAAAGGTAACTCACCCATCCAAATATGTTCCAAGAACTTAACTCACCCATCCAAATATGTCCCATGAGCACAAGTTGTACCTGATGAAAGTTGAGAAGAGAGATAGGATGGCATGTATTGACCTCCATGGAGAAGCATTTGTAACCCGAGTCAGCACTCCAGCATCCCAACCCTCAGCCAACAGCCCATGAATGCTACGGTTTACCTTTTTTTTTATAATTAATGCTACGGTTTATCTTTGCCCACAATTTATCCTTTGTCAATTGGCAGCCTCCAAGACCACTTCCCTAGGAGAGCTAGATTTCTCTTCTAAAGATTCTCTAAACCTAAACCACCACCACTTCTACTCCTATAGACTCTTTCCCAACTAACCCTATATTTCTTCTTCTCCTCCCCAGGTTCCCACAAGAAGTTTCTGATCAATTTTTCTAACCTTCTGCTCACACCCACTGGGACTTTGAAAACAGAAAGGAAGTAAATAGGTTGGTTGAGACTGTTGGTTGGCAGATTTGCCAACCTTCAAACCTGACCAAGACTGGCTTGACACAACCCAAGCCTAAGCCCGACCCAAGTTGTGTTGGGTTAAGCTCAAGTTTGCTTGGGTTGGTAAACTTAGGTTTGACCTCATATTGAGCTAGGTCAAATCCCAAGGTTTGCATCTTAGTGTTGGGCTTGGGTTAACCCTTAACCCAACCCAACCTGCCCAAGTTCCAGCCTTAATGGTAAATGTTGCCTTCTTAATCTTCTCCATACTAAAAGTTATAAGAAGCAAATGTTATGTAAAAATGTCAAACTCCAATTCCATGTGTTCGACATGGACACGTTATCCATTTAGGAGACACCATGCAACACCGGTAGTACCTCTATACAATGGTACTTACCACTACATTGTAGTAGCCCTAAATTGCATGGCAAATGGACCACCGTTTAGCAATAGATGTTTCTATTACAATTAGAGTTACAGATTTCACAAGAGTTATGAAAAATACAAATTCTTCTCTTTGGGAATTTCAATAAGGAACTCATTGGATCCCACACAAATCAATCAGCCTTGTCAAAAAATCTCTCTTGAATGGTTCAACACTCCAATTAAATTATAGAAAGTAGAAACTTGGACAATTGATCTGAGTTTGAATCAATAAATGGTTCCCTCTTCTCTTCAGTTTTGCTCCTCCAACCCAAGTCAACACCCAACCTTCACCTCCTCAAAACAAAACAGGTCACCAACGTGGCTCTCTTCCTGGCCATCAACGCTGCCGTGTGTCGTCAGTGACTAACTCCCCTTTTACTCCCAGCTCTTTTCCATCCTCAATTTCCGCAACGACATTGGCACATCCTTCCCCAATTTCCTCATCCCCCTCTTCTGTCCCCCCACGCTCAGCAGAGATAACCTCCTCAGAGACCAACAGGTCTACTGATCCAAACTGTACCTGGTTTCTTGATATGCTGCATCCACAACCTCAGGTTCAGGCAAGACACAAACCACTGCAATATTTCTGTCAAACTGAGAGCATAAGCACGTATCTCCATCCAAAGAAGAAGATTGGTACCCAACGCACTCCACCCCTGTTTCTCTAACTATCCTCTTGTTACCATTCTTATCAAACTCGGCAATCACCCAAACCCACCTTTCCCCCTTTTTTCTCGGTTAAGTCTCTCCTTCCCAACATCCCACACCTTTAAAATTTTGGCATATTAAAACCTAATTTTTTTTTGTACATTCTAACTCTATGGGGGAGAATTTCCTGATGAAAAAGATTTGGAGCAAGCCTGTTCAGCCCAAAGTTCCACGTGTTGTGCTGGGAAGTGTTTCTTGGAAAGATAAATACCTATGATATGCTTAAAAAAAAAGAAGGCCAAACATGTTTTTATCTACTAATTTATGTTTCCTGTGCAAAGCAAGTGGCAAAACATTATCCCACTTACTACTTTCTTGCCCGTTTGTACTCTATGTTTGGAAATACTTTTGCTCTCTCTTTAGGTGTAGGTGCCCTCCTCATGATGTGGCAAGTTTCTTTAGCTCAAGTTTCCAAAGGCAACCAAAGAAAAGAGGAAGAGTAATGTGGAAGGCAGTTAGAGAAGCAGTAGTGTGGACTTTTGGGAAGAAAGTAATGGAAGAATCTTCAATGAAATAAGTTGGCCCAAGGAGGAGTTAATAGACATTATAATGATCAAAGTAGCATATTGGGTAAAGACTATGTCACTATGGAGATTTTACAAGACTTTCCAGTAAATAATATAATAAGAAAATGGGCTGGCCAAGCCCCTTGAATTGACAGGGTTATCTTCAGGGGGAGTTAAACACTTCCTACTTATGAGCCAGAAGAACTGCAAATGGGATAGCAGATTCACTAGGAAAACAAGGGGTTAATAGACATCGTTATTTTGGGCATTAATGTAAATCTTATGTATTTTGGGTGGCTGTAATATCTCAACCAAGGTTCAAAGTATTGATATGTATCGGCCGATACGTATTGTGCCAATGGCTTGCCGATACGCCCCTCCAGGGGTTGTATCGGGTCAGCCACCGGTTCAGAGGGTAGTTGGGCCTTAAACCGACCCCTCTGAACCGGTTTTGGAAAAAAGTAAATAAAATTAAAAAAATGTACCGACACAGACCGATACGCCCTACCGGCGGGCGTATCAACCCGTGTCAATATTTGGAACCTTGATCTCAACCACATGTCCTAAATTCTCTCATTGATTTAACAAATCTTCTTCTTTACTAATCAAAAAAATAATGGTAGGCCTCTAAAACAATGAATAATCAGATAATCAACATTTCTTTATAGCAAGTGAGAAGGCAAATAACTACAAAACAAGATAAGATAAATATTTCAAGCTCAGAAAATTAGGAAGATTCACCTCAGACTGGAGGTGGCCACCAAATATATGTTGAATAAGGGTCGTCTCTTGAGAGCTAGGAGGGAGAACCTTTTCTCCCCCAAATTTGTCAAGGCATACTGACTGCATTGTATCAATAGCAAACCTGAACAAAAGAACATGCTTAACAAACCATGATGGAAGATTCATTTACTAAGTTTAATTGTAGAAAATAACTTCAGATGCCAGAAGCAAGATCTAATTAATCAGAAATCAAGAAGAACCTCATGAATTCATGTGCATCCTCCTGCTTTCCATAACCAAGGTTACCACCAATATTAGGTAGCCGGGATAGAATATTGATTGGTGAAAATGGATGCAAACTTTGGCTTGCTCTTTCAACATGAGTTTGAAGTTCACATAAGAAGCACCAGTCATTCCGCCTGCCTAAAGAATAAGAAACAATACAGAGAAGGTGAGGAAGTTTTGAGCCTATGCTAAAGAAAACAGAGTGAAGATTAAAGAGTTCAGTGCTCTATTTTACATTCTCTCCTATGGCCTTTCTCCAACAAGTAAGCAACAAGGGGCCGTGTAAATCCAAGACACTGCAGAACCACATTTGCAAAGCAGCTACACAGTGAAAGCACTTTATCAGTATTTAGAAACAAGATATAGCAAATATATCAGTTTCTTTTGATTTTTTTTTTTTTGAGTAATTAAAAGCAAGTCATAGTGCTTCAAGACCCAATTTAACATAAAAGGTAACTTTTAAGGTAGTTAAACATTCATACTGTCAAAATAATGAGAACAGATCAATATAATAGGCATGAACCTGTTTCCACAATTTAGAAGGCCACATGGGGGGAAACCCAGCTTGTCCCAGCTGAAAAGTTTCACAAATTCATCATATGGAAACAGAACCTGAAAATTTGGATTTTGCTATGAGTTGAATTCAACTGAAAGAGAAGAGTCAACAAAACCAATTAAAACTTGAACTTCCAGTATGCTATATAAGCCAATCACCCACCTTCTTTGACTGCTGAAGCGCTTTGCAGGTTTCATTGCCAGGATCCATTGAAGCTGGACCATTTAATTTACCTCCATGGCTGGAAGTCCTTCTCTCGAAACTACCACTGTGTGGCTTCAAAGCTACATTGCCAGCTGATTTTAGTTCCTTGCATTTGTGTTTGTGAATTTTGTTCCAATGTTCCCTCTGACAAGTTTCAGAGCTGAAAAATCAAAAGAAAAGACATCTCTGAACTTGAAAATTCAAAAGTAACAAGAAGTTGGAAGTTGAGAGAACATCCAGATGGAAGTCAACAACTGTACGCAGGAAAATTAAACCAGCAAATAAATAAACAGTAAACAGATATCCTAAGGGATGAAGGTGAACCACAGAACAAAAGAGAACATAACAATTAAATCTGTAAGTGCATACAAGAAATAAGGTATGTGCCTCGCCTAGGCACCATGGGTGGCAACAAGTCGAGCTTTTCACAAGCTGCTTGAGCTCGGCTCGTGAAAAGCTCGGCTCAGCTCGGTTTCAGCCGAGCTCGAGCCTACTAGAGCTTAGCCTCACGAGCCGGCTCTAATATATATAATATATATAATAAAAATATTATAATTATTAATGATTATAATTCTTAATTTTTAAATATAAAATAAATTTTTTATATATAATTTTTATTTTTATAAAATATTTTTATAATAAAATTTTTATAAAATATATAATAAATATTTTTATAAAATATAAAACGAGCCGAGCTCGAGCTTATAAACTTTTGACTCGAGCCGAGCTCGAGCTCAAGGTTCTGGCTCGAACCGAGCTCGAGCCTTATAGAATAGCCTCGGACCGAGCTCGAGCCTGGTACTTGGCTCGAATCCACCCCTAGCCCCAGGCACAGCACTTTCAAAAGGCACACCTAGTGCACCTAGGCATGCGCCTGGTGCACCTTGTGCTTCATCCCAGGCATGCGCCTTTTTTATCTTGCGCTTTTTGTTCTTTTTTGAACATAGCAACTGGATCGGGGCTCAAAAAAATATATTCTATTTGTTAACGTTCTGAGAACCCCCTGTTTTGCCAATGTTGTTCATTCAGTCATCCTAATAAAATATCTTCTTAAAAGTCCATAAAATTATAAATTCATTTTTTTTGTGTAAGGATTAAGAATTTATGACCCTAACATGGATCGTTTAGGCCTGCCTCGAGGGCATTGGTACAAAGGTGGCTCATAGAATCAAGAATGCAAGATGTTTTAGATCACATTAGCTATTTGAAGTCATGCAATTGAAGAAAAAAGAGATTGTGGGTTTTACATGCTTGAAAATGTTTTATATATTTAATTTTATTTTTAAATGTTCATTTGAATACGCTTTACATGTTATGTTTATGTATTTTAATTTTAGATGATAGGTTTTTGAAAATTTTGTTTTAAAATTTAAGTTTATATTTTTATTAATATTATGTTTAATATTTTCTTTCATTTTCTGCATTTTTTTAAATTTCCTGGCATTTTTTGTGTTTTTGCACCTTGCTTCAAAAAGACCCATGCCTCACCTTGCACATCAAGCACAAATTGCCCCTTGTGCTTTTCAAACACTGAATTGAATTGGTTGCAAGCCATCACTCCAACATGGGAGGCATGGGATCAAACCCGCATATCTACATCTACAAGCTCTTGGTGGTATGGCCAATGGGCCTCACATGCATCATGCTGGACTTGCTTTATCCCCACCCTAAAATCCCCAGTAGCATACTATGTAATACCAAAAACCAAGAACCAACACTACACACCATAGAGTTGTTACCTCCTCAATAGATTTACATACTCATCTACAGCACCTATCCAAAAAATGAGTGTGGCAGAAATGAGAATTCTTAAATGGTTTAGTGGTAAAAATACAAAGGACGGGTCAGAAATGAAGTTATATGAAGGAATCTAAGAGTAGCTCCAATAGGCAATAAAATGAAAGAGCATAACAGAGATGGTTTGGTCATGTGCACAGAAGATCATCTACATTACTTGTTAGAAAAAGGGATAGAAGAGCTAGGGACGGACTGAAAAGTACTTTGCTAGAAGTAATAAGAAATGAGTTAAGCACCCATAATTTAACGATGAACATAGCACTGAACAGAATGGAATGGAAAAACACAATTCATACAGCCAACCCCATATAGTTGGGACAAGGCTTAGATGATGACTTGTCTTACACTCTTACCAACCTCTTTAATAACAAACTCCCACAATTTTCATCCAGAAAATTTCAGCCAACCTATCTCCCTCCTCTCAAAATCTAAAAAAAAAAGTACTTTCCTTGCAAGCTTCTCAAACCAAGAGCCCCAGAGTCTTCCCAGCTTGGAATTTTTTCAACCACCACATTAATATCAATCTGAGATACCATGTATCTTCTCAGAAGAGGAAATCCAGTTGATTACAACTGTGCAATCTCCTTCCACCACAAAATTATTTCAGCACAAAGAATATGTAAATTTGAAACCATGAAATAGTGCCAACAATTTTGATAATGAACACTCTCTTCCAGCCAATAAAGAGTCAGTTGCCTACTTGCTGCTATTATTCTCTTATTCTTACAAGACTACTTAATCAGGCTATTTGAGAAGTCTTTGGTAGTGCCCCCAGACTTGTAGTCTCTAATCTTTAATGATCCATCAAAGGATACTCCAACAGATGTAGGATCTTGTGTCATCTTGCGATCCAAGGTGCTTATGAAAGGAAATGAATCTTCAGATTTTTGAGAAGGAAACTTGATGGAGGAAAGAAAATTGGGAAGATCAAGAGGCTTAATTTTCTTGGACCCTTATTTTGAAGGATTTTAAAGACCTAAACTTTAGTTACTTCTGAAATGATTTGTAGAATATTCTGTCCCAATCCTTTGGTGATATGAAGACTGTAAAGTTGCATAGGAGTAGGGGTGCAAGTCGGGTTGCCAACTTGAAGAACTTACACAGCATCAGGCTGGGGCCCTCAGCCTGGACCTATTCAAGTTTTAGAAAATGTTCAACCCAAGCCCGCCAATTTGCAGCCCTAAATAGGAGTCATACGATGCTCACCATGTAAGCTATGTACAAGGGACCTCTGGTCCCTCTAAGTCTCAATAGGATTAGAGTTAACCACAACTGCCAACCATTCTATTAGTCAGCATTCCTAATCTGCAGAAAGGACTTGGTATTAAATGAACCATTCAGTATATGCATAGCTTTGTTCAGGTAGACCATGTCCAGAACAATGGCTATCTGCCTTTTTTTTTGTCTGGCAAAGATTGTTCTCTTTTTTATCTTTTCCTCCCCACAATTTCTTGCAGTGATTAATGGGCTTCCAGGAATAACTTTTCCAAAAGGCATGTTCTACTGGCATGTCCTATAAAACCTTCCTGTAATCAGTTCAGTTAATCCATCCAACGACCAACGATCTAGGTTCAAGAACCACCTAAAAGCAAGGTATCAACCCAAATTGTCATCGTCCACTGTATTACCCCAGAGGAACAAAAGGAAAAATACATAACTACAGTAAAAATCAACCAAATTTTTGAAAGTGTAAGAAAAGAAAATTGATTTAAAAAAAGGGAAAAACTTAAATCCCAATAAACAAAAGAACTCAAGAATAAAAATCAGAAACCCAAAAATCAAAACAAACGAAGTAGTAGGTAACCCAGAGAAACAACTCATAAAGGCAATCAGATCTCTGATACGTTCGTATCTGCAATGAGAAAGAGAATAAAAAAGAAACAGACTAGTTTTCCTCCAAGAAACACCTAATAATCTAAAAAATAATCAATAAAAACTGAACTTTACAAAACAAAAGAATAAGAACAAGAAGAATGCTTACCAATATCGAACAGTCTTGCAGCCAGAACACTTCTTTCTGGCCGAATTGCCGCACATGGCGCATAACTGACCACCGCCATCAACGGCGAGCATCTCCTCGCCAGTGCCCAGGCTGCCGTCACCCGTTGCCACGACTCCACCACCTCCTCCCCCTCCGTCGAAATTCGCGTCGACGACGAAATACTTGGATGCTGTATTCTTCACCAGGTGCAAAAACCCGAGAACAAATAGAAACGCAGTGAACACGAGCTGCAAGACCCAAGAGGGATCGAGGAAAAGACCCGAGACATGCATCTACGCCTCCACCTTCTATCTATGTACTCAAATTTATAAACTTTCATGGATAAATTGGGAAACTCTCAGAAGCTGCGAGATCGGCCTGTTCCCCTCTCACACGCTGACTCTCTAGTTTCTTCTTCTCTGTCCCTTGGATCTCTCTCTCTCTCTCTCTCTCTCTCTCTCTCTTCGTATGTTGTTTGTTTCCTTTATTTGCTATGTGGCCTATTGGTTTCCTAATTTGCAATTGCTTCGGTATTCCGAGGCTTTCCATGGAGAATGCCCCATATCGTTTTCTTGTCTGGGAATGAAACTGCCCCACTAAGGGGTTTGAAGTGACTCACAGTCATCTGATTGGTATATTATTAACCAACAATTTCATCAAGGAAACATAATGTTTAAGAGTAATGGGCCCATGGGCCCATTCATTTAAGAGGGTGTTCTTTAGTGGGCCATTGGATTGGATAACATGGATTAGTTGATTGCTTTGTTTATCCAAACAAGTCTCTCTCTTTGTGGTATGAACAGGACTTAGTAGTCTTCTTGCATAGCCAAAGAAAATTTTAGGGTTTTTGGACAAATGAGAGCTCAGGGTGAAGAACCTCCAACCCACCTAATAATGCCTCTAATAATGGAAGAGGGGTCAAACTGTCAAAGAGAAAGCTTTTGAAGAAGAGTCACCTGATTAGAATAAATGTGATTGATCACCTGATTAGAATAAATGCCAGAATCCAATAAGGGCCCTCACCATGGAACCTGAGGGGAAGTTCTAAATAAAATTTTCTTTTAATAAACTTACCTTCTATTTTTCTGATTTTCTTTTACCTTCTATAGTTAAGTTGATAATTGTACTAACAATGTCAAGTTCAAGGTTTTAAAAGGTTAAAGGAATAGTTTAGACAGAATGGCTAAAATGGTGAGGCATAAACTTTAAGTGGTTGTGAGGCATTAAGAAAAAGATTAGTTTAAGTTTATAAATTATACATAACATAGAAGTTCATGAGAAACGAGTTATAACCTTTAAGAATTAAACAAGATGGTTACTATTCAACTAACAATCATAATCCTTTTTTTTCCATTAAAGTCATGGTCACAACTAAAAAAAAAAGAAACAAATTAGCTGATTTGATTTGTGCAAAAAAAAACAATAAAAAGAAAAAAAAAATCCATTAGGAAGAGATATGAGAAAAATAACAAACTTGGGGTGTTATTATTAGAATAATAAGAAAGAAATCCTACTTGATTTAACCAAGAGAAACATTAAGAGAAATTAATAATAAGAAAGAAACCCTTTTTTGAACTGAACTCTCCTAAAACATTAAGAGATATCAATTCATCCTATTGGCTTTTAAGTTTTACTATTTTATTTGGCCCATACTAACCAAGGTGCCTCTCTCATATATTCCGAACTATAAAATATATTTTTGTATTAAATCGCTAAATAACCATTGATCATTGATGCCTACACCTTTTGGCAAACTAGGATACATGTTGTTGACCCCGATTAACCAAACTTCTTACAAATTTTCCTTCAATTTTCTGAGCCTTTATTATTCTTTATCAAACCAAACACAGCCTGAGAGGATATTGTTTCCATGTCTTCCTATAGTTGGGTGATATTAAAGTACACATAGTTATTGGGTAGACAACCTAAATAACATAAGACATGAGACAAAAATGGATTGTGTTTTCCTTGTTATATTCAATTATTTTTTGTTTTTGTGAGGAACAACCTTTGATAAGATGGCACCTAATAGAATGGAATGGTGAAACTAGATTAATGTAACTAACCCTATATAGCTGGGACAAGGCTTAGACCCTTCCAATTGATATTGCTTTTCTCATTTCCTTCAAATGAATGTTTTACAAAATTATGTTCAAACAATATAAATTATAATTTCCTGGATTATTCAATCTAAATGTTTTTCAAATAATAAAAATCTAACATTAAAAAAGAAACATTATTTAAATATTTCAATAACTAAATATATTAAATAACAAAGTATTAAAATTAATATTTTAAATCAATTGATTATATATTTTAAATATCTACTGAATAAATTTCAATTATAATAAATAGATTAAGATTTTAAATATTTAGTTAAATAACTAAATAATTTAAATAAATAAATATTTAACATAACTAGATTTTAAATAGTTAAAATAACAAAATTATGTATTAATAGTACTATAATTTTGTGGATTATTTAAATGATGATATTATTTCAATAAATAAATAATATTGTAAGTAACTAATTTCATTTATACCAATTAATAATTATAGAAAATAACTTTCAAAAAAATATTTTTTATCAATAATAATTTTAAAAACTTAATCTATATACACTAAAATTAATATTTATTGTATTTTAGTGATTATTTATGGTTTTTGTGATAAATATATTTTCAATAATTATGTATAAATCTATTTTTGTTTTGTTATTTAATAGAAATTTTTCAATAATTATTGGAGTTTAAACTACTATTTTTTAGCTTTTTAAATTTAATTTATTGTGTATTTTTGCTATAAATTTTTAATATTTATTGAAGATTAAAGTATTGTTCACGAGTTGGTCCGGTTTAATTATAGGTTGTCTGGCCAACCAAATCGACCTGGTCAAGTTGGGGAATTGATCACTCAGGTTATATCAACTTGGGTCAATTTTCGATTTGTTGGTCAGTTCAAAAGATTTAAACTTAAAAACTTAAATTTAAAATTTAAGTTTAAATTAAAAAAAAATACAATGGCAATATTAAAAAATAAATTTAAAAATTAAATTTATGACATAAAATACTTTAGCCTAAGAAATATTGGAATTTTCCTACTTTTTCGTATTAAAAAGATATATTTAAAATATAAAATATTAATATATATGGTTAGGTTGTTCGATTTTAGTTGGTTTTCAAATGGCTAAAGTGAAATTGGTCCAACCCAATCGGGTTAAAAAATTGTTGAACCAAAGCCGACTAGAAATACTAGAAAACGGGTTGCTCAGTTTCATTAGTTTGATTAGGAATGGCAATGGGATGGGGCAGGGACGAGAAGCCTCTCCCCATCCTTGCCTTCGCAAAAATCCCCATCCACATCTCCATGGGGATCCCCACTCCCCGTGATTCTTTATAATGTCAACTATTATGTTTTTATTTTCTATTTTATTTAAAAAATAAAAATAAAATAATTAAGTTTACAATCATATTAGAAAAGATTCAAAATATTCACATATTTTGAATCATAAACGTGGTACCAAATCAAGTGTTATTTATCAAAATTCATGGGCGGATTTTGATTGGTCAAAACTCTTCCCATACCATATCTTTTTCGCATCATAGACTTTCCCATCTTTAAAATTATTAACATATAAACGTATGTGTACATACATATATAAACGTATGCATATACATACATGTATATTAGCGGGGATCCCATGGGGCAGGGGATCGAGGTCCCCGTGGGGCAGGGAGTGCACTCCCCATCCCCGCCAATGGGAATGAAAATTTCCCCATATCTGTCCCCACAGGGGGAAAATCATCCCCATCCTTGCCCCATTCGGGACAGATCCCCACAGGGATCAGGGAAATGGGGAAAATTGTCATCCTTATGCTTGATAAACAACCCTATCTAAAATTAATTATTGTTATTTTTGTATTGTAAAAAATATATTAAAAGTAGTATATAAAATATAAATGATTATTAATTATTATATAAAAAAATTGTATACTCTTACGTGTTTCTATTGTTTATCTTTAATTTAACAAATCACGTACATCGCATAGGTCCCCGCTAGTAATTCATTAAAAGATTCCAACATGAAAGCGTACCCTCTTACTCTTATGAAACATTATACTCATGCCATATAATGATGGTGGGGACTTCTAATGTTGGGTATGGGCTTCAAATGGATTGGATCCGATGAGATAAATAGACCCATATTTAATTCTTCAAATTTCGATTCAATTCAAATTCCAATATTAAACATTGAATACTTTTAAAGTTAAGCTTTTGTGCTTGAGAATACACACCTATTGATGCCATGGCGATGCCTAGATTCAAATATTTTGAAAGTTTAAAGAATTAGAAATGGTAAAAGAGATATTTTGTCAGGCATACTTCTAACAAGGAGGTCTTAGGTGTCATTCCATTGCATTGACCTTTCACCAAAACACTTTTGACAAAAATGCTATGAAAAGTTGTGATTTTCCTTCTTTTTTGACATCCAAATACATAGTTGTTCTCAAACTTGAATGTTGAGTTTTGAGAAAAGACAACTAAAAATTTTAACCCAAGCAATACAATGATTGGTTAATAATCTATACATCTATACAACTATAAAAAGTGTGAATAAGGGGGTGGAACTTATGTTTGATTAAAATACCCTATTTTTTTTATTCGATTGTTCTATAAATAAGGACAAAAAATGTAATTTGAACAACCACTTTTCTCCTTATTTAAATCCCTCATTTAGTCTTATATTTAAGGAATTAACTCTCACTGGAATTCAATGAATTGTATTCTTACTAAAATGTCCCTATTTGTGAATTTAGTCAATCTCTAATTGTGAGGGCACAAAATGTAAATTGAACATTTCTCCTCATTTAATTCCTCGTATTAAATCTTATATTTAGGATATTAATTCTAATTCTCTCATTGAATCCTATAATTATAAACAATATTAAAGAAAAATAAGTGTGACAAAGAATAATTACTTTTATTGATGATAGAAATTAAATACAAATTTAAAACTAAGGCAAAAAAATATAGTTGTTTTCCTATTTGGTGGCAATTGATGAATCAACAATTCAACATTTTTGGGTCAAATGTGTAAATTCTTGATGTCATAATTAAATAATTATGAAAATTAAAAATGGATGAAAACACACATAAGTATAAAAATACAAAAAAAAATGTCAATAGCATTTGGACACGTCTCTAACATGGCATGTTCAGCATATTAAACAAAAATAAGTGTGAAAAACAAGAAAATTTTTTATAAACATAAAAATATAAACAAATTATAGAAAATTTTTAAAACATATTATTTACTATCATTATCATCATAAAAAATTCCCATGTGCAAAGCACGTGCAGACTTACTAGATACATTGAAAAAGATGAAATGATAAGAAATGAATAAAATGAAATAACTTATAAAAGAAATATGAAAGTGATTGAACAACATTGAGAAAATAAATAAACCATTAATAAACACTAAAATAATTATTAAATAAGTAAGTAATAATAATAATTAACTATATAATATATAATTAATTAGTATATAATAATTACAAAGCATAATAATAATTCATTAGTAACTATGATAAATAACAATATTTATATAATACTAATAAAGTGTTTATGTTAACAACAATTGGCATTATTATTAACAAAACATTAATAACATATAATAAAAATAATATAATAAGATTGAAATAATAATATAAATTAATATATACTGATGAGGGGTGATTTGGCCCGACCTGATAAGTAGGGGACACAAGGATGTAGCCCACCAACTAGACGATGATTCAGCACTACGGTCACCTCGGCGAGTTGAGTCACTTCGGGAGTCCCGGTCACCTCGGATAGCACCGAACTCCGGGCACCCCAGATGGCTGAGACTAACAAAGCGACATGTAGCAGATTGTAAAAGATCGCCAGCTGTTTCCGAGCTCTCTGGGATCATGATGTGGAACTATAGGCCTTATCCTCATCCCGCCCGATTTGGATGGAGACGATGAGCCCTATCGGTCGGCATGTTATCCACCTCCTGGAGCAGAACAGACTCCTATCACCCTGTCCGAAGATCCCGGAGAAATCTCCTTGGGGCTCACAATAACTCAACTATATAAGGGCACGATTAAGTGCATTCTAGCTCTCTACTTACTGATTTCCCTCTCACATCTACCTACTTAGTACTAACTTAATCATCGGAGTGACCTCGCCGGGTTAGTCACCCTAGGTTCTCTGATCCCTCTTTCTTGCAGTTCGAACGATCCACTTGGCAACTGACGTCCGAACTGCCTTACAGCTAGGAGCATCTAGATCGCACACGATCATATATAATAGTTATATTTAATATTATTTGATTTGAATACAATGTTATGAAAATATTACGAGTTTAATGATATTTTATTATTTTCAAATAATAATAATAATAATTAGAAGATCACAATAAAATCATAGAAAATGTAATAATCTATAAACAAAATAAAAATAACATAATTTTATTTGAATAATTTATTATATAATATTATCTAAATATTCTTTCACTAGAATATTTAATAAAAAATTATAATCATTATTGTTTAAGAACATACTATTATTAAATAAATATTATTACTAAATAATATTATTTATTTAAATAAAGAAATATTATTATGTACTAATTCATTAATAGTAAACATTTAATAAAAAAATTATTTATTAAGTAATGATAATGATATTATTATTTTATTATTATAACTATTATTAAATGAATATTATTACATTGGATGGGTCAATGGAAAGTGACCTTAAGTGGGATGTTTAGTGCCCATTTGGGAGGTCTAGCTTTCATGTAGCGGACGACTTTTTGTGTAGTGTGACTCAAAGAAATTTGAAATGTTGTGAAATTCTATTTGTTTAAAATTTGTAAAGCTAGAAATAACATTAGATGAGCCAAAAAATTCAACTTTGCGGTAAAACTAGGAAGCGGCCTTGTTAACGTAACTCAATTACTACAAAAGCCATCTCAATTAGGGGTGGCCATAAGCTGAGCTTTTCACGAGCGATTTGAGCTTGGCTCAATTTAAACTGAGCTTTGAGCCAAGCTCAAGCCTGATATATAGGCTCGTTTGCTAATCAAGCCGAGCTCCAGCCTAGTGAAGCTTGGCTCATGAGGCTCGCAAGCCTAATCGAGCCTACTATAATAAATAAATAATTTTTTATTATATACATAATTTCATTGTTAATTTTGTAAAATATTAAATTATTGTTAATTTGAATAATATGTTATAATTATTTTTCTAGTTTTAAGAAAACTTTTAAATTTACTACATAATTTCATTATTTTAAGAATTTAAAATTTAGTTATGTTATATTTCGTTAGTTAAAATATTTAGTTATTTAAATGTTTAAATAATATATAAAATATGTAAATTTTTTTGTTATTTGAATTTTATTTCTATTAAAGTTATTATATAATGTTAAATATTTTGTTATATAACCATTTAGATATTTTAATATTTTGATTTTTAGTTCATGAAATATTTAAATAATATTTTATTTTTTATTGTTAAATTTTTATTATTTGAATAGCATTTAAACTGATTAATCCAGAAAACCCTAATTTATATTGTTAATACATAACTTCATGATGTACTTTGTAAAAATATAAAAATATTAATAATATGAATATTATCAAATCAATTAAAATTACTTTTGTGTTTTAAATAATTATTTTAAAGTTATTATATAATTTTTTAGAATATTTAAATAATTTTTAAATTTTCTAATTCAAACTTCTTTAGATAGATATAGATAAAAAGTGGGGGACACGATAAATAGGAATTGAAGATAATTTAGGAGAAAGTGGGGGATAATGGGGGAGGTAGTTTAGGAGAAACCTTAGACAATATTATTTAGGTTACTACGTTTGGGGGAGAGAGAGAGAGAGATTTTAGACAATTTTTATGGAGAAGGAGAGCATCTCATTGGTTGTTTAAAAAATGAAATGGAATAAAAAAATATAAAAATTAAAAAAATGAGAAAAGTTAGACTGCTGTGTTTTAGTGTATATACTAGCAGGATCCGTGTGATACACAGGATTTGTTAAGGAAAGCTAAATAATAAAACATAAGCGAATACAATTGTTTTATATTTCTAACTTTTTAAATAATGATTTATTATTTATATTTTATAATACTTTTAATAACTTTTTACAATAAAAAAATAACAATAATTTATTTCAGCAAAGCATGTTCATCGAACTCATGAAACCAACCAACCCGACCAACTCGACTTGAATTGCTCAGTTTCTAATATTTCCCGTTGAAATTGCGCTTAGTTTCGCTGTGGCCATTTATAAATTGACCAAAATTGAATGACCCAATCACATATATATATATATATATATATATATATATATATATATTAATATTTTTATATTTTTAATATATTTTTTTAATATGGGAAAGTGGGGAATTCCCAAATTTCTTAGTCTTAAATATTTTATATTATAAATTTATTTTTTAATAATGTTAAGGTAATTTTTAAAATTTAAAATTAAGTTTACAATATAATATTTTAAACCAATTGAGCAAACTGAAAATCAACCCTAATCAACACAACCCGATTTAGTTGGTTTTTACAAATGGTCAATAGCCTACAACCTGACCATGTCGATTTGGTTGGCCAAATAGCCTACAACTGAACTAAACCAAGCCGTGATCAACACTCCTAATTTCATCTAAATTAATATTTTAATCTCTAATAAATAAAAATAGTTTAATCTACAAAAAATATTAAAAATTTATAGCAAAAATGCACAATAATTGAAAATATATTCATAATGAAAATAAAATAAATAACTAATAAAAACAAAATAATTACAATAATTACAAAAATACTAAAACTACTAAAAAAAATACTAAGGTAGTCAATAAATATTGTAATCTCAAAATACAATAAATACAATAAGTATAATAAATTAAATTTAAAAAGTTAAACAACAAAAGTTTAATATCCAATAATTATTAAAAAATTTCTGTTAAATAACAAAACAAATATAGACTTATACATAATTAATGAAAATATGTTTATATAAAAACTATAAATAATTGCTGAAAATACAAAAAATATTAATTTTAGTATATTAAATATATAATAAATATAGATTAAGATTTTAAAATTATTAATAATGAATATTATTTTTTTAAGTTATTTTTTAGAATTATTAATTGATATTAGTGAAATTTGTTATTTAAAATGTTATTTAGTTATTTAAATAAAATCCTTATTTAAATTTTATATTTTTAATTATTAATTTAATTTGATAATCTATAAAATTATAATTTATTCTATTATTACATAATTTCATTATTAATTTTGTAAAATTTTTAAATTATTATTAAGTTTAAAATTATTTTATGGTTTTTATTTTTAAAATTTTAATTTATTGCATAATATAGTTATTTTAACTATTTAAATTATAGTTATGTTAAATATTTCGTTATATAAAATATTTAGTTATTTAAAGATTTAAATAGTATATACAATATTTAAAAATACTAATTATTTGAATTTAAGACATTTAGTTATTAAAATATTTAAATAATATTTTTTTATTTTTAATTTCTATTTTTTGAAAACATTTAATTTGAATTGTTTGAAAATTCATAATTTATATTGTTAATACATAATTTTCTGATGAATTTTGTAAAAATATAAAACTATTAATAATATGAATATTATTAAATCTATTAGAGTTAGTTTTTGTGTTTTCAATAAATATTTTAAAGTTTATACTATTATTACACAATTTCATTATTAATTTTGTAAAAATGTTAAATTATTATTAATTTGAATATTATGTTATGATTTTTTTTATTTTGTTGTATAATTTCGTTTTTTTAACTATTTAAAATATAGTTATGTTAAATATTTTGTTATTTAAATAATATATAAAATGTTTAAAAATACTCATTATTTGAATTTAAGATATTTAGTTGTTGAAATATTTCAATAATTAAACATTATTCTATGTAATTATTTAGATACTTTTAGTATTTTATTATTTAAGATATTTAGTTATTGTAATATTGAAATGATATTTTATTTTTTAACGTTAAGCTTTTATTATTTGAATAACATTGAATTTGAATACTGGAAAATCATAATTTATATTGTTAGTACATAATTCCATGAAGAAAATTGTAAAAATATAAAACTGTTAATAATATGAATATTATTAAGTCTATTATAATTTTTTGTGTTTTTAATAATTATTTTAAAGTTTATACTTTTATTACATAATTTCATTATTACTTTTGTAAAAATATTGAATTGTTATTAATTTGTATATTATGTTATGATTTTTTTTATTTTATTGCATAATTTCGTTATTTTAAATATTTAAAATATACTTATGTTAAATATTTTGTTATTTAAAATATTTAGTTATTTAAATATTTATATAATATTTAAATAATTAAAAATACTTGATGGAGGGTGATTTGACCCGACCTCCTGACTAGGCGACACGTGGACATGACTCAACGTAAGTGACAGCTCAACATGACAGCCTGGCTACAACTCGGTGTAATGAGCTCTCTAAAACCCAGCCTAGCAGCTCGCTACAAGGTAGGTCGCTACAAAGTAGCTCGCTATTGAGCAACCCGGAGGTTTCGGAAAGCTTCTTATCTGACAAGACCGTGCTCGTCAAACTGCACCCTCATCCCTTCTCTGGCGGCGCGACACCTGCCAATCCAAAGGGCTGCGCCCACGTCAGGCGGCATCGTGCCTACCAGCTCCGAAAAACGTCTCTCGACTGACAGGGCCGTACCCTGTGACAGTTACCTGCGCCAATCGATTCAGCTCTGGCAAATGACGGCTACAGTAGAGAATCAGAGGCGGTTACACCTTATTTGACAGGTAATTGCGCATCTTCACTCTTAGCCCTTATTTCTTTGCAACTCTCTTAGTTCTCCATCGAGTTCTAACTTAAGGATCGGAGTGTTCCCACCGGGCGAGCTCCCCGGGAATCCTTCACCTTCTTCTTCGCAGGTACCTCATCCAGTGCCAGCTTGAAGTGCAGCCTCTGCCAGATAGGAGTGCCAAGATCACGCACCATCATTTGGCGTCGCCTGTGGGAATCACTTCGAAAACCCTTCTTCCACCAAGCTTTGCAACCTCAATATCCATGGCTTCCTCCAGCAACGCCGGACGCAACTCAGGTGCGAACGCTCCCCCTGAACCTCACCTCCCTACAGTATCCATCAGACAGTTCACCCTCCCTCTCTCTGTGGATGGGATCCCGACGCTGAACGTGCCTCAGATCGCGGCACCGGTGAGCGCTCCGCTCCCCTCCGTAGTAGGCACCACTTTCATTGAGCCATCTCTTCCCCCAATAGCTGGACCAAACCAACTTGAAGATCTAATGCATTGCATGCGAGCCATACAAGCTCAAGTGCAACAAGTCCAACAACTTCAGCTGTACCAGCAGCAAGCTCTACACCATGTCTACCAACAGTAGTATCAACAGCAGTTCCCCCAGTTGCCTCTGAACCAGCCGCTGATTCCACCATGGCACCCGGTCCCGCATCAGACTAAGCCTCGCCGCCAAAATGAATGCCCCTCTCATTGGGGAGAGACCTCCCAGGCCCAGAATCCTCCCAGGAGCCAAGTCTCATCCCGCGGTAGGAGGGAGAATCCGGTCACACCCAACTCTCTACGCGATCAGGTCGGGGAACTCTCAGCCTCCCAAACCCGCATCACCTCAACTTTCCGAGTTCGTGGCCCCGCTCCTTGAGAACCGATTCGAGGTCCTGGCCGCGGACTCCAGGCAAGGACCGACCCACAGTCGTCATCAGTAGTCTAAGCCACTCTCTGCAAGAACCATTCCTGATAACACAGAAGCGAGCAACACCAATGCAGAGCCTGCGAAGAAGCAGAGGATACGTCGCCGAGCTCGCCGAACTACGACACACTACTTACCCGAACTCAAAGAAAAAGAAGAGGTAAGCTCGAACGAAGTGAAAACCACTCTGCTCCTCTTTGTACCATTCCCTCTGTCTCCTGAACTCTTGGTCGTCCCAATGCCCAAGGACTTCAAATTACCTCCCCTGGACAAGTATAACAGATCGTTTGACCTGAATGATCACGTGGATGACTTCTAGTCGTAGATGCACCTGTCAAGGGAAAGCGAGTCCTGCATGTGTGTGGCCTTCTCTACCACTTTCAAAGGAGTAGCCCGCACGTGGTACAGGAACCTCGTGCCCGGGGCAATAAAAAGTTGGGCGCAGTTCGTGCAGGTCTTCACCTCCCACTTCGTCACCAGCAAAAGATGCCCGAGAACCCAAGAAAGTCTCCTAGGCATAGTCTAGAGGGAAGGGGAGTCTATCCGCAACTACATCAAGCGGTTTAATGACGCTTGTCTACAGATACCCGACCTGGACCCAGCAGTGCGCCTCACAGCAGCCAAGAGAGGCATAACACACAAGGAGTTCAAGTGGCATGTAGTTGTCAACCGGCCTAAGACTGTAACCGAGTTCCTCAAGCTCGCGGACCAGTTCATAGGGACGGAGGAGGAGATTAATCAGAAGAATGAAAATCTGCCTGAAAAGAGGAAAAGAGAAGCTAAGTCCTTGACCCATGGGGACGACAAGAAGAAGAAAGACCCAGCTCGGGGAGGAAGGTCAGGTCAGCCTTTCTGATCTCCTCCAGTAGAAAGGACTGACTATACACCTCTGAACGCAAAGCGGGCAGAGATTCTCATGGCGATTAAGGGTGCCCTGTATGTAAAGTGGCCACCTCGACTGAGAGGGGACCCGAGTGTTAGAAATAAAAATTTGTATTGTAATTTTCATAAAAATCATGGTCATAGTACCGAAAGTTGTAAGAACCTCCGCGATGAGATAGAAAAGCTCATCCGTCGCGGATATTTAAGAAATTTTGTACAGAATGATAATAAAACAGGTCGGTAGGGCGAGCAAGGCAGCAGAGACGCCCCCGAGTCTAGCAGCAGGCAAAGCGAGCAGCCGCAGAGGCCACCCCCCGAAGAAAGGCGAGTTCATGGGACCAT
The DNA here is from genome assembly GCF_055504915.1 of Nelumbo nucifera. Classification (NCBI taxonomy): domain Eukaryota; kingdom Viridiplantae; phylum Streptophyta; class Magnoliopsida; order Proteales; family Nelumbonaceae; genus Nelumbo; species Nelumbo nucifera. Next base: position 36,810,306 of record NC_142650.1, read on the forward strand.
ACACATGATCACCAAGGATCGATTGTTGTGAGCTGCACTTCGGCCACAACTCGGACCTCAGCTCGTGAGATCGGAAGGGAAGAGCAAAACCCCCCGAAGCGGCCAAGGACAGAGGAACCGATCTTCTTCACTCAGGATGACACGCGCGGAGTCCACTACTCTCACGATGGCACGCTTGTCGTGAAGATAAGGATCAATGATTTTGAGGTGAAGCGCGTCTTCGTCGACTCTGGCAGCTCGGTAGACATTCTCTTCAAAGCTGCGTTCGATAAGCTTCAGCTCCAAGAGAGCGACCTCAAGCCCGCAAGTACTCCCCTGGTGGGATTCAGCGGAGAGGAAGTCAGGACCTTGGGGAGAATCACTGTACTTGTGGAGGTCGACACTTGGCCTAGCATAGTGAGACTCAACCACGACTTTTTGGAGGTCGCGACTCCCTCCCTGTACAACACCATAATAGGTCGGCCTATCACCCATGCTCTACGTGTGGTGGTCTCCATCTATTATTTGGCGATGAAGTTCCCCACGGACTTCGGAGTTGGGGTAGTGCGAGGTGACCAGCTCGAGTATCGCAAGTACTTCATCGCTGCTCTCAAAGGAAAAGCCAAGGTGGTAGACGACCTTGAGCTGGAGCGACCTGCAAAGCATTGCAAAGAGCGAGCTGCACCTACGGAAGAGACTGTTTCTGTGACAACTTCGACGGAAAACCCAACTCGGACACTTCAGATCGGCGTTTCAGTCGAGGAGCCTCTGTGATCTCAAATGGTAAGTTTCTTACTTAGAAATTTAAATGCTTTTGCATGGTTCGCGGCAAAAGCAGTTGACGAGGAGGTCGACTGAAGTTAGGCCCGTTAGACAGAAAAAATGTTCAATTCTGCCAACTCGGGTAATGGTAAGTTTCTTACCTAGCGTCATCACTCACAAATTGAACATTGATCCTATAGTTAGGTCCGTTAGACAGAAAAAATGCAACCTAGCCCCGAATCGTTGGAAAGCAGTTGACGAGGAGGTCGGGAAGCTTCTCGCAATCGATTTTATCAGGGAAGTCCATTACCCGAGTTGAGTGGCCAACACTATTCTGGTAAAAAAGGCTAACGGTAACATGTGCGTCGATTATACCGACCTGAACCGAGCTTGCCTGAAGAACTGTTTCCCACTCCCCAAAATCGACTGTTTGGTGGACGCGAGCTCAGGACATGAGTTGCTGAGCTTCTTGGACGCCTATTCGGGATACAATTAGATCAAAATGGACCCTGCTGATGAAGAAAAAGCAGCCTTTTGGGCTATAACCGAGCTAGGTCTGTACTACTACAAGGTCAAGCCCTTTGGGTTGAAAAATGCCGGGGCTACATTCCAAAGACTTGTAAACAAATTGTTTGAAACGTTGATTGGCAAGAAAGTAGAATTCTATGTAGATGACATGGTCGTAAAACTCAATTTTCAAGTGATTTAATAAAATATTTACATTCTGTATTTGAAATCTTACGTGAATTTAACTTGAAATTAAACCCGAACAAGTGCGTTTTCGGTGTCACCTCGGGTAAATTCCTAGGTTACATCGTCAACCAATGTGGCATTGAGGCTAACCCTGAAAAAATTAAGGCAATCTTAGATATGAAACCACCCCGGAAATTGAAGGAGGTTCAGAGGTTGAACGGCCGCATAGCCGCTCTGAGTCGCTTCATGTCCAAATCGGAAGATCGTTGCCTGCCTTTCTTCAAGGCAATTAAAAGCAAAGGCTTCGAATGGACCAAAGACTATCAGCTCAGTTTCAACGAGCTCAAAAAGTACCTCGCCCACATCCCAACCTTGACCCGACCCGAGGTCGGAGATACTATGGAGCTATACCTCTCCGCGAGTGATGAGGTAGTCAGCTCGGTACTAATAAAAGAGGTAGATCGGGTCCAACGGCCTATCTACTATGTTAGAAAAGTGTTGTAGGGGGCAGAAATGAGGTACCCAGAGATCAAAAAGTTGGTGTAGCTCAACATGACAGCCTGGCTACAACTTGGCGTAATGAGCTCACTAAAACCCAGCCTAGCAGCTCGCTACAAGGCAGCTCGCTACAAAGTAGCTCACTATTGAGCAACCTGGAGGTTTTGGGAAGCTTCTTATCTGACAAGACCGTGCCCCGTCAGGCTGCTCCCACGTCCCTTGTTTGACGGCGCAGCACCTGCCAATCCAGAGGACTGCGCCCACGTCAGGCGGTGTCGTGCCTGCCAGCTCTGAAAAACGTCTCTCGACTGACAGGGTCGTACCCTGCGACGGTTACCTGCGCCAATCGACTCAGCTCTAGCAAATAACGGCTACAGTAGAGAATCAGAGGCGATTACACCCGATTTGATAGGGCATTAATATATAAGGGCTCCAACCCCCAAGGGAAAAGGTAATTGCGCATCTTCACTCTTAGCCCTTATTTCTTTGCAACTCTCTCAATTCTCCCCCGAGTTCTAACTTAAGCATCGGAGTGTTCCCGCCAAGCGAGCTCCCTGGGAATCCTTCACCTTCTTCTTCGCAGGTACCTCGTCCAACGCCAGCTAGGAGTGTAGCCTCTGCCAGTTAGGAGTGCCAAGATCGCGCACCATCGATACTCATTATTTAAACTTGATATATTTAGTTATTGGAATATCGAAATAATATTTTATTTTTTAATGTTAAACTTGTATTATTTGAATAACATTTAATTTTAATAATATGGAAAATCATAATTTATATTGTTAATACATAATTTCGTGATGAATTTTGTAGAATTATAAAACTATTAATAATATGAATATTATTAAATCCATTATAACTATTTTTTGTGTTTTTAATAAATATTTTAACGTTATTATTTAATTTGTTAAAATATTTAAATAGTTTTTATATTTTTAATTTAAACTTTCTTTAGATAGAAATAGATAAAAAGTGGCAAAGATGATAAATAGGAGTTAGAGATAATTTGGAGAGAAATTCTCTAGTAGATTAGAGATAAGTTAGGAGATAAATAAGAATTGGAGATGATTTAGGAGAAAGTAGGGGAGGTAGTTTGGATAAATTTTAGGAAAAGAGATTGTTGGGAAAGGAGAACATCTCATTGGTTCTTTAAAAAATGACATGAATTAAAAAATAAAAAATTCAAAAAAAGGAGAAAATTTTTTGACCACTTTGTTTTTATATATATGCTGGTGAATGACCCCGTACTTTAAGTTAATGATAAATGATGATTGTTATTTTGTTTTTTATTATTTACTTAATTAAGTATTTGATGCTTGTTATTATTATTATTTATTTCTATAAATAATTGATTGTTTTTATTATTTACTTAATTCAATAATTCTCAATAAGTAATTATTTGATTTAATCTGAATTATTTCATTTTTTAATTATTTATAATAGACATTTAGGGTAGGCTCTTTATTTGATTTAAGAGACTTACCATGTTTATCTAGATAATGATCCCATATTAAGTAAGGAGCAACTACAGTATCATTTAATTTGAAATTTACAATTTAACAATAAAAAATCAATGTTCTGTTGAGCAACCCACCCCCAAAAAAGTATCAATAACTTTGAAATCATTAGTCTATTTATAAAATAGTAAATTTAGATGGATAAAAAGTTTACAACAATATCACCAATGATGCTTAATATTTAGGAACATATGAATGGATAAAAAGCATTTAAGATATCCCTTCAGAGAGGCAAAGAAGGAAGAAAATCATTCAAAGAGCTGCTAAGAAAAACAATCCATGCCATACAACATTTGCATATGCATCCATCCTCTAAAGCAAGAGATGAAAAATATATGACTACAATCGAATCATCATCAAGTACGGCTACAATCAACTAATGATATAATTAGGACTCAAATAATTAACACTAATTATAAATTCATAAAATTATAATATGAATTAATATAAATATAAAATGATTATATCCATATTAATATTTAACATTATTAAAATACTTATTAATTATCATTAATTAATTAACATTCCAAAGTAATAATTATCATTATTATAATTAAGAATTAATTAGTAGTAAGTAATTATAATTAGTAATTTTTTTATTAGAAATCATTATTATTAGTAATAATTAATTATAATTATTGATAATAATAATATAATTAATTACTTCATATAAATGTATGAATTAAAATTTCTGATAATAATTCTAATATAAATAATTAACATTCAATATTTATTTTCAAAATAATTAATATGAGTTAATATAAATATAAAATTATTATTTTTGAATTATTAATTACCATTATGAAAATCGTTACTAATTATCATTCTGAATTAACAAAGAAAAATATTATCAGTAATTAGTTAATATCAATAATTAAGTATTAGCAATAATTATTATAAGAAATTATTTTCAGTGAATTATTATTATTAGTAATTAATAGCTGAAATTAATTATTTAGAAATCATTAATTATTATTAGTACCCCTCTCTTTCAAAAAGTTGGCTCATCATCATCGTCATCATCAATGACAACAACTCGATAAATACATAATTTGATAAAATAGGTAAATATCATTAATTTATTTTTTTATCTTTTGGAAAAATGAATAAGGGAAAAATAAAATGGTTAGCATTGCAAATGAAAAATTATTTGGATTTTTGGAAAAAATAAGTAAAGAACTATTGAACATAAAAAACCAATAATTCAAAAACAAGGTCATTGATGAAAGAGTAATTAAAATTATTCTGTAAATAATAATTTTAAGAAATTAATAATTAATAATTAATTATCTATCCAAATTAAAACGGGTAATTTCATCAAATAATTTTAAGTAATTAATTTTTTCTATTAACATTTTTTAATAATAATCAGTATTATTAATAGATTAATAATATATTAATAATTGCGAAATCAATAATAATAATAAGTATATTATTATTATTATTAACTAATAATATATTCTTATTATGTGTGTATTGATTTTGAAATCAGCAATATTAAAGTATTATTATTATTATTATTATTATTACTACTACTCTTATTATTATTTTTTATTTTTATTAAGTAATTAATTTGTTATAATTACGATTTTTAGTTAATTCGTAAAATAATATTTGCTTTTATAATTCTTTAAGTTAACAATATTGAATAATTGAAAGTTTTATAATTTAACTTTCACTAAATGGATTATTTATTGGAGAATAATAATAGTATTAATTATAATTACTCGTAATAATAATAATGTAAATAAGTAACACTAATTATATATTTATAAAATAATTAATATGAATTAATATTTATATAAAATGATTATATCCAAATTAATATTAAAATTATTAAAATACTTATTAATTATCATTAATTAATTAACAATCCGAAGTAATAATTAATTATAAATATTGATAATAATAATAATATAATTATATTCATTAATATAATATTATTAATTATAATTACTTATAATAATATAATTAATTATTTTATATAAATGTATGAATTATAATTTTTGATAATAAATATAAATATTTACCATTAAATATTTACTTCAAAATAATTAATATGAGTTAATATAAATATAAAATGATTATTTCCGAATTATTAATTACCATTATGAAAATATTTATTAGTTATCATTAATATATTATCATTTCGAATTAATAATGAGCAATATTGTCAACAATAAATTATTATAAGTTATTATTTTTCTGAATTAATAATGGGTAATATTGTCACTAATTAATTATTACCAGTAATTAAGTAATAGTAGTAATTATTATAAGAAATTGTTTTCAGTAATTAATTATTATCAGTTAGTAATTATTATTAGTAATTAATAGCTGGAATGAATTAATTGGAAGTAGTTAACAGTAATTAATAGCTGTAATTAATTAATTAGAAGTAGTTAATAATAATTATTATTAGTAATCATTAGCTGGAATTAATTAATTAGTTTAGTAGTTAACAGTAATTAATAGCACAACTTCATTTTTTTTAGGAAATGATTGAAAGTGGGAGCTTCCCATTTCTCATAACTCTACATGGTGGTGGGTTCCGCTCTGCATGTTAGTGGGCTCTTTTCTTTAACTAATACTAATCATAATTTGACACATCTCTATTGGGCTCTGTTATTGAACTACCACTAATCAGAATTTGACACGTGTCCATTTTATTTAAATCTTTGAAATGACAGGTGTCTGAATGTAAGTGGGCCACATGTCTGACTGTAGGGGCTTTGACCTGAAACCATTCCTTTAATATATATATGGTCTAATGTGGTGTTTGTCTTTCTTTTTTCTCATTTCCCCTTTCTTTTTGATTTTTGATTTTTTTAAATTTTACATAGTTCCACGTGTAATCTATTATGGTCTAAGGCACCACTGCATAGAGCCAACAAACATTTTTGTGTTTTGCAAGAGAGGTTTCTATGCTTTTAAAATTCCTTTGATGTACAATTGTTCAATCCACCTCATAAACTCTTATTGGATTGTACGGTTGGAAATAGTGTCATGGGGAAATGAATCAAAATTCAAGGTGGAGTTGTTGGTAAATAAAATAAAAACCAATAAAACTCAAGTGGACTGAACCATAAATTTCTCTAATAAACCTTTGTATATGTTATGGGGTATGTTTTTTGGGTTTATAGGTGGGGCTGTTAATTTTTTACAACAAAAGTCCTTAATATAATATGATAATTATTTTATTTATAAATAAAGTATATAATTAACTATAACTTAATTGATTAAACTTAACAATTTAATTAATCTTAATCAAATGATAACGTAACATAAATTATCAAAACATTTAGTAAAAGTAAACAAAATTTTTAATTTTAAAATTAGTATTTATTAATTTGAAATTCACTTAACTTCAAGGCTCGGCTTGGGCCCATCACTTCAGGCCTAACCCGAGGTCCGCATGGCCCATATGCATTTATGTGATATTTTATAATATATAGTATTTTATATTACAAAATGTATAAAATAATATTATATGATATAATATAAAATATAATATATTCACTATTTTATGCTTAAAATTCATAGGCTCGGATTTAAGCCCCACCCTATTCAGGCCTGGGCTATAACCCTTATTACAATTGCTAAGCCTAGGCCAGGCTCGTGTTGGGCTGGAAGCAAGCTTATACTTTTGGCAGAACTTGGGTCAGGCCCAGGCTTGGGTCATAACCAAATCACATGTGCTAAGCCCAGCGCCCCAGCCTAAGGCTGACCTATCTTGGCCCATGGTGAATGCTAAATACAAGTTTATTAATAAACAAAGAGAAACATTGATAAAAAATTATTAGTTTTGAAATTAATTTTTATAATTTAATAACCATTAAAGTTACGTTTAAAAATAATGATAAAAACCAATAAATCTAATAACAATAAACTAAAAATTACAATTAGAAAAAATAATGAATATATTTAAAAATATTGACTTTAAAATCCATTTGAAAGAATACATTAAAAATTATAATTATAATATAAAATAAAAAAGTCAGTAAAAAATTAATAAAACTAAATACTGCTATAAAATTTATCAATGGAACTGACAACGTATGAGGATTTTTAGTTTTAAATTAACAAAAAAAAATTTAACACTAATTTATCCAACAATACAGAATCATAAAATAATATTTGGATTGGACTCTATCTCACTTAACCCAATTGGTAATGTTGCAAGGCTTGTCACAATTACTTTTAACAAAACACGTCCATCGCACGAGTCCCCCGCTTGACTGGTTTTATATCAAGATCAAACAAAAATTGGCCCAAGTGAAGGAAAAAAAAAAAATCTTCTCATATTATTAAATAAATTGAGTCGCCCACGTCACAAAATGTAATCAAAGCACAGCCTCAACGATAATCGAACGATACAATACAAATGCTGCTTCTCATATAGACGGATAGACCAACCAAATGTTCCTGATCGGAGCAAAGGTCCAAGTGATTCCTACGGTTGAATTTTGAGGGCCAGAATTAACATGGTCTTAATATCCTTTCTATTCAAGATCATGTGGCAAGACCATGATTCTATTTCTTGCTTATTATGTTCACACAACCCAATAATCCTACAATGGGGAGAAAAACTCATAAAAGCATTTAAATGTAATAAAGGGTGTATTCCACTCCACCGTCTCACCTTCATGGAAACATGGAATAAGAAAATGTGTTATGGAACGTAGGGACTTTATTTTCAGGACTTCGAAACAGGAAAGGGTCATCCATAAGTTCCACACAGTAGATCTGAATGGATCTGCCTTTGAATGTTCATCCCTGAAATACTCTCCTCATGAATCCCTGCACTGAATTCCCCATTCCTGCACCAACAGCTTCTGCCAAGTACTTCGCCTGCAAAATATCCAAAGCATTTCAGCAAAATGATCTCAACATTAAGCCCAACCTAAAACATAACAACCAAAGCATTTGTAAGGTAGGAAGGAACACATGATAGACTATGAGAGGTTACCTCTTGAAGAGTTTTCCCAAGATCAAAAGCATCTTTCACTCGGCGATCCAAAAAAGCCCATGTATCACGAAAATCTGTAAAATTTCAGTACAAATATAAATCAGCTTGGATACAGTCTAACACCCACTCCCCACCCCCACCCCCCCCAAAAAAAAGGGTAAAGACAAATGAAATGAAAAAAAAAGAAATCAAAGGGGATGGTTGGAGGAAAACTATGGCATCGAAACCAACTATTTTTCATTCATAATTACCTGCAGAATTTCAGAGTTCAAACATCCTAACATAAATTCAACTCAAAGAAGTTCAGAAAAGAATGAACCTGGTGAATTATCAGTCAGCATGTAAACCTCAGATGCAGAATATATGCCTCCAAGGATTGTGCGCTTCAGATACCAATCAATATCAGATGCTTGGTCTCCAACAGCATGCCAGATTTCATCAACCAGCATTGCCCGCTGCTTAAAGCTAGTTGTGATATTCAATGGTTGGGACTTTTTACAAGTGCAGAAAATGTCATTAAAAAAGAGAATTAGGTTTTTGGGCTCAATCCCTGAAAATCCAAGCGGAAGTGAGTATATGTAGCATCAAACCTGGATGCTTAGTGCTTGAGGCCATTTTGATATGTATGGTGCCTGCATTTCTAGGCGAATTTGAACAAGCTTTGAGATCCGCTCACTGGGTATCAAGTTTCCTAACTCTTCTGAGTCAATTATGTCAATCAATCTCTGTAGGCAATCATCCATGAAAAACTGCATAGAAAAGAAAACATTTCTCAAACTTGATACCTTGACTGTTCACGCAAAGAAAACAAGCTTAGATCTGCAGAACTTAACTATAATGAGCACATTTTCTTCAACAGCAAGGCAGAGGTAGAAACACCCAATATGAATCAACTACTCAATGATCAAATCTTTGGGTTCCACAAATGAGTGTTTTAAAAGGCATGGGAGGCATATGCCTAGAGGCCCTGAGGCATATACCAGTGGTGTTGATGCCTCTGAGGTGTATGCCTCATACACCTCTTGCATGAGGCATGCTAGAGGTGTAGAGAAATGAAAGAAAAGAAAAGGAAAGGGAGGAGAAGGGGGAAGAATTTGGGCAGGGGACTCTGCCTCCGGGACCCCCTTGGGCCTTGGCTGGGAGGCTTCACCCCCCCTTCCCCAATACAATGCAGCCCAATTTGTTTTTCTTTTATCAGTAACAGGAACATTTCATTAATGAAAAAAGGAGAGATAGGTACAAAGGCAGGGGGAGAAGGGAGATAAACTCTCTTAACTCCTCCAAGAAGCTAAAAAGTTATAGATAAACCCAAAACTTTTGATTTCTGCCCACCCTTGTCTGGCCAGTGCATATGCAAAAGAGTTAGCACACCTCTTGACCCACTGCAATCTCACTATCATACCCCGAGTAAACTACTTAAGAATAATGTTTTATTCAAGTAGGGTTGTTCATCAAACTGATGAAACTGGCCAAACAGACCAACTTGACCCAACTTGATCGGTTTTCTAATAATTTCAGTTGGCTTCGGTTCAGCCATTATGCTAACCTGAGAGGTCGGGTTGGTTTTGGTTTGGTCATTTGCAAACTGAACAAAATTGATTCAACCTGACCATAGATATATATATATATATATTAATATTTTATTTTTTAAATTTAAAATTTCTAATAGAAATTCCCATATTTCCTAGTTTGAGATATTTTATATTGTAAATTTTATTTTTTTAATAATACTGTTACAATTTTTTAAATCTAAACCTAATTTTTTAAGTTTAAATCTTTTGAACCAACTGACCAAACCGATACAACCTGGGTTGGCCAGTTTTCACTAATAATCAGTTGGTTTTGAGTGACCAACTCCCCAACCCGACCAGGTAAACTCTGTTGGCCAAACAACCTCTAACCGAACTGAACTGACCCGTGAACACTCCTACATTTAAGTAACTCCACATGCTACTCTACTCCTTTTTCAACCATTCTATTACCAACTTAGAGTCTCTTTCAATAATCAAGTTCCTTATGTTAAGTTCCTTAACCCTCTTAACACCTTTCAAGACAACCATAACTTCAGCTTGGAGAGAATCTCCTTCCTCAATTTGGCCTGAAACCATAGCATTAAACCCACCCTCCTCATTCCCAACAATGCCTCCGATGTCTAATGCCTGAAGGGCCTTCACTGCTGCCATCAAAATTCAACTTTGTGAAGCCATGATCCGGAAGAGATCAGAATGGATGAGGAACATTCTTACCAGGGGCTGAATAAGCCACTTCCTTCCAATTGTTCAGCAGAGCTGTTGCAGAAATGTCTTCAAATAACTTCATAGATTTCAACTATTTTATGACCCTTGTAGTGATTACCTCAATAATTGCCCCTCTGTTCCTCTCCTTATCAGCAAATATCCTCTGATTTCTTTCCTCCAAATTGTCTAGTAAACTGCAGCTCTTGTGCATCTCCACAATACGTCAATACCTTTCCCCTCTTCTTTCCAACTACCACCAGCAAAAGAATCAAAGAGTCTTCATACATCTTGTTTGTTTTCTGTGTGTGTTGGGGGTTCAGCTAGTGTTATGCATCTTCATTCTTCTTATTACAAGAAATTTTTCATTAAAAAAAAAATATGAGATCCTCCTTCATCCTCCCCCTTCCCCTTCTTCCTCCTCATCCCCCTCCTCTTAAGGAGGCGTATGTGCTTGGGAGGCTTATGCCTCACACCTCCAGGTAGTGGATAAGTGGAATGCCTCACATCATGCCTCTGCGTTTTAAAACATTGCCAACAAACTAATGCTAATGATTTTAGATTTAGTGGAACATAGATTTGCAAGGGTATGGAAGGAACAAACCAACAAATTAATTAGACCACCAGCTCCAAATTCAATGAGAATACCATAATTTTCGATGACAACCCTCTCTCACCTCTATCCTCCATAGTGGTAGTTCTGCTAGGCTGGAGTTGTTAAGCAATACATCAACCTTAAAAACTACTTATGAAAACAGAGCTGAATATGGAGCAAAAGCAACATCAAAGGCCTTGAAGAAATCCAAGGTTTTAAATCTTCACCTGAGGGGGACATTCACCTGCCAAAATGAACCTAGTAGCTCTAAAAGTTGTTACTCTTCTGCAGATATCATTCTTTTGTTGTTGAATACAAATACTGTACATCCATTGTAGCAATTGCTTCAGTTGACCAAAACCCTCTTGGAGGAGGAACATAAAGACCTCAAATTCTCCTTTATAGGCAGTTTCTTAACTGCTAGAATCAACCTCAACTACTAATAGTATATAACAGAACCAAGAGGACAAAGAGTTACATTAGTTGCTTACTGTTTCAGGTAGAATGTAGAGCCTATGATAAACAAAGATAGTCAGCCAAACTTCAGTTTACTTCAGATAATGGAACTACATACAAAAGCCCTTGGGGAGAGTGTTGACTCCTGGTCCCATTTAAGAATCTCAAACCATTTTAACATTCTTTTTTTCCATCACTGGATGCTTATACCTTTTTTGGGTAATTAGTTGCTACTGATACAATAATCCACAAGTTCCTTGAATCAGTATATCTCTGTTCTAAAGCTAGGCAGACAGATTTTCCCTGGGTTTAGTATGAAGTTCTTTAGAGAAGAAAATGTGAGATGGCAAAGATATAAGTATATGGGGTGCCTAACTAGTAACTAATGCCCTCACCCTAAAAGAGCAAATATTATTTTAGGACCATTATGTGATGCCGAAGCATTTGATGGCCTGGAAGTTTAAAACTGCAAGAAGAAAAGAAACTCAAATCATATGAAAGCCCAAGCCCGTCATCAAGACCAAAATCATAATTAGATCCATACCCATATCCAAACCCATGTCTTTTACCCATTCCCATTCCCATTATCCATATCCACATTCCGTGCACAAAATCCAAGTCCATGACCAATCAACCCATTAATTGGTGCATGAATTGGGAATTAATACAAATTCAATGAACTTGGTCTTGAAGTTTTCTTAGAATCAAAGAAGGCATATGGAAGGCCAATAATAGGGGTGTCCACGGTTTGGTTAACCAAACCATGGGCAATTTTTGCAAACCGAACCAGTGGTATCGGTTTTTCAATTTCTCCAAACCGAAACCGAACCGGTACCACCGGTTAACCGGTCCGCAGGTTTCGGTTTTTGACCGGTTTTTATATTTATAATCAAGGTTCAAAATATCGATACACCGGTAGGGGTGTATCGGGCGAATCGATACTGCTTTTTGTTGTGTTTTGTTTTTTATTTTTTTTGCAACCGGTTCAGGGGGGCCGGTTTAGGGCTCCTCCACCCCCTGAACCGGTTAGACCCCCGATACACCCATTGTAGGGGCATATCGAAGGGGTCCTGGAACGAATGTACCGGCCGATACTTTGAACCTTGTTTATAATATATATTATATAAATATATGTATAATATTATATTATAAATAACAAATGATATATAATATATTATAAATATATAATATATAGAAAATATGTGAATTATATTAAACATATAGATAAAATATGCATATAAATATATATACTTGTCGGTTCGGTTAACCACATTTTGCGGTTTGGTTCGTTTTTCAGTTTTTCATGGACACCCCTAGTCAATAATCATCTTGAAGTTTTAGTCACTAAGAAATGTATGGAGGGTTAAAGTTGTAACCAAGGTTCAAAGTATCAATAGTTTTTGTTTTTGTTTTTTCAAAAATGACTCAGGAGGTTGGTCTTAGGCCTGCCTACCCCGTGAAATAGTTAAAAATCCCCAAAGGCCTTTATTTTGCATATCGAAGGCCTTTCGTGCTGATATGATACAATATTCTTGATACAGGGCATACCATGTTGAAAATTTTAACCTTGGTTGTAATTTTTTAGAGAATTAATTAGAGTGTAGTAATTAAGATTTAATGCTAGTTTCCTCCTTTGCAAGAAAGCTTGCTTATATAAAGGAATGTACTGGTCTGTTTTCGGCAGTGAATGAATTGAGTATTTTTCTTGAGCATTTGTGCCTTGGTGGTGTGGCTCCATAATTTTCTTAGAGGTGTGACTCCTCTAACTGATTGGTGTAACTCTAATCTGGAATTAGGGTTCTAAGGTGACTCCAAAGATTGTAATTCAAGGCTGTGTGGTTCATCTCTCTACTATCTTTCTCGGCATCCTGTCACATATCTATCATTCTCAAGTTGCATATCTGGGTTTTTGGGCCATGCTGTATTAAATTGATATCAGAGCTCTAGGTTGTTTCTTGCCAATGGCAATTAGAAATGACTTATTCTCAAGTTGCCATTGGTTGTGAGTTGGATACAAAGTGAGGAATTGAAGCTATGGAATTACAGCAATGAAGAGAAGAAAATTAGATGGCTGACGAGAGACATGGAAGTATCTTTTAATTGGATTACGTGTCTTGCTAACTCCTTAGCTGATGCATTGACCAAACAAGGGGTGGGGAGAGAGGCCTTATTCTGGGCACAGTTGAAAGTGAGGGTATTGGTGTGAGGAAAGATAAGAGATTTTATCTCTCACTGTCTTACTTGGCATTGTTGTATTTCTATATTATGTACACTTCTTAACTAATGATTAATACACCTTTGCAGTTATTGATAAAAAAAAAAAATCAGAAATGACATAAAAAAATGGCAATTAGAAATGGTACACAATATTGTAGAAGGCTGACTGATTGACAATGTGATGATTTATTGCTGCAACTAATGCAATAAATAGAGAATGTAAGTGATCGTTTTACTAATTTGAAGATGGAAGACACTAGTCAACCACACCCCAACAGCAAGCAATACCACTAAACAGCCATAAGCAAGCCACATCAATCAGCTGGAAACGACAATGGTAAAGCTTCAGCTAGGACATCAAAACGTGACATTGAATGCTACAGGTGTAGAGGTTAAGGGTCACTTTGTTTCCATGTGTTCTACTAAAAATCTTAATCTTTGTGAAGAAGAGGAAGAACAACAAGAAAAAGATGAGCAAGTAGAAGAGAAGGTTAATGATGAAGATAAGATTGATTGAGCTCCAAACATTACTATGGTGGTATGTCGAATTTTGACTGCTCCAAAGGAAGCTGTTAAAGAAGATTGGCTTCACACCAACATCTTTCACAAACTAATGTGAAATGTGGAAATCAGTACGTATAACATATCACTGATGGTGGTAGCAGCACGAACGTGGTCTCACAAGAACTTGTTGACAAATTGTAGTTAACAACTAAGAAGTACCCATAACCATACAAAGTTGAATGGGTCAATGACATGACAATTCCAATAACTGGACACTGGTTAGTTACTCTATAGGCAATTGTTATGTTGATTCAGTGTGGTATGAAAAAATTCCTATTTGAGTTGCTCACATCTTATTAGGAAGATCACGAATCTATTATAGAAAGGTATTACATGATGGGGAAGCCGACACCTATTCATTATTTTATAAGGGCATAAAACCAAGTTGTTGCCCATGAATGATGAAGAGCCTCTTATGAAAAGACAAGACTTTACCATGCTGTCTATGAGGAGGTTTTCACTTGAAAGAAACAAATAAAGGATTGTTTATGCCCTTGTGACTTGAGAAGTGCCTGTTGAAGATTCTAGCCAGCCCTTTGAAGTATTGACTTAAAGTGAAGGATCTTTTGAATGACATTTCAGACTTGATTCTAAAAGAGCTTCTTAATGAGTTCCCACCCTTGAGGGAAATCCAACATGTTATTGATCTTCTTCCTGGATCTATTTTGCCCAATACCTACCTATAGAATGAATCCAGCTGAGCATGAAGAACTCAAGAAGCAAGTAGAGGATGATGGATTGCTCAACAAAGAATTTGTTTAAGAAAGCCTTAGTCCTTGTGTCATACCAGCTCTTCTTACACCTAAGAAGGAAGGTAGTTGATGTGCATTGATAGTTGGGAAATCAATAAAATAACTATTAAACATCGGTTTCCTATAACAAGACTTGATGATATGGTTGACATGATGACTGGAACTACTGTATTTTCTAAGGTTGATCTCTGAAGCAGGTACTACCAAATTCGAGTTTAACGGGAAATAAGTGGAAGACCACCTTCAAAACAAAGGATGGGTTGTACAAATGGTTAGTAATGCCTTTCGGACTAACCAAGACTCTGAGCACTTTTATGAGGGTGATGACTCAGGTACTCCAATCCTTTCTTGGCAAGTTTGTAATTGTTTATTTTGATGATATCTTGGTATATAGCCATGACAAGGAAGAACACCAAAATCACCTTAGACAAGTGTTGCGAGTTTTACGAGCAAAAAAAGCTATATACCAATCCCAATAAATGCACTTTTATGGCTGTACAAGTTGTATTTTTAGGACTTGTTGTCTCTGGACAAGGACTATAAGTTAACCCCAAAAAGGTGAAAGCCATCCTAAACTGGCCTATGCTTGCTAGCATATCTGAAGTTTGTAGCTTTTATGGATTGGCCACATTCTACAAGAGGTTTATTAGAAATTTAAGCACTATCATGACTCCCATCACATAATGCCTAAAAAAGGGGACTTTTCAATGGACCAAGGCTGCTAAGGCATTTGAAGGCATTAAGGATCGACCAATAAAAACACCAATCTTGTGATTGCGAGATTTTAACACAGTTTGAATCCCATTTACAGGACAACCTAGAAGCTTGAGGGTTGGACCATATACACCTCCTCCAAATTCCCAGTAAGGAAGGTATTCTTAACATGAGTTGATGAAGGCTCCAATCTATGTTAGTAGTTTAAGACAAAAAAACTTGTAGAGGGTTTATTTTAGCAATTGGGGCAAAGGTCTCTGCATAATCAACCCCATACACTTGTGAGAACCCCTTTCGCCAGTGTGAGCTTGTCTTATACTGCCAGTCCCAAGCCCAGATAAAGGAGGAGGGTGAGTCAGGTTGGCAACAAACAGTAAAACTTTTGCCAAATTCACATGATATGGATCCTGATTTGTCTTTCTTTGCAAGGCTTTATAGAACAGATTGGTGAAACAGGATTCATGTAGCCAACCCCATATAGTTGGGACAAGGCATGGATGATGTTGATGAGGAAGATGACACTTGTGACAACACTATTGCGACCAATCTTGCTTTTCTACCAAAACATCTACCCAATGTTTCATCAAGGATAACCATTTACATTGTACAAGTTCTTTCCCTTCAAGAAGATCAACTAATTCTCATGTGTTGTCCTTATGAAATGCACCAATCTTCTCCTTCATAGCATCTATCCATTTAGGTAAAGCCAAGGCTTCTGTAACATTCTTAGGGATAGACACATTAGAAATAGCAAAAAGAAATCATGTAAGGAAGATGATAAATTATTGCAAAAGGTGAAATGGGTAATAAGATGTTTGGTAGTGCATGAAAGCAAGGTTCAACCATTCAAAGTATCAATACGTATCGGCCCGTGTCGTGCTGATGGCTTACCGATACGCCCCTCCAAGGGTTGTATCAGGTCAGCCACCGGTTCAGAGGGTAGTCGGGCCTCAAACCAATCCCTTTGAACCGGTTTCGGGAAAAAAATGTGTCAATATTTAGAACCTTGGGTACGTATTGTGCCAATGGCTTACTGATACGCCCCTCTAGGGGTTCTATTGGGTCAATCACCGGTTCAGAGGGTAGCCAGGCCTTAAACTGACCCCTCTGAACCAGTTTCGAAAAAAATAAATAAAACGTAAAAAAAAAATGTACCGACACAGACCGATATTTAGAACCTTGCATGAAAGGGACATCTTTAAGAATAGAAATGGGAAATCAAGATTATCAGTAGGAACAAGCTTACCTTGTTTTGCAGACGTGTAATACCCTTCAAGTTTGCCTTCTGCAAGCCAATTGGTGTTTGTTGCATGGTTTTTGATCTCTCTACATCTTGTGATATGTGGTGATCCTTATGGTGACGAGAACAAACACAAGGAGGTATGGAATCTACAAAAGATGAAATGAGACTAGTATAGACATAGGAAGACAAACTTGCCTCTCATCTAGACAGAGTCCTTCCCCTAAGGAGAGGGAGGGAAGAAAGGTTGACTCTCAAAAATGGCACACTCAAAGAGAAAAAACTTTGAGGACAAAGGATCAAAACACTTATAACCTTTTTGAGAGGAAGGATAACCAAGGAAGACAAATGGGATAGAATTAGAGTCTAGCTTACCACATGAGGGAGATAAATTGTGGACAAAACAACAACAACCAAAAATATGAAGAGGAATGGGCAATAGAGGATATTGAGGAAATAACAAATGATATGGGGTTTGATAATGCAAGATAAAGAAGGCATCTATTTATCAAGTATGTTACAGTCAACACATTGCAATAAACCACAAGCAACTTCATGTAAATGTCGGCTCTTCTTTTTTAGTAACACCATTTTTTATGGTGTTTTAAGAGAAGAGTTCTGGTGGATAGAACCACAAGCAACAAAAATCTCCTTCGAAACACATTTAAGGTATTCCTTTTTTTTTTTTTTTGAAAAGGTAAAGTAAAATTTGTATTAATCAAAAGGAGAAAATATGCATAGCTGCTAACTGTACAAGCTTACGTACAACTGAGCACTACTTTAAGAAAACTCAAAAAAATTTACAGCCACACAAGAGGCCAGAGCATCCCCCTTGAAGAGCAAATTGGTACTCAGCTACCCTCTGAGGTCATCTACAATTAAGTTTATCACCCTTTCAACCTGAAGTTGCTTTTGATAAAAAATCTTCCTATTTCTTTCCCTCCATATTGACCACAGAACTGCCAGAGGAATTGCTGTCCACAAGATCCTACTTTTTCTGCTCTTACCCCTGACTTTCCAACTTTCCAGAAGGGCCTTTACAGAATTAGGTAATCAAGTAGAACACTGAATAGCTTTGAGAAAGTGTGCTCAGATTTTTGAAGAAAACTCGCAGTGGAGAAATGGGTGATTGGAGGTCTGTTTCCCCTTACCACATAAAATGCAGGTTACATCTGACAGAACTAAACCTTTTCTAATCAACATCACCTTCATCAAGCACTTTTCTTCAGCAGCCACCCAAACAAAAAACTTCACTTTAGAGGGGGCCAAACCACTCCACACTAATTGAATGGGGAAAGAGCCTAGGGATGCAGACTCTAAACCAGAATAAAAAGATTTCACTAAAAGGCTTCAGACTTTGACCAATCCCAACAGCTCCTATTCTTTGTGTTGTCATACTGAAACATTTGTATCTTAATATAAAACTAAGTAGAGACCATATGATGGAAGTCTTGAATCCTTGGGAACTTCCACCCTAGAGTGGAGAGGATATATCCATGTTCACCTTGAGTAATCATCAATAAAGCTAATAAAATATTTGTAACCACCCTCATCAGTAAAAGAAGTAAGGCTCCATACATTGAATGCGCAACATGGAGAGGACATTCGGATCTTTTATTACTTGGAGGAAAAGTTCATATACTCAATTGACACATTTGAAATTGCAAACAGGATACCAAAACAGACTTGAACAACTCAGGAAACAAGACTCTTAAAGACACAAAAGACAAATGCGCAAGAAGGTGGTGCCACAAACGAGAAATGCCCAGGACTCTATTTTCAACTTGAGGTGGAGTGTTGAAAAATGGATTGTAACTGTGTTTTTCTTTTCTTATTGTTCCTATTAGACAGTGGGCTTGCTTATTTTTCTCTTCTTTTATTTCCACAAACTACTATAAATAGGACTGGGAGACACAATGGCTCCATTATTTGGAGTTCTCTCCAATTCTCTTCTACCATCATTCTCTCTTACAATAATACAGTTTTTTCTCTTATTTTTCTGTATTTTCTCCTTCAACTATCTTCTCTTGAACTTTCTTTTATTTCCAGCACCTACAGTTCTTTCACTATTTTAAAAGATTAGGGGCAGCACCAACAAAAGATTTTACATATGTACAAATTTATTGGCTAAAAATGAAGCAGGGACTAACATCAGAGTTTAAAAATGAAACAAGTTTACATCATTCTCTCTTACAATTCCACAGTTTTTTTTTCTTTTATTTTTTCTGCATTCTCTGCTTCAACTATCTTCACCTCTTCAACTCTCTTTTATTTCGAGAAACTACAGTTCTTTCACCATTTTAAAAGATTAGGGGTAGCACCAACAAAAGAATTCACACGTGTACACATTTATTAGCTAAAAATGAAGTGGGGACTAACATAAAAGTTTAAAAACAAAACAAGTTTACACCTCTACAAGTGCAGCTTCTTTTCTGGGGAAAGATCCAATAATAGAAGGAGACACCCTAACATCCCTTGCCCCTTTAATCATGGCTGCTTCAGTCCATCCCAACCTAACCTGCAAAGCCACAATGACAATTCAAAACTGGATAGTCAAATAAAACTTGCCAAAATAATTCAGTATATTTTCTCCTAATTTTTGCCTAAATTTGACATTTTTTAAAACAAAAGGAGAAAACAGATTGACAAAGCAGAGTAATGCTCTAATACTATGATCAGAATGAAGAGGTCCCACAAAACAGGAAGGGGGAAATCCAGATTGGATGCACTAACCACATGATGAAGGGAAGCTCGAAGGACACAGGCCTGCTCATCTTGGTATTCAACTCTCTGCCTTTGTTCTTCTTTTGAGCTGTGGGTCTCATAGTGAGGACTTGCCGCACCTTCTGCTGTTGATGATGATGATGATGATGATGATGATGATGATGATGATGAAGCCTTGATTTCAGGGTGTAGTTGATAATTATTAGGATTTGGGGGAGATAAAGGTTGAGTATTGGAATCTGTGGAGAAATGAGAATAGTTGCTAGTGATGATAGGAGAGAAAACAAAATGTCTATTTGTATTATTGATATAGGATGGAAGCACAAAAAGGCACTTCACCACCGAGCGATACATCTCAAAGATGCTAGGAGCATTCAGTGAGATTCAGAGCAAGAGGTTCTGCTTGCAGAAAAGTGGGGGAAAAAGATCAAAAGCCTTGTAAACAGGTAAGGCATACATCAAAACAGCTCTGCTACAGGTTAAATGTATCTATACACAATTAAGTAAAAACTAATCAGGCAGCAGCACATAGGAAAAAAACATAGACCAAACATAAGAACAACAAACATAGAAGGCATGCATCAAAACAATTTTGCTACAGGTTAGAAAAGGCATACATCAAAACCATTCTGCTACAGATTAATGTTATCTTTAATGCGGACAAGAAAAATTAACAGTGCATACTACACTAAACAGAAAAGACATACACAAATAGGTGTACTATAAAGCATATATAATTCTTGTTGTGAGTTCAAAAACCTAGTTGGTTACTTTCCCAACAAACTAGAAGCAGAACCTCACCACACAGGTATGTCAACAAGGAGCCCACATTTGTAGCTTAAAAGCACCATGGTAGAACTAAGATGAGGAAAACTTGCACAAGTTATACCAGATTGAAGAGATCATAGGTAAAACGATCACATATTTATAACGATTACAGATATTAGTGGGTTGGGTTAAGTGGTAAACCTGCATTTACCCAATCCTATCGTATTAGGGTTGGTTGTATCTTTATAATCTTTTTCTTCAGTTTTCCTTTTTTTTTCTTTTTCTTTTTTTTACTTTCTTATAAATATCAATCTTCTATAATTTTTCAGCACATAAAAAACAAGAAACCAAAACATTTAGACAAAATAGAAATCAGGGGATAATCAATATCCTGATGGTGAGCAATGAATGCAAATGATCCACAACAGAAGGGAACAAAGTTGTATCTGATGTGTGATCCATAAAGGGAAGATGCCAACTACACACATAGGTGTAATTGATAACAAAACTGATCTGCAATTAACTCATAAAAAAACAGAAAAAACTGGTATGCAATTAACAAAATGCCTACTTTGAGAACTTGAACAAATTGAAACAAGGACACCAGTGCATTAGATGCTAAGTAATCAAAATATTTAAAACAGAGCATCCTAACAAGGCTAATACATTGGTCAAAAACCCTGAACTCCTTACAGTTTTTCACTTTTGATGGCTTCTGGAAGAACTGGTTGGAAGTGGCAAATAGTTCTACAGGAAGAAGCAGATCCATTACAGCTTGGACTCCACCTTTGGAAGGGTTTATAAAACTGAATTTTGATGGGAGCAGTCAGGATAATCCTGGCTTGTCTGGAGTAGGTGGAGTCTTGAGAAATGAGGAAGGCTCTGTCTTATCTTTGTTTTTGGGGCCTGTGGGTATAGAAGACTCCACTAGGGCTAAGTTGCTTGCTGCTGTACAAGGCATTCAGATTGCAAATCAACTTGGGATTAGAGGTGTGCGGCCTGTGGAAAGTGCGGGCCGTGCTTCCCTCCCCTGGGATACTTTGGGGGGTTGGCCTGGCACGGCCCATGGCCTAACCGCCCAAGCCCGCGTGGATCCATGACGTGCTGCAAGCTGGGCTGGTCCACGGGCTGAGCCTTGGGTCAGGCTGGGCCAAGCCATGTTTTTAAAAATTAAAAAAAAAAATAATGAAAATTTTAACATAAATTAAAAAATAGACAAAAAATTAAAAAAGATCTTAAAATTTTATTTTATATGAATTTTGATGTATATAATTGTTTATATATTCAATAATAAAATTGAAAATAAAATTATATATATTATATATTACATATAGTATATAATATATAATATATTCATATTATATTATATATATATATATGGACTGTGCCGCTCGATTGTGTTGTGCTATGCCGGCCCGTGGGCCTAAAACCCTACGTCTGGCATGGCCCATACAACCATGTTGTGCCTGGCACAGCCCGCAGTCCGTCGTGCCGGGCCAGCTCAAAATTGTGTTGAACCGCAAACGACATGGTCCGATTTACACCTCAACTTGGGATGAACAACTTAGTCATAGAGGGTGATTCTAAGGTGGTTGTGGGGTGGTTGCCGAAGTCGGATTCTGTTACTTGGGAGTATAGGGATCCACAAAAGAAAATTAAGTGGCTGACTTTGCATATGACTAACAAGATACAATGGGTGAACAGGTCTGCTAATGCAATGGCATATTTGTTAGCCAAACAAGGGGCTGCTAGGGATTCTCTTTCTTGGGCTGTGTTGTAATTTTTAGTTTCAGCTTTAATTGTATAAGGGTGACGCTGCATCTCGTTCCCCCCTTGGGATGCTTGTATCAGTTTTTATCCTTTGATAATAAAATCCAATTCATTTATCAAAGAAATCAAAATATTTAAAACACACAAATAAGACACAAAGATGCATGAAAAAGATTCCGATCAAAGTTTAGCATAGTTATATTGGAGATATACAACGAGCGGATTCTATAAGGAAGATGCAAAAAGTATGAGAATATAAAAAAAGATAACAATGAATGTTTTAGTAATTATTCATAAATGTCTCTCAAAATCAAGAAGCTGAATAACTACCAACTAAGAATGACCCACAGTAAGAACATATTCTTTTTGCTTTCTTAGTGGGTCAGATTACCATGCAGAACTACCAATAAGAAAAAATGATTGGTCTGCAGAACTGTATGAACAATAACCCAAAAACGAAAACATTATAACTTTTTTTTATTGAAAATAGTAACTTCATTAAACAAAACTTAAAAATAAAACTGTCACCCTAGAGTAGGGTTTGAGGTACAATCACTGAGTCACACAACTTCCCAGAACATGTTCCCCCTAACAGCCCCCTGTTTAGCTAATGTATCTGCTAAACCATTAGATGATCTTCTTATCCACTTGAAGTAGACACCAATCTCTCTTGTTAGGCTGATAATTTCCCTCATCGACTGCCTATGTATCCATGCCCCCAAATAACCTGATTGCAGCCACCCTATTACCAGCTTTGAATCCCCTTCTACTTCTACTTGTTGTAGTCCTAGCTGCTTTGCGTATCTTACACAGTTACACCTTGTAGTAATGTCATTATTTTCGCCCTCAAAGAGTCACCCACACCCAATGTTTTAAAAACCGACCCAGAGGCCAAACCGTTTTTGTCTCCAGGTTGCGGGTCACCGGTTCGACCCGCCAGGTCGAACGGTTCAGACCGTGCCATGTCAGCGCATATATGTATTAAGTATATATATTTATATACATATATATATAAGTGTGTGTATATATATGTATAAATATATATATTTAGCAATAAATAATGTATAAATATGTTTTAGATGGTTATATGTATTATTTTGTATTTAATTTATGTTTTTTAATTCAGTTTTTAATTTTTTATTTATAAAAATATTAAAAATTGCAATTTGAGGCCAAAAAGAGTTTTTTTTCATGAAAATAGCGGGGCAAGGCGCCTACGGCAATTTGGGACACATAGATCTCAAAAAGTTATCCAAAATAAAAAAACACCCCAATTGGACACTAGAGTGCAAAGTTATGACCTCCAAAAGTTTATGTGCATTGAGTGTGCAACCCACAACCCGGTTACCGGGTCAAATGGGTCAACGATCAAACCGGACAGGTCAAACTGTTCTTGACCAATTCAATGGTTTTGACCGTCTGATAGGTCTTGACTGAACTGGACCCAGAATCCTGGTCGGGTGATGGTTTGAATGGTTCGACTGGCCGGCTCAACGACGGGTTGAAAACATTGCCCACACCTATTGGGCCCGAGAACAATGCTAAAATTCTGCCTTCTCCATCTCTGAAGACACCCTTATACCAGAGGGTCCTGGGTTGCCTAAAGAACTACCATCAGCTTTATTCTGTTTTGAGTTGGTGGGGACCAAAATTCCTATAACACAGGTTTAAGGGCGCTTAAACTTGCCACAACACCCTAATTCCTATAAATATCTTCAGCTGAGAAGTCTTTAAGTACATGCAGAAAGTGTGGCCATTTCACGCAGATTCAAGTGTCGGAACTTAAGTCCGTATAAGTCCACCCTTCCCAAGATCCCGAATATCCAGGACATTATAACTTGAGAAAACATTATAACTTGACAAACTTGAGAAAACAGATTCAAGTCTGAGGGTGGCCGCTTCATGCAGAAAGTGTCGGAACTTAAGTTCGTATAAGTCCACCCCTCCCAAGATCCCGAATAGCCAGGACCAGCATTGAGTAATAACCTTCACATTAGTTTGACAAGTTGCTGCAGAAATCATCTTAAGAATAAAAGAAACAACATAAACTTCTAGTGGGTCAATTGAATTCATGCTACCCATCAATGTCCATAGTGACTTGAATGATCATAAGAGCAAACGCATTTGATAAGAAAAGCAATTACACAAGATCATGATTAATTCAATCCCAAGAATAGCTTGAGCTGATTGCTTACAAGAATGCTGCCAGAGAGAGACACTGCCAAAAGGAGTTCACTTGGGTCATGTTTGGTTCAATTCTCACTTTATCTCATCTTTACCTAGAATGAAATTCTATGATGGGCAAGAATTGGAAAAAATGAGCATAATGAGAAAATATTGCTGTGAACCTGATGAGGCAAAAAAAAAGTGTGAATGAATTCTGTTTTGCATGCTTTTTTTGTAGTGGGATCCCAAATTGTTGTCTTTGGGTAGCTTTGTTGACAGTTTGGGACCAGGGGTATTTTCGTCATTTTATAAGTCAGGTTTTTGGTCAGGGGCAGTTGGGTGCATTTCTGTTGGGCTTTGGTCTCTTGGGTCATTTTGTAACAAAAGTTATTTTTTGAGGGCTCATTTGAAGTTAGTTTTGTTCTTAAGGAGTTGCTTGTGAGAGGGAAACATCCTAGGGGCTTATGTGTAAATATCTTAACCAGCTTTTCCAGCAAGCCAGTGGGTCTTATAAAAGAGAAGGGGGCTGTTTCTATAAGGGTCTTTTTTGGTTCTTCCTCTCTTGTTTGAGCTGTAGCTCAGCCCCCCAGCTAAGGTTTTCAAGTATTGGGAGCTTGGGTTTTGAGGAGTCGACCCATTTTGGCACCTTCCAGTCCCTCCATCGCTGTGTGTCCGTGCAGGAGGCCAGCTTGCTGCCATTGTTACTGTAGTGAAACTGTTCCAGGAGGAGTTTTACTTCAGGTTCAGGTCTGAAATCCCTAAAAATCCAATTTATTTTGTTGTTTTCAGCTTGGTATTTCTTGTGATTATTGTTGTATACTTGAGGTACTGCATGTAATTTGTCATTTGTCTTTCTGTCCACATCAGAACCAAATACTTTTTTCCAAAAAAAAAAAAAAGAATTCTTTTTTAGGCAAGAATGAGAATGAATTTAGATTTGTATGGTTACAATTTCCAATCTCATTCCTTTTGAATTAACATTTTGTGCTATATTTAGGTGTGATTATTTGTAGCCCAGATTGGGCCTAGGTTTTGTTTTCAGCCTGGCCTGGGCTGCCTGGGCCCACATTAATAATTACTTACCATGTGGGTCCTGCACATAAAACCTCATTTATATGCTTTATCATTCCATTGCAAAAAATGAAAGGAAAAAGAAAAAATTCCAATTCTACCACTATAATATATTGGTTAATTTAACTAGGCCAATTTTAAAACAAATCATGAACTTCTACTAATTGGAACTCAAAATTTAGAATTATATAACAAAAAATAAATAAGGATCCAACTCCTAGTACAACAACTAATCACTCATCAGCCATAAGTAAATCAATGCAATTATAAGGCATGACAAAAATCAAAAGATAGAACTATTTGTTGTCTTTAGGCCTAAGATTAAGAACCAAAATGTAAGCTAGACAAATCTATCCAAATAGTAAAATTAATACAGGTCAGTGCTATCATAATGTGTTGAGAAATGCTTTATGCTCTGGATGCCTTTGAGATTTTGACAGTTCTTTTTCCAAAACTTCCTATATGAGCAAGAGTTGCTAATCAGCAAAAAGTTACCTTAGCAACATGCCATGTCCTTAATGATAGATCAATGTACGCAAATATGTTTCTTCAACAACATGAAACCACCTATCATGCCAAAGTGGCTTGGATACAAATATGCAATTCCTGCCACTTTAACATGACAATCTCAAACTCACCTTGACTAATCTATATGCATAAACAAGTGTTTAGGTTATCCCAAAAAAAGTGACCTAAGTTAAGAACCAAGCAAAATGCAGAAGACATTGGAAGTGTGGTGCCAATAAGATTATGAATCAAATTTAAGAACCTATACTCAAAGCATTAGGAGAATTATATGTTGCAAACCAGAAACAAAGTATTACTCTGTGCTTGCTAACCAGATGGCCCTGCTCGCAACTAGAAGTTTGGGTGCTCCCAACCTAAAGTCATAGTTGGAATTGATCACATGCAAACCACTATAAGCAGATGGCTCTGCTTGCAATCGTCAGAACTTTTGCCCCAAATAGAAGGGACAAGTTTGGGTGCTCCCAACCTGACCTCAAAACTATTTTTTTCCTTGTCTTTAATTCTTAAAGACAAATTACCAAATTACAAACTAAGTCTGCATCATAAACTATAATAGAACAACTCACACAATATAACAAGGAACAAAAGAAAATAAATACATATAGCTTTTTAGGACTTGCTGAAATCTAACCATCTGAACAAACTTTGGAAATGACCCAAACAATAAATTCTTGTCCACATGTCTATGGGGTTTGGGTGTTGAGATTGATGCACTTTAACAAGAGTAATTCCAAGTAAATATGGTGTTAGCTTGTATGCCACTTTCAACCAACACGTTGTATAGCATACTCATTCAACCTTGCCCTCAAATAACCATTCAAGATTGACATCCATGAAACAACATATCTTTTCTTTTTTTTTTGATAAATAATGAAACAATACATCTTTCCATCATTCTATCTAACACCTTACGAGCCTCCAATAATTTACCAACTCTCAGATAACTAGAAATCAAATTATTATCTACAAACATCACAGGAGTTCTTAAACATTTTATAATGATTGCATGTAATCTTCTAACTTCTTTCACAGCATAAGATGATCAAATAAGGAAGCAAGCACATCAGGATCCCTCAACATAGAACCGAATAAATTGACTCTTGGGTTTTGTGTAGAATGGGGAACATGGTAGAGGTTCTGTATTTTGTTAAAAACAAGAGATTCTGACAAGAAAAAAAAAAGTCAAAAACTATGATATTTTATGAGATTCTTGTACTACTTCTAGTTTGTCCTAATCTGTCTGCTCTCTTTTGGTGATTAGGATGGTTGAGGAAACAACAAGCTAGTTAAAATTTAGGAATGTATAAGAAGCGGGTGAAATCATTGCAGGGATTAGCCGTTTTCACGGGAACACAGACGATTTGAATCTATGATGATCCCTATTCTTACTGCCCTAAGCAAAGAAAAGGAAGAGAGAGGAGCAAGGAGCAAAATCAGAGGGCAAGCTCTTACCGGATTCCACTCTATTGCTAAGACAGTTGTGAATAACTAAGAGAGAGAGAGACAGAGAGAGAGAGAGAGGGGAGGGGGGGAGTCCAAGGAAGAATGAGAATTGGCAGCTTGGGCACGCTGATTCGATTTTTGTGCCATAGGGCCACTTTTCATTTTTAAAAAAAGGAGGCCCATGGCAAGAATTTTGAATCCAAACGCTTACATCTTGATCATTGTTGCCCAGCCTTTGCCGTCTGCCGGTGGAAAAGACGGCCAAGTAACCTATATTATCACTTTAAGATTCTTTTAAACATGGGTAACATGGCTTTGTTATCAACAGTAGGAAGGAGCCTTTCCCTCCTTCCATGGAGGATAAAATTTTTTCCAAGAGCTTTAGCCATTTACACTACTGTTCTGTTACCAAAATCCTGAAATTTAATCCGAAATATATGCGTAACGTTAATTAATTCAAATTGAAGTTTGCAATGAATCGTTCCTAACTTAAATGAACACCGGATTCAAGATTTGATGCCTGTTAGTTTGAGCTTAGAATTGAGGAGAGGGTAGGAATTAGATGAAGATTGAGAGAGTGAGCGAGCCACAGAGAGAGAGAGAGAGAGAGAGAGAGAGATCATACCTGAAATGAAACACAATCACTTGCTCGGAGCTCCGACGGAGACAGAGAGACAGAGAGCTTCTACGCGGCTACGAACATCAAGACGAGCCACGTTGCTCGGGAGAACGAGGTATACTTCGAGTCCGGATTATCTGGGCTCTTGTAACCAAGCACGTGTCCCTGCTTGATAGTAGTGGTGCTGAACCGGGCATGGTCGTACCTATGATAATGGCTATAGTTTAGGCCCACGCCCGGTCTTATTCGGGTTCAGGCTTAGAACGTTTATACATAGCCCATTGTGTATCAAGGTTCAAAATATCGATACAAGATTATATATCGGTAGGCCTGTATTGGTATTTCTTTTTATTTTTATTTTTTTAATTTTTATCAAATCTGATTCAAAGGGGCTGGTCTACCCCTGAACCACCCGACCCGAAACACCTCTTGGAGTGTATTGGGAAGGGTCTGATATGATATGTATCAGGACGGGGTAGTCCGGTAGAAGTAGATCGCATCATACATCAATCTGAGATCTCATCTAGTCGTTCGCAGTTTGATCTACCGGGGTGGCCCCGAGGTTATTAATGCAATTATAAAATATCCAAGGAGATCTATTTACATGATGCCAAGGTGTCAACCAGGTATTCTGAGATGCTACATGTCATAATATCATTGGAAGACCAAATTATTCTTTATCAAGCATAAGTTAAAATTTTTAGTTATAGGTTTTTTAACATGTTATATAGCTTAATGATTAGAATTGTTGATCGCATCTAATATATACATTAAAAGGAAAACCTCCAAACAAAAGAGATTCTCCTTTATATTCGTGGTATTTTTTTTTTCAAGAAACAATATACAAGAAATGGGTATTAGATTCTCAAATAGAAGCTTTATTCCTTAGACATGCATGTGTCTATTCATTCTCAAAAGAAAAAGGTAAAAAGTGTTAAACACATGACTATCCATAGAAAAATGCAAAAGCAAACCAATTTTGCATTTTTGAATATATATATTTATGTTGAACATATTTGCATTTGTATTCTTACCAAGCACAACATAAATAAAATGCAGTCTCTCTCTCTCTCTCAGCATAGAGCTCACATTTGCCTTGCAAAATTAAAATCCCCATAAGGCCAACCTAAATATAAACCCTATTTTTGACACAACCTAAACATAAGGGTGAATTCTTATATAAAAGTCCAAAGAGGCATAAGTATGAAATTGTATTTTAGCTAAGTTATTAATTTCTTGTTAAGCACATTTTTTAGCTATATAAAAAAGAATAAATTTGAAAATAACAAAGAAGGAACAAAAAATTACTTTTTATACTATTTTATACATAAAGAACTAAAAATATATAAAAACTTTGATGAATCATTATTACTTCATTTTCTATTTTTAAAAAGCAACCTACGCATCACATGGATCACCACTGCCGGTTTACATGAAAGAGAAATCACATGGGTCACCGTTGGTTTATATGAAAGAGAAATTAAGTTTGAGGAAGGTCTTTCATTTATTTATATTTGGGGAGGGGTAAAGCTATTTTTAGTTTGATAGAAAATAAGAAAAAAACAAAAGTTGTGAAAAAGCTATTAGCAAAATTGATGTTGTCCCCATAAAGGATTAAAGTATCGATATCAACTATCGTATCGAATAATTTAGATATGGATATGGATACACTTTGAAAATGCATAGATATGAACGAAAGATTTAGACACGCTAGGGAAATATACACAAATACCATAAACATATTAATAACACTAAATTTAAAATCAAATAACCACAAATAATGTATAAATACCTAGGACATGTATATTTTAATGGTATGTATGAAAAAATATATTACAATTAATATGTCAAAATACATAAATATCACAATTTTATAGATAATACATCAATCAAGAGTCCAATACACAAAATATGCACATATTATATTTTAATTATTATATCAATTATTTTCTATTTTATTATTTCTTACTTTTTTTACATTAACAAAAAAGTTAACCAAATATTAAATTCTTAAGTGTAAATTAAAATATCAATTTAAAGTATATCAAATTTGTTAAAATTTCTAAGAAATATATATATATATATATATCAATTAAAAAATTATATTATATACAAGTTACAATTTTTTAATTGTTAATATAATTATTACATTAAAAAATTATATTATATATAAGTTGGACTAGTGGTTTACGGGTGAATTTAAAATACAAGCACATGGCGTGTAAGGAGACTATAGGTTTAAATCAGCCCTTCACACGAAAATCTATTTTTAACAAAAGGCGTGGCAGCATGCACAATCATATCGATATTTAAATCCTGGATTCCCCATATGATGAGAGATGGAGAGAGTGAGAATTAAGGTAGGAGGAAGCAGTGCAAAATTTACATAAGCAAATGAATGCAGAACTGAATCAAGTGCACAATCTGTTATAAGGTTCAGCTGTGCATTGCAAATAAACGCAGCCTCAAAGGCATTGCCATATACTATTGAACTCGACACTGAAACTGTATCACTCCTTGCCAGTAACTATGAAACCCTTTGCTTGTGCCAGACTGCCGGTCATAATCGGCTTGCTTCTAGAAACTAGATTTCTGCCATGCTTGGGCAACCAGGAAAAATGTGTCATCACCTCCTGCTCCTGTTAATAATACTCAAAGCTCTGCTCAAGTCCTAATTTATTAGCACAGAACTCCCAGTTACATAGCTGGATAACAAAAACAACATCAACAAATTCGTGCCCTACTTCTGTATGATTTGATTATTTCAAGTTAGACTGATATGTGCACATGAACCATATCAAAAGAAAATCATCAAGCCCCAAATGATCAATCAAAATTTAATCCAAAGATGACAAAAGCAGGATTAATTGCAATTATAATAGTTAACTTATTACAAGTGTGATCCCCATTAAGCATGTAAACCCAAAAAAGACACTACTGTTTGAAAACACAAGGCATTACATTTGCCAAGAGAATCAATCCACTACTGTGATGGAAGCAGGAAATTCTGTTGGGGCAGAGAAGCAATCAACTTCAACAAATAGTGGGGTCACCAGCAGCCTTCACTCATTCTTCAGGTGTATCCGAACGAATAGCTAATTAGCAACCATAAAAAGAAAGATTAGCAAGGAAAGAAAAAAGTATGACCACATAGAAGAACACAAATAGTATCAAACATTTTGGTTTTGATTATATAAACAGTACAGGCACAAAAGAATAGAGAAAACATGAATTGAAAAGATGAATGATTGGATGCTACCATGTTAATGCAACAATAATAACTAGTACAAGTTCAGATCTGCTTAACACAAAACACTGGCACATCCTGCGCACGAGACCGGATCTGCTCCTCACAGAAGGTGCCTCACACATGCCTCACAAGCACATCCTACCATGCATTGGGAACATCTCCCGTACTTTTAAGTTATTATTCACGGGAGATGTTCCCAATGCACGGTGGATATGCATGTGAGGCGCCCGAGTGTGAGGAGCAGATCCCGTCTCCCTGCGCACAAGGCACTGCAGCCGCACAAGATGTAGCATTATATGATCAGCGGATCCAGACTCAACTCATGCATACCACGCACATACTGAGATTCTAAATCTCAGATCTCAGACATCATTTAACGCATAAATCTGCCCAACCATATTACCTCGATCAAAATAGTAACATAACCGGGTTAACAGTAAATATTGCACCATATTTAGTAGGTGGAAGTTCCAATAGGTGGGCCCATTAACCTAACGATGCATTATAAACTTCATTGACAATTCGACATAACGTCCACAAAAGATATCAGAGAAACATATTTCATTGATAGATCACTATCTTATTTTTCCCCCTTCACACATGGATTTTGCAGGGATTAGGTGGAACATAATTCTAAGGGACATGATGTGAATGTAGACCCAAGGATATCCAATTCGTTGCATCTCTCTCCCCCTCTCCCTCCACACTACCTCAATTTAAAAATCCAAACACTATTTCAACTTCAACTGAACATAGTGTGACTTTTGGTCTCCTGGGTAATTACTGACTTGAATCCGGGAAGAAAAACAAAGGCTCCGTTTGATTTGTGGGATGGGAAGGGAAAATATAGAACATTCTGGAATATTCCTCCCTTCCCATGATTGGTTTGTGTGATGACTTGAAATGGGATGGGAAAAATGTGGGATTATAGATTCCAATTCTTGGCATGTGGAGTCCCACCATTTTGGTGGGAAACAAGTGGGAATGTAGGGGAAACTTATTTAACAAAAAAAAAACCTTCCTTGAAGTATTTCTAAGAGTTAATACACAAGATCCATGACCCATAAATAATTTTTTATTTATTTAATAACAAATTAATAAAACAATTTAATTAAAACAAATGATAAATCATTAATAAAAATATTAATCAATAAATAATTTAATGATTAATTTATTTTTCAGAATAAAATATTAAAAATATTAATTAATTCATAAGTATTAATAAAAGAAAATAGTAATAATAAAATACAAACTAATAAAAATTAAAATGTTAATTAACTAATTACTATCAAAATAATAATTAACAACAAAATGCTAAATCACAAAAATACAATGAATTAATTAAAAATTAACAACAAAATATTTAATAATTATTTAATTTACTAATAAATAAATAAATAAATATTTTTCTTAAATAAATTAAAAGAAATAATTATCAATAAAAATAACTTAATAATTTATGAGTAATTAATATTAAAATATTAAAATTATTAAATGAGTCATTGGTATTAATAACTTATAAACTAATAAAATGTAAAATATTAATTAATTAACGAACTATGGATTGTAAATAATTAATATCTCCTAAATAATAGAATACTAAAGCAACTATGTGGAATGCCACTTCCTTCCACAAGTGAAAGGGCAAACCATGAAGCCAAACGGTAAGAGGTCCTTCTTTTGGCGACCACTTGTTCAACAAGGGACACCAATGGTGAATTAACACCCAACCTTCAACAGTTTCAAAGCTTAAGGTATCTTGTTCCTTCCCCTGAACATCTAGTATCGCCTTATCTTCACCAAACGGCCTTATCAACGTCGATGATCTTATTTTCATCACCTCCAGTACTTTTTCTAGAATTTGTTTCCAATCAAGGCTTGGTGTTCCTGTTGTGATTACAAATTTCTTTTTCCTCCTCCAACGAAAGATTCGGTTCCATAGAGGATGACCGGAATGAATAAATCAAATCATCAATAAAACTAGCTTTCTCCTCCAGCAGTCTTTTTCCTTTCCTCTTTGTAAAATCTAAAACGCTTCTCTCTGTTCTCTTCTAATTCAAACTCTTTTTCATCTTCACTTCTTCTAACTTTGAGCCTTTACCGAAATGTTTCAAGTCCCTTGATTACTCCAAGAACTGTTGTAGAGCTTCCACCATCAACCTCCAGTCCTTCTCGTTTCTTCCTTTTGGGATGTAGACTAGTCATTCTTTACCAAGACCAAACAACTAAGAAAGTGTCATGTAAGCTCCTTTTCAATTTTCCAATGACTCTGCCCAGTAAACAATGCTATCAACTTTGATGGAAACCTTCCAGTGCACTTGCCTTGGGGAGTGTAACACTCCCTCTAGGAAACCCTTGAACCACAAGGGAGCATTACCTTTTAACATGATTATTGCCTTCGAAAGTTCATTAATCTTCAGGACTGAACCCCTTCTCATTTTGATCTCCTCTAGTGCGAAAGGCTTTGCTTCAACCTCGAATTTCCACCTCCATCTGTTAACGCGAACAAAAGACCTCTCGTCTTTCATAGTTGACCCCTATGACAGTTCAATTATTTCCTTGGCAATTTTAAACTAGTGCCAATGTGTGTATGTATATGTATATGTAGATAGGCATATGCTCTTTAAAACTTAAATAACAAAGACTTTTTGAAAGGATATTTATTAAAGAGTATCGTCATCCATAATTATGAGTATTTTTCATTTAAGAAAGACATTGAAGGTTCAACAAGTGTGATATTTGAAGAATTGATTAGTATGGAGGAAATGGAGACAAAGGATGACAGTAAGGAGTCAAGGCTATTTAGGGAGGAGGAGATTGAGAAGTCAGATGAATTATTAGGTAGAGATGATCTAGAGTTTCATATGGATAAAAAAGAGAAAAGTTAATAAAAAGATGGAATTGAGTAAGGTACTAAGGCCATTAATAAATAAAGAGATTAAGAGATAGTAAGGTGATGGGTGTTCTACACTTCTACTTGGGTTCACTTTTGCTATGACCATGGTTCGCAATTTCAACACTAATGAACATTCCACCATGTAAAAATATGGAAACTACAGGGATATTTTGCTAATTTCACTAAGATATTTGGAAACCAAAAAGGTTAGGGAAATTTTCTAAAACATGAATTTGTTAATAGACATTAAAGGAAATGTTAGTGTTTAAGGCTAAAAAACCATAGAAAACAACCTTATGTACCAAATAGAGAAGATTAAGGGACTTAACAGGTATCTTTCTCTTTGTTTCCCTTTTAGTTTTTTCTTTTCTTCTCTTTATTAATTATTACACATGCCATTTTCTTTCCATTATGACTTTTGTCTTTTTATTCACTATGT
This sequence comes from Nelumbo nucifera, assembly GCF_055504915.1. Taxonomy (NCBI): domain Eukaryota; kingdom Viridiplantae; phylum Streptophyta; class Magnoliopsida; order Proteales; family Nelumbonaceae; genus Nelumbo; species Nelumbo nucifera. The sequence continues at coordinate 36,845,170 of NC_142650.1, forward strand.
GCAGTGTTTTAAAAGCACAAGGCGCAAAAAAGACATAGAGGTCAATTTGCACCTGAGGCGCAAGGCGAGGCACGTGCCTTTTTGAAGCAAGGCGCAAAAAAACCAAAAAAAAAGGCTAAAAAATAAAAAATACCAAAAAAAACATAATATTAATAAAAATATAAACTTAAATTTTAAAATAAATGTTTTAAAAAACCTATTATCTAAAATTAAAATACATAAACATAATATGTAAAGCATATTCAAATGGGAATTTAAAAATGAAATCAAACATATAAAACATTTTCAAGCATATAAAACTTTCTCAATTACATTACTTCAAGTAGCTAAATGTGACATATTACATTCCTAATTCTACAAGCCGCTTTTGTGCCATGCCCCTCGAGGCCAGCCCAAACAAGTCCATGTTAGGGTCTTAAATTCTTAGTTTTCACACAAAAAATAATAATTGTATAGCTTTAATTGCTTTTTAAGAAGATATTTTATTAGGATGAATGAATAGACAACAATACCAAATAGAGGGTTCTCGAAGCTCTAGGGACATAGATATAGATATATTAGTTACTTTTCATTCAACTGACAACTGGTAATAAACTGATAGTATCATCTTTCAAAAAAAAAAAAAAACAGAAAAGAAATAAACTGATATTATGTGTTTTTTCATTGTACACAGCTTAATACATTTGCACTACATAAATGTTTTCATTTCCCCCTTAAACAAGCTCCAATTTAACACCACACCGTGCTTCTGCACGGGTCTCTATTAGCAATCTGTTTCTACACCCATCAAACGGCCAAACCAAATCAAACCATTTAAAGAGAACAAAATAAAATAAGACATCAATACGTCCCCCTTAAATAAAATCCAATTTAACACCACACCGTGCTTCTGCACGGGCCTCTATTAGTAATCTCAATTCTATACCCACCAAACGGCCACACCAAACCAAACCATTTAAAAGAACGGAAAAGATAAATAAACGAAACATCATAGGTTAAGCAGAAATCCCGAAATTCAAACAATATCAGATTTTCCAAACAATCTCAATTAAAACCAAGAGACACATGCACCGAACGGAAACCCTAGATTTTCAATTTCAAATAGTAACTAGAGTCCAGAAATGAAGAAAATTATAGATTTATAGAAGAAAGGGAGGGGAGATCGTACTGGGTTTCTGGGGTTTGCCGTCTGCCCACTTGGAGACTGCGAAATGCACCTTCTCTCGAGTAAGGGCCTCCGTCTTGTACGGCTCTTTCAGGCAGTTGCGTACCAGCGATGCACATATGTTCGAGTACGTTATGTAGGTCATCCCCGCCGCTCTCCAGAACGGCACCGCTGCGCTTGATCCCGCCGCAGACGCCATCTCGCTCTATTCCTCAGGTTCTCTTTTCCTCCCTCTACTTTCTCAACGACTCCTCTTTCGTCTCTCTCTCTCCTTTTAGAGGTAGGAGTAATCATGAACCGGATTTGGAACATATGTCAAAGGTTACAATCCGATCCCGGACCCGGTTAGATTCGGCCCGATATAAGCCCAATCTGGCTTTGGGCCCATATATAAAAGACAAATTACTTAAACTATCCTTATCGTTTAGCTAATTGATTAACTCTACCTAAAAGTGTAAATTGTGCTGTGTAGCCCGCAGCCCACATGCCGGTATAGCCCAGCCTATGGGCTCGTAGTAGGCCGCGTTTTGCCTAATAACCCAACGGCTAGTTTCAGTTTTTTGAGGGATTTATTTATAGAAATACTCCCAACAATTAGAAACAGCTATATAGGAGGTATTTATATATTTTGGTTTTAGGGGAGAAAGAATGACACAAAAGCCTCCCAACAACTATATAAAGCTAGTTTGGGGGACATTTTAGGTAAAGTGATAAATAACTTTATAATGACCAAAATACCCCTCCCAACAATTAAAATACGTGTAGTTTTTAGGGTATTTTGGGCAATTGAATAATTTTCAATTCCTATAAATAACCCTATCCTCCACCATTTTCAATTCTTGCAATGATCAAAGTCAAAAACAATAAGAGAAAATGATAAAGTCAATATTTTTTGTATACTCAATAGTTGTATAGCATTTTTTCAAATTATTGTAAATTTTATTTAATTTATTTGATATTTTTAATAGCATAATTTTTTATTTTCAATTTATAACTATATTATATTTTTTATATTTTATTAATTTATTCCAATTTTCAATTGTCGTATTTCATTCATCCAACCATTGTATGTTTTGTATCATTCAAATTTAAATAAGATAAAATTCTAATTTTTCTTCCAATTTGTTATTCACTTTGAGTCTTTGTCTCTTTGACTTCTTAATTCGTTAAGTTTTTTTTTATTTCTTTGTTAGATTTTTTATCTTTTCAAATAGTTTACAAAAGAAAGTTAAATATTTTAGTTTTACTTAGCAGAGAAATAAACAAATTGACTTCCAATTTGTTGCCTTGATAGATTTTTGATGAAGCATTACCTTTTAGTTCTTATTTGTATGATGAGAAATTCATCTATGCATCATTGCATAAAATTGTAGTCCCTTGTTACATAGTTCTATGCCTCTCAGTATAATTGGTTAATGGGAATTGAATGCACTAATCTGCTTGTTAATTGGATTTGGAATCCGGTTTCTTTTGTTTTTGACTATCTTGAGTCATATGAGTTGTTAAGTTATTTTTCTTAGTTGGAACAATTGAAATATGTAGTCTAACATGCTCTTTCTTGAGAAGGAACTTTTTTCCCATTTTCCATGGGTAGGTACGAAATCTCTGCTAGAACGAAATAGAAACATACTATCCTTCTACTCAACAGCCCCCAAGGTTTGGGTGTACTTATAATTATTTTAGGAGTTGAAGTTTGGAACATCAACTAAAGGTCAAAATAAGCATAAATATTTTGAAGTACTTAAATAATAAAACCCAACTTCAGATTCAGCCATTAAGGAGACGACAACCTCCTTGAAAACTTATTCACTAAAAGTCAAAGTAATAAGTCATTCGGTTAAGCCACATCATCTGTTACCAAACAGGCCATCAGTTGAGTCACTTCAGCTGTTATCAAATGGCCCCCAAGTGTTGAGATATTAAATATTTTCCTTTGGATGCTGATTTGTATATTGTGCAAGGAAATGCTTGGATCTCAAGTCTTGTCAAGAAATAGCAGTAATAGTGGTAATACCCAGACATGACACGTTCCAAAATGTAATAATATAATAGAACTAGCATAATTATACAACAAGAATGGTCAACAGACCTTGGTTTTTGTATTTCTCATATTAAATGTTCAATTCCTTGTAGGAACTTAAATAAACTTCACTGCTTGTCTAAAATGTTCAAACATATTCATAGACTATAGATGAAGAGACTATTTGGTTTAATTGGGAACATAGGTGGAGGTGTTGGTTTGGGAGGATTGAGGGATAAAGTGTTTCTTTATTGGGTAAATAGTTCTAAGATTATAAAGAGATATAGGAAACCTTGGCATTCAGTGATAGAAATCTTAGTTGTTAATGTGTTGCTTAAGCACCTGCCTAGGAAATAAGGTGCCCTTAGTGAGGTGCCTAGCTTTAATACCTTGACTTTATGTAAGAATAGTACGTGCCTAGGTGATAAAGTCACAAGCTAGGCATCTTATTATAATATTGTTACTGTGGTTGCATCTTATTAGTTTGTACCATATCAATAGTCTTCTGGTTTGTTTAAGAAGAAAAAATGGGATATGATTCAAAGAAAAGGTCCAAGATAGGGTCATTATCATAGAAAACATCACAATGAAGGTATCTATTGGGGGAAAACATCAAAGTCAGGGTACCCATTTGGTGAAAACAACATGGCATTTCATTTCCTTCTCTACTGAGGGCATCATTAGAGGATGATAATGGGTAGGAAATTCTTCTACTACTAGAGCTGTTGTTATTTCATAACAGAGACCATTAGCATTGAATGCTATCCAATGAAATGGACAGATGTAGCAGAGGCAATTTGGGCCTATCGGGATTAGGGAATATGAGGGATCTATAGGAACTGCAGTGGAGATATAATTGCATTATTTTGTGGACCAAATAGGCCATGGTAATTCTACAAGCATGAAGTTGTCAACAGTGTTATGAGGGGCTGAGGCTGGCAAGAACCTTACACTTCACAAGCCTGATAATTGAGGGATATCCGAAGGTAGTGATAGGCTAGATGCTACAATATGTGTAGGAAAATGGACAACTGCATATTTAAAGGGAAGGAGGTTGTTTAAATTCATGGAGTGCATTCTATCTTCACTTGGCATTCAAAGAATTTCAAGGTATTAATTGCAAACTTCATGAGGAATCCAATATTAGTACTGCATTCCTCAAATGGATTTCTTTCTTTTATTAACTTCTCTAGTGGGGGAGATAAAACTTCATTTTTGCAGAAACTCCATTGGGAACCCTAGAACCTGGATCAACTGCAATTGGAGGAGTCTTTACTGAATGTGGTGGGGCCTCTGAAAACTAGATTAGAAGATTGAATCAAAGTTTGGGCGGCAATATTTCTGAGTGTTTTATAAAAAGTAAATTGTCTACTTATTTTGATTGTTGCCTCCTTTTTGATTGAATCTGTTTTTGCATTTATAGTTTCTATGTTGGTTACATGAGAAATATAATGCCAATCATTGTAGTTGGATTCCAACTTCCAACAGATCTAATGTAAGAGCTATTGGATACATTATAAGATCTTTAGGTAGCGTTGCTTCAAACTCCTGCAAAGTAGGCTTCAATTCTAGGGGAAATCTAGAGAATAGTTGATGGTTTTCTTCTAAAGCACATATAGAGAAGAACAAAAATTAACTCAATCAGTTCTCGTCTAACTCTGCTATTCTAGGTGAATTTATGTGTATATATAAAACTCAAAACTTAGGAATTTGGCAATTACAAAAAACTGTAGCGAATCCTAATTTCATCAACTCTCGATAATAAAAATAGAAACATATCAAAATGGTAGTTTACTTAAACTAATAGTTTCCTAAACTAAAAAGGAAACTACTAATTGCAAATCTTCTAAAAAAATATAGGAAGCCCTCTAAAGATTAAAAAAAATATAGAAACTATAAATATAGAAGTTGTTGTCAGCTTCTAAACCTAAGTGTAGCCATTGATTCATTCTTCTCTAATATGTTTTAGAACCTTGAGATGCATATTTAGGGGGTGGAAAGGCTTTTTAAATGACAATTGCTAGTTGCTGGAATTGTTGATTTGTGTACTCATTATTGGACATCCTTACAAATCCTCTCTTATACAAACTCCAATCAATGCATTTGTCCATATTAAGATAATACTTTGTCTTTGTTCTTACCTTCCAAGGTGAATAATCTGTTCATCCATCAATTATAAAAAATTAATAAATAAAAAACTTGTTCATCCATTGCTTTTTTGCCTTTGTGATTTGGGGACATCTTTTTAAGATCTATGATTTAGGTAAACCCCAAGGACATAATTCATTTATTATGATTTGTGATGTTGGTCTAATGACATTTTTTCCTCTTGGGAAAGGAAGTGAGCTATTTGTAGAAGTCTGCTTCTTGCCACTCTTTATAGTATTGTGGCAAAAGAAATTTCAGCTTCTTCTAAACTGTTAGCATTCTCGACGACTATTTAATAAAATCATCATTTTTATTGGAAACGATAACTTCATTAATACAAAATTAAGTGCAACCGTCAACCTCTAAACAAGTATCAAGCCCCCAGTAATCTTTATTTCAAAATTGTCCACAATATGGATTAAAGTAGTGAGAAATGATTCAAGGGACTATGATCTAATAATGGATATGGTACTAATAGAACAGAATAATAGAACAAGATTCATGCAGACAACCCCATATACCTAGAGAGAAAATAATATATATTCATGTGAAGCAAGGAATTTGGTTTTCTAAAAACCAAACTCTTCTTTGTAATTGTGCTTAGGTACAATGTTTTCATTCTTGATCTCATCTAAGCATTCCTTTTATGTTTGAGTTTCTTGGTTCAAATGCTTGTCTCGAGCATACCAAACACTATCTTACAAAGATAAAACACATTTCAGTGTTCTAACCATTACCAGTTAAATTAGGAAGTTTTCATTGCATTGGTCATCTTTGGAGTAATCAGTCATATAAAATGGATAGGAGTTGGATTAATCTTCCAAAGTACCCCTCATAGTACATAACCATTATTCTAGGTATAAGTTTCAGAATATAGAATTTGGTTTGGTAATATGTACTTTGGGATTCAATGCATTGTGTAGGGATGATCCAACATATATTAAAGGAGTGCAAAAATTTATCGAATTTGTTGTTGTTAATGGATCTCGTGGTGATAGGATATTGTGTCCATACCAAAAATGTGTCAATGCTTCATTAGAAGATAAAGAAGAAGTCTTGACCCATTTATTGTGGAATTAGATGATGTGAAGTTATACTAATTAGACTGATCATGTGGAGAAGAAGAAGAATCCTATTGGCAATAATGCACCAAATGTGGACGTTGATATACATGGAATGTTGCGGGATGCATTTGGAATATTAAACCAAGTGTATAAACAAGTGAATGAAGAAACTAAGGGACCAGATGCATATGCAAGGGTGTGGTCTAATACAACAACTAAAGAATATTACAAATTGTTGGGTGATGCTGAACAAGATTTGTACTCAGGCTGTAAAAAATCCACAAAATTATCATTTATAATGAGACTATTTTAGATTAAGTGCCTTTATAGGTGTTTTGACAAATCATTTACCATGTTACTTGAGCTATGAAAGAAGCTCTACCAGAAGGTGAGGTGCTGCTGAGTTCATACTATAAAATAAGGAAGATCATACGGTAGCAGGGTTTTGACTATACTAAGATTCATGCATGCCCCTAATGTTAACATCTTATAGCATTTGGCATATTGTGCTGGTCATTTATAACCTACGCCCTTGGATGTGTATGAAGCAACCATATATGATGGTGTCCTTATTGATTCCTGGACCGTGTGCACTAGTTAATGATATTGATATATACTTGCAGCTATTGGTGGAAGATCTTACTGATTTATGGGAAAATGGTGTACTAACAAATGATGCATTAAAGAAAAAGTTATTTCCATCGTGTGCAACTGTCCTTTGGACAATCAACAACTTCCCTACTTATGCTAATTTGTTAGGGTGTCTACCAAAGGTACATTGGCATGCCTTGTATGTTAGAGGGATACTTGTTCACTAAAGTTGAAAAGTTGGCACACATTTGTCATATGGGTCATCATAGATTCTTAGATGGAAATCATAGGTTTCGACATGATAAACCATCAGTTGATGATAATAAAGAGTGGAGATTAGCACTTGTAAGATTAACAGGGAAGCAAGTGATAGATGATGTGCAAGGATTAAAAACACTTGATAAGGGAAATGAATCCAATGGCAAAAGAAAGAGAAAAATGTGGGAACAACTCTAATAATGATAATCATAATTGGAAGAAAAAAATCATATTTTTTAATTTGCCTAATTAGGAAGATCTCCTATTATGACACAATTTGGATGTGATGCACATAGAGAATAATATATATGATAGTTTATTGTGGACATTATTGAACATTGAAGGGAAGACAAAATACAACTTAAAAACTCGTCAGGACTTACAACATATGGGCATAAGAGAAGAATTTCACTCTAAGTCTGATTCTCGACCAAATAGAACCTATCTACCTGTGCATGCTACAAATTGAATAAGAAAAAAAAACATTTTTTGTTAAGTACTTGATAATGTGAATGTTCCAGATGGGTATGCATCCAACATTTTGCACTTAGTGTAAGTGAATACTTACAAGCTTAAGGGGTTGAAGAGTCATTATTGCCATATACTAATGCAACAATTGCTTCCCATAGCCATACGAGGGTATTACCAAAGAATATGAGTTCTATTTTGATTGAAGTGTGCAAGTTTTTTAGGGACTTATGTTTAATGGTTGTGAAGAGTTATGACTTTGCTAGCATAGAATTCAATATTGCAATAGTATTTTATCAATTAGAAATGATTTTTCCGCCTTCGCTTTTTAACATTATAGTACATTTGTCCATCCATATAGTAGAAGAGATTAGGCTAGTCGGACCAATTCGATATCATTGGATGCACTCAATAGAGAGGTATGCCAATTATGTTCAATTTTGAACATTATCTATTTTATTAATATATTGATTAAACCACTTTTATTCATTCTTTTTTCATGGATAGATATCTTCATACATTAAAGTCATATGTATGAAATAAAAGTTGGACAGAATGATGTATAGCCAAGGGGTACATAGTGGATGAGTGCATGGCCTTCTATTTAGCTTCAAGGTGTTGAAACTAGGCTAAATAGGCCAATAAGAAATAAAGAATATGGAGTTCATGAACTTGATGAATGATTTGAAATTTTCTCGAGCATATGCTATGGCATTAGAAGTTCCTTTCATGTTCAACTGGATAAGGAAACACTGATGAAATCACACTTGTATATTGTAGGAAATTGTGATGGTATTGACCCATATATTGAGTAAATTGACTATGTTGTTGTATGTTTGAGGTTTATAATCACAACTCATGCTTACAATTCTATACAATTGTAGGAAACACTTTGAAAAGATTCATGAAGAAAATCCTAGATTATGACCACATGTTGTGCAAAGAATTCATAATAAGGAATTTACTAATTGATTTATGAACCATGTTAGTAATGCATACTTTGAGTTTCCTTTTGGGAAATATTTGATGTTAATCCACTATCATGTTTCTAATAAGATATCCTTTAAATCTTATATAGATAATAACATTGCATATTGAGGGAAATGAACAAAATTTGAATAGTTTGAAATGGTTGGCTAGTGGCCCGTGCATAGCTGCAAAGAGATATAAAGGAGTTAGCATAAATGGCTTTAGGTTTCATATAAATGAACATGAAACAAATAGAAAAATCCAAAATAGTTGCATTATTGTGACTGCAAAAACAAATAGTTTTTCTAGCACGAGAGATATGAACCCAGTTTCAGGTGACATTGCATATTATGGTGCGCTCACCGATATCATAAAATTGAATTATTATGAGCATTTGAAGGTAATGCTATTCTAATGTGACTTGGTTGATGTTGCTCAAGATAGAGGGTTGAATGTTGACGAATTTGGATTTACTCTTGTCAATTTCAATCACTTGTTGCATACAAATAAATCGTTTGTTTTAGCCTCTCAAGTAGAACAAGTATTTTATGTTCAAGATCCATTAACTTAAATTATGTTGTTGTTAAGATAAAGCCTAGAGACTTATATGATATGCATAGGGATGTTGGTTCGGATGAAGATGATGGTAACATACCAGATGAGTCTCATAATGTGCACAACTTGACAAACAATATCTCATTAAGTGGTGATGATGTTAGTTGGGATAGAACATATGCGACATGTATAGAGAGATTGAGCAAGCATATGATTCCATACAATCAATTGGAATGGGTGAAGAAGATGAAGATTATATTTAGTCGGATGATCCTAATAATAATGATGGGGACATTGACAGTGATGCTATTAATTTTGAAGATAACAATGAAGATGATTTCCAAACCACTCTTCAGCTCATGTTTTTCAAAGACCCTTTTACCATCAATTTAGTGCCAACTATAATAATGATTTACATAATTTAACTATAAGTGTTATTTTTTATCTCATACATTAATTTTAAAAATAATACAAAGATATTTGATAATGATTGAATTGCATTTGTAGGAAAACACAATGCTATTTGTTGACTACCATCAATGGATGTTTGCATCTGTAATGTAAGCAACTATTATAAGTACCAACCCATCAAAAATTGTAGGTGGTATTTGAATTGGTCCAGGATGGGTTGAGGTCGTGATCGACATTCCTATCATTAATGATGCACTTCTAATACGTCCACATGGACGTTGCAGAACTATTGGAAGTTTTGTTGGTGTACCCATTGCTTGGTTTTATGGATTTGTAAGAATCTTTTACCATAAGTATCATTTGAATCAAGCATTTCAACATTAATTCTAATATCTATCATTCTTCTATTGCAGATTAAAAGAATTACTTAAGTGGATTTGCATTAGGAGCATGGAATGTCATTGGATCACTTGTTTTCTTTTGAATCACCCCTTGTCTTGTAAGAGAACAGTTGGATTTATTTTATTGATTATAAGAAAACAAATGTTTGATATGACCATCAGTTTATAGTCATGTATAAAGGTTAACAAAAAAGGCTGAGATCATTAACCAATATTTGTCTTAGTTATCTTGGGTCTTGGAGGGAACTTGATACATTGATCAGTTTACATAGGTGCATAGGTACAAGGTTCGAAATATCGTTACGTATCGGGGCCTTCCCGATATGCCCCTATAGGGGTGTATCAGGTTAAGCCATGGTTCAGAGGGTAACCGAAACTTAAACTGACCCCTTTGAACCGGTTTTGAAAAAATAAATAAAACATAAAAAAAAGCACCCCGATACAGGTCGATATGCCCTAATAGCGTATCGACCTGTATTGATATTTAGAACCTTGCATAGGTACCTTGTTGCTGGAAATACATGATACTAGAACAGATTTGATCAATCAAAACCAGGTGAATTTTGGTCAATACCACCTGATTGGTTACTACTTTTGTAATACTAGTTGATTAGTAAATGTCTAGTATTTTATTGTTTTATTTTTGTATTGATATGGCTTTTGTGTTACTATTTTGATCCAAGATAAATTTTAGTTGACTTTTGTTTTCTATTTGATTCTAGATAGATGGTTTAATTGTTATCGCAGAGGATGATCAGAAATTATTTTGTGAAGAGTGGAATTGTGCTAAGGAGAAAGGTATATCTGCCAAAATTAAGTTCCCTAATTGTGTGGAAAACAAATTACTTGGGTCTTGCAAAGATGTACCCATTTTAGACAAACATCTGAGCATGTCTCTTGATGAAGCAAATGATGAAGTTGAATCTGGTATTCCTATTATTAAGACTATTCCAGAGGTAATGCTAAAAGTCTACAATATGATGATTGTATTGCTTTAAAACAAGTACAAATAGAAAACTACCCATCCTTCCCACCTAGCCACACTCTTTTGTCATTTTTTGATAGGGACAGTATGAGTACTAAAAAGCTTTTGCAATAAACAAGGAAAATGTCGATACCTTGACATGAGAAGATGTACAAAGAAAGGGCCATGTAAACAAAAGAAGGTCCAAATAATTAAAATGGTAGTATATGTGCAGTATACAAAATATCCCTTCCCAACCAAATCTAGCTAAACTATTTGTCAAGTGCCAATTGATTCAGCTCTCTTGGAACCCATCTGAAGCTACAATTCAATGTGTAGGTGATATTGTGGATTTTAAGTAGAAGGTGAGATAGCTTCCATGGGGAGGATTCCCTATACTACTTGGCCCAATTTATAGCATTCTTGGAGTCTCCTAAAACTATCTGGTCACTAATCTGCTATTGATTAGCAGTCCGAACTGCTTACTATCCTTTGTATGAAACTTTAATCTTGAGTGTCCTAGGTTTCTACACCAAAGACTTATTTGGTATAGAAGGTATTTTGCTGGAAATTACTTATAATAGTTGGGTTGTCTAGTTGAATTGAAAATTGTAACTTGTAAAATTTTGAAGTTATTCTTAATTTTTTTTTTAAGAGATTAGTGTATTTGGCACATTAGGAAAGATCCATTAAAAAGAATGTTATAAAAGGAAAAAAATATAAAACAAACTACATAAAATAAAATTTGACCACTTCATAGTTTGGATGAAGATATTAAAATTGGCTGAATGTTGGCTCTGGGCTTCTAGCTTCCAAAGAATTGTGTGCATATCAAAAGGGTGCCCTATTAAGAAATTTGTTTTTGAGCATCTCATTTTCTAGATGCAGCTTTGTTAAAAGTTGCATTACTTTTCTCTCATCATGAACCCTTAAACTTTAAATGCAACAACCTAGATTTTTCTTCCCATATTGACTTGATATTTAGACCACGAAACTATTAGTTTAGGATAGAATTCTTTTTTCATTACATATTCAATTTGAAAGTTTCTAGATAATGTTATATTGCTAACAAAGTTATGCAGATAACTATAAATCTCCAATATCCAATAAACAAGTTTGACATTATTAAAACCAATGGTCACAGTTTTTTTTCACTTGATCTTCGTTCAATTTTTCCTCTGTAGTGGATTCAGCTTCACAAAAATAATTTCTCCCTTCATGGCACGAAAAATATTGGGAAAATTCTTGATCAGTACCATGTACTTTGGCTCGAGTGACAATTTGGTCCCCGAACTTTAAAATGCGACAATTCAGTACCCAAGCTTTCAAAATGTGACAATCCAGTACCCAAACTTTCAAAATGTGACTCCAGTACCTGCCACTAATCAGCCGTTAAGTGACATTTGAAAAGTTAGAAATGCCCTAAGAATAACATCTAATTCTCTTTATCAACCATCCAAACAGTGACAATAAAATGAAAAGTCCCAAATTCTAGATTTTTCTAAACTGTCACCAACTTTTTTGAATAGAAGAGGCTAGGATTTGGGACTGTTCAATTTTTTATCAATGTTTGGATGGTTGATAAGGGGAATTAGATGGCATTCAAAGGGCACTTTTGACTTTTCAAATGTCACTTAATGGTTGATTAATGGATTGGTTAACAACAGGTACTAGATTGTCACATTTTGAAAGTTCGGGTACTAAATTGTTACATTTTAAAAGATTGGGTACTGGATTGTCACATTTTAAAGTTCAGGAAACAAATTGTCACTTAAGCCAAAGTATAGGGTACTGATCGGGAATTTTTCCAAAATATTTTATATATCTTAAATGGGTTAATTCAAAAATTCCAATTGGAAAAGATATTTAAAGAGGGAAACCAAATGGAAAGGATATATAAAGAGGGTTGTTAATGGACTTCAAAAGTTCAAAAGTCCAATTATAAAAAAAAGGGGGAAATCTATGATATGGAAAGAGTTTTGACCAATCAAAACCCACCCATGAATTTTGATAAATAACACATGATTGGCTACCATGTTTATGATTCCAGTTTATTGTTTAGTTGTTTTTCGGATATCATATCTTTTCCATATCATAGTCAAACCCAAAAAAAAAAGACTTCAAAAGTCCAATACCCAATTTGGCACTGAATCCTACTATCTTGAATCGGATGATAGAATTTCCATATGAACCGATTAAAAGTTATTTTATGTATATACTTGTTCATGTATATATGGATATTATTTACAATTATATAAAGTTATAATTAAATAAATTTAATATTTTATATTTATATACATTTATTATACATGGTCTATTTTTTATGGTATGGAAAGTTAATAGTTTATTTCCCTCTTAAGATCTTATTGACTTGGTAATATCGCCAGGTTATCAAGGAGAATCAGATTCTTTATAAAGGTTCCAAGGTAATTGATGGGAAATCAGCTACTTTAGTTGACATGAATATATTTTCTGTTGATATCTTGTGGGTGAGGGATTTAGAAGTCCATGAGAATCGTGATATTGCTGGTAAGTTTGAATATGAAGCAAATCAACATTCGGGAAGGTTATGGTGTTTTTTTTTTTTTTCTTTTTTTTTTTCAAGTGTGTAACTAGTTGCTTATTAATGTCAATCAAGGGCCGGTTTGGTATGTCTTTTTGGGAAGATCTTCTGGTGGCTCTGACAGTCAAAAGACGCATTGAGCTTTTGTATGAAGATCTGAGCAGCCCAAAACTAGTTTGGTAGTATCACGTCTTTTCGTGCATCTTTTCGTGTCTTTCCGCATGAGAATAAAACGCAAAAAATGCAAAAAGTTTCATTTGGAGTTTCCCTAAATCAGCCCAAAATGGGATTCTCACATATTTTCGGCACTCTGGCTTTTGACGATTAGATCTTCCATGAGCCAAACTGGAATAGACCAAAAATTGGTCTGCCCACCTTGTAAATGACCGAAAGACCATACGGAAAGATGCGCCAAACAGGCTCCAAATCAACATTTATATATTTATTTATTTATCATTTTATGATTGCTGGTAAACTGGATCATGAGTGAAATATTTAGCTAATTTTCCAAGTTAACAGAACAACCAAGAGGTAGATTTGTAATCATCCTAAAAATGTGCAAAGGATAGGTGTCATGTCAGGTGAAAACATCGTGTTGGTTTTCTTCGCAGTATTTTGCAGACCGAGATGTTTTCTGTGCAGGTCGTGTTTTTGTCTTATCGTTCCTTGACCTTGACATTATTATCTTAATCCCCAATCTATGTTTCCAGTAATGACATGAATATATGAAAGTGAAATGTATCAATTTTGAACTTTAAATTGAATTGTTTTTTATACTATGTTTGCTAAGCACTGAAATGTGAGAATTAATTGTAAAAGTTCCGGGGTCCTGCAAGATCTTTGAGGAAAGGCAAGTTGGTAATGAACGTTTTAATTTATTCAGTGGATGCCCATTAGAACAACAACTATTGTTCTGGAGCCTGAATCTCCCCTCAGTGAAAAGGCATCAAATTAGGCCAACTAGAAACTGTTGCAGCAATAACACACCAAGTGGAGATGGTAAATGATACTTCAAGAACAGGGATATCACCAATTCAACAAAAAAAGATTCTTCACTGCTATAGCTCTCACCAAATCCCAAAGCTCAGGAAAATGCGTTAGACCTACTGTTATTGGCTTGAGTTTTACTTGTATATATAAGGGATTTTAGGGTTAAAATCCCCTCTATATAAAAAAGGACACAAATCCCAACAACCTTGAGAGAATCAATCAAAGCCTGACTTGTCCAATAAACCCACTACGGTTGATTTATGATAAAAAAGCTGACATCAAAATTCCAAAGCCATAACTGTTCCATAACTTATTCTTCATAATAATGTGTTATACTCCATCACGTAGCCCGAGAAAAGGCAAGGGAGGAAGAAATTTCAGCATAGTGAAGAATAGCAGAGATCTCATAACCCCAAAAAAGCTAGAATCCTTATGAAGTTATAGTTTTGCTTTTTTTTTTTGCCAAATGCTATTATTTAACTAGCGAAGAATAGCATTTTTTTTTTGCCAAATGCTATCCCAAGCTTTAGCGGTATATCGAAAGAAAATTTGTTTTTGAAATTATCCCCTAGCTTCCTAGTATTTCTCATACCCATTTGCACCTCCCTTCCCCTCAATAAACTACTTCTGGTTATATGCTAGTCTTAAAGCCTTTGTGATTTACTTATTCTTTTCGTATATGCTAAATTAAGAGTACTCTTAATGACCATGCTTTTCCCTATTGATGCAGGATATATGAAACTTTAACAGAAAACAGTGTCGTCTTACAAGCCTACCCCAAGATTCCTCATTTTAGAAACACTTATTGTGTGCCATTGATGTAAACATGAATAAAATGACTAATGTCAACTTCCAAAGGTTTTTGAGAAGAGCTGCAGATGCATGTTTCCAAGTGATGGTTTGAGTAAAGGATCTAGGATGTTCTTGCCATCGTACTGGATCCAAGACGCAACAGGAAAACCTCCCCTGGCTATTTTGATGTTCTCTACAAGTTTATGAAGCATTGATCAAATTATTAGAATTGATTGCATTGAATTCTTGTTTCAAGTTTCAATTTTATAATTAATTAAATGCATTTTTATTATTAAAAAAATCAATATGCCACCATGTAATTGATTTCATAATTTTATGCTTTAGGTTTGAACAGGTGTCAACTGATATTATTATTTAAAAAAAAATAAAAAATCTACGCTGGTTGGCGATCATAGAAACCACCACCTTAGGCAAATCATTATACCTAAGCCAGTGGTTAATACTACGTCTAAGCTGGCGGTCCAAACCGCCACCTTTGGTTAAATAAGACATTTATAGCAGCAGTTTAACTGGATGCCAGTTTAATCTAAGCTGGCGGTTAAAACTGTCAGATTTGATTACATAGTTTAGCTAAGGTGGAGGTTTATTAAAATGACAAAAGGATCTAAGCCGACAGTTTTGACTACTGGCTCAATAACTAGGCCGTCAATCAGGCTGTCGTATAACATATCTTGTCCCGACGGTTAGGACCACCATGGTACATTACATAATCTCTAAACACTGCCGACTGATGAATGGTTGGACCGGGTCTCTGGGATGGCGGTCTTTGTCTTTCAGGCCAGCGTCCATGACCTAGGGCGATGCAACTATAGATGGTGGCCATTGAACCACCAGCTCATGTTTATGCTAGCGGTTTAAAAGGCTAAGCTGATGATTCATCTAGCACTGGCTTAGCCGGTTTTTCTTGTAGTGTGTGTATATATATATATGTATATATATAAAATACAATTTCTAATTTTACAAATATGATGAGAAATAACACTTAAAGCATCTTGAATACATAAATTTAAGGTGTGACATGCACATCTAATATTTAGATGAAATAATTTGCCATTTAAACATGGTTTTAATTAAGATTTTAAAATATTTATTGCTGAATCATTATTACTAGCATTATCAAAACTAATAATGCAAAGTTTATTTGCAATTATATAAGCATGTAAAGTATTTAAAATACTTGCAACAATAGTTGGACTGGTATGTGGTCATTCAAGCCTAGTAAAACTTGAAATTCTTTTTTGTAAAAGCCAATTTTCATCAATAAAATGACTGGTAACACAAATATAACTTGTACAAAATTTCGAGTTACAAATATCAAAAGTAATTTCAGCTCTAGAATTAAGATTTGATAAATTAGAAATTAAATTTTGTTTATATGAATAAAAAATTAAACGGGAATTTGCATTTTCTTTATTTGCACTCCCATGCATTTGTACTAGTGCAAATATATTCACATTGCAACGAAACGCAACCGAAAGGAAAATGAGGATAATCATGGTGGAGACAATGATTCGTAGTTTCACATTTTAATTACATGTATAATGTATGGGTTACTTCTTTGTAGTCAAAATCCATATGAGAGCACCCATATAGCAATGTTGAGACTTAAGAGTGTAATCGTGTTCCTTCTACTCAATCTGCACCTTAACAACTTTTGCTTCAAGTTAACAATTGTTTTCATGAATAATTAAATTAATTGTTTTTATTACTATTTTAATATTGTGATTAGTTAAAAACTCCCAAGATTCAATTAAAAATCTATTATCTATATATTCATCATTAATTCAGAATTACCAAAGTTTAATACCAAAATATATTACGGTTTTAATAATTAATGTTAGTGACATATTACCAACAAATTAATTAATTAATTATGTTATTAATATTAAAATTTAATAATTATTTACATGAATCATTAAATTAATTATTTTATTACTTTTTAATAATTCATAATATTAGTTTTATTAATTAATAATGTTATTGAATTTAACTATTAACAACAATTATATTTATTATAAAATAGGAAAGATTTATTAATTCATAATTAAGAATTATTAATGATAATTATAGATTTATTCATAATTTTATAAATATTAATTATAAAATTAAAAATCATTATTAACTATTTTCGTGAATAATTAAAAAATTACCATAATTGGATATTGGAATGCAAAGTTATAGCCTTGAGAAGTTTGCACATATGTTGAGTGTGCAATCCGCAACCAAATGATTGGGTTGAACGGGTCAATCATTAAACCACCTAGGTCAGATGGTTTTTTACCAAGCCAACATTTTTTGACCAAAATGATGTGTTTTAATAGAATTAGACTTAGAATTAAGGCAGGGTGAAGGTTCAAACGGTTACTCAACGATAGATTAAAAACACTAACCTAAATACTTAACTTTAAGTCTTCTTATTTGCATTTTATATCTATATTCTTTTAACATGTGGTTTAAATAAATAGTCAAATCAATTGATCTATCTCCCATACATATTTAATGAAGAGCCCATTTCATTCCAACCATTTCCTTGGTTAACAACCAAATGTCATTATTGGTTAAACTATTGACCTATTTGACTAGGTCAATAGGTCACGAGTAAGACATTTTTTTTCGTATTTTTAGCCATTTTCTAATAAGAGATCTCATTTTTAACACATTTTTGTTTATTATGATGAATATATAATATTAAATACATGCTTAATTTTTTATAAAATTTACAAAAAAGTTTTACTTTTATTTTTATTATTTAATTTATGATTCTCATGTTGAATTATAAGATTAAAATACAATTCCAATTGATTTTTAGAACAATGGTTTTTTATCCTATGCTTAAATCAATTGGTTAGATTGGTTAATTTGTCACTTAAATAAAATTGGTCTATTTATTATTAAGCTACTTGCCTACAAAAAAACATTGACTTAGCCACTATGTTATTGACATAGCAAATTAAATCATTGAACCATTTAACTTGAATAATGAGTTTGTCGGTCACAAGTGCATAAATTTATGTTATCTATTATTGTATATTTTACAATTTTGTTGAGCAAGTTAAAGGAAATGATATGACAATTATTTATTACATTTACTTCTTGCTAAGTACATTAAGAGAAATGTAACCACATTTTCTATAATATTTATATTTTTATAAACTTGTGTTTTTCTATTTATTTTTTAAATTTTTATTATTTGAATTATGACATTATAGGTTAACCCATTTGATCTAGATGACTGAAGTGCTCACCTACTACTTAGATGGAAATACCATTTTCAAATAGTTTAAAATTAGACATTTCACTTAATTAATGAAAACAATTATTTCTTATCACACTTAATTTTGTTTGATAGAATTAATATATAATATTAGAGACATGTCCAAACTTTTTTGTAATTTTTTTATAATTGTATGATTCTTTGTATATGTTTATTTTAAAAATTTATTATTTAACTATCACATTGATACATTTGACCCAAACCATTGAGGAAAGTCATTTTAATTCTTTGTATAATATATATTTTTTGTTTAACATAATTAATATACAATATTAGAGACATAACTGTTTTTTATTTTTTATAAATATATAACATCCCAATTTTTTCTATATTTTTGTAATCCTTAGGATTTTCTATTTTTCAAAATTTATTATTTGATTGATTCATTTATAGGTTGATTTCAAATTTTGTATTCCAATTTTTTCATTAACAAAAATACTTTTTACATATCATACTCATTTACATTTAGTATGATGTATATATAATTAGCGGCGGAGCCAAGTATATTGGTGGGGGGTCTTTGTCCCCCCCACCCTTCCAAATTTAAACTAAAATTGTAAAGGATCACTCTTTAAGGCTCCTCAAACTCTCAAAAAAAAAAAAAAATCTTTAAAAATCTTTAATAAACGCAAATTTTCCCCAAACCCTACTTCTCCTCCCTATTTCATATTCTTTTTTATCTTGGTCTCCCAAAAGAAAATTCCTAGCTCCGCCACTGTATATAATATTAGAGATATGCCCAATTTTTTAATTTTTTATTTTTTTAAAATTTTAAATTTTATCTATAACTCTTTTTAAATATTTTTTATTTAACTATGGCATCTTGAGTTATCCCATATGACTCAAAATGGTTGAACTTCTTACCACCACCTAGACTAAGATATGGTTTTGTTTTCAAGTTGATTTTAAAAATATAAGTTTTCATATTATTAGAATGGTTAAGTATTGATTTAATTAGGGAAATTTAATGATGAGAAACAAAAAATGCCCTAGATATAGGATTATTGGCTCTAACAATCCCTGAATTTTGCGAAAAGGTCAATTTCACATTTTTATTGAAATTCAACTCAGCTTTTGATTGTTTTTGAAGAAAGATGGTTCTTGTTTTCAATTTGTGAGCCAAAAGAATTTGTTTGTGCATGAAATTGAATACATTTTGATTGTTTAAGTGAGAATATAGTTACTAGAATTCACTCTTGTAGAAACTTTGAGACATGTATGGACAAACAAAGCATCTTTATGTGTTCCAATGTCTTTATTATTTTTTTTATGCACCAAGGGACTGTAGGATTACAAGCACCATATACACCAAGGGGCTCTAGGATTATACAAATTAAGTTTCTTAATTTACAAAAGAAGTATTATTGTCAAAAATTGTATTGTATGATTTACTTCGAGGCAACATGTAAACACTCACCTAAGACAAAATTATGCCCTTCAAAATAGACTACATCCCATCTATATATTCAAAATTGTTTTCAAAAGTTCTTAAATTCATCTTGGTTCATAGAAGTCCATATCACACCATGAATTGAAGTATTCCAAATTATGGACCCCTCTATGCTTAACCCCTTCAGGTTCCAACTCTAAAGAAACCAATAACCGAGTTTGGATTATACTGTCACCCCAAAACTCTTTTAACCCAAAATGGTTTCGTTTCTAATTGGATTTAAATTTTATATTTCATTTTCATCATTAAAAAACACTTTTTATTTATCATATATGTGCCCAATTTTTCTACAAATTTTATTTATTTTTATATTTTTGTACTTTGTTATTTAATTATGACATCATTTCTATATGACCCAAAATGATTGAACTTACCACCACCTAGATGAAGATATAGTTTTTTTCCAAGTTGATTTAAAAATTATAAGTTTTTTTTTATATTATAAAAATTATTATGTTTTGATTTAAGTAGTGGAATTTCGTGATGAGAAACAAAAAGTGCCTTATATATAGGATTCTTTTTGCTCTAATGACTTGTTAACTTTGCAAAAAGGCAGATTTTGACCCAAAAAAATGAAAATAGTCATTTTTGACCCTAGACTTTGATAAAAAGGCCATTTGTAGACAAAATATATGGCATTTGAAACGGTATTGACATATCCATTAGACAATGTTATGTGATACTACTAAAGTTTGAAAAAGGCCACTATCAACCATAAAGTTTGAAAATTGGCCACTTTAATAAAGTTAATTAAATGAATTATTTCATGGTCTAATTAAATGGCCTTAAAATATTTAATTTACTTAATTAAGTAAATTAAAAAATCTTACACTAATCAATATAGTTAAGTAAATTAAGCAATTAAATTAATTAAAGAAATGAAGTTAATTAATTAAATTTAATAAACAAAGCTAATTGGTCTAAATAAGTAAGTTAAGCCAATTAAGCAAGGTTTTAAAAACCAACCCAAAATGGAACCACTTTGGTTATTGGTTTTTGGGTCAACAATTCAATTGTTTGGTCCGAATGGATCAATCCATGATGTTTTGAAAAATAAAAAATGACCTAAAAACCATTTATTAGATCAAATAGTTTAGCGGTTCAACAATTTGTTGACTAAGTTAAAAATTTCAGGTTGTCAAACTATTCGACCTAGGAATTGGTAAATTGCCTATTTCCATTTTATACTTGGCCCAATTTTTTTCAAAAAATGGGGAATTCTAGATTAGTACTCTGTACTTTGGGTCTAGTGCCACTTTGGTTCACAAACTTTAAAATGCGGCAATTTAGTACCTGAATTTTTAAAACATGCCAGTCGAGTACCTATCGTTAATTAGCCTATTAACCGGCTAAGTGGCATTTAAAAAGACACAAATGCCCTTTGAGTGTCATCTAATTTTCTTTATCAAAACGTTGATAAAAAATGAATAGATCCAAATCCTTGCCTCTTCTGTTCAAGAAAATTGGGGTCACCAGTCAATGGGCATTTTGGTAACCCCAACTTTCTTGAATAGAAGAGGCAAGGATTTGGGACTGCTCATTTTTTTATCAATGTTTGGATGGTTGATAAAGAAAATTAGATGACACTCGAAGGGCACTTGTGTCTTTTCAAATGCCACTTAATGGCTGGTTAACAAGTTGGTTAACGACAAGTATTGGATTGGCATGTTTTGAAAGTTCAGGTACTGAATTGTCGTGTTTTAAAGTTTGAGGGACAAAGTGGCATTAGGCCTAAAGTATAGGATACTAATTGGGAATTTTCCAAAAAAAATACATTAACTTGATTAACAAATGGTTGTCCCAAACAATTGAACTACTGAATTGTTTTATCCAATAAATGGTTTTTGAGTCATTTTTATTTTAATTATATTATATTTTTATTTTAAAATTTCATTGGTTGATCCATTCAGACTAGATGACCAAACTATTGACCTAGGAACTAGTGGCCAAAGTAGTTTTGTTTTGGATCGGTTTTTAAATTACCTTGCTTAATTGGCATTATTTACTTGTTTACATTGATTAGCTTTTTTATTTAATTTAATTAATTAGCTATATTGATTTAATTTACTAATTTAATTGCTTAATTTACTTAATTATCTCAATTAGTGTTATTTATTTAATTTCATTAATTAAATAAATTAAATACTTTATGATCATTTAATTAAAACTGAAGTAACTTACTTAATTGACTTTATTAAAGTGGCCCATTTTCAAACTTTAGGGTTGAAAGTTTCCTTTTTCAAACTTTAGCAATGCCACATCACGTTGTCTAACAGATTTGTCAACATCATTTCAAACGCCATATGTTTTTGCCTATAAATGGCCTTTTTATCAAAGTTTGAGGTCAATGACCTTTTTTATTCTTTATTGTTGAAATTGGCCTTTTCGCAAAGTTCTTTGTTGTTAGAGTAAAAAATCACTTAGATATATAATTCAATGAGAGAGAATGGGAGTTATTACATTAAAAATTTGACTTAATGAAAGGGAATTGATTGAATTTAATGATAGTATTTGAATTACATTTTTTTGCTTTCACAATGAAAAGTGGCCATATTTCAAAAAGTATGTATTTTAGTTAAAAAAAATTCCAAAAACATAAGATTCTATTTATATTTTTTGTAGTAGTATAGATATAGATAGGTTTTTTGATAGAGGTGGAGAGCAAGACAATGAGAAGGGTTCTATTTCAATTAACTGTTGTTTTGTTCATTTTGGGATGGTTCCAGCATGCGCACTTGTAGTGTATTCATAGATTTCCAAAGAGCAATCTCTCCATGATTCAATGAAGGAGAGTAAGTAATTCACAAAACCGTCTTCACACCCCTTGGCAACTGTGCATTGGGAACCATGAATAAAAACATACAAAGAGATGTTCTTAATGCACGACTACAAAAGGCCGTGAGAATGATGAGTGGGGAAAATGGTCTAAAAAATAATGCAAATGGTAGTTTTAAGATTTTAACTGTTTTATGATGCACATGGCATCACATGTTCTATATAACTAATAGATTGCTGTATATTTTTGAAAGTTTAGAGTTATCATACTTGAAAGTTCAAGCCCTTGACTATCATTACTTTTCAGAGTAAATTGTGTGTGTGTGGCGGGGAGGGGCCAGGGGGGTATAAAGATGCATGGATTGAAAGATTGTAGTTCGGGGTGATCATTTCTAAAACCATAGTAAGAAAATATTAGTGAAGAAAATAGTACCAATGGTTTAAATTTGTGATGGTTAAAAACATAAAACAAAACCATTGCACTAGCAACATGCTTTGGGGGAGCCAATAATTTTTGCTAGTTTATTTGAGAAGATATGCATATTTAATTACTATGAAGAAATAAGTATTTGGTCCATATATAGGTCATAGGATTACTACACGATACCTCATAGCTTGCCTCTTCAGCCATATTTCAAGGTTTAGGACCCACTATTGGATGAGTCTCCACAACGGCATAGGTTATTCCAAAGTTTGGTCCAAATCAACTAATTTGGGTGTTATGTGTAGAGATTTTTATTATTTCAACTTTAAAAAATGACTTAAGTTTAGGGCATTAGTAATATTTTTGTTTTTGCTGCCAAATTTAAGGCATTAAGGGATGAATAATTGTGATTTACCCATGTTACATCCCTGCCTTTAGCGGGTTTGGATCCTTAGGCTCAGTTTGGGAAGAGTGCAAACTGCAAATACAGATATGTTTAGTGAAATTTGGAAGGAGTGAAAATATAAATATCTACAATTTAAATACAGGCTTTGTGCTGTACATATTTGTATTTGCACTCTTTCCAATTTAAATACAGGCCTATTTTCCAAATAGGCCTCAACCCAAACCCAACAATAAGGATCTAATGATAAATTCCGACCAGAAATTAATTCCATTATACATGTATTTCCCCATAAATAGGAACTTATCCAAGATTCAAAATATTTGCAACATATTGATGCATATCATATGATATACAAAGAGACTTGTGTTTGTTTGTGTGTGTTGGGGGGGGGGGGGGTCTCTAGGTTTAGTCATTAAAATGCTCCTTATCTGACCTACTAAAATATATATGAACTAGAGAAACAAAATTTAAAAAAGAGTATCACACATCTATGGGCTGTATGGGGGCTGTTCGACAAAACCCATCATGTTGTTGCAAAGTGCCAACGAGCGGGTTGGTAATAGGGGTGAGCAAAAAAAAACCGGAAAATTGAACCGACCAAAATCAAACCAAAAAATCAGTTAATCAAATCGGTCGGTTTGGTTTTTGTTCGATATTCTAAAAAAATAAAAAATTTTGGTTCGGTTTCGGTTAACCTTATAAAAAAAACCGACGGTTAACCGAACCGACCGGTATATATACAATAATATATAATATAATATAATATATTTTATTTTATTTTTATTTTTTAAAATTGAATAAACCTAGGCATGCGTGCCTATGGCCTGTCCGCCTTTTCAATTTTCCCCTTTCCCCTTTCCCAGTTCCCCACTTTTCCACTTTTAAAGTTGATTTTAGATGGTCAAAATTTTCTATTTTCCCCTTTCCCAAGTCTTAACAGGCTGGTGCACGCTTGTCGAGGCCGAGTGAATCTGGGCGCACACTCGCCTTTTTTGTTTTCTCCTTCTTCAAAAATCGAAACCTAAAGGTCCTAAACCAGTTTCCCCTTTCTTACTCTCTTAGTCTTGTCTCTTCGTCTTCTCCAATTTGGCAATCCCCAGTTTTTCCTCCAGTGCCAGTCGTCACCGGTAGTTTTTCCCTATGTCTCTTTCTCTCTCCGAGTCTCTGTTGCAATGTTGCCTGTCATCTTTGTCTCCACCATGCCAACATGGAACATCGATCGTCACCTCGACTCCGCTAGGACCACCACCTCCCAGGCTCTGTCTCTGTCTCTCTCATCTCTCATCTTCGTGGCTCTACCACCTCTCAAGCTTTCACTTCAGGCGACAACAACCACCAACCAGTCCGGCACCGACAAATCATCGGCCACCACTTTGCCCTCGCCGACTCGCCCCTCTACCATGCTTTACTTGTTCAGGTATTGTTTTCTTAATTTTGAATGCAAAAAAAAAAAGAAAAACTGAACCGAGGTTAATCGGTCCATCGATTCGATTTTGGTTCAGATTAAAAAACCGATCAAGTCGGTTTGGTTAAAAAAAAACACCCCTGGTTGGTAAGATCTTCCACTGGTCATAGCGGAGACTTGGGATTGAGTCCGCCTGCACTTGGGTTGGTGGATGGGTTATCCCCCGTTGTTTAGAACTTCAAAAGAAGTAAAAAAAAACAACCATTTTGTCGAACACTCATACATCTATATCTATATTACTATTATAACTACAAATGTTTTTTTTTTCTTAACTAAAACACCTTTCACCTTGAATTTGATCCCTCTCTAATAAGTCTTATGTTTAAGGTATTAACTCCCATTCTCTCTCATCAAACCCTGTTTTAAGGTATTTTTTCTCACCAAAAAATTATATTAATTAAATTTAAATTCAATATTTAACATTATAAAGTCCATGTTTCTAAAACTGACCCCAAAACAAAATTGTTCTTCTATGGAGATGGTGGATAAGAAATAACCATTGGGGCAAATTGGTCAATCTTGTCATGGATAATTAACATATTTTTAAATATAAATAAATATAGAAATAAAAAATATAATAGTTGTTTTATTGATGATGGAAATGAAATACAAAATTTAAAACCAATTCAAAATAAAAGTTATTTTTTAGTTTGGAGGTGGGTCAACGATTCAACATTTCTTGTCAAATGTATTAACAATTGGTGTCATAATTAAATAAAAAATTAAAAAGATAAAATACAAAAAAAAATTATAAAAAACATTTGAGCACACTTATAGTGTTTTATATTAATCCCATAGAGAAAAGATAAGTGCAATAAACAATAATTATTTTCACTAACGATGGAAATATAATATAAGATCCAAAATGAAATTGACTTTTTTTATTTGATGGCAAATTAACAATTCAAACTTTTGGTTCAAATGTGTTTACCTTTAATGTCATAACCAAATAATAAAAAAATTAACATATAAAAATTTGTAGGAAATATTTGAATACAACTCTAACATTATATATTTAATATATTTTTTATATACATAATAAGTGAATTATTTTTATCGTCACGCCATAGTTTTCAAGAAACCAAGGCGAGGGTGCCTTGTCGCCGGAACGGGATATGCTCCTCACACTTGGGTGCCTCACATGCACATCCACCGTGCATTGGGAACATCTCCCATGAAAAATAAATTACAAGTATAGGAGATGTTCGCAATGCATGGTAGGATGTGCGTGTGAGGCGCCCTATGTGAGGAGCATATCCGATCTCCTTGTCGCCTAGGCAGTTGCCTAGGTAATGGATTTTTTCAAGTAAAAATATATATCCTAGGGTAGTTCCCTAGGTTCCATAATTTTCATGAGAAAAGTATAAACTTCATGTTAAAGTACAGAAAATCAACATACTCCAACATATTCATGAGAAAAAAGAAATAAAAGAATTTCAAAAAAATATAAAGGCTCAACCCCTATTTTTGTTTTAGAAAAAGAAGAAAAGAAAATGTGGAATAAGAAAATTGGTATATAATATAGACACACATAATTAGTAAAGAAAAAGAAATAAATGTGTTGATTATACAACATTTTAAGTTCTTCATTATTTATTGGTTCAGGTTTTAAAGTCTTTCAATACAATATTTAGCAATGTTTGTGTTAATTAAACCCTAACAAATAAGAAAATAATAAAAAAAATTAGTATATAAACACACAAAATGAATATTTTAGTTTAAAAATGTCTATTTTAAAATTACAATATCAAAATATTAAGCATCATGCATTTCCAATTTTCACGTTTTTCAAAAAAAAAACGGCTCAATTTGAAAGGAATATATATACAAATAAATTACATAGTTTGCACTGAGACCGGATATGCTCCTCACAGACTGATAAGCACATCCTGCCATGCATTAATAACATCTCCCATACTTATTAATGAATATTCACGGGAGATGTTTCCAATACATAGTGGATGTGCATGTGAGGCGCCCATTTGTGAGGAGCAGATCCCGTCTCATTTGCATTCTACATATTATGTACTCCTTCCAAACTAAGACAAAAGAAAAGGCGCCTCACACACACATATCTACTATGCATTATGCGTTGTGAGAAACATCTTCCATACTTATTATATGTTATTATTCACGCGAAATGTTCCCATGCACGGTGGATGTGCCTCTAAGGCGCACATTTGTTACGAGCAGATCCCGCTTTACAGAAAGTGTAACTAAAATCTTTTCTGTCTGTGCCCGATTTGTGAGTCAAAAAGTGTACGTTACGAGGTATTTCCGTAAATAAATTATATTACAAGGGTGTTTCCACAAATGGCTTGTCATGGAGGTGAATTAAAACCAAATTCTTCTTATAAAGGCTATCTCGCCTGAGAAGATCCCGGGTCCGGCCGGCGTGTCTCCTCCATCAACGTCTTTTGAAAATTTTCTCTGAACTCACTCCTATCGCTCCTCTCGCCAATGCAAATAAAAACGATTTCTTCATTAAATAAAATAAAAATAGGTTTAATGACGAATGATTAATAAATAATAAAATAAAAAGAGAAACAATTTCCGAATTTATCCGGTTTATATTTTCGAGGAAAGCCTTCTTAAGGAAGCGAAATGGCGGGATGGGATGACAGTGATTTATCGTCGGGTTCACCGTCGGGGAGCGGAGCAGGCGATTCATCTCGTATCGCGGCGCGATCGTTGCTCGGCGAATCGTTCAAGGATCGCATGCTATTGGGGATCCGAATCTGCAAAGAGGATCTGAAGCGGAAGATTATGATGCCACAATACCTTCGGCTTGCCATGCGAGATGCTATTCGGTTTAAGGACCCGAACGCCAGTGACATGTACGTGGGGAATGGGAACGAGGAGGCACCTCAGGCGCCAATGGTGGTGTTCGTGAATTCGAGAAGTGGAGGACGGCTTGGGCCGTTTCTAAAAGAGAGGCTTCAGGAATTGATGGGTGAAGAACAAGTTAAGTGTTCAACTTAACATTTTTATTGGGATTCAGTTTAGCCTTTGATTGTTTTTGAGGAAAAATGATTATTGTTTTTTGGTTTTTGAGATGGAAGAATATGTTTGTGCACAAATGAATACGTTTTGATTGTTTAAGTGAGAATATAGTTACTAGAATTGGCTCTTGTGAAAAATTTGAGACATGAATGGATAAACAATCACCTTTATGTGTTCCAATGTCTTTCTTTTTTTCTTCAAAAGAATAAAGTATGATATTACATTAACCAGGGAAAAAGATTACAAGCACCATATACACCAAGGGACTTTATACAAATTAACTTGCTTCCTGTTTACAAAAGGAGTATCTCTGTCAAAAAATGTATTGTATGATTTACTTTGAACTACTTGTGAACACTCACCTAAGACAAAATTCTGCCATTCAAAATAGACTTCAACTCATCTACAGATTCAAAACTGTTTTCAAAAGTTCTTAAATTCCTCTCCTTCCATAGAAGTCCACATTGCCCATGAATAGAAATCTTCCAAAGTATGGACCCCTCTTTGCTTAACCTCTTTGCATAGGCTGCAACTATTGCTCGACAGTTCTGCTCCCTCCTTATCAAGTATTTTATATATAGGTAGTGCTAGTTGAACTATAACGTTGTGTAAGCAGAAAAATGAGAGCTATTCATGGGCATAATTTCGGGGGAATATTGTAGTCAGGGTGGTGTTTTCTAGAATTTTGAATTAAACTCTAACGTCCAAAACGTTTGCTTCATCAATGGAGTTACATCATTGCTCTGTCATGAATGAGGAAATGTCCTGGTGGGTTGTTATTTTCAAGCTCTCTGTCTCTCTGGGGTTATTCTAGTTGAGAGGTAGTGACAGTGTTTCTACGATGTTTAACAGCTCTTTGTTCTTGGCTTGTAGAGAGTGTATGGGGAATAGATTTTGCATCCTACTAAAAGATCAGTTTGCATGTATTTTATTTTCAAATTTAGAGTGGCTAAGCATATTCCCAAGGGGAAAAATGATGTTTATTTATTTATTTTTCTTTTGATCTGTACAATAGCAACTTATCCAGAAAAGTTATAGCTGCAACCAGACTCTGTAAATTGTTTCTCATAAACCTTTATGTTGTTCCTTCCAAATAGTTGTTTGTAACCTGGTTATGGTGCCCAAAGTTCATCAGATTCTGCATGATCAACATAGATTTGAGAGCAGTCATGTGGGCAACATTTATTTATTTTGGATCTCTTAATGAGGTCTTCCTTTTTGATGCCTTACAAGTTTTTAAAATGATCAACAAGAAGCCTCTAGAGAGGGAGTTTCACTTTGCAATACATTGAAAATGATTTAAATTTGGTATTTTCCAAGAATTCGATAATACTTTCTGATTTTTGAGAAATTTAGGTAATTTCAATACGTTCCAAAACTTCAAGTAATTTTGCCAAGTTCAGTTCAAAGCTTCTAGTATTTTTTTATTGGAAACATTGAATCTTCATTAAATTAAGAAATAATTATGAGGATTACAATATTTGAAGCATCTCAATTTAAAGTAATTAGGATCCCTTCAGAATCCAAATCATTACAACGAAGCTCAAAACAATTGTTCCCTATTAGTCCCTTGTTTAGCTAAAGCATTGGCCAGTCCATTAGCAGATCTTCTAATCCATCTGAAATTGAGCCTCATCTCCTTTGCAAAACATCTCGCTTCCCTTAATGGCTTGTTATGGTTCCACACCCCTACTTGTTCATCTGCATCCAGCTTACTACTAATTCAAAGATTCTAGTATTTTCTATAAATATTTGAAGAAGTTCCACATTTTTCATGGTTTCAATTTTGATATTGATGTTGAAATCAGAGTTTTGAAATCTTTGTCTTGCTTGCCTCATGCACGTCTTCTTCCTTAGGCTTTCTTCTAACCATACTATCCTTTATAGAGGATTCACATTGAAATTTAGAATATCCACTAATGATTTGAGTTAAGATTTTTTTTTTTGAAAGAGTTTAAGTGTAAAAATTGAATTAAGAATTCTATTGCTAGTAATTTTAATTTTCTTCTTAGTGACATAAAGATATACCTATTGTATGTCATATTCTGTAGAGAACATTGATATGGTCCCCACACGTGTTTGTTAGTTTATGATTGTTTATAGTAGTTTCTGTTAGCAGTTATTTCAGTTATTTCTGTTAGTTTTTTTATTTCTTTTGCCATGTAAGCAGTAAGGGTAATTCAGCCCTTTTACCTTTATTTGAATAATTAATATAAATTATAGAGTGGGGCGACAATTATGGCCAATTCTCTCTCTTTTCTGAATTCTCCTCTTCGAGTTTTTCTCCTCTTCTCTTCTCTTCATTTCCTTCTCTCTTCTCAATCTTTCCCTTGTTTATTTCACATTGAACCTAGGACTGATTGCAGTCCTATTTGACTACTTGGTATCAGAGCCAACCTAGGAATTCTTATGCTAGTCTAATCAGGCCGACTACATGAGAACTTCTTAGGGTTGGAAGTTCCAGTAGAAAGAAGATAATTGGCTGATTCTTGGAGGTTGCTGGCAGTGTACGGCTGCTACTCAAGGGACTGTAGAGCCTTGGAGAGATCCAGCAATCCAGAAGAATCAGAAGAAGGGTTGAATCCTCAAGATTAGGGTTCGGACATCAGTTAGAAGGTGGCAGCCAGATTTTTTCCTGAAGTAAGTTGATTTTCTTTGAGATCGATTTGAAAAAGGTTCCTTTTGTTTATTCTGAGAGGTGCGGTTGGGAAATCTCCTCTCTTCTCCTGAGTTTTTTAGGGTTTTAATCCCATGACTGATCGTAGATAAGAAAAAACCCTAAAACTCAAGACTTGTTAATTCTGGGGCAGTAGTTGGACCTGTTTTCATTCCAGACTGAGTGTTTTAGTTCTCTGGAGATCTAGTAGAGCTGTTTTATTATTTCTGGGTAGTTGCCGAACCTAATTCACCCTCCTAGGTTGGCTGTTAACATTTTATGGGTGCAGTTTCACTTATCTCAATGCTAAAAAGGGTGTTTTTTTATTAATATCTTAACAAGAATGGAGTTTAAGAATCAAGGGGAAGGTGTTTTGGGGGTTGGTGGTTCTGGTAACATGTTTGAGAACACTTTTCAGATTACAATTGTCAAGTTTGACGGATCGAATTACTTGGAATGGGTCCAATCAGCCATGATGGCCATTGGGGGTAGAGGAAAACTAATTTATTTGTTGGGGGACGTGAAGGAACCAACTAAGGAGGACCAAACCTATGCCAAATGGGTTTAGGAGAACTATTTGGTTATGACATGGCTGTGCATATCCATGCAGCCACATATCAGCCGAAACTACTTGTGGGCAAAAGTAGCTAAGGAAATTTGGGACATCATGAAAGAGACCTACTCCTAACCCCTTAATGTTGCTAGGGCTTATGAGCTGAAATGTGAGGTTAATAATCTTAAGCAAGGAGAGAAACCAGTCTTGGTTTACTTCTCAACCTTGAAATCCTTTTGGCATAAAATTGTCCAGCTAGAAGCAATTGAGTGGGAAAGTCAGAAGGGTGCCCAAACTTATAGAAAACAAGTTGAAACTAATAGGGTGTTTGAGTTCCTAACTGGTTTGAGTTCTGAATATGATATTGTGAGACAACTACTCACGAGAGATAGTGTGACCCTATCACAAGCCTACTCCTTAGTGCACAGTGAAGAGAGTAGGAGAAAGGTTATGTTGCTGCATCAGCCTTGACAGCAATTAACCTTAAGTTTGGGGGTGATAAAGAAAGAGATACGAAGAAGGAAGATAAGAGGGACCTAGTATGTGAGCAATGCAAGAAACCTAAACATACTAAAGACACCTGTTGGAAGTTACATCCACATCTAGTTCCAACAAAACTCAGAAATAAAAGGGGAAATGCCAATGTGGCTGTTATTACTGACTGTACAACCTCATCGGGCACAAGAGCCACATCCCTAGACACCTTAGTTGCTGTCCGGGCAGCTTTGACTCAGTTGGAGAGTGAAGTTGGTAATTCAGCACCATTGCCTCAGGCGTTAGTCACAACATCTGCTCCTCCCACTTCAACTTTTGCTCGTTCAGGTACATGGGCATCAACCTATCATGCTTCAGCCCCAGGTAACATTGGACCTTTTTGGGTTATAAATTCAGGTGCATCTGATCATATGACTGGTTTGTCCTCACTGTTTACTACCTATCACTTTTTCTCTGGTAGAGACAAAGTGTCTATTGCTGATGGCTCTCTTGTTCCTAATTCTAGTGCCATTTCTTTGTCTTCAGTTTTACATGTTCCTAAACTTAGTACTAATTTGCTTTTAGTTAGTAGCACTACTAAAACCCAAAATTGTTTAGTAACTTTTTTCCCTGACTGATGTGTTTTCTGGATTTGAAGACAAGGAAGGTGATTGGGATTGGCCGTGAGATGAATGAAATCTATCTGCTTGGAGGGAGCTCACATGGGGAAGATAGTGAAGCTAGGAGGTCTTTTGTTTCTCAGTCTATTGGTCAAGTTATTACTTTGGCATAATCGGTTGGGTCATTTATCTTTTGTCTTTAAAAATTTGTTTCCTAGTTTGTTTGAGTCAGTCCAGATGTCCATTTTGAGATGTGAAAGTTGTGAGCTTGCAAAACATTGTAGAACAACCTATTCATTGAGTAATAAAAGTAGTATTCCTTTTGAAATTGTGCATACCAATGTTTGGGGACCTTATCACATCACTGCTATGGGGGGGGGGGTATAGATATTTCTTGTTGTTTGTTGATGACTATACCCATTTTTCTTGGGTTTACCTTATGCGTTATCGAGATGAGGTTCTTACGTTAACCCGGATCTTTCATCAGATGATTTTAACCCAGTTTGGGGTCAAAATCAAAATTTTCAGATCTGATAATGCGAAAGAGTATTTTGCAAAACCATTAGCCTCATACTTCCTTGACCATGGGATCATCCATCAAAGTACCTGTCCTCATACACCTCAGCAGAATGGGGTTACTGAGAGGAAGAATAAACACATATTGGAGGTGGCTAGAAGCATTATGTTTAACTCCAATGTGCCTATACATTTATGGGGAGATGCCATTCATACAACTGTGTATCTCTCTCATCAATCGAATTCCTTCACGGGTTCTTGACATGAAAACTCCATTCACCCTTTTATATCCTGATAAAGAGTTCACCATTCCCCTTAAAACCTTTGGTTGTACTTGCTTTGTTCAGACCCTTGGTCCTCATCGTTCCAAATTTGATCCTAAAGCCTCAAAATGCTTTTTCCTTGGTTATGCACAAACCCAAAAGGGATATTGCTGCTATGAACCTACTTCTAGGAGGAGGTTTGTCTCTATGGATGTCACTTTCTTTGAGGATGTACCTTATTATCCTAGGGTTTCTTCTCAAGGGAGAATAGTGAGGTGGGGGTTTATTCATTAGAAGTTCCATTACCTGTCCCAATTACTGAAGAGGAGTGTAGTGGAGAGGGATGTCAGAGGTGTTGGGATTTGAGAGTTTATCACAGATGGTGGAGGCAAGTTGATTTTGGTCATCATCAACAGTCCAGGCCAGTCCCAATTCCTTCTATGGATCCAGATCCAGGTACCACTGTTCCTTCATCCTCCATTGCAGATGAGATACCTTCTATTGTTGAACCTTCACCTCCATTGGATGACCTTGATCTTTCCATTATAGTCCGTAAAGGTAAACACTGTTGTACCTCATCTACAACTCATTGTATTTCTCAATTCCTATCTTATGATCATCTTTCTCTATCCTACAAGTCCTTCTTGGCCTCCATTGTTGCTATTTCCATTCCCAGAACAATGCAAAAAGCCTTGTCAGTATCTGAGTGGAAGGATGCAATGAAGGTAGAAATGGATGCCCTTCTGAAGAATAATACTTGGGAGCTAGTTGATCAACCTAAAGGGAAGAAGCCAGTTGGATGTAAATGGATGTTTATTGTGAAACATAATGCTGATGGTTCCATTGAAAGGTGTAAGGCCAAATTAGTTGCAAAGGGATTTACTCAGACCTATGGAATAGACAACTTGGAGACTTCTGCACCAATAGCAAAGATGACCACTATTAGAGTTTTATTATCTCTTGCAGCCAGTTACTCATGGCCTTTATTTCAGATGGATGCTAAAAATGCCTTCCTCAATGGAGACTTGCAAGAAGTTTACATGCAGTTGCCTTTCTGGATTTTATAGTGTAGAAACAGGAAAGAAGGTTTGCCGGCTGAATAAAGCCTTATGTGGACTAAAATAGTCGCCCGGAGCCTGGTTTGATAGATTCAAATAAGCTCTTGAAAAATTTGGCTATGTGCAGGCCCAGTCAGATCGCACTCTGTTTATTAAGAAAGTGGATTCTTCCTTAACATTGCTTGCTGTATATGTGGATGATATTGTAGTGACAGGGAGTGATACTAGTGAGATTGAGTCTC
Source organism: Nelumbo nucifera (assembly GCF_055504915.1). Taxonomy (NCBI): domain Eukaryota; kingdom Viridiplantae; phylum Streptophyta; class Magnoliopsida; order Proteales; family Nelumbonaceae; genus Nelumbo; species Nelumbo nucifera. The sequence goes on from NC_142650.1 coordinate 36,879,729, forward strand.
TTAAGCAACTCCTTCATCAAGAGTTTGAGGTAAAAGTCTTGGGAGAGGTACGATACTTCTTGGGTATTGAGGTAGCTTGGTCCAAGCATGGGATTTTTGTTTCTCAAAGAAAGTATGTCCTTGATTTGTTGGAAGAAACAGAGAAATTGGGTGTTAAACTTGCTGACACACCTATTGAATAGAATCCCAAGATCAATGTAGAAGGTGGAGAGCCCCTTGAAGATAAAGCTATGTTCCAATGGTTAGTTGGAAAACTTCTCTATCTTTGTCTCACACGACCAGACATTAATTATGCAGTCAGTGTTGTTAGTCAGTATATGCACTCTCGTAGAACTACTCACCTACTTGCAGTTAAGAGGATATTGGCATATTTGAAGAGGTGTCCAGGCAGGGGTATACTATTCAAGTTTACACAGATGCTGATTGGGTTGGGTGTGTTGATGATAGGAGGTCTACCCGTGGATATTGTGCCTTTGTAGGAGGTAATCTTGTTTCTTAGAGTAGGAAACAAAATCTTGTTGCTCGCTCCAATGCTAAAGCTGAATATAGGTCCATGGCAAATGGTGTGGCTGAAATACTATGGTTGAAATCACTATTTGAGGAGTTGGGTATTACTTATGAGAAACCCCTAATGCTGTACTGTGATAATCAGGCTGCTATTAATATAACCCATAATCCGGTACAACATGATAAAACTAAGCATATTGAAGTGGACCGACACTTTATTAGAGAAAGAGTTGCTTCTCAAGAATTGTGTCTTCCATATATCACCTCCAACATGCAACTTGCAGATCTTCTCACCAAGGCAGTTTCAAAGACAAAGTTAGAAGCAGATCTATGCAAGTTGGGAATGACAAACATCTATTCTCAACTTGAGGGGGAATGTAGAGAACATTGATGTGGTCCCCACATGTGTTCGTTAATTTATGATTGTTTATAGTAGTTTCTGTTAACAGTTATTTCTGTTAGTTCTTTTATTTCTTTTGCCATGTAAGCAGTAAGGGTAATTCAGCCCTTTTACCTTTATTTGAACAATTAATATAAATTATAGAGTGGGGCGACGATTATGGGCAACTCTCTCTCTTTTCTGAATTCTTCTCTTCTCTTCGTCTCCTTTTCTATTCTCAATCTTTCCCTTGTTTATTTCACATTGAACCTAGGACTGATTGCAGTCCTATTCGACTACTTATTCTAATGGTTGATTGTTGCTAGTTGATTAATTGTTTTTTTTTTTTTTTTTGGATTCGTTCTCTTTTTGTATCTTGTATTGGCTATGGGGATATGGAATTGAGAAGGAAAAGTTGTGGAGAAGAGTGGTTGATTGGGTAGACTGTAAATATGGAAGTACACCTTTAGACTGGTAATCCTTGCCAATTCATAACATTATAGGAACCGAGACCCTTTCACTAAGTCAGGCCCACAAAACTCAGCCTAGGCCCATGCTACAGAGAGCATAACTGCAACATAGGGAGAAATCATGCACATTACTCCACCAATCACGTTCGTGTATGCCAGGAGGCCATGTCAGCTCAGTTAGTTAGAAGCCCTATTCATGAATCATGCATTGTAAGGAAGAGTTTAAGTGGCTAGTTGCAGAACAACAGAATCAGATCTGGATTTATTCTCTCTTTTCTCTGTCTCACCATTCTATTACTGTAATTATTCATCTAGGGGATTCCTCCCCTGTAGTTTACTGGTTCTAAGATTGAGTTCCATCAAATGGTATCAGAGCCTAGTGTCAATGCCACAGACAAAGCCCATGGTGACTGAGGAACAAGTGGATAGGATCAAGGTGGACCTCCACAAGGTGGTAGGATAACTGAAGGACATTAAGGAGAAGCTCTCGGTGATGGCTTCTAAGTTTGAGAAGCTGTTGACGCGAGAAGGAAGAAATGATGAACAAGAAGCTTCTGTGTCCACGGAAGGTAGTTCTAGATGAGTGGGTTGGACAAGAATCTGAACAACCAAACTGGAGTTCCCAATCTTCTCAGGTTAGGACCCAACCCTGTGGCTCTACAGAGTAGAGCACTACTTTGAGTTTCATGAAATACCTATCGCTTAAAGAGTTCTCATGGCTTCTATGCATTTGGATGGTGAAGCCAACTGTGGTATCAATTGTGCTGTTTAGACCCACTTGCAGTTAACTTGGGCTTGACTTTGTAGAAGCCATTGGTGTTCGATTTGGACCATCGGGCTATCAAGACTTTGATTGAGAGTCTAGGTTCGCCCTGCACGATGAGAGTGGTGGGCTTAATCATGGGCCGGAGGGTCTCAGTCCTTATTGACAGCGGGTCCACACTGAATTTCATCACCACTCCTCTCTCCAGGCGTCTTGGATTTAGCTATAGAGCCCATCATTCTGTTCTCTGTACATGTTGCTAATGGACACCATCTACAATGTGAAGGGGTGTGTCGGTCAGTGGAGTTGAAGATACAAAAAGCCCAGTTTTTGGTGGATTTGCATCCTTTGGATTTCTCTAGGGCAGATTTGGTGTTAGGGATCCATTGGCGATGCCAATTAGGCCCAGTGTTATGTAATTGTGCCCAATTGACCATGGATTTCACATTGGATGGACAACATCACAGCAATTGTTATTTGAATATGACGGTGTGTTTCGGGAGCCTGAGATTCTACCACCTACCAGGGCTCATGACCGCCGGATTCCCATCATTCTGGGTGCACCCCCAGCCAATGTTTGGCCATATTGTTACCCTTCATTCCAGAGGACTGAGATCGAAAAGATAATGTGAGATTTCCTGGAAAAGGGTCTCATATGACCTGGCAACTGTCCCTACTCCTCACCTGTCTTGCTAGTAAGAAAAAGATGAGACATGGAGGTTTTGTATTGACTTAAGGGCTCTTATCAATATAACAGTAAAAGGTTGTTTTCCGATACCCCTAATTGATGAATTATTGATGAGCTAGGGCAGGCTAGATATTTCTCTAAGCTGGACTTGCATTGCGGCCATCATCAGATTCACATGCACCTTGAAGATGCACATAAGACAACTTTTCGGACTCCAGATGGGCATTATGAATTCTTGATCATGCCTTTTGGCCTAACCAATGCCCCCTCTACATTCCAACACCTGATGAATGATGTTTTCGGACCAGCCCTAAGAAGCTACATATTGGTCTTTTCGGCGACATACTTGTTTACAGCCCAAGTTGGCCTAAACATTTAGAGCATCTATGTGCTACATTGGACCTTCTCTGCCACCACCAGCTGTTTACAAAGCGCACCAAATTCTCATTTGACCTAACACAAGTGCAATACGTTGGCCACATGATTTCCAATGGTATGGTCCATACCGATCCAGAGAAGGTGTCTAGCATGATTAACTAGCCCTAACCCACCAATCTCAAGTAGCTTCGTGGGTTTCTAGGCTTGAAGGGTTACTACAACAGTTTTATCAAAGGATATGGTGAATTGGCAAGCCCACTAACTAGTTTGCTTAAGAAGAACGGTTTTCTGTGGATCCCAGAGGCTGACAAGGCTTTCTGTTCTCAAACATGCGGTTACTTATTTCCCTATTCTTGTTTTACCTGATTTTACTAAAGAATTTGTTGTGGAAAGTGATGCTTCAGGTAAGGGCTTGGGAGCTGTTCTCATGCAGCAAGGTCATCCAATAGCCTACTTTAGCAAGACTTTATCTCCGCACCAGCTTAAGTCAACATATGAGAAGGAATTGATGGCTCTCACACTAGCTGTACAAAAGTGGAGAGCCTATGTGCTGGGTCGAAGGTTCACAGCCTGAACAGACCACAGGAACATTAAACACCTCTTGGAGCAATGCATATTGGGCCCGGAACAACAGAAATGGGCTTACAAGTTGCTGGGGTATGACTTGAAGATAGAATATAAGCCTTGGCCTTCCAATGCTGTAGCCAATGCACTTTTGAGACCACCATCATTAGCTCTCATGGCTGTGTCCCGACCCCAGTTTCCCTTGCTGGATCAGCTGAAGAACGAGGCTCGTGAAGACCCCACTCTAACTGAAACCCGAGCTCGATTCTTAGAAGACCCCTTGACTGTTCCTGGTTATGTGATGATAGGTTCAGTCTTGTTCTATAAAGGGCGGATGATTCTTCCCAAGGGTTCCTCACATCTCTCAGAACTCATTCACCTCTATCATAATTCAGCCGCGGGAGGACATTCCGGGTCCCTGTGCCCTTACCACAGGCTATAGCTGCCGCCCCACTCATCTATTTATAATAACACCAAAAATAAGATTGCAATTACATTAAAGCCAAATATAAAAAAACAAACTAACAGCAGTAGTGGGGACCACAGTAAATAAAATAACAACACTAGTTATTGCTCTACATCTCTACAAAATACAAAGAAAACAAATCACCAGGTTGTTATGTCCCACCATTCACAGAAAACAATCCATCACTCACAAATAAAAATCAATCGTTCTCCACCATTCACACACAGTCCCTCTTCGAACTGCCAAATATAGGGAGTCTAAAACACCATAAAAAACTCAACGCACAATGCAACTTGAGGCATAGAAGGCTCCTATCCCTCTGGGCGATCAGTCCTTTTGGGTTCTTCCTCTTCTTTTCAACTTCTATTGACAGAAATCTTCAGCCAAACTTGTTTGAGGTGTCCTTTACAGGTCCAGTTGAGCAAGTTGATCAACTTGGCTCTGATGCCATGTGGTCAGACCTGTATTTGATAAAATAAACAAATAAAAATCCAAGTATAATCCCAGGATACAGAGCAGCAACAGAGAAGAAGAAGAGAAGGAGAATACAAAAGGAATAGAGCAAAGACAGTTTCTACCGAGAGACTCCACTGCCGCCCAAATATGACTTCTATTCATAAAAAAGTAAATCACATAAATGCCCCTGATTATGTGACTTACGACAGAAACAATAAGAACTATAAACAAGAGACGGAAAAAGACCAAAAAGACCCTGGAAGAATGTACCGGAAGATGATGCAGCCTAGGAAGATTATGGGAACTTACAGCAACAGTTTCCTCACATCAACCTTGAAGACAAGGTTGTTCTCAAGGGGGAGGGAGCTGATAGGAACTGAGGCCCTCTCACTAAGTCAGGCCCACAAAACTCAGCCCAGGTCCATGCTACAGAGAGCATAACTGCATTACTCCACCAATCAAGTTCATGTATGCCAGGAGACCACGTCAGCTCAGTTATTTAGAAGCCCTATTCATGAATCATGCATTGTAAGGAAGAGTATAAGTGGCTACCTGCAGAATAACAGAATCAGATCTGGGTTTATTCTCTTTTCTTCTTCTCTTCCTTCTTCTTCTTCCCCCTCTGTCTCACTGTTCTATTACTGTAATTACTCTTCTAGGGGATTCCTCCCCTGTAGTTTACTGGTTCTGAGATTGAATTCCATCATAACACATATGGCTCAAGCATCTGGAAGGGCATAATGTAAAACAAAGATCTTTTCTCACAGTTCATCACTTTTAATTGGGGGATTGAAGATCATATTTATTTTTGGAAGGATACTTGGTGCTGTGAGAGGCCTCTATGGTTCTATTGGAGGCTTATCACACTGTTTTCACTATTGTCCCCTGCGTGTATTCCACAATATTCATGACTGGATAGTTGATGCTTTGATGGCAACATGTTCTAAGACTCATGTTCATCTGAATGCCCAAGAGACTAGATGGTGGAGGGTGACCAATTTAGGCATCTTCTCTGTCAGCTCCCCTCAGAAGATGCTAGAGGGGCCACAATCTGGTAGCTTTCCTGGAAAAATGGAATTGGAAGGTTCATGGATAAAATTCTTACCATTAACCACCTTTTCTCCAAGGGGACGTTCTTGTTAACCAATGCTGTATATATGGTTGGTAAATTTGTTGTATCCTTGTACATGCTTTCTGTTTGAGGGATCCTCTCCCTCATTTTATTGCAATTACCATATATATTCACATCAATTTAGGAACTATTTGAGTCTTAAAATTTCATTCTGTTATATGTAATGCAGGTTTTTGATCTTTCAGATGTGAAGCCTCTAGACTTTGTTCACTATGGATTGGCTTGCTTGGAGAAGTTGGCTGATTATGGTGATGATTGTGCAAAGGATACTCGTGGAAAGATGAGGGTTGTGGTATGTTGGCTTGAGTTTATAGGTTGCTCAGTTATTTTGTTTTATCTTGTTGTTTGATAAACTAAGGTACAATGTTTTGAAATTGTAATTGTGTTGTGAATTGTAAGGGGGTTTTAATCAGTGCTGTCAAAACTGGATCAAACACAGAACTGCTTTAGTGACAGGGGGTCATTGGGTTGAACAGTTCGATCATCTGGTTCAACTGTTTGACTCATTTATATAAAAATGCAAAAAAAAAGGAAAAGAAATTCTAGAATGTCTTTTAAACCTGTTCTTTTAACAAGTTAAGCTTAAACCAATAAATATAGTGGGGTATGAGAGGCATTTCTACATGTACTTTTGTTAGGTTTGATCAAATTGACGTTTTGAGAAATAGATAGCCTAAAAACTGTTTTGGCTGCTAATTCCCATTTTTGATGGTCTAACCATCTGGTCCAGGCTAAGTCTGGCAACATTGGTTTGAACCAAATCATATTGTCAATTTGTAATTTTTTTTTTCTGATTTTATAAAAGTTTTTAAAAATTTAAAAAACTAAAAACTCTTAAAAATTAGAAAAACAGCATTGCACCAACTTTCAACCTATAGACATTATATGAGAAGATATAAATGGCACTCATGCCACTTGTATACCATTACCGATATTCAATAGATGGTATGATCATGTTTAACTCTAACCTTTTTCCTTTTTAATAAAAATGTTTTATATTGTATAGATATTTGAGAATAAATATGTTTAAGTAGATGGAATAATGACCCTACAATTCAATGAAAAAGATGACTATGGTCATCAGAATAACCTATGTTAGGTCCCTTATAGAAAGTAAACAATGGAATTCCTCCTCTCTGCATAGATGTATGTTATACACCAAAAGACCACCCTTATAAATCAAAATCATCAATTTCTAACCCCATAACCTCAAAATAGATTAAAAGGTGCAAATCCATATTGACACTTAACTATCCTCTTTCCAAAGCATAAGCTCCAATAGCCCAATATAAAATGCCCATTATAAGTTCATAACTATAAAAGTAAGAAACTATGTTCATCAAAGCATTTCGTTCTTCATCATTCCTATCATCATCCCCATTATCACTATTCACATCAACAAGCTGAATTTTTCTTCAATCTTCATATTCTTTCTCTCCCTCTGTTGAATAAACACATTTTTCTTTATCTTGAAGTAGGACTTTTTCTTTTCTTCTCCTCTTTTGTAGATTGCTAGAACCTATGGTAGAATGGATTATGATTTTCTAATCAAAAGTTAGACTTATAACTTTTTTTGATTGGTAACTTTTCTTTATTAATGATAGAAAAGGTAAATTTACAGTGGTTATACACATGTAATTGCTCCAACATTAGGGCTGATTTAATTCATAAACCAAGGCCAAAAGTTAAGCTCTAGAGGAATTTCCTTGTCCCACCTTCCAAGTATAGAGCTATAAGTCAAGCTACAGGGGAGTTAGTGTGGCTTAAAAGTCTTCTTCAGGAAATAGGGATATCTATAAAGACTCCCATGCATTTACTTTGTGGTAATCAAGCAACAATCCATATTGCATCAAACCTTGTTTTTCATGAGAGGAGAAAAATATTGAGGTGGACTGTCACTTTGTCAGTGTGTAGATTTAGAGTGGTGACTTTGTGGGCCTGCTAATAAAAGTAAAAAAAAAAGACCACTTTGTGGGCAGAGCCCATTTACCTCTAAAGAGGCAAAGTTAGGTGATTTTTTATGTAGTCATGTGGAAGTTATCTTAGGGCCAATGATGGACATTAACTCTAGTCCATCATTGTTTCCCCCCCATGAAGAGAAGCATAGTCGAATAGCTAGAAATGGGAGGCTTGGATGAATTGGAAACCTGTAATAGTAAGGTGTATTCCCCAGAATGATGCAATCTAAGGAGCAGGAAGGCGTCATCGGAAAAGGCTCTAGAAGAGATGGATAGCTTTGTGGCGCTGAGTGATGAAGATTCAGAATCCAAAGTTTGAGCTTTTCCAAGGGTAACATTGGATCACTAGCCAATTTCCATTTGTAAGGAGGACCAATGAAGGAGAGGCCCAACACCCTTTAGATTTGAAAACATGTGGCTATGCCATCCAGATCTCAAGAAGAAGGTTAAGGAGTGGTGGGGAGAGAGTAATCCAAGGGTAAATTGGAAAGGAATGGGGTTTCATAGGAAGTTGCAGGATTTAAAGGCCAAAATTAAAGAGTGGAACATTCAGCAGTTTGGAAGATTAGAAGAAATAAAACAAGCGGTGATCAATTAGAGGAGGTGGATGGCAAGGAAGTTAAGAGGCAGAATTGAGGAAAGAGATAAAGAAGCTAGATGGGGTCTAAGGAAGCAATTGGAGGATATTCTGTATCAAGAGGAAATTAGTTGGAGGCAAAAATTGAGACCTAAATGGGTGAAGGAGGGTGATAGAAATACAAAGTTCTTTCATGCAATGACAAATGGTAGAAGAAGGAAAAACCATATTCCTAGGTTAGTGGTGGATGGGAAACAACCACCCAACAATGAGATAGATGGGGTCTTTAAAGAACATTTCAGATATATATTTTTAGAAGACCTTTGAATAATAGGGTGTGGGTTAATGGATTGGAGTGGTTGAGGCTATCAAATGAGGGTAAAGCTTGGTTGGAGAGGAATTTTGAACAGGAGGAAATAAAAGAGGCTGTATTTTATTGTTAGATAGATGTAAAGTTCATGGGCTTGATGGATTCACCATGTCCTTTCACCAAGATTGTTGGGATTTTGTAGAGAGAAGAGATGTGTTACTATTTACACCCTCAAATTTGACATTTATATTTTGATAAAAAATTACAAGAAAGCCCTCATTTGGGTGCCCAAGTACAAATAGATACTAAAAAGACCAAAAACATCTTGCCCAAGCATTCTCAACACTCTCCCTCAAGCTGAGCATATATGTCAATCATGCCCAACTTAACAAGGTTCTTGACAAACTTTGTATGGTGAGCACCTTTAGTGAGGTAATTAGCTAGTTGGTCTTCCAACCTTACTGTTAGCGTAGGGGTATTTCTGTCTTTATACCTTGGTTGATGTTGATGATTTGTAGTGTTGTGTTGGAACATGTGCTCTTAACTTAAGTAAGGGCACATAGGTCTTTTCAGTCTTGTTTTAATTATAATATAAATACTTACTGGCCGACTGGGAGAAGTCAGGTTGACTCTGTCAGTTCGAACCAGAATTCTCTCTTCTCTTTTTCTCTCTTTCTCTCTTTCTCTATCACCTTTTCTTCTTCTACATAACTGAACTCAGTCAGGCCGAACTCTAAGGCAGACCTGAATTTTAACATGGTATCAGAGCAGGTTAAATCTGCCTAGATTTCTGCTTGCCTAGGGTTCATTCTCTGCGCACCCTATCTAGGGTTTTCCTCTTTTTTTCTGTGTTTGATTGGAGATAAGGGAAAGGGCTGAAAAGGAGTGACCACCCTCTTCCCTTGGGGGTCTCTATGCCTCCAGTCAGGTCGTATGTGGTCGGTTGCTGTGATTTCTGAGATCGCCCTCTCCTAGTAGAGGAAGAATAGAGGGCCGAACTGTGTGGGCAGTGGCTGTTGTGTGTGGCGGTTGTGTGTGAAGCGGCTGTTGTGTGTGGACTGCTCTCCTGCTCGTATGGGTGTTACTTCAGCGATAAGGTAAGAGATTTCAGTGCATGATATCTGTTATGGATTAAATAGGAGGTGTGTTTCAGACCATATGCTAGGGTTTCGGCCAGTAAGTGCTAGGGTTTATGCTGGTTTCTTTGTTTTTTTTGAAGGAAGAGATATGATCATATAGTATTGAGATTTCAGGTAGTTGTAGGAGTAGGGTTTGTGGTGTGAGCACACTTTTCAGCAAACAAGTGCTGAAATCAGTGTGACAGGTGTGATCTAGGGTTTGTGGTGTAAAGAGCACACATTCCAGCAACAATTAGTGCTGCAATCAGTGTGACAGGTGTGACCTAGTGGTGTGTAGTGTGCAAATCTCAGTGATAATAGAATTCAGCAAGTGTGCAGAATTGGTGATAACATAATGGGAGACAATAATGATTATAAACCTAGTGTGATGGTGCCTACAGACTACCTGAATGTTCAGATGACCTCCATTAAGTTAAATGGAGAGAATTATGTGCCTTGGGCTAAATCCGTTAAAGTCTTTCTGAAGGCAAAGAAGAAGGTAAAACACATCAGAGAGGAGAAACCCTCCTCTGACTCTCACGAGTATGAAGACTGGGAGCAAGAGGATGCTCAGATCATCACATGGTTGTGGAACAGTATGGAACCCAGGATTAGTGTGAACTTCATGTTCCTTGATACTGCCAAAGATGTGTGGGACCATGCGAAGAAATTGTATTCGGGGCAGGACAATACAACTAGAGTTTATCAGCTTTATCAAGAGTACTTTAATCTGCAACAGGGCAATCAGAGTCTTGAGGAGTACTATGCCAACATGAGGAACATACGTAATGAGTTGAATGTTTATCATCCTCTCACTTCTGATGTCAAGATTCAGCAACAACAGAGAGAGCAGCTTGATGTGACTAGATTTTTGGTGGGACTAAAGTCTGAATATGAACTAGTACGGGCTCAAATATTAGGGGGATCAGCTCTTTCGTCCCTAGAAGAGGTATTTGCTCGACTTTGGAGGATTTCTATCGGATATACTGAGAACTCTAATATCTCAGATAGATTTGCCTTTGCTGCATCGAGAGGCCGTGGTGGTAGAGGTGGAGCTCGGGGAGCTCAGTCTGGCCGTGGTGGTGGTAGTGGTTCTGCATATGGCCGAAGTGGCAATGGTGGGTCTACTCATAATCGTGGTGGTGGTCGTACTGGGAGCAGAGATTCAGGGGGAGCCCGTGGTAGAGGACGTAGCTCAGGCCCGAGGAAGTGCACTCACTGTGGTATGGATGGACATACCATCAACTATTGTTATGATCTATATGGTCCTCCCTCAACCTGGGCCAATCATGCCGCGACCGGTGACTCAAGTTCCAGCTTTAGACAGGAGAATCATTCATCTGACCAGTTGCCTCCTACATCCACAGATGGTCCCATGAAGGAGATGGTGAGTGTTCCCCGTGATGAATATGAGAGGTTTATCCAATCACAGCAGAACACGACGACTTTTGCTCACTCAGGTATGGCTTGTCTAGCATCTACACCCAATCCCTGGATCATTGACTCTGGAGCCTCTGATCATATGACTAGAACTCCAGGTGTGTTTTCCTCCTTATCTTATTGCTCAACATCACAATCTGTCACCCTTGCTAATGGTTCCACATCCTCAATTTGTGGTGTTGGTAATGTTGACCTAGATTCTGTATCCCTCTCATCAGTTCTGTATGTTCATAAATTGCCTTTTAACCTTATGTTTGTTAGTAAGCTGACCAAATCACTTAACTGCTCCATTACCTTTTATCCTTTTATGTGTGTCTTTCAGGATCTCAAGACGGGGATGAAGATTGGTGGAGGGCATGAAGCAGGTGGACTGTATTATCTTGACGGTGGTGGTGGTAGAACTTCAACAGCTCTCCAGTCATCTCTTTCTCCTCTCCAGTGGCACTGCCGATTTGGTCATCCATCGCTAAAAGTCTTGAAGTTCTTGGTTCCGTCCTTGAGTCAGCTTTCTGTTTTGGATTGTGAGTCGTGTCAGTTTGGGAAACACCATCGTGTTCCCTTTAGTTCTAGGGTTGATAACCGTGTGTCAAGTCCTTTTTCTTTAGTTCATTCAGATGTTTGGGGTCCTTATAAAGTGATGTCATATAATGGATACAGATATTTTGTCATTTTTGTGGATGATTTTTCAAGGATGACGTGGCTCTATTTAATGAAAGAAAGAAGTGAATTGTTTACCATTTTTCAAAAATTTTATGCTGAGATTCGTAACCAATTTGGTACCCATATCAAAGTTTTTCGTTCTGATAATGGCCGCGAATATTTATCCTCATCATTTCAGGAATACCTAGACCAACACGGCATTATACATCATACCTCGTGTACCTACACCCCACAACAAAACGGGGTGGCTGAGAGAAAGAATCACCATCTCCTTGAAACAGCAAGATCCCTAATGCATCACATGCATGTTCCCAATCCTTTTTGGAGTGATGCAGTGCTTACCTCTTGTTTTTTGATTAATCGGATGCCCACGTTCATCCTTGATGGTCATTCTCCATTTCAGGTCTTGTTTCCCACTTTGTCTCAGTTCCCTCTTACGCTGAGAGTTTTTGGGTGTGTCTGTTTTGTCCATAATCTGGATCCTGGGAACGACAAGTTTGATGCTCGTTCTCTCAAGTGCATCTTCTTTGGCTGTTCTCGGACCCAGAAAGGGTATAGGTGTTACCATCTTGGTTCTCGACGGTCCTTTGTGTGTGCTGATGTCAGTTTCTTTGAGTCTACTACGTTCTTTTTGGGATCTGGTGATGCTTCTTCCTCCTCATCACCTCCTCTTCCACTTCCCGTTGTCGATCCTCCTCCCTTTGTTCCAGTCGTGACCAAATCCTTGCCTCCGGTGCCACCACCTGTTGAACGCCCACCTATCCGTCATGTGTATACACATCGCCCACGTGCACCAGCTACTACTCCTCCGGCTACATCTTCGTCGACGGATCTGGCACCAGACCCGCACTTAGCATCTGAGATTGATCTACCCATTGCTTTGCAGAAAGGTAAACGTACTTGCACCCTTCTTCCCATTTCTGATTATGTTTCTCTTACTCACCTTTCCGCTTCCCCTCACCAGTTTGTTACCTTGTTATCATCAGTTATTGTTCCTAAAGATGTCCAGGAAGCCCTTGCCTCTCCAGGGTGGTGCCGTGCCATGGAAAAAGAACTCTCAACCCTTCGTCATAATCATACTTGGGACCTCACTTCTCTTCCTCCTAGGAAGCAAGCTGTTGGTTGTAAATGGGTTTATACGGTTAAGTATCTGCCTGATGGTAGTGTTGAACACCTGAAAGCGCGATTAGTTGCAAAAGGGTACTCCCAAACCTATGGCATTGACTACACAGAGACCTTCTCACCGATTGCTAAGATTGGGTCCGTTCGTGTGGTGATCTCTCTTGCAGCCATGTATGAGTGGCCACTATATCAGATTGATATCAAGAATGCCTTTTTGCATGGTGACTTACTCGAGGAGGTCTACATGGAGCAACCTCCAGGGTTTGTTGCTCAGGGGGAGGATGGTAAGGTGTGCAGACTAAGGAAGGCTATATATGGGCTTAAACAGTCTCCTCGAGCATAGTTTGGTTTGGTATGAAACAGTGCAAAGTTGACCATTCTGTATTTAGTCATGACTCTCCGGGAGGAAAAATATTGTTGGTGGTGTATGTAGATGATATTGTTATTACTGGGAATGATAACATTGGTATTGACAAGCTGAAGACTTATCTGCAGGATCACTTTCAGACAAAGGATCTGGGTAAACTGAAATACTTCTTGGGGATAGAGGTAGCGAGATCCAAGTATGGGATTAACCTGTGCCAGAGGAAGTATGTGCTTGATTTGCTGGAAGAAACAGGCTTGTTGGGTGCCAAACCAGTTGAAACACCCATGGACACAAATACCAAGCTAAGCAATGATATGGGTGAAGTGTTTGAAGACCCTGGCAGATACCGACGACTTGTGGGCAAACTGAACTACCTAATCATTACCAGACCAGACATCTCATTTGCAGTTAGTGTGGTAAGCCAATTTATGCAAAAACCTCTGATTCCTCATTGGAATGCAGTTCTGAGAATTGTGAAGTATCTAAAAGGGGCTCCGGGTCGCAGTCTGATATACCCTACAGGAAGTAGGGTACAACATTAACACTCCAATGAAGCTCTATTGTGATAACCAGGCTGTAGTTCATATCTCCTCTAATCCAGTGTTTCATGAAAGAACCAAGCACATTGAGGTTGACTGTCACTTTGTGAGGGAGAAGGTGCTGAATGGAGAGCTAGACACTACACATGTTAATACAGGAAATCAGTGGGCTGACTTATTTACAAAAGGCTTGAGTCGGGGAAGAGTGGACTACATATGTAACAAGCTGGGAGTATATGATATATACTCACCAGCTTGAGGGGGAGTGTTAGCGTAGGGTTATTTCTATCTTTATACCTTGGTTGATGTTGATGATTTGTAGTGTTGTGTTGGAACATGTGCTCTTAACTTAAGTAAGGGCACATAGGTCTTTTCAGTCTTGTTTTAATAATAATATAAATACTTACTGGCCGACTGGGAGAAGTCAGGTTGACTCTGTCAGTTCGAACCAGAATTCTCTCCTCTCTTTCTTTCTCTCTCTCTCTTTCTCTATCACCTTTTTTTCTTCTACATAACTGAACTTAGTCAGGCCGAACTCTAAGGCAGACCTGAATTTTAACACTTACAAAAGGTAGGCAAATATCTCTTCTAGCAATCCTTTCTCTAATGAAGTATCTGTCTACCCCAATATGTTTTTTACGGTCATGCTGAACATGATTGTGTGCAATGTTTATGGCTGGTTGATTGTCATGGTACAATCTCATTGGGGTATCAACTTGTATGCCCATCTCAGTCAATAAGGTCTTCAACCAGAGTAGTTTAGAACGAGCAACAATTGGTTGTTTCTTACTTCTCCATGAAACCACATTGTCTCCAACTAAAAGCACGATAACCAAGTGTAGATCTTCTATCATCAATGGACCTTGCCTAGTTGGCATCTATGTAAGCCTCAATCTTTAGGTGACTATTATCGGAGTACAACATTCCTTTACTAGGACACCCTTTCAGATAAGCTAAAATTCTATTAATTGCTTGCATGTGAGATGTTCTGGTTTCATGCATATATTGGCTAATCGCTCCAACAACATAAGATATGTCAGGTTTTGTCAGAAAAAGATATAGGAGACGACCCACTAATCTCTGATATTTTTTCTCTGTCTGGAAGAACTTCTCCTTCAGTAGCACTCAACTTATGGTTAGGATCAATTGGAGTTTCTACAGGCTTGCTCCCTAATTTCACAACTTCATGGAGCAAGTCAAGAACATACTTCCTTTGTGAAGAAAGATTCTCTTCTTGGATCTTGCAACTTCAATGCCTAGAAAGTATTAAAGATCACCAAAGATTCTTAATCTCAATTTTGAAGCAAGGAAGGATTTTAATTAAGAGATACTTGTAATGTCATCACCTGTCACAACAATGTCATCAACATGTACCATCAACATTGTTATTCTGCCATCAACTCTTCTTATAAAAAGTTATGGTTTGCTTGAGATTGAGAGAATCCAATCTTTAAGATAACATTTCTAAATTTGTCAAACTAGGCTCTAGGGGACTGATTGAATCCGTATAAAGACTTCTTCAATTGGGAAACTTTCCTCTTCACTATTAGGAAGGCTTACCCCAGGTGATAAGTCCATATAAAGTTCTTCCTATAGGTCCCCATTAAGAAAGTCATTCTTTACATCCATCTGATATAAAGTCCAAGAATAGTGGGCAGCACGAGACATGATCACCCGAATAGAGTTCTTTTTAGCCACTGGGGCAAAGGTTTCAAGATAATCAGTGCCACAGGTCTGAGTGTATCCTTTGGCCGAGCCTTGTACCTCTCAATTGAACTATCTGCCTTGTGCTTAATAGTGTACACCCACTTGCACCTAGTAGGAATCTTATCCTTTGGACAAGAAACAATCTCCCAAGTTTGGTTCTTTATTAGGGCCTCCATCTCTTGGTTCATAGATTCCTTCTAGTGAGGGATTGCATTGCCTCTGTAAAACTGCGAGGGATGGAAACAAAAGAAATGACAAAAATATAGGCGCAATAGGAAGGTGAGAGAGCATCATAAGACACATAGTTAGTAATGGGATTCTTGTTGCATGTCCTCTTTCCCTCTCGGACGACAATAGGAAGACCAAGGCTTGGATCAATAACAAAATTATTAGGGGGTGCAAGATTACCTGAGTTTGAGAGATCATATTTGTGATGGGCATTTAGCTTTAGGAGCCAC
This sequence comes from Nelumbo nucifera, assembly GCF_055504915.1. Classification (NCBI taxonomy): domain Eukaryota; kingdom Viridiplantae; phylum Streptophyta; class Magnoliopsida; order Proteales; family Nelumbonaceae; genus Nelumbo; species Nelumbo nucifera. The sequence continues at coordinate 36,895,788 of NC_142650.1, forward strand.
GCTCTTACTGTGCCTGATGAAGAACTGCTGCCAGGGCCGAGGCTGATACATAGGAGGAGGAAAAGGAATACCATTGTTACAAGGATGAGAGGAAGGGGGAGGTATAGGGATAGGAACAAGAAGACAAAAAGGGAGTCCGATCTTCACTTGCATTCTCCCCTTGAACGGGATGACTGGAAAAAGGAAGACTCTAGAAAGGTAATATCCTTAGAAACATATCTCTTTCCAGAAAGAGGATAAAAAGATTTGTAATCTTTTTGGATAGGGGAGTAACCATGGAATACACATTTGATTGATTTTGGATCAAATTTATGTAGGAAGGACTCGTATCATGAACAAAGCACATATAACCAAAGATCCTAAGGGGTAAATTAAAGAGGTTCATTAGGGAGGAGAAGCTGATGAGGAGACTAAAGGTTAAAGACCCTTAATGGAAGCCAGTTAAGGAGACACACAACCTTCTTGACAGCATCACCCCAAAAACGGGTAGGAACATGAGTTTGGAACAATGAACCTTGAGCAACTTCAACCACATGTCTATTTTTCCTCTTAGCAACCCCATTTTGTTGAGGAGTGTGACTACATAAACTCTGGTGAATAATTCCCCAGACTTGTAATTTGTTTAATTATAATTCTAATGAAATTCTGTTATTGATCACAAAAAAAAGAGCCCAAAATAATTGTTGCCTACTTGCCCCTTGCTTTGCCAAACTATTTGTTGACCTTTGCACCCATTGTGTTTCAATCTGTATGTCTCCTCAATGTCATTCCCTTTTCTTTAAATGATGTATTTTACTACCTTGATTGTTTTCAATGATGTGCAGGCCTCATTCATTGATTTGAATTTGACATTTTTTGGGTGAACATGGATCTAAATGCAATTTCTTAATTCTATGTCGGAAGAATGCATTTGAGGACACTTGAATTGTATGAACATGATTGCCTTTAGTGGACAATCATGATTTTTGTATGTGATATTTGAATGTAATTTTTGGTTTCCTTGTCAGGAATATCTTTTTGATGTGAAGAACTTAAGATTATTCTGGGCAGGTTGCAGGGGGTGATGGCACAGTGGGTTGGGTTCTTGGAAGTCTTGCAGAACTTTATAAGCACAACCGAGAGCCAGTTCCTCCAACAGGAATCATTCCACTTGGTACTGGCAATGACCTATCTAGGAGTTTTGGTTGGGTAAGAATTTATGTTACATGTGTTTTTTGATATAACTGCTTTATTACCTTGTTGACTTGTTTTCTTGTGTATTTTTTTTTTCAGGGTGGTTCATTTTCATTTGCATGGAGGTCATTTGTGAAGAGGTCTTTGCATAAGGCTGTTATTGGTCCAATTTGCCGTCTTGATAGGTAATTTCTTTTTATAGGGTAGAGTAAATAAATGTTTGTCTTGATCCTTAATTCTTTGTTTCTTGGTAATGAAATGGGACCTTGCATTTACTTAAAAAGTATTACACTAATAATACAACATATTACATGGGGGAACTGATTTGACAAGTATTTGTTCTAGAAGACATTTTCTGCCTATGGTATATAAGTTATTTTTTCTTTTTCTTTTTGAAAGGTAGAATTTTACTAAAGAAGGAAACTAGAAACAATTAACAATCCCCTCATGAGATTTGATGGAGGGGAGGAAGATTGTGGTGGTTTGAGTGGATGTTAGGAAGGTGGGGAAGATGGAGAGGATGAATGTCCTCTAGGCGAGTCTAGTTGGGGGACTTGTGGAAAGCAAGCTCGATGCTGAAAAGATTGAAGCTTGGGTGGTTTTGGAATGGAGAAAGTGAAAGGGTGATTGAGTGAGGAGACTAAATGGCGGTCTCTTCTTGTTTATGTTTCACAGTAGAGAAGCTGCGGACTGGGTTCTGGGTATAGAAAAGCAGAAATCCAGAGATATTGATTTACGGTTGGGGAGGTGGTTCTCGGCAGCTGGGATGAAGTGATAGAAAGAGAAGATGTGCAGTATGGCTTGGCGTGGTAGGCTTTCTTCTGCGTGTGTGGAGCATTCTTGCCTTTCAGGAGTTTTGGGAGTGCTGTGGGACAAGCCAAACAAGGGATTCAAAGACAATCTATATTCTGGGTTGGGTTGTAATTAGTGGTTTTTTCCTTTCGGGCTTCTCCTTCTGCGCACAACTTCTTGTTGTATATGCTTTTTTAATTTAATCAATAAATAACTTCTGAGTTGCCAATAAAAAAAGATAATAGCAAAGAGAGAAGAATATGAGAAAGAAGTCCCCCTATTAAGGTAGCAGTAAAAAAAGACCCTGGTAAGGTAGCAGTAATAAAAAAGACTTATGAAAGACTATGAAAGAATAAACTAAGCCCATTGCCCAATGATGGTAAGTCCATAAATAAATAAGAAACATAAGAAAGAAAAAATGGCAACTAAAAACAACCAACAAATCTCTCTATATTTCTAATGAAATTCTGTTATTGATAAAAAAAAACCAACAAATCTACTTCTTTAACTACTTCCAATAGTCTATGGCTGGTGTATAACATTGCATTGAAGTTTCTTCTCTTGAAATTGTTGACCATGCCACATTTTCCATTATCTTAAGATGTCATCCATACAAAGGGGAGCAAGCATATTTACAGTCTTGAGCCAATGCAGCACTATCCTTAGAGTAATACTATGAACTTATGATTCCTTCCTTGGTGTACATTTTCCCATTAAAGATTCTTTCATTTCTTTCTTCTCATAATGTCCAAAGCACTGCTTCCCTTACCAATGCCTGTAATGGATTTATAATTTTCTTTATCTGCCAAACTTAGGTCTGTATTCAGTCTACCACTCCCAGGACCCTAGACAGCTCAGCCCAACATTCTCTAATGGCCTTTTTATCAAGTGTATGCTGGGGATCACTTTCCTTTAGGAGGTGAAATGATCCTCAGTGTCAGTATTCATAGCTTACATGAAGAATCAGAGATAGAGGAGCTCTTTTAGGTTATGCTGACAAAACTCCAAATCATAGTCACAGTGATTATTAATGCAATGTAATGAAACTAACCCTTACAATATCTATATTTCAAAGGGTATTGTGTTCAAACTACTTAGATTGCTGTTCATAGTGCCAGAGTTACAAATCATTTAAAATAAGAATATTTTTTTACAAATTCCCTTGTAGTTAGTACCAAAATAATAGATCCATCCAACATCTATTACCATTACTGGTGTTGTTTACTCTGGGTATGTGTACAATAAACCCATTGCAGAGTTATTGCATTTATATATTTTTCTTTTCAGTTAATAAGAAATGTTCGATTTCAGATATGATTTTATCAATCTGGAGTCCCAACACTTGTCACTTTTTTCTCATGATTCATGATGTATAAACTTGTCAATCTTTTGAATTGGCACAGTTGGCGCATTCTGGTTGCAATGCCGGCTGAAGAAAGTGTGGAACTGCCTCATTGTCTGCACTATTCAGAGGAGTGTACTCTTGATCAGGTTGTAAATGCTTTTCCTTAATATGAATTAGTTGACTGTTTTTTCAGTTGTTCCTACCTAGTGTTTAGTCATTGTGAATGTAGTATCTTATAGATGAAACTTCTAGTTTTGACATCGTATTAGGTTTGTATATGATGGTAGACCAAGTTATATGAGCAGAATAGAGAGGTGTAAGAACAACTATAAATAAATTTCATGTTAAAGGTATGAACCATAATAGGGTTGGCCGGACTGTTTGATAGTAACTATGAAAGATTTTATTAATAAGAACTTATAAGAAATGCAAAATGTAGAAAAGTTAGTTGATGTATTGGACAGAAGAAAACAAAATAATAATTAAGGAATATTGAAGAAGAGATAAAGAATTGTAGAGACAGAGACATTAGAGATCTTGAACATATTCTTTTTTTCTTTTTTAGTAAAGAGACTGGGCTGGGTGGGCCTTAGTTGTTATGGGCCTGTCATTAGTTTTTCTTTATTGTGCTAAGCTAGTCGCCCTATTGAGGGTATCATTGTAATTGTCCCTCTAATTTAGATTAGATGTAAGAAAAGAATTTAGGAGACTGGAGAGAGGATCGATTTATATTCTTCTCCATTTCCCTCTTCTCTAAGCTTATTTCACTCATTGCTTTCTTCAAATTTTATCAATTTATTACTGTTTCTCATTCATCTCTAATCTCTTGGTATCAAAGCAACCAAACCCTGTTTTTCCTTTTTTCTTTTCATCCCATTCACACTTCTGTTTGAAGGGTGTATGGAGAACTAGTTTGAGAATAGTCCATGATTTTTGCAGCCAAGTTGGAAGAAGGGTTTTGGAGAGGTTCAGATCAGTTTTGGTTGACCAAGAAGCTTCTTGGAGATGAAACCCTAGCTGACTAGAGAAGAATTCAGGTTGAGGATTGTAGAGAACACTGATGTGGGCCCCACTGCAGTGGTCCCACTGTGTTCGTAGGACAGCATGTGTAGTTATTTGTTCCAGTTATAGTAGTGTCAGTTTGAGTCAGTTTGTTAATTCAGTTGTTATTTATTTCAGCTTTTATTTACTTTATTTATTATGTAAGTACTAAGGGCAGATGTGTCCTTTCCATTATGTACTAAACATAACCTATAAATAATAAGAAAGTGGCGGCGGCAGATCTGTTAGAATCTGTCCCTCCTTTCAACCACTTGTGTTCTCCTGTTTCTCTTCTATTCTCTCTCCTTTCTCTCACCTTTCTTCTGTTTTGTAAACCTAAAACCTATTAGGATTCAAGACTGATTACAGTCTTGATCTTCTACTTGGTATCAGAGCCTATCTAGGGCTTCTCATGTGTGTCTAGTCCAGCCGACCACATGAGGACTAGCTAGGGCTGGAAGCTTTGAAGAAGCATTTGGTGGCTGAATCTTGGAGATTACCAGGAGAGGTTCGCAGCAGTTGAAGACTTGCCGCGGCTTGCAGAGAGTTGGTAATCAGGAAGAAGCAGCGAAGGTTAGGGTTCAGGTAATCCTAGAAGACAGTAAACCGAAGTACATAAGTAAGTTTTTTTTTTTAATGAGTTTCAGAGACTGCAATAAGTCGAGATAGGTTGGACCTATCTAGAAGTAGGGGCCGAACTGTGTTCAAGTTTGTTTCTAGGGTTTGACTTGCCGAACTGTGTTTAAGTTTGTTTCTAGGGTTTGACTGTTGGGCCAAACCCCCTCCCTCTCAGAGGTGATTAGTTTTTAGGGTTTCATATTGCCCTACGATAATTCCCACTTGTGCGGACTGCTTGGAGAGTGCAGCTGAGCACTTATTTCAGACCCACAGTTGAAACCCTAATTTTGCTCTCGCAGCAGTGGGCCCCACAGTAGTGATTTCAGAAAATAGCATCTCAGATTGACAGGCTGCCTGGTACTGTGCATGCTGATTGATTTCAGATCAGATTTGAGTTGATTCCTTGCCTATACTGTGATAGGCGATTGATTTCAGATCAGATTTGGGTTGGTTTCAGATCAGATTTCGGATCAGATCAGATTTCAGATCAGATCAGATTTGTGTTGGTTTCGGATCAGTTTTCAGACCTGCTTGTTTGACTCTGTTTTCTGGTATAGTGACTCTAACAGTTTGTAACCACTGAATCTTGATCAAAGATGGAGTTTAAGGGTTAGGGAGAAAGTAGTTTTGGAAACCACAGTTATGGTAGTGTATCTGAAACTGGGTTTCAGATTACAACTATGAGATTTGATGGGTCAAATTATTTGGAGTGGGCTCAATCAGCCATGATGGCTATTGGAGGAAGGGGAAAACTGGGTTACCTCTTGGGAGATGTGAAAGAACCTTCCAAGGAGGACCCAACATACACCAAGTGGGTTCAAGAGAACTATTTGGTTATGGCGTGGCTGTGTAATTCGATGCAGCCACATATCATCTGAAATTACTTATGGGCAAAGACAGCCAAAGAGATATGGGATGTTGTGAAAGAAACCTATTCCCAACCCCTTAATGTTGCCAGAGCCTATGAACTGAAGTGTGAGGTGAACAACCTTAAACAAGGAGAGAAGCCAGTTTCTGTCTACTTCTCTACCTTGAAATCCTTGTGGCATGAGATTGACCATCTAGAGACCCTTGAGTGGGAGAGTTCCAAAGATGCACAGACTCACAGAAAGCAAGTCGAGACGAATAGGGTATTTGAGTTTCTGGCTGGTTTGAATTCAGAATATGACATTGTGCGACAACAGATATTGACAAGAGATAGTGTGACCCTTTCTCAAGCATACTCCCTGGTGCATAGTGAAGAGACCAGGAGGAAAGTCATGATGCAGCCTCAGCCCTCTTTCCCAGCCTTGACAGCTATTAAACCTAAGCCAGGGGGTGACTCAGAAAGGGACCGGAAGAAGGAAGATAAACGGGATCTGGTATGTGAACATTGATGTGGGCCCCACTGCAGTGGTCCCCACTGTGTTCGTAGGACAACATGTGTAGTTATTTGTTCCAGTTATAGTAGTGTCAGTTTGAGTCAGTTTGTTAATTCAATTGTTATTTATTTCAGCTTTTATTTACTTTATTTATTATGTAAGTACTAAGGGTAGATGTGTCCTTTCCATTATGTACTAAACATAACCTATAAATAATAAGAAAGTGGCGGCGGCAGATCTGTTAGAATCTGTCCCTCTTTTCAATCACTTGTGTTCTCCTGTTTCTCTTCTATTCTCTCTCCTTTCTCTCACCTTTCTTTTGTTTTGTAAACCTAAAACCTATTAGGATTCAAGACTGATTACAGTCTTGATCTTCTACTAGGATCAAGGGGATCCTTCCAGAGATTGATCCAAGTTGGTAAGCTCTTTGGCTTCACTGATATGAGCGATTGGGTTTTCTCTGTTTTTCCTGGTTGCTGGGTAGTTGAAACCTTGCCTTTTGCTTCTTTCTTGCTTCCTAAGTGTTGGAAGACCTTAGTTTTGGACTATAATTGTTTTTGTTTGATAAATGGAGTCATTTGGAGTTGAAATAAAACAAAATAGTGACCTGGAGTTGGTCTGGGAGCCTTTTTGGAATCTTTGTTGGGTGATGTGACCACAGTAAAGCTAGATGGCACCAATTATTTCATTTGATCAAAATCAGTGAAGATTCATGTGTGCAGTAGATGCAAGTGGGGGTACTTGTCAGGTAGTAAGAAGAAATCTAAAGAAGATGATCCTAATCTTGAGAAGTGGACACATGAGAATTACATTGTTATATGGTGGCTAGTGAATTCTATGCAGCCCCATATTGTCTAGCATTACCTATGGGTGGATATAGCCAAGGAAGTATGAGATTGTGTTAATGGAACCTATTCTCAAAAGTCAAATGTGCCCAGAGTCTATAAACTAAAGAATGATGTGAACAATCATAGACAAGGGGCGAAACCCTTAGAAGTGTATTTTTCAATTCTAAAATCTCTGGTAGGAGATTGACCTAATTGAGGTTGTCGTCTTGGAGAGTACCAAGGACATTGAGACCTATAAAATGTTAGAGGAATAGGATGTTTAAGTTTCTTTTTGGGCTCAACCCTGAGTATGATATCACTAGACAAAATATATTATCAAAAGATGATGCATCTTTGTCTCAAGCCTATGCTATGGTAAATAGTGAAAAGAGCAGAAGATAGGTGTAGATCTTAGAGACTACGGTTGATCACTTTGCACATCTCGGGGTTAAACCTAAGTTTGTTAATGAGAAGAAGGATATAGTTTGTGAGTATTGCAAGAAGCCCAAGCACAGAAAAAATACATGTTGGAAGTTGCAATGAATTCGATACCTGCACGATTTAAGAATGACAGTAACAAAAAAGAATGGGAATGTGAAAGGCGACAACTTGAAGTTGCAAAGGCAGAATTTGAGAAGCATTAAAGGATTGTTGGCCAGCTATAAGCCACTGTTGCAACACCTCCTTTTGGTAGTACCTCATCATTTGCATTTGCCCACTCAGGTATTTGTGCCATTGCAAATCTTGTCATTGTCTCAGGTAACCAAAGGATTCCTTCGATCATTCTCTAGTGCTTTTGATCACACGACCAATATTTCCCATTTATTTAATACTTATCACCTTCTTTCTAGCTTAGATAAAATATCCCTTCTTCTCATTTTGGTATGGGAGACATTAGAATCTTAGATTCCCTCACATACTTTTTATTAGTAGCTTGTCAAAAACATTAAATTGTTGCATAACCTTTTTTCCCACTTATTGTGTTTTTTGGAACATGAAATATTAGAAGGTGATTGGGAGTGACCATGAGGTGAATGGGATATACCTATTAGATGTGTTGGAGCAAAGCCCAATACCTCTTCAGAAAGCAACTTTTTGGATCCATTGTGTTAGATTCTATGAGCCGTGTCATGTTATATCACTATCATTTGGGTCATTTATCTTTCTCTTCTTTAAGTCTTTTGTTCCTGGAATTATTTAAAGGAACAAGTCAATCCATTCTTTATTGCGAGTCTTGTGAACTTACTAAACGTTGTAGAAATTCTAATCCTTTGAATAATATAAGATCCACTATTCCTTTTAATATTGTGCACTTTGATGTCTAGGGGCCTTATTATTTACCTTGCATGGGTGGCTATAAGTATTTCATCTTGTTCATTGATGATTTCTCCCAGCATACATGGATAGGGGTGATCATAAAAAACAGAAAAACTGAAAATTGAACCGAATTGACAAGACTGAACCAAAAGTTCCAGTTAACCAATTCGATCGGTATACATATATTTATATATATTATATGTATATTTATGTATTATTGTATATATTGTTCATATATATATTATGTTATCTATATATTATAAACAAATATATATATGCATTATATATAAATTTATATTGATAATGTATAATGTATTATTTATAATAGTAGAAGTTCAGGACTGTTATCAGTCTTGAACCCTAATGGATTTCAGCATCGAAAATAAGAAGAAAGCTAAGAGGAAAGAAGAGGAAGAGGGAGGAGAAGCAGTAGAACACAAGAGTTGAAAGGAGGAGCAGAAGCTTAATGTTCTGCTACCGCCACTTTAATTAATATTTATAGGTTATGCTCATTACATGGAAAGGACAGATCTGCCCTTAGTCTTTACATAACAAACAAATCAAAGTAAGTAACAAATAACAAATGAAACAACTAAATAACCAATAGGTAACCCTAGGAAGACTAGAACACCTTCTACCCTACAAGTACAGTGGGACCATAGCTGTGGGGCCCACATCAGTGTTCTCTACACTCCCCCTCAAGTTGGGAATAAATGTTTATCATTCCCAACTTGGATAGATCCGCCTCTAGCTTCTTCCGTGGTACAACTTTGGTGAGGATATCTGCCAGCTGCATGTTGGAGGTGATGTATGGGAGGCACACTTCTTGTGATGAGACCCTCTCTCGTACAAAGTGTCGATCAACTTCAATATGTTTAGTTCTGTCATGCTGCATCGGGTTGTGTGCTATATTAATAGCCGCTTGATTATCACAATACATCATTAGGGGCTTCTCATACTCAATACCCAACTCCTCAAGTAGTGATCTCAGCCAAAGAATTTCAGCCACTCCATTAGCCATTGACCTGTACTCAGCTTCAGCACTGGATCGGGAGACAACACTCTGTTTCTTACTCCTCCAAGAGACCAGGTTACCTCCCACAAGAGCACAATTTCCAGAGGTAGACCTTCTGTCATCAACACTCCCAGCCCAATCGGCATCCGTATAGACTTCCACCTTCATGTGGTCATTGTTCTTGAATAGTATACCTCTACCCGGGCATCTCTTCAAGTATGCTAGTATTCTTTCTGCTGCTAGAAGGTGCGTGGTTCTAGGAGAATGCATGTACTGACTGACAACACTAACGGCATAACTGATATCTGGCCGAGTGAGGCATAGATATAGGAGCTTTCCCACTAACCGCTGGAACATAACTTTGTCTTCAAGCAGCTCCCCACTCTCTGCACTAATCCTGTGGTTCTGTTCAATGGGTGTATCTGCAGGTTTGACACCCAGCTTTCCAGTTTCACCCAAGAGATCTAAAACATATTTCCTCTGAGAGACAAAGATCCCCTGTTTAGATCTAGCAACCTCAATACCCAAAAAATACCGTAGTGTACCCAGATCTTTCACCTCAAACTCTTGATGAAGGAGCTGTTTGAGGGACTCAATCTCATGGTTGTCATTTCCTGTCACCACAATATCATCAACATATACTGCAAATAGTGTCAGTGACGACTCCACCCTCTTGATGAACAGTGTATGATCTGACTGGGCCTGTACATAACCGAACTTCCCAAGGGCTAGTCTGAATCTGTCGAACCAAGCTCTAGGTGACTGCTTCAAACCATACAATGCCTTATTGAGCCGGCAGACCTTCTTACCTGCCTCTGTATCATAGAATCCAGGAGGTAACTGCATGTAAACCTCTTCCTGCAAGTCCCCATTCAGGAAGGCATTCTTAACATCCATTTGGTACAAAGGCCAAGTGTAGCTTGCTGCAAGAGATAATAGAACCCGAATGGTGGTCATCTTGGTTACCGGGGCAAATGTCTCCAAGTAATCTATACCATAAGTCTGAGTGAACCCTTTTGCAACTAGCCGAGCTTTGTACCTCTCAATGGAACCATCCGCATTTTGCTTCACAGTAAATACCCACCTGCATCCAACTGGTTTCTTTCCTTTGGGCAAGTCAACTAGCTCCCAGGTATTATTTTTCAATAGGGCATCCATTTCAACTTGCATTGCACCTCTCCACTCCAGGACTGATAGGGCTTCTTGCACTGTTCTCGGAATAGGGACATTAGCAACGGAGGTGAGATAGGACCTGTAGGAGGGAGATAGGCGATCATAGGACAAAAACTAGGAGATGCAGTGGGCTGTAGATGTGGTGCAATGCCGTTTTCCTTTACGGAGGGCAATGGGAAGGTCAAGGTCATCTGCAGAGGGTGAGGTAGCAACAATGGAAGGAGTCTCTGTGGGCCCTGGGACTGTAATATTTGGACTTGGAGCCGCAGAAGAGGTTGGAGCTGGCCGGGACTGCTGATGACCGGGATCAACCTGCCTGCATCGCCTGTGATAGACTCTCAACTCCCGATCCCTCTGACCACCCTCGCTACTGCAGCCCTCATCACCAACTGGAATAGGTAAGGGAACAGCCCCAAAAGTATTAACCCTATCCTCACTGCACTCCCCCTGAAGAAAAGGACCCAAATCTCTACGCTCACTACTCTCCCCCTGAGGAGAGACCCGAGAATAGTAGGGTGTCTCCTCAAAGAAAGTGACATCCATGGATACAAACTTCTTCCCTGAGACAGGATCATAACAACAATAATCCTTTTGAGTTTGTGCATAACCAAGAAAGATGCATTTGGAGGCCTTGGGTTCAAACTTGGAGTGATGGGGACCGAGAAGCTGAACAAAACAGGTACAACCAAATGTTTTGAGGGGAATAGTGAACAACTCCTCTTTGGGGTATAGAAGGGAAAAATGAGGTTTCATATCAAGAACCCGGGAAGGAATCCGATTAATAAGATATACCGCCGTAAGGATAGCATCACCCCAGAAGCAAATAGGGACATTGGACATAAACATAAAACTTCTAGCCACCTCCAAGATGTGCCTATTCTTCCTTTCTGCAACCCCATTCTACTGAGGTGTATGAGGGCAAGTGCTTTGGTGGATAACCCCATGATTAAGGAGGTACGATGCCAATGGCTTAGCAAAGTATTCCTTTGCATTATCAGATCTAAGCACTTTGATCTTGGCATCAATCTGGGTTAGGATCATTTGGTGGAAGTTTTGGGTCAGGGCAGGCACCTCATCTCGTGAACGCATAAGATAAACCCAAGAAAACCGGGTGTGGTCATCAACAAATAACAAAAAATATCTGTACCCACCCATAGAAGGAATGTGATATGGCCCCCAAACATCAGTATGCACAATATCAAAAGAACTATTACTCCTTTTATTACTCAATGAATAAGAGTTTCTACAATGTTTAGCAAATTCACAACTTTCACACTTCAACTGAGATGACTGAACAGACTCAAACAAAGTAGGAAACAGACTCTTCAAGGACCGAAAAGATAAATGACCCAATCGGTTATGCCAAAGCATAACCAGACTCACAACCTGAGAAACAAGTAACTTCTTATCCACTGACTCTTCCCGACGAGAACTCTCCCCGAGCAAATAGATCCTATTCGTCTCACGGCCAGTCCCAATCACCTTCTTCGTCTCCAGGTCCTGAAAAACACATCGGTCAGGAAAGAAAGTTACTGAGCAGTTCAAATGTTTGGTAATACTACTAACGGAAAGGAGGTTGGTATCCAGTTTAGGAACATGCAAGACAGAGGACAAGGATATAGTATTCGACAGTTTGATGTCACCCTTGCCAGAAATAGGGACAAGAGAGCCATCGGCTATAGATACTTTATCCCTACCAGAAGATAAGTAATAAGTAGTAAACAAAGAGGGCAAGCTAGTCATATGGTCGGATGCACCTGAATCTATTACCTAACAAGGTTCAGTAGTACCTGGAGTGGAGGCATGGTAGGCTGAGGCTCGAGTACCTGAGTGTGCAAAGGCCGATGTGGCCGGGGCTGACGATGACTGCGGTAACTGAGCTGAACTGCCAACTTCCTTCTCCAATTGTATTAGAGCAGCCCGAACTGCAGCTAAGGTCTCTAATGGTGTGCCTCTTGTGCCAGATGAGGATGTTGAATCAGTAGTCATAGCCACATGAGCATTACCCTTTTTATTTCTCAACTTTGCCGGGACCAAATGTGGATGCAGCTTCCAACATGTTTCTTTTGTGTGTTTAGGTTTCTTGCAATGCTCACACACCACATCCCTTTTATCTTCCTTCTTTCTGTCCCTCTCTGAATCACCCCCTGTTTTGGGTTTGACAACTACCAAGGCAGGTGTAAGCGGCTGAGGTTGTATCATGACTTTCCTCCTGGTCTCTTCACTGTGCACTAAGGAGTATGCCTGAGAGAGGGTCACACTATCTCTGGTCAAAATCTGCTGCCTCACAATATCATATTCTGAATTCAGTCCTGCCAGGAACTCAAACACTCTGTTTGTCTCGATGTGCTTTCTATGTATCTGAGCATCTTTGGGACTCTCCCACTCAAGAGTCTCTAAGTGATCAATCTCATGCCACAGGGACTTCAAGGTAGAGAAGTAGACCGACACCGGTTTCTCTCATTGTTTAAGGGAATTCACCTCACATTTCAATTCATATGCTCTGGCAACATTAAGGGGTTGAGAGTAAGTCTCTTTCATCACATCGCATATCTCCTTGGCTGTCTTTGGCCATAAGTAATTTCGGCTGATATGGGGCTGCATAGAATTATAGAGCCATGTCATAACCAAGTAGTTTTCTTGGACCCACTCGGTATACATAGGGTCTCCCTTGGAAGGTTCTGCCACATCTCCCAAGAGATACCCTACTTTGCCCCTTCCCCCAATAGCCATCATGGCTGATTGGGCCCATTCCAAATAGTTTGATCCATCAAACTTTATGGTTGTAATCTGAAAACCTGTCTCAGAACCACCACCATAACTGCTGTTCCTAAAATTGCCTTCTGCTTGATTCTTAAACTCCATTTCGGTCAAGAACCAGAAGTCTCAAAATTAGGGTTACTACAGTCAAAACCAGCACTAGGACTACCAACCACAATCACAAAATCAGTATAAAGCCAATCTGTACTCACAGTAGATGTGCATGAAACATGTATAAAACTGATCTGAAATCAATAATCACACACAACAGCAACAGTCCGAACTGTTTTCACCCCTTTACAAGTGTTCGAAACCCCAAAAGAAAACTGAAAAACAGTTTGAAGAACAATATGATATGCTGAAGCCAATTTGAGGTTTTAATCAGTCCTAAAAGCCATACACTCCAGACAGTACCGTATGGATAAGGTTTGTATTAGGGTTAATATGAAACCCTAAAACTGATCAATGTTGAGGAGAACTATTAGGGTTTGCCGCAGGGATAAGATCACAAGGTTCAGTCCAATACTAGGGTTTTCCGCAGGGATAAGACAAAACCCTAGAGAATAGAGAGATAAAACCCTAGAGTGGTTCGGCCACCCTTGTTGGTAGGTCCAACCTATCTTCTCTGATATTACTTCTCTCAGAAAATAAAAGACTTACAATAGGATGCAGTTCGCTGCCTACCAAGGTTACCCGAACCCTAGCCTTCTCTGATTCTTCCTGATCACCAACTCGCTGCAACTGTGGCACTTCTTCAAACAGCTGCTAATCCTCTGGAGATCTCCAAGAACCAGTCAACGAACTCTGCTTTCTCAGCTTCCAGCCTTAGATGGTTCTCATGTGGTCGGCTGGACTAGACTCACATGAGAAACCCTAGCTCTGATACCAAGTAGAAGTTCAGGACTGTTATCAGTCTTGAACCCTAATGGATTTCAGGATCGAAAATAAGAAGAAAGGTAAGAGGAAAGAAGAGGAAGAGGGAGGAGAAGCAGTAGAACACAAGAGTTGAAAGGAGGAGCAGAAGCTTAATGTTCTGCTGCCGCCACTTTAATTAATATTTATAGGTTATGTTCATTACATGGAAAGGACAGATCTGCCCTTAGTCTTTACATAACAAACAAATCAAAATAAGACTGAAATAATAAGTAACAAATAACAACTGAAACAACTAAATAACCAATAGCTAACCCTAGGAAGACTAGAACACCTTCTACCCTACAAGTACAGTGGGACTGTAGCTGTGGGGCCCACATCAGTGTTCTCTACAATAATATAATATTTTATATTTATTTCTTGTATTTTTATTATAAAATTATATATATATATATATATATATTATAAATATAAAAAAACCGATGAACCGAACTGGTGGTCAACTGAATTGATCAACTGGTTAACCAATTGACTTTGGTTCGGTTTTAGTTACCACTATTCCAAAATTGGTAGTATCGGTTTGGTTTAACTGAACCGTGAGCACCCCTACACATGGATTTACTTGATGCACTCTCCTAATGAGGTTCCAAAACTTGTTAAGACAACTCCATGAATTTATTCCTACCCAGTTTGATACTTGTATCAAAATATGCTTCAGCTGCACTGTCCTAGATCCCTTTTGTTGTTTTCATTAACAAAAAAATCAGACTAATATGTGGTTGCATGGAGTTTAGTAGCCAAGACATCATCATCATGTCTTCTTGCACCCACTTTGCATGTTTAGCATCTTGTGAGTCTGGCTCCTCAGAGTCTATAATATAACCAAGTTTCCCATGTCCACCAATATATTTCTTCATAGCCTATACCCATTGAAAATAACTACTCCCATTAAACCAGTGATTTCTGGTGTACCAACGGAGCCACTTGCTTCATTGATTTCAAGCAATATTATTTTTAATGGATCAACAAATAAAGATGCCCAAAAAAGAAAACAACCACAAAAGATTTCTTGTGCCATAGCTAGAAAACAATAGGTTCCAGGAACCTCAGTTACACTTCCAAAGGTTATCAACCTCAATACTTGGACTAAATAAGTCCAATGAAACCAAAAATCCCAAACAACCAAGGTTTTTGGTCTTCCCAATACAAATTGGACATTCCCATGTTCAGGAGAAAAGGGAGTTCACTATGTCGATCTCTCCAGATGTTCTTAAATGAGTTTCAACAGCATTTGATCTCCAAAAGAATCTTAAAGAAACCCAAAATACATTGAACGCTACTATCAATGTGGGTAGCCAGTCCTATCTAAAGTAATTCACCTCTTTCTCCCAACAAACCACTCCAAAAATCCTGAAAAAACAGGCCACAATTTAGAAACCCTATCTCTTCAACTATCTCATGTAGCTGACTGGAGTAAGACTGCACAAGACGAGTAGATTGGTAGAAATTTTTCTCTGATACCAAGTTGTTAATCAGCCCCGCAGATTCAGACTACCAAAAAAAAATAAAAGATTAACCTGTGCAGGAGATTAAGTTTCTGCTGAGAACCAGGAGATAGAAGAGAGGAGAGAGAGGAGAGAAGTGGGGAAGACAGATTGTGGGGCTAAATGTGAGGCTCCATGACAGAACCAAGCCTACTGAGGTGGATGGGCACTTTTTTTTTTTTTTGAGAAGAAAAGTGGCTTCGAAGAAGATATGCCCAGCATTTGTGAAATTGGTGATTAATTTGCAAAAATTTTGACAAATGTTGTGAATAAAACTTAGTTGGCGACTATACTAACAAACTGGGCATGGTTGACATCTATTAACGTACATAGTTGTGTGAGGAGCGGGCCTCACAACCAGTTTTTCTCAAACTCTTACCTTCTCTCTACTTAACTGTTTCTTCTTGTCTTGAACCCTAGAACAGTTTGTAACTGAAACATAAGAGCATAAAACAAACAAATGTCTATTTCTTTGTGAAGTCTTACTTTCTCTCTACATGTTTGTTTCACCAATGTTATTATTATTGTTATTATTGTTACTATTGTTGTTGTTTCTTTTCTAAAAGGATCAAAATGCTATAGCAAAGGTTGGAAACAAAGAAACAAAGGAATTTATCTTCTGAATAATAATTCTGTTAAAGTTTGGCCTGCCCTAGAAGCCTGTCTTGTTTGTTAGCTGAAAGGTAAAGTAAACAGCAAGAAGGAAGAGGTGAAAGAAGAAGGAAGAAAGAGGAAGGAGAAGAGAAAAGGTCTGGTTCGAAAATAGGAAAAAGTCAACCCTAGTTTCGGCCAGACCTGTTATTATATTATTAATGTAATTGGAAAAGACATAAGTGCCCTTATTTAAGTAAGAGGCACTCGAACTAACATAATAGTACACATCAGCACTCTCAACAGGTACAAAGACCGAAATACCCCTTCACTAACACTCCCCCTCAAGCTGGTGAGTATATATCATATAATCCCAGCTTGTTACATATGTAGTCCACTCTCCCCCGACTCAAACCTTTTGTAAACAAGTTTGCCCACTGATTTCCTGTATTAACATATGCAGTCTCTATCACTCCATTCAGCACCTTCTCTCTCACAAAATGACAGTCAACTTCGATGTGCTTGGTTCTTTCATGAAACACCGGATTGGAAGAGATATGAACCGCTGCCTGATTGTCACAATAGAGATTCATTGGAGTACTGATGTCATATCCTATCTCCTGTAGAAGGTTCCTTAGCCACACTAATTCACAAGCAGTATGTGCCATGGCCCTATATTCTGCTTCTGCACTGCTTCTTGCCACAACTGTTTGCTTCTTACTTTTCCACGTTACCAGGTTACCCCCCAGGAAGGTGCAATAGCCTGTGGTAGACCGTCTATCAGACATAGAACCTGCCCAATCAGCATCGGTGTATCCTTCTACTTCCAGTTTTCCGCCACTTTTGTACAGCAAACCACGGCCAGGAGCTCCTTTCAAATTCCTCACAATCCTTAGCACTACATCCCCTTCCTTAGCAGCCACAGGAAGGGGAAGAGGAGGAGGTGATGTGGAGGAAGCAGCATCATCGGACCCCACGAAGAACGGAGTGGACTCGAAGAAAGTGACATCAGCACATACCAAAGAACGATGAGAACTGGGATGGTAACACTTGTACCCTTTCTGAGTCCGGGAATAGCCAAGGAAGATACACTTAAGGGATCATGCATCTAACTTGTCAGTCCCGAGACCCAGATTATGGACGAAGCAGACACACCCAAATACTCGAGGAGGAAGCAGAAACGGAGACATGTTGGGGAACAAGACACTAAAAGGAGAACGACCATCAAGAATAGACGTGGGCATCCGATTAATTAAGAAACAAGAGGTGAGCATTGCATCACTCCAAAAGGGTTTGGGAACATTCATGTGGTGCATGAGTGAGCGTGCCGTTTCTACAAGATGTCGGTTCTTTCTCTCAGCAACCCCATTTGGTTGTGGGGTGTAGGTACATGAAGTTTGGTGTATAATGCCATGTTGGTCCAAGTATTCTTCAAAAGATGAAGACAAGTATTCACGACCATTATCAGAACGGAAAATTTTGATGTGAACGCCAAATTGATTGCGGATCTCAGCATAAAATTTCTGGAAGATGGCAAATAATTCACTTCTTTCTTTCATTAAATAGAGCCACGTCATTCTTGAAAAGCCATCAACAAAAATAACAAAATATCTGTGTCTTTTATATGACATCACTTTATAAGGACCCCAAACATCTGAATGAATTAAAGAAAAAGGACTCGACACACGGTTATCAACCCTAGAACTAAAGGGAACACAATAGTGTTTCCCAAATTGACACGACTCACAATCAAGAACAGAAAGTTGACTCAATGAAGGGACCAAGGACTTCAGCACTTTCAGTGAGGGATGACCAAATCTACAATGCCACTAGAGAGGAGAAATAGAGGACTGAAGGGCCGTTGACGTTCTTCCACCACCATCAAGATAATACAGTCCACCGGCTTCATGCCCTGTACCAATCTTCATCCCCGTCTTGAGATCCTGAAAAACACACATAGAGGGGTAAAATGTAAAGGAGCAATTAAGGGACTTGGTCAGCTTACTAACAGGCATAAGATTAAATGGAAGCTTAGGTACATATAAAACAGAGGATAGGGACACAGAGTCTAGGCCAACATTACCAACACCACGAATAGATGATGTGGAGCCATTAGCAAGGGTAACAGATTGTGATGTTGAGCAATGAGTGAGAGATGAAAACACACCTGGAGTTCCCATCATGTGATCGGAGGCTCCAGAGTCAATAATCCAGGGGTTAGGTGTGGATGCCAAACAAGCCATACCTGAGTGTGCAAAGGTAGTTGTGTTCTGCTGTGACGTGGATTGAACAAACCTTTCATACTCATCACGAGGAACACTCATCATCTCCTTGCCTGGACCATCTGGAGAGGTAGAAGGCATCTGGTCAGTTGACCGGTTCTCCTGTCTAAAGCTGGAACTGGTGTCACTAGTCATGGCATGGTTGGCCCACGTCGAGGGTGGACCATGTAAGTCATAGCAGTAGTTAATAGTATGTCCATCCAAACCACAATGAGTACACCTCCGTGGACCCGAGCCACATCCTCTACCACGAGCTCCCCCTGAATCTCTGCCTCCAGTACGACCACCACCACGGATATGTGTAGATCCACCACCACCACTCCGGCCATACACTGGACCACTACTGCCACCTCGGCCAGGCTGGGCTCCTCAAGCCCCACTTCTGCCACCTCGTCCTCTTGACACTGCAAATGCTGATTTATCTGAGATATTAGAGTTTTCCATAGATCCAATGGAAGTCCTCCGAAGACGAGCAAACACCTCCTCTAAAGATGGAAGGGCAGATCCTCCTAGTATCTGGGCTCGTACTGGTTCATACTCAGACTTCAGCCCCACCAGAAACCGAGTCACATCAAGCTGCTCTCGCTGTTGCTGTTGAACCTTGACATCAGAAGTGAGAGGGTGATAGACATTTAGCTCATTACGGATATTTCTCATACTGGCATAGTACTCCTCAAGGCTCTGATTTCCCTGTTGCAGATTGAAGTATTCCTGATACAGTTGATATACCCTAGTTGTATTATCCTGACCAGAATACAATTTCTTAGCATGATCCCACACCTCTTTGGCTGTGTCAAGAAACATGAAGTTCACACTGATTCTGGGTTCCATACTGTTCCACAACCATGTGATATTCTGTGCATCTTCCTGTTCCCAGTCTTCATACTCCTGAGAACTAGTGGGGGGTTTCTCCTCTCTTATGTGCTTTACCTTCTTCTTCGCCTTCAGAAAAACCTCTACAGACTTGGCCCAAGGGACATAATTTTCTCCATTCAGTTTAATGGAGGTCATTTGGACATTCAGGTAGTCAATAGATATCATCACACTAGGTTTACTATCACTGTTATCTGCCATTGCCGAATTCCCTTATCACTGAATCCTGAGCACTACACACTGCACACTGCACACAGACACTTCACCGAAATCTGCACACTGATTTCAGCAATAACAATGGCTGAAAGCCGTACTTGTAACACCACAAACCCTACTCTACAGCTACTGGAAGTTTCACCATTAAGTAAACACTACTTCCCTTCGAATCACACACAAACCAGCATAAACCCTAGCATAAAGCAATCTGAAAACCCATCATACGATCTGTACCACACCTCTCATGTGTTCCATAACAGAAAATATGCATAAAAAAAAACTCCTTACCTCATCGCCTGAAGGTCAACTGCACGAAGGAATGAAACACCACTGCACCACATGCACCAGCAACCAATCACCAACGACACCACCGGAGGCATAGAAACCTCCAAGGGAAGAGGGCGATCACTCATTTTCAGCCCTTTTCCCAGTCTCCAACCAACGGCTGAGAAATCCAAGAGAAACCCTAGTTTGAATGCGCAGAAAACAGAATTCTAGCAGGTCTGATTTGTTTGATGTTGCTCTGATACCATGTTAAAGTTTGGCCTGCCCTAGAAGTCTGTCTTGTTTGTTAGCTGAAAGGTAAAATAAACAGCAAGAAGGAAGAGAGGAAAGAAGAAGGAAGAAAGAGGAAGGAGAAGAGAAAAGGTCTGGTTCGAAAATAGGAAAAAGTCAACCCTAGTTTCGGCCAGACCTGTTATTATATTATTAATGTAATTGGAAAAGACATAAGTGCCCTTATTTAAGTAAGAGGCACTCGAACTAACATAATAGTACACATCAGCATTCTCAACAGGTACAAAGACCGAAATACCCCTTCACTAACAAATTCAAAACAAATTAAATTGTTTTATGTTGCTTGTTAATTTATGGGCACCTAACTTAATTCTGTTGAAGCTACTTTTAGAGTCCAAGTCCAATGCTTGTTAGGTATTATTAACTGAAAATTATTTGAATTCATGGCAACTAAGTTATTTTTGTGCAGGAGTTAGATATTGAAGGTGAATATCCTGAAAGCCAAACTTTCTTTGAGGGTGTATTTTATAATTATTTTAGCATAGGTAAAGCTTTTTTCATACTTCATAACTATTCTGGTTGTTTCATTTGTATCTTGTCTTAAATAAACACATTGAAAACCTGTTTAAGTATTTTTCTGATTATTTTTTAACTTGGTATGCACCTTCATATGGCTTTTTAAATACAAAGAAGTGCATTAATGGGCTTATCTTGGCATTTGTTATTGTAATACTTGGAGCTAATACTTTTAGCTTCCCTTGTTTAATAATTTTTTTTGATAGGAAACGGTAACTTTCATTAGAGAATTGAAAAGATTACAGGCTTACCACCCACAAAATGGATGGAAAAAAAGAAAAACAGAAGTTTACAAACAGGTCCAAAACAAAACCTCCCTAGTAACGCCTTGCTTAGCTAAAGTATCAGCCATTCCATTTGCTGACCTTCTTACCCATTTAAATTCCACCCCAATCTCCCTTGCTAAGCTAATAATCTCTCTTAGAGGCTGTCTAAGAGACCACACTCCCAGGTTTCCAGTTTGCATCCACCCTATTACCAGCTTGGAGTCTCCTTCCACTTCTAATTGCTTTATTCCCCATTGTTTCGCCAGTTTCAAATCTTGAAGCAAAGCCATTACTTCTGCCCTTACTGAATCTCCCACCCCAATTGGGCCCGAGTAAAGGGCCATGACTTTTCCTTCCTCATTTCTGTACAGACACCCAACTCCCAACTGAGGCAGTGGTACCCAACATTCTTGTACCACAGGGGAGGAAGGCGAGGATGCAGCTATAGCACTCCAATTTCTAATTAAGTCAGCTGAGGAGAAGTCCTTGAAGAGATGATGCACTTTCAGCCAGTGCATAACCTTGATGGTGACAACCTCCACAAGTGCTTCCTTGGATTTTTCTTGCCCTAGGAAAATCCTATTGTTTTTCTCTTCCCAAATTGACCATGGGATGGCTGCTCTTGTTATTCTCCACATTACCTTGTCCCTTTTCCTTGGTTGTTAGAAGAAGCTAAAGTCAAAAAGGTTCAGCACACCCAAGGGGGGGGGGTTCCATTTGTAACCAAACAAAGAAGAGAACCAATCCCACAAATAATAAGCAAAAGGACAAGAAATCAAAAGATGAGTCGCTGTCTCACCATTTTTTAAGCAAAGGTAACAGACATGTGGGGAAAGGCTCCAGTCTGGCCTTTTTTTTTGAAGTACATCCATAGTATTGATCTTTTGAAGAGCCACTTCCCAGCAAAAAGCCCCAACCTTACGTTGCATAGGAGAATACCAGATTTCTTTAGTAGGAAAAGAGACAGACACAAAAGAAGACTGAACTAAGGCGTTGAAAAAAGATGAACAAGAGGAAGTCCCTGAAGAAGACTATTTCCAAATTCTATTATCTGGGTAGGAAAGATCTAGGAAAACTGAATTTAACACAGTGAATAACTCATCTGTAGAAGCTAATTCTGAATCCGTCAACCCTCTTCTCAAACCCAAATCCCAAGTCCCCTACACACGAAGTGAGGAGATTATTTTGAATTTATTTAGGGAAAGAGAATACATTACCGGGAATCTATCCTTAAGGGGGGTGTTCCCAAGCCAAAGGTCCTTCCAAAACAGAATTTTATTACCTGAGCACACATTAAATCTGATGAAAGGTTGAAGGGAAGGCAAGACTCCAGCAATTGCTTTCCAAGGGGAGAAATGAGAAGCCCTACGGTCGACGCCAACATCCCATCCATTAGCTGCCATCCCATGATTACATTTCACCACCAAGTGCCACAAACTGTCCTACGCCAAAGGAAATCTCCACAACCACTTTCCTAACAAAGCTACGTTTCTTAATATGATATTGCCAATGCCTAGACCCCCTGCTTCCTTTTTCTTAGAAACTACTTCCCACTTCACTAAATGGTCCTTTTTTGAGTCACCCGGTTCCCATAGAAAATCTCTCATGAGCTTTTCTAACTTATTGGCAACCTTGACAGGAAGCTTAAAGGTAGACAGAAAATACACTAGAAGGTTGGCCAGAGTGGACTTGATTAAAGTGATTCCCTTGTTTAATAATTTTAGCTTCATGTTGTTTATTTAATCAGATTCAACAATGTAAAACAAAATACTAATTAATGTTCCCAACAATGGTAACATGGGATCCATCTGCTGTAGAGACTATCTCTACTAGAATACGACTGATATGAAGTAAAAAGGGTGGGCATATTGGTCATATGTTCAGATGCTCCTGAGTCTATAATCCAGGGAGGTCCCTCCTTACCTGAGGTGGATGAATAATTTGCAATGGCATATGAACTACTTGTATGAGCAAGGGAAGTGGTGTGATTAGCCCTTGAACTCCCTACATTTTGCTATTTGCTTGAAGAACTAGAATCATTTGAATCCTTCTGACTTGTAAATTGCCCATACTTTTCTAATTTGACCTTGACTGCTGCTACTGCAATGGACTCCAAGTTAGCTGGAGTAAGAGGTCCTAATGAATCTCCAGTGATTGCCATATTGGCATTTCCTTTCTTATTTTTAGTATAAGATGTGGATAGAGCTTCTAGCAGGTGCCTCTAGGATGTTTGGGTTTCTTGTAATAGTTACTCACTAGGTCTTTTTTATATCCATTGGGCTTAGGTTTGATGTTGCTAACCATAACCGATTGGTCAATCACAGATTGTCTTATCATAACATTCCTCCTACTCTCCTCTCTAGTCTAGATACAAGGGCATATGCTTGAGAAAGAGTCATACTTTCTCTAGAAAGGATGTACTGTTTAGCAGCATCAAATTCAGGGTTTAGTCCATCCAAGAACTCAAAAACCCTATTCTTCTCTACTAACTTCTGATGGGTGACTACATCCTTAGTACTCTCCCAGACAATAATTTCTAAGTGGTCTATCTCATGCTAAAGAGTCTTCAAGCCAAAGAAATACACTACAACTGGCATGTCTCCTTGCCTTTTATTAATGACTTAGTTCTTCAACTGATAGGCTTTAGCTACATTTTGTTTCTATGAGGTCTTAGTTACTCCATCCCAAATCTACTTTGCAGTATTAGCCCACAAAAAACATTTTTCCATTATGTTGTAACATAGAATTACATAGCCAAGACATCACCATGTAATTCTCCTACACCTACCGAGAAGGATTTGTATCAAGTTTCTTCTCCTCTCTAGGAGGAAAGTTCATATTAACTTCTTTATGCAAGTCTCCTTGGAGGAAGACATTCTTCACATCAAGTTTATATAGTGTCTAAGACTTGTTTGCAACAATGGAAAGATGCACTCCAGTGGAACTAATTTTAGCAACTAAAGTAAATCTAGTAGTGAATACCATAAGTCAAATATTTCCTGTAATTGTTTCCTTTGCTTACTAATCATGCCTTATATCTCTCTACTAAGCGAACTGGTTTATATTTGATAGTGTACACCCATTTTCATATCAAACATTTTCAAGGGGGCAATAAAAACATGATAAGATGAAGGTAGGGAATGATAGGGGGCATGTTTGGAGATAGGATCTTGAATAGAAGTGTACTTATCTTTCCCGACAGCAATAGGTAAGTCAAAATTAAAGGAAGTAGTAGAACTACTAGGGAGATCAAGACCATTAGTCTCAAAAAGTAAAATAGGAAGAGAACTGACAGGAGCGTTACCAGAATTCAAAGGAGAGAGTTGATGTGGTTGTTCCTCTGACATACCTTTCTTCTTTTTGTTGCACACCCTACGGAAGTCTTTGGTTGTTGTCTCTCCACCTACCATAGGATCAGTAGACACTTTGGAATAAAGTCCGAGGGATGAACAAGTATGATAGATGATATAGGCAGACTCTCTTCCATTGATTACTGCTTCTCCCCCTGAAGAGAGGCTTCCTAAGGACAAAAAAAAAAGGGGGTGGACTCAAAGAAGGAAACATCGATAGAGACAAATTTCCAATGAGAAGTAAGATGATGATATTTGTATCCTTTTTGAGTAGCAAGATATCCCGAAAAACACACTTATGAATATGAGGATCAAGTTTAGATTGAGAAGAAGATGGAACATGAAGGTAAAAAATACAACCAAATACCTTTAGTAGTATAGGGAACAAGGGACAATTTGGACAAAAGAGTTTAACGAGACACTTGAAACTAAGGGCTTGAGATGGGAGTTGATTAATAAGAAAGGAAGCAGTAAGAACTGCCTCAGACCAAATGACTTTTGGAACATTCATACCAAACATCAATGCACAAATAACTTCCTGGAGAAAACAATTTTTTCTCTCTACATCCCCATTTTGTTGAGATGTCCCAACACAAGTAGTTTGGTGTTCTATCCCATGTTCTGTAAAGGAAACCTGAAGTCCTGCAAACATATATTCACTACCATTGTCCAATCGAAGAACTTTAATGGTTCTTTCAAATTGTGTACACTTCATCTTTGATATTCATTAAGAAAACCCAAGTGCACTGAATAAAGTCATCAACAAAATTACAAAATAGCGGTGACCGATTATAGAGGTAATGGGGATAAGGCCCCAAACATCAGAATGAACAATATCAATAGGTATGGTGCTTTTAATATTACTCAAAGAGTATGCATTTTGACAATGTTTGGCAAGTTCACAAAACTTCATGTTGATACTTCAACTGATCAGACTTAAAGCGATGAGGAAACAACTATAAATAAGAAAAAGACACATGAACAAGACACCATTGCCAATGGACAAGTTGATCTGTAGGTTTACTGATAATACTAATCCTTTAGGTGATGGAGATGCAACAACACTGGCAGAGACCAAAAGATAAAGGCCATCAGATTCACAACCACTCCCAATCACTCTCTTTGAAGTCAGGTCCGGCGCAACACAAGAATGAGGGAAAAAGTGACACTACAGTTCAAAGATTTGGTAATACTACTATTGCAGTGTACCTCTTCCAATATTTCCATATCAGTAGCCTCTCCAACACCTCTGACTTTACTGCTAAGATTTTCCACAACCTCAATCCCTGAAGATGATGAAGTTGGTGCTCAATTCTAATATTTCTCTTCACTCACATGCATAAAGTCACTCTGATTATTTCTGCTGATCTTCTTCACTGTTTTTATGCAGAAGGAAATCACCAATTTCTTGATCTTTTGCATTCACCTTCTCCACCAATGATATTGAATCAATACTTTTACTTACTAGATCTTCCTTACCTCCTGTTCCTTGTAGTTATCCACACATCTACTGATCCGGTACCCATTTCTCATGCTTCCATTTATAGACCACCCTTTTAAACTGCCTTGTATTTATTTGCACACTCTCACTTACATCTCTTAAAATGACAAGTTATCTGCTCTCTTTTTTCCAGACAATCTTTTTCATTCCAAGAAAACGACCTGACTTGGAACTCCCCCCAGATGGATAAAAAATTACTGTAAATTGAGTCAAGCAGGTCTGAATTCTGCATTAAAAATCTCAATAGAATGACTGAACAGTGATTTAAAAGGCGTGCATTTTAGGGTAGGCACCTCACCTAGGGCCTAGTCTCAGCATATTCAAGAATTTCCTATTTGGTAATGTTGTCCATTCATTCATCCTAATAAAATATCTTCTTAAAAGCAATTAAAACTATAAAATTATTATTTTTTGTGTGAAAACTAAGAATTTAAGACCCTAACATGGCCTTGTTTGGGCTTGCCTCGAGGGGCGTGGCACAAAGGCGGCTCATAGAATTAGGAATGTAATATGTCACATTAGCTACTTGATGCAATTGAGAAAAAAAAGAGATTGTGGGTTTTATATGCTTGGAAATGTTTTATATGTTTGATTTCATTTTTAAATTCTCATTTGAATATGCTTTACATATTATATTTATGTATTTTAATTTTAGATAATAGGTTTTTTAAAACATTTATTTTAAAACTTAAGTTTATATTTTTATTGATATTATGTTTTATATTTTTTTGAATTTTTTGCTTTTTTTTTTTATTTTTTAGCCTTTTTTTTTTTAATTTTGCCCCTTGCCTCATATAGGCTCACGCATCGCCTTGCGCCTTGCGCTTTTAAAACACTGTGACTGAATGAGCACCATTAGGAACTTTATTTCTTTTCTTCAAGATCTGCTGATAACAGCAGGTTCTGGTCATTCAGCAGAAAGATGACTTGAGGCACTGACATTAGGGATGGGCTATTGGCCTCTTTCAATAACTTGTATACTTATTAGTAAACTGACAAAAATAATCCCATGCCTAGGGAACATAGGTGCAGCAATATTTATTTGTAAGCATGAAAGTGCCTCTTTTGTTTAGTATGAAAATGCCTTTCTTGTGGATGCTACGATATTTATTTGTGATTTTCTAGAACTGAGGATGTTGGACCATAGGTCAATGGGTGACTAAAATTATATTAACTTTAAACTATTTCGGAAAGAAACATATCATGAAGTTCTTGCTCATTACCATATAACCTGAAAAAATGTGCTTAAAGATGAAAACTATGAAGAGGCATATTATTTGATCATTGAAAGTATATGCATATGTAGAGGATATTCTGCGGTTTTGTCTCATACTCATGAAAGTGGAAGCATGATGGGAGGTATTAGGAAATTAATGGTTTTTTAAACCACAATGCTACTTTTGGGTGTCTTTAGGTCCATTTATGCTAATTATTACTTAAATTTCCCATTCATGCAGGGATGGATGCACAAGTTGCTTATGGGTTTCACCATCTACGTGATGAAAAACCATACCTTGCCCAAGGTCCAATATCAAATAAGGTATGGTTGGTTTCCCATATTGGTCTACTACACTTAGTTTGGAATTTTAGAAAAGAATTCTCAATTATTTAGATTTATAGGCTTTTAACCAAGTATCCTTCTATCACAGTTGATCTACTCCGGATATGGTTGCTCTCAGGGTTGGTTTTTCACACCTTGTATGAGTGATCCAGATTTAAGGTTCTCTCTCTCTCTCCCTCTCAAAGATATTTATTGGCCAGAAGAGCTTTTAAAATTTAAAATTAGTGCTTGTCTTAGAGTCCTTATACTTTTTTGATTCCTTCCAGCAATCTTTCTGATTTTGTCTTGTGCATGAAGGCATTCCCATAAGAAGTGATTTGTTGCAAGTTGGAGGGGCTAGAAGGGCTAGGAGTAGACCGACAAGAACAAGGACATGGGTAATAGTAAGAAATGTTTTAAGCGCGCCAATAAGGCTTGGATGATGATGATGATGACTTATCCATGTGTATTTCTATTCAAATAATATCATCATCATTTACATGGAGCTTTTGTTTGGTGTTGATCATTAAAATAGTTTGTTCTTTTCATAGTTGTCAAGGCATCACCTAGGCGATTAGGCGCCCTTGGCTCAGCGCCTCGCCCAAACACCTTGACCTTTAGCAACTAGGCACCCTTCTAGGCGACTAAGTGCCCGCTTAGGCGACAAAAATGACAAGGTGGGCGCCTTTTATAATATCATTATATTGTTGTATCTTATTAATGCATGTGTTAAAAGATTTTATTATATGCTATATATATCAATTATACTTTTTTTTTTTTAATGTTTTACTATTGAAATTTAAAAGATCAAAGGGTTCTGAGGAGAGAAAAAGAAAGAAAGAAAGAAAGAAAGAAAGAGGAAAGAAAGAATGGAATTATAAAGAGGTTTTTTTTTTTTTTCTATTCTCTTTCTCTCTCTAATTAAATAAAACAGAAACTCCATATAAAGCTAATAACCTTTTTTAGCTGCTAATTGATATGAAATTTCTCTGTTATATACTTATTATACTAGTATTATTTTTGAAAATAGTGAAATTAATATATGTAAAAACTTTTATCTTTTAGGTGTGATGATTTGCCACATTTTTAGAGGAAATTTAATGTTCTTACTAAAGAGAATTGCTATTTTTTTTCAATTAACATATATATGCTGAAAGGTATATAAAACTAGGAAACTATCCAAGAGTTAGTTTTTCTATTATAAAATTTTTATTGCCTAGGTGACTAGGCGACTAGAGACCCCCGTGTCGCCCAGAATCGCCTAGACACCTTGAAAACTATGGTTCTTTTATGTATTTTGTTGTTGACCAGGTTTGGCTATTTTATCTTTGTCTTATTTCTTTTTGAGATTTGTTTCTTAAAAAATAGGGTAAATTACAATTTACCATAAAAATATTTTTTTAATGTTCATAGAAATGTAGAAAAGAAAAACAGCTTGGAGCTTCCATGTAGTTGGTTTATTGAAAGTTTTTAGGGTAAACTACAGATAGGTACCCTGTACTTTGGGAGTAGTGACAGATGGGTATCTTGAACATTCAATTGCAACACTTGAATACCCTGAACTCTCAAAATTAGACACTTGGGTCCATCCGTTAGTATTCAGTCAGTTAAACATTACATAATGTCTCATGTATTTTTGAGATCATTCTATGGAGTAAAATCATCACCAGAAAATGCTGGTAGTCCATGTGAAAACGTCATTGCGGGGAGATGCTCGGTTACCTGAGAATGATCTCAGAAATACATGCGAAGGGTATTTTTGACATTATGTAATGTTTAACTGATAGAATACTAACGGATGGACCTCAGTGTCTGTTTTTGAGAGTTCAGGGTACTCAAGTGTTGCAATTGAAAATTCAGGGTACCTATCTGTCACTACCCCAAAGTACAGGGTAATTATTTGTAATTTACCTGAGTTTCTATGGAGATTGAAGAAGCTTCTAACATTATATTCAAATATTTTTTATATGTGTAGAGAACACTGATGTGGACCCCACTGCTGTGGTCCCCACTGTTTTCGTATGGTAGCATAGCATATTTTTTGTTAGTTATGTCAGTGTTAGTTGGTAGTTATTTCAGTTTGTTGTTACAGCTTGTTATTTCAGCTTTATTATTAGTTTATTTGCCATGTAAGCAATTAGGGCAATTCAGCCCTTTTACAATTAGTCAGCATATATAAATATTAAGAGTGGGTCAGCAGATCAATTGATCAACCCTCTCTCTCTTTTCAAAACCTCTTCGTGTGATTCTTCTTTCTCCCTCTCTTCTTCTTCTTCTCTGCTGAAATTTCTCCTTTTTCCTTTCGAATTCAAGACTGATTGTAGTCTTGATCGACTACTATATGTATGTGCACTACATAAACTTTCTTAATTTTTTTAATTAATAACAAAAAATTAAAAATAATGGGGAGAGATAGAGAGACAAATTATCAGGCCCAAAAAAAGGTGCCCAACCTTAAGAAATTCATCAGAAAGAGGTGAGTCCAACATGAGTTAAGGTCAAGCCAGAGTTTCCAGACTCCAGGCCCATCCCAGAGCCTGAAAAATCCAAGTCCGTCCCATACAAAAGGACTCGCATTGGATTTGCCCAAGTTGCATCTTATTTTTAGAGCTGTTAGAATCTTTATTCTATTAAGTTGTAACTAAGGGTACTATTATAATTTCCTCTTTATTTCTTAACACCCTAATATACAAGTCAGTGTAGGTGCTGCCACTGACATTTTTTGCCAAAATATTCTTTCTCCTATTCTCTATTATTCTCTTCTCTTCTTTCTCTTACAAACTAGATGGTCAGAGCAGGTTTGGCAGAAGTTTGAAGCTTGTGTGATCCTTCTTTCTTCCTCTCCTTCTCTGTTCCCTCTGGGAAAAGACTAGGACTTACCAAATCTGAAAGAGTACTGATCGATCAGGTAAGGAGTTTCTACTGTTCATTCTTTCCCTTTTGGTCAAAAATTTGGTCTTTTTGGGTGTTCTTTCCCAAACTGTGATGAAGGTCTGAGAGTTTTAAGAAGTTGTTCTCAGTTTTATGGTGTGTGGATCTTTTACAAAGGTTTCTTGATTGGTGATCTGAATAATGGTGTTTTGGGTGTCTGAAACTGGTTCTCAATCTAAATATTGATTGATCAGTGGTGTATGGACTGTGAGGATTGGCAGTAGGGCTCTTCTTTCCTTTTTTGGCTTGGTGGTGTTTGAAGTTTTTTCCATTGCTGTTTTTCCTGATTTGTCATTGTTTGCTGGTATAAGGGTTTTTTTTGAAGATGTAGTCGAAGAAACTGTCTTGGTACATTTGTTTCTTGGTGCTACCAATTTGTGTAAGTGCCTCCTTTCTTGGTGCCTTAGCTTGATCTTTGCTATGGCTACTGAAGATTCTGCAACTTGATAGGTGTCTGAATGTCAAAACATTATCATTTCAGGTGCTGAAAGTGGGGGTTTCCCTTCTTCTATTACACTCTTAGATGGGGTGAATTCTTTGGAGTAGTCCAAAGGCATTAAACTATATGTTGGTGTAAAGGGAAGTTAAGTTATTTGACTGGAAATGTTGAACAACCCAAGGAAGCCTGAACAACACGTAATAAGTGGGACCAAGATAATTTATCTGCTTATGAGTTATGTCTTGGCTACTGACCACCATACAACCAGGGTTGAGAAAAAAAAACTTTATGTGGGCAGATACAGCCATGGAAATGGTTGTAGTTCTAGAGTTTGTAGAAGAAGAGGAGGAACCTTGCTTTGAAACAATAGAGCACAAGTAATCTCAAGAAAATGTCTGTTCTTCCTTTTTGCAACTCCATTCTGTTGTGGTAAGTACAGGACGACTAATGTAAGGTCCCTTCATCTTTAAAGAACACATTTAGAGAATTCTTAAAATATTCAGCTGCATTATCCGAATGGAACTGTATCTTCTTTCCAAATTGTGTCTCAATCATCTTGTAGAAAATCGTAGTGATTATAGGTACTTCCTCTTGTTATCTCGTTAGGTAAATCCAAGTACATCTCATAAAATGGTCAATAAAATTAATGAAATACCGATAGCCATCCATTGAAGTAATAGGTGAAGGACCCTAGACATCTGAGTGAATTAATTAAAAAAGGAGCAGTGCCTTCATTACTAGAACTTGGTTAGTTTGTTTTACAATGTTTATACTTTTGACACACATCACAAAACAAAGACTTTCTAAACAAACTTTTTCAAACTACTTTGGAAACAAAACTCTTAACAACGGAAAAGACAAATGAGCTAATTTAGTGTGCCAGAGATAGACCAAAGTACAAGACTCCTTGCATTCACTAATATGAGTAGATGATGCCTTAGGAGAAGAACTGATGCCTTCATTGAGATAGTAGATACCTCAAGACTCATGACCACTCCAAATCGTTTGCTTCATCAACCGGTCTTGGATAACTCAATGAGTGGGAAAAAAGGTCAAAATACAATCAAAAGTTTTTATTGTCCTAGAATTTTTTGAAGGGTAAAGAAAAATTCATTAAAATAAAAAGAGAATACAAAGGTAAAGGTGACAATAAATCACCCGAGAGAATAGACAAACACAGACTAATACACCCATCAACACCGACACACAAAGACATTCAAAATGAAGAGAAAAACTCCAAAATGACCACCTGCACCCTGCTCCTATTCGAACGACCCTGATACAGAACCCAAAGCCAAAAACTTCCTAATCCTCAAAACTTTCCACCTGCCCATCATCTTCTTCATCCCACTTGTCACCTCTTTCTCTAACTTCCAATTTCTTCAACCTCTCTTCTGTCCTCTTTCTCTCGAGCTCCTCAAAGGCCCTCCAATTTCTTCACCTCTTCTGTCCTCTTTCTTTTATAGACCTTTTTATAATTTTTTGTAGGTCCTATCCTCACCAAATCAAGCTTCAAACGAGAGAAGACCTTGGTTATGTGAATGATGTGTATATTCCTAGTCCCATGAGGTTTCTTGTGAATCTCTTCAACTGGGTTTACTGTAGCAGTCTCTGTCACCCTCCTTCACCCTAGATCTATACCTAACCTTCCAACCGTCACTTCCTCACAAAGTTGTTTATCAGAATTGTTTTTCTCATCTTGGGGAAGTGTGCAACAAGCCACATCCAGGCTGACAATTCCTCCTGTTACTCCCTGAACTGCCTCCTAAATCCACCGCAACGATTCCACTCGAGTCTTGCTTCTCCTTCTCTTTCACCTTGAGCTCTTCTTCACTAACCTCGTTTAGGACATTAGCCATGTTAACCTGTGAGAGAGAAGCCAACAAGAGAGAGCAAAGCAACTCCAAAGCTGTTAGGGTTGATCTGAATGGTTGATCAAACCCAGAAAAGATAAATTTATATTAAAAGGTAAATGGACAAGATTGTCCTTACAAAAGAAATAAAGAGACAAAGCTGTACAAGGCAGTACACTAATATACACGTTTAATAATATACAACAAAGAGAGTAAAAGTACAAAAATGCAATATTTTTGTAGTCCTTTTAGGCGTGTAGGCATATTGCTTTCAATGCAGTAATAATACTCTTGAAACTGTATTCCACAAAAATATGTGTTAGTGTTCAGCCGAACTGAGAAGAGAAAAAGCAAAGAGAGAGGAAGAAGGCATGTATTTAGACTTAGTAAGTGTACAAGGACAGAAATGCCCCTGTCTAGACAGAAGGCATATAACTCATACATTACTGAAATGCCCCTATTTAGTCACTCCAACATTCCCCCTCAAGTTGGAGAATATATATCATATAATCCCAGCTTGTTACATATGTAGCTCACTCTTCCTGAACTCAACCCTTTTGTGAACAAAACTGCCCATTGATCACCTATTCTCACATGCTCTGTCCTTATCACACCATTGATGACCTTTTCCCTTACAAAGTGACAACCTACCTCTATGTGTTTTGTTTTCTCTTGGAAAACTAGGTTGGATGAGATGTGAATTGCAGCCTGATTGTCACAATATAGCTTCATGGGTTTGCTTATTGAGAACTCGATTTCTTGCAATAGATTCTTCAACCACACTAGTTTACATGCAGTGTGTGCCATGGCCCTGTATTCTGCTTCTGCACTACTCCTTGCTACCATAGTCTACTTCTTGCTCTTCTAAGTCACAAGATTTCCTCCAAGAAAGGTGCAATAACTTGTAGTGGATCTTCTGTCTGATACAGATCTAGCCCAGTTTGCTTCGGTGTATCCAACTATTTCAAGATCACCTCTTGGCTTGTACAGTAACCCACGACTTAGAGCCCCCTTCAAATACCGCACAATCCTAAGAACTGCATCCCAATGAGGTACCCGAGGACTCTACATAATCTGGCTTACCATGCTGACAACAAATGAGATATTAGGCCTAGTGATAGTTAGATAATTCAGTTTTCCCACTAGCCTTCTATATCTTCCAGGGTTTTCAAACAATTCACCTGTGTCACTTCCCAACTTCACATTCAGTTCCATGGGAGTTTCAACTGGTTTAGCACCTAGTAACCCTGTTTCTTCCAACAGGTCAAGTACATATTTCTGCTGACCGAGGTTTATGCCTTGCTTTGATCTAGCAACTTCTATGCCTAGGAAATACTTCAACTTATCAAGATCTTTTGTCTGAAAGTAATCTTGTAGGAAAGTCTTCAATCTATCAATCCCAACTCTATCACTGTTAGTTATGACTATGTCATCCACATAAACTACCTGCAAGTTCTTCCCGACCATAGAGTTATAGCTAAATACTGAATGATCAACTTGACATTGTCTCATTCCGAACTCCTTCACCTCACTAAATTTTCCAAACCAAGCATGGGGAGACTGTTTGAGCCCATAAATCGCCTTCTTGAGCTTACACACCTTACCATCCTCCCTTGAGCAACAAACCCTAGTGGTTGCTCCATGTACACCTCCTCTAGAAGATCCCCATGGAGAAAGGCATTTTTGATATCAAGCTTTAATAGAGGCTAATCATGCATGACAGCTAAGGAAATCAACACACGTACGGAGCCAATCTTTGCAGTTGGAGAAAAGGTTTTGACATAGTCTGCACCATAAAGTTAAGAGTACCCTTTTGCAACTAAACAAGCTTTCAAGCGTTCCACTCTCCCATCTGGTATATACTTAATAGCATACACCCATTTACAACCAAAACATGCTTACCTGGGGGAAGAGTGGTGAGTTCCCATGTATGATTGTGATGAAGAGTAGAGAGTTCTTCTTCCATAACTTTTCGCCACCCTGGTGATGTAAGAGCCTCCTGAACATCCTTAGGTATGGATACAAAGGACAACAGGGTAATAAACTGGCAATGGGAAGTAGAAAGGTGAGATACAGAAACATAATTGGATATGGGGTGTAACGTGCAACTACGTTTACCTTTCCGCAGTGCAATAGGAAGGTCAAGATCAGAGGCCAATTCAGTTGTGGAAGGTGTTGGATCTGCCGCCAGAGTAGAAGGTGGTGGAGGTGCTGGTCTCTGTTGATGAGTATACACTTGACGAATTGGTGGTCTTTCGGTACACTCCTGCAATGGGACCGGGGGAGACTCAGGCACAAGGGGAACCACCGGGATCGAATTATCAACCGGAAGAGGAAGAGGAACCTTCATAGGCAAAGGATAGATATCAGAACCAGAGAAGTATGGCACTGATTAAAAAAATGTAACATTTGGACAAACAAAGGATTTCCAAGTAATAGGATTGTCGCATTTATACCCTTTCTGGGCCCTAGAATAGCCAAGGAAGATACATTTAATGGAGTGAGCATCCAACTTGTCTAAACCAGGACCAAGATTTTAGACAAAGAACACATACCCAAAGATCCTGGGAGTCAGGGGGTATGGAGACAAAGTAGGAAACAAGGTAGAGAACGGAGAATGACCATCAAGAATGAATGTGGGGATGCGATTAATGGGAAAACAAGCAGTAAAGACTGCATCACTCCAGAATCGTTTAGGAACATTCATATGATGAAGAAGAGACCGAGCTGTTTCAAGTAGATGTCGGTTCTTTCTCTCAGCCACCCCATTTTACTAAGGAGTGTGGGCACAAGATGTTTGATGAATAATACCATGTTGTTCCAGGTATTGCTAAAAGGAAGAAAGAAAATACTCTCTACCATTGTCAGAACAAAGAATTTTAAGTGAAACACCAAATTGGGTACGCACTTCAGCATGAAATTTTTGGAAAATGGAAAATAATTCACTTCTTTCTTTCATTAAATAAAGCCATGCCATTCTTGAACAGGTATCAACAAAGATAAGAAAATATCTGTAACCATTGTACGACTCAATCCTAATTGGACCCCAAACATTTGAATGAACTAAATCAAAAGGACTCAACATACGCCTATCAACTCTAGGACTGAATGAAACCTGATGGTGTTTCTCATACTGACACGACTCACATTGCAAAGACGAAGTCAAGGAGGTTTGAAGCGCAACTGTAGAGCCTCCACCATCAAGATAATACAATCCACCAGGTTCATGCCCTCCATCAATCTTCTTCCCCGTTGTTAGATCCTGAAAAACACAAGAGGAAGGGTAAAATGTGATAAAACAATTGGGGGATTTGGTTAGTTTACTAATAGACGTAAGATTAAAAGGAAACTTGGGAACGTATAAGACAAAAGACAAAGATAGAGATGCAGTGGTAACATTACCAACACCGTAGATGGGGGAAGTAGATCCATTGGCAAGGGTAACATTATTTGATGTAGAGGTTGGAGAAAGGGAGGGAAACACACCTGGAGTCCCGGTCATGTGATCAGAGGCTCTAGAGTCTCCAGAGTCATTTATCTAGGGTGAAGGTTTGGATGCTAGGCAGGCTATACCTGAATGAGCAAGGGTGGCAGTGTTCTGATGTGAAGTGGCCTGAAGAAATCTCTCATACTCCTCTTTGGGAATGCTCATCATCTCCTTCCCAGAAGTAGTTCTGACTGTCAAAGATGTTGGATCAACTGGTTGAGTATCACTGACTTCATTGCCACCAATAGCTGTGTGATTAGCCCATGTGGATGGTGGGCTATGTAAATCATAACAAAAGTTAATTGTGTGTCCTCTCCCATACTGTGTGCACTTCCTTGTTGTGCTCCCCCTTCCTCTGCCATGACCTCCTCCATTGGTACAACCACCCATAGGATTACCACGGCCTCCCTTAACTGTATGACCACCTCCTCTGTGCCCATAAGAACCACCTCGAGTACTAACCAGCGCTGATCTGTCGGAAGTTATATTACTCTCTACGGGGCTAAGAGATATCCTATGGAGACGAGCAAACACGTCTTCTAGAGTAGGGCGAGCAGATCCTCCCAATATCTGTGCTCTGATAGGTTCATACTCTGCTTTCAGTCCCACCAAGAACTGTGTAACATCTAATTGTTCCCTTTGTTGTTGCTGAATTTTAACGTCCGATGTTAAGGGATGATAGACGTTAAGTTCATTCTGAAGATTTTTCATACAGGCATAATATTCTTCAAGAATCTGATTTCCCTGCTGCAAACTGAAGTGTTCTTGATAAAGCTGATAAACCCTTGTAGTGTTGTCTTGTCCAGAATAGAGTTTCTTGGAATGTTCCCATATATCCCTTGCTGTATTTAAAAACATGAAGTTAACACTGATTTTAGGCTTCACATTGTTCCACAATCATGTCATGATCTGAGCATCCTCTTGCTCCCAGTCACTAGAACCCGGGGATTCAGCACTCAGTTTCTCCTCCCGTACATGTTTCACTTTCTTCTTAGCCTTCAGAAACACTTCCACCGACTTGGCTCACGGAACATAGTTTTCACCGTTGAGTTTGATGGATGCCATCTAGACACTTAAAAAATCAGAGGAGATCATCACAGTCGATTTCTGGTCACCACTCGAATCACCCACCGACGTCATTTCAGTCTACGAAACTGGTTCTGCCCGTCAGACACACAAAAGAGAAGTTTCAGTCACTGCATTACTGTTCTTCAACTTCCACACCAGCACACTTATAGTCACCACGAGCTTGCCCTAGCTTGCATTCGGTCACTTTGAACACCACTGATCTGTGATCAGGCAGATTTAAAAACACAGTGAATCCCTCTTGAAGCTGCTCATTAGAGGGTTCAGACCACAACTACTGCACCTACTCGACCACCACAGCTGTCACACATAGTGACAGCAGTCCACACACAAATTTTTTTCCTTGTTCACTCAAACTGCTGCAGTCGTCTACTGTCACTAGAAGTTAACCCACCGAAACCCTAGATGTTGCTACAGAAACCCGGGTTTCTTCGCAGTCCTCTAACCCAGATTTCTTACACCAGAAAAAAATGGAAAAGAAAGATGGAGGAGGAGAGAAGAAAGCTGCAGTTGACTTCTATTAGTGGCGCTCTGATACCATGTTAGTGTTCAGCTGAACTGAGAAGAGAGAAGAAGAAGAAGAAGAAAGGAGAAAAGTGTCGAACTGAGAAGTCTAACCCAGTCGACCATGTATTTAGACTTAGTAAATAAGTGTACAAGGACAGAAATTCCCCTGTCTAGACAGAAGGCATATAACTCATACATTACTGATATGGAAAAGACTGAAATGCCCCTGTCTAGTCACTCTAACAATATGTTTGAAAGCATATATCTGGAAGGTATAGTAATTGTATCTAACAATTTTTAGCAGTTGCAAGCATAGTTAAACTGCATTGTAATTTTGTTCCATTCATATTTTTTTTTTTTACATTCTAGTTCTAGTCCATATAAGCTATTTTAAGTTATTGACTACGCTTTTGTTTTTTAACTTAAGAAATGCATTGTTAACATTTCACATTCATATTTTCTTTACTAATTATATTAATATTCATTCATAAAACCCATGTATGTAGGGGCCTCAAGAATATTTTACGATTGCATATTAAAAAGGTCAATTGCTCAGAATGGGAAAATGTTCAAGTCCCTTCAAGGTACACTTCAATTATTCCACCATTTTCACTTGATTTTTTTGAATGATCTAAAAGATTAATGGTGATAAATGTGCGCATTAGGAAATGGAAGTGAAACAGGTTGGCTTAAAAAGAGGGGAGGAATTATGTAGAGATGTGTGAGAGCAGCTATGGTTTGGATTATTTGGGAAGAAAGGAATGCAAGAATATTCTCAGAAAAGAAGAAATTGGGATAACTTGTGATGACTAGGGTTATTGTTTGGATTAGGACTTTGGACTTGTTCTCAGTGTTTTCTTTTGATGATGTTTGGAGGAATTGGGAAGTGATTGCAAGAAGTTCTTCAAAAACGGAAAAAAACAAAACCTGTATGGCAGCCTCCTCTAGAAGGTTATGTGAAATTGAATTTTGATGGAAGCAGTCAAGGTAACCCCGGCCCCTCTGGGATAGGAGGGGTAATGGGAGACACAGAGGGTGATGTGACTGCTTTGTTTTTGGGTCCAGTGGGTTTGGGTGACTCTATTAGAGTTGAATTTCTTTCTATAGTGAAAGATGTACAGACTGCAAATCAACTTAATATGATAAATGTGGTGATTGATGGGGACTCTATGTTGGTCGTGGGATGGCTCAAAGAACCAGAGTCCATAATATGGAGTTATAGGAATGCGATGAAAAATTTTAAATGGCTTACTAGAAACATGAATTTAAGGTGAAAAAGTTTAAATGGCTTACTAGAAACATGAATTTAAGGGTACAATCATAGTTGTCAAGGCGACACCTAGGTGGGCACCTAGGCAACAAGGTGCCCTTTGAGGCTCGCCTCTCCTAATCGCCAAGCAGTTTTCTACTTCCTACTATAAAATACTTTTTTATTCATTCTTTTTTGAGCATAAAATTATAAAATAGACATTATTAAACTAAAATAATCATTTTGTGTGTTTATATACTAATTTCTTTTTATCATTTTCTTATTTATTAGGGTTTAATCAACACAAACATTGATAAATGCTGTATTGAACCCTCAAAGACTTAAAAACCTGAACCAATAAGGAAGAACTTACAATTTTATCTAATCAGCACATTTTCCTCTTCCATATATTCTTCTTCTTCTTCTTCTTCTTCTTCTTCTTCTTCTTCTTCTTCTTCTTCTTCTACTACTACTACTACTACTACTACTACTACTACCAATACTTTTTATTTCCTTCTTTTCCTATAACAAAAATAAGGGTTCAGCCCCTATATTTTTTTGAATTGTATTTTCCTTCTTCCTTTTCTTCTCATGAATATGTTGATTTTCTATACTTTAATATGAAATTTATACTTCTCATGAATATGTTGATCCTAGGGAACTACCCTAGGATCTATGTTTTTAACATAAAAAAATTCACTGCCTAGGCGACTAGGCGACAAGGCACCCCCTAGTTTCCTAGCCTCGCCTTGGCGCCTCGAAAACTATGGGTACATTGGGTAAAATTCAACTATATTTAGGCTCAAATGTAATTTGTATTTTATTTTTCTGTTGGAGAGGTAACATCTCGTGTCTCTCTGGGGGATATGTGTAATGTTTTTGGTATTTGATTAATAAATTTTGAAGTTACTTATCAAAAAAAAAAAAGAAATAGAAGAGAAAAAGGAGCCCAAGAGTTAGATGGCAAAACCTAAAAGAAGAAAAATTAGCACAATTAAGACACAAGATGATAGAAGGAAAATGGAATTCCGGTTGAAAGTCTAATGGTTTTTGGCTTGAAATGACATGAAAAATTATCACAATAATCTTATAATTTTTATTTGAATCCTATTGATTCATTAATATTACGATTTATACAACTCATGTGTTTCAAATTAGTTCAATTAAGTAGTTCCCTACATTGTCTCTATTTAGTTTTGTCAAGCGAGACTTGTTTTAAAGAGCCATCAAATGTGGATTATTTGACTTTCAAGTCAAACTTGATTATATCATCTTAGGCATCTGATGTACAAGTGGTACTATGTTTTTGGTGCATATATATTAATCAATATTCAGTTCAATTCAACTTCATTTATGATTCAGGATATGTTTACAATTTTCAAAACATTGGTGAGGGGACTACCATGTAGTATGCAACTTCCTAAGTCTTTTTTTTTTTTTTTTAATTTTTTAAGTTCATTTTTTTTTTGTTTAAGGTTATTTTGACCATTACCTATCTTATAAACCAGATGGCTTCTCCTATTCTTCAATATAATATTCTTATCAGATTTTGTGTCTTTGAAAAGATAGGTTTTAATGTAAGTAGGACTAAAACAGAATATATGGCATATAAATTTAATAACAATGGGAGTGCAAATCAGGGTACACTCGGGATTGGAGACCAAGAGGTTACTCAATGTTGACCTTTTATGGTACCTTGATTCAATAATTCATAACAAGGAAAAGACTGAGGAGGATGCCACCCATAGAACTAGAGTAGGATGGGCAAATTGGAGGGTACATCTAGAGTTTTATGTGATAGGTGAATATCACTTATAAAAAGTGTGTTGCAGAAATGCATATGCTGAGATGGACGAGTGGAAAAGTTAGAAAGGATAAGATAAAACGAAGCCATTCATAAGAACTTAAAAGTAGCTCCAATAGGTGATTAAATGAGAGAAAGTAGACTTAGAACGGATTGGCGAAGTAGGATTCATGCAGCCAACCCCATATAGTTGGAAGAAGTTTTGGATGAGGATGATCAGATTTTGTGTCTCAACTCTCTAATTTTTCCTTTTCATCCTTGAGTTTTCGGCTATGTGTGTTTTGCCTCATTTTTTTGGGACCATCCAAGTCTAAACTTGATCCTAATGCATTCGAATATGTATTCCTTGGATATAGGATTACTCAAAAAGGGTGTTGTATTTTTTATTGCCTCCAAGAAAAGGTTTGTCTCTACAGATATCACTTTCTGGGAAATTGTTCCTTATTTTTTTTCTTCAGGAGTTCTTTCACAGGGGGAAAATAGTGCTTATGAGGAAGTAATTATTGTTCCATCGTCAATTCCTACTTCCATTTCCACTTCATCTACTCTTGACTCTTGCAAGCAACCAAAACTTAAGGTTTATTCCACTAGGAAGAAGAGAACAACTAAAACTAATGTAATCAAAATCTTCAAAATCATGTAACCTTTCATCTTTTTCTCCCATTGATAGTGATCTTCCTAAGGCCATTCAAAAAGAAAAGTGTTCTTGTACTCTTTTATCTTATTGTTCTTGTACTCTTATCTTTATCTTATGGTGTGAGGTCTTCGTTTCAAGCCTTTGTTTCTTTTTTGTCTCAAGTTCAGATCCCTAAGAACGTCCAAGAAACTCCAAGCAAACCTGAATAGAAAGCTGTGTTTGATTAGTAAATGAGTGTACTAATAATAAAAAATGACATGTAGGATTTACTTGACCTTCCAAAAGGAAAAAAAAAAGCCAGTATGGTGTAAGTGGGTGTTTGTGTTTGCTATAAGGCATAAACCTAATGACACAATTGACAAATATAAAGCAAGATTTATGCGAAAGGGATTCACTAATGTTAACAAGTTAGGCTTCTTGTGTAGTGCACCCATTTGTTTCTCATTCTTTTTTGTTGTAATGGGGGTCGTTGACCTTATCTACTATGTAGGGGTATTTTAGTCATTGTGCCTTTTTATGTCACTGATCCAGCCCAATCAATATCTATATACACCACAACCTTCATATGACCACCTTTAGAAAATAAGAGCCCC
Organism: Nelumbo nucifera; assembly: GCF_055504915.1. NCBI lineage: Eukaryota > Viridiplantae > Streptophyta > Magnoliopsida > Proteales > Nelumbonaceae > Nelumbo > Nelumbo nucifera. Next base: position 36,937,924 of record NC_142650.1, read on the forward strand.
CATCCAAGATGTCTCTTCAAGTATCTTAAGACATTTTCTGCAACTACAAGGTGAGATTGCTTGGGAATACATATGCTAACTAAGAACTCCCACCACATGGGCACTATCTGGTCTGGTCATGGATAGAAATAGAAATCTTCATATTAGTCTCTAGAATTGTTTAGCATCAGTAATAGGCTCCTCTTCACCTTTCTGCTAGTCTACGATTTTGTTCAATGGGTGTGTTTGCTGGACCTAGATCCTTTGATAGAACAGGCAACCTCTATCCCAAGGAAATAGTGTAGTGGACCTAGATCCTTCACCTCAAACTAATAAGCTAACAACTCCTTCAACTTCTTTATCTCTAATACCCAGTTACCTATGATACAATATCATCCACATAAACAATCAAGTTTATAATTTTATCCTGTTCTTCACAAATAATGTTTGATCAATTTGTTATTGCTTGAAACCCACTGCACAACCTTGCTAAAGCTGCTGAACCAGGCTCTAGGGGACTGTGTTAACCCATATAGGGACTTCTTCAATAGGCAAACCTTCTTCTCACTTCCCTTAACATGAAAACCAGGATGTTGGATGATATACACCTCTTCCTCTAGACCTCCGTCGAGGAAGTTATTTTTTACATCAAGTTGGTGATGATCTCAATCAAAATTTTCTACCAATGACAGGAGAATTCTGATGGAGTTCATTTTACCAACCGAAGTGCAGGTCTCAGCATAATATATTCCATATGCCTAAGAGAAACCTTTTGCTACTAATCCGATTTTGTACCTCTGCATTAAGGCATCTACGTTGTGATTCACTATAAAAACCCATTTGCATCCAACAAGTTCCTTCCCTTCAAGAAGATCCACCAACACCCGTGTTGTTTTTATGTAGAAAACAAATTTCTTCCTTCATAGCGTCTGCCCACTCAGGTGAAGCTAGGGTTTCTGTAACATTGTTAGGAATAAAAAACATTAGGCACATTTGTCAAGAAAGAATGGAAGGAAGGAGACAAGTAATCAAGAGAGACAAAGTGAGCAATAGGGTGTTTGGTAATACTGTATACCCTTATGGATGGCAATAGGAAAATCAAGGTCATCAATGGCAATAGGAACATCATCAGCACGGACAATATCAAAAGGTGAATCAATTGGAAAAATGTCAAAGGAGGTATTAGAGGGAATAATGGTGCCTACATTTGTCTATTGAAAATCTAAAGGGAATGGTTGTGCAGCTTCAAGTCTCTCCACCTCTTGTAAGTTTTGATGATGCTTATGGCAACATAAATGATAAAACACATTAAGGGGGGGGGGGGGAGGAAGAAGAAGGGAATATATAGGAGTAGGCATGGGAATCTAGAATCTAGATTTGCCTTTTCTCTAGGCTAACATTATCCCCTTGAGGAGAGGCGGGAAAGAAAGGTTGACTCTCACAAAAGGACATATCCATGGAAATAAAATACTTCTAAGAAAGAAAATTTGTATTGATAGGGTTTAGATGGTTTTGAGGCTTTTGGTCTTAGGTGGTGATCTTTTGTATGTGAAATCTTGTCACCTTGTTGTATCCCCTTTTCTTTAATAAATTTTTTATTTATTACAAAAATAAATAAAATACTTCTAAGAATGAGGCTCACAACATTGATACCCTTTTCGAGAGAAGGATAACAAAGGAAGACACAAGGAACAGACTTAGAATCCAATTTTCGACAAGGATAGCCACTGGTTATTGCACCTTTCTAGGAGGTAACTTGGTAAACCTGGAGAAGAAAGAAGCAGACACTGGTAGCAAGGTTTGGTGCAGAAGCTGAGTACCAAGCCATGGCTCATGGGATGGCTGAAGTGTTATGGATTAAGAATCTCTTGGGAGAGTTGGGATTCACAATTGACAGTCCTATGTCTTTTTACTGTGACAACAAGAGTGCGGTTTGGTTGTTGGGGAGGAAAATCCAAGACAAAAAAAAAAGGATACTACACCAAATGATGGAATGTCAACAGGGTGTCTGTAAGGAATTAGTGGATGATCACTTGCAGCCTTACAAGGAGAATCCCAACAGGGGTAAGCTACAGATGTGTGTGAATCAAAAACAAGAGGCTTTTCGAACAAAAACTTAATTCTGGGAAGATCAATAATCCTTCAACTGTTGGACAAGGATATCTAACCAAAACTCTTTATGCCTCTCCTGTGCTAACCTCTTTGCCTAACCCAGGTTTGTGTGTAAATTCTGTATTTGATACTAACCTTTGCTCTGTGACTGAAGCCTATCCTCCAAGCTTCCATGTTGCCATCGAGCCGCAAGCCCAGGCTACTGAAGTTGGAGGAAAGATTGGGGTGACGGAGATGGAAGGGGAAGAGGAAAGGGGGAGAAGAATCTAGGAATTAATAGAGAATTTCTTTTGGAGAGTAAATAAGGGATGAGTTAGAGGAGGGAAGAAATATTGGTAAATTAATTGGAGAATCTTCAACTGTAAATGCAAATGGAACTGGAAGTAAACTTTGAGGAGGAAGGGAGAAGAAAGAGGCTAGGATTGTTGAAGAGAGTGCTAAGAAAGACTCAATGGCTGAACTTGTGGGAAAACTAAGGTACAAAATTAAGTACCCGAATAAATTGAAAGTTTAATGGAGGAAAAGAAAAGAAGAGGGGAATTTAGTGAAAGAAAGGGGAGAAGAGGAAGCAAATAGAGGACAAACAGTAGGGGTTGATAGGAAGCCAGTTTAAAAAAGAAGTTGATAAGTTGGAATATGAAAGGCTTGGGGAATGCAAGAGATCTTTAATAATGTAAGTGTTGAGGAAAGAAGACCGACATAGTGAGTTTTTAGGAACCCAAGGAGGCGTTTGGCAAGTCTTTTTAGGAAGATCTTCTAAAAGCTAAAGACCATCAAAGACTGATTAGCTTTCACAAGTAGACCTTCAAAGACCAAAGACTGTTTGGTTGCAAATTTTTTCAAAGATCTTCTTAAAAGCTAGAAAGATCAAAAGACCATTTGGTGAATGTACTTAATTCTACTTACACACATATTAAATGTCATATGTAAGACCCAATAACACGTTCAAACATGCAAATGGTACCTGTGGGTCCCACACACATTTACCTATACAAAAATATTAAAATGGGCCCCACTCATGCACTTCTCTTTACAAGACACCAATCTAGTACCCAATACAGTTCAACACACACCCCAATATAGTCTCAAGTGTACCATCCCTTCCGTTATCAATTAGGGGTGGATTCGAGCTGAGCCGAGCCGAATAGCTAGCTATTCGAGCTCAACTCGCTAATGTAGTACAAGGCTCGAGCTCGGTTCGAGTCAAAATCTTGTAAGCTCAAGCTCAGCTCGGCTCGAGCTTGACTTGAGAAAAATGTTTTATAAAAATAAAAAATTATAAATTATATATATATTTTTTATTTGATATTTTAAAAATTAAGAATTATAATAATTAGTTATTATTATATATAAAAATAAAAATATTATATATATATATATATTATTTTCTATAATTTTATATTATTATTATTGTTATTATTATTATTATTCGTGTCGAGCCTCACGAGTCGAGCTTTATTAGGCTCGAGCTCAGCTCGATTAATAACGAGCCTTTAAATTGGGCTTGTGCTCAGCTTGAAGATTGATTGAAACCAAACCAAGCTGAGCTTCTCATGAGCAGAGCTCGAGTAGCTCATGAAGAGCTTGGCTCGTGGCCCACCCCTAGTGATAAGAGGCTGAAATCATACTACACTTTCTATAAGTTCATAACATAATCGAGCCACAACCTACAATCTAGTAAGGTTGTTGGCTATTCACTGTTATGGTAGTTGAATTCAAAAGAGATTATAGAACCAAAAAAAAAAACAAGGATATTAGTGAAATTTCCTGAACCTTTTTTTTTTTGAGTTAATGGTTAAGGCTATTTGTGACATGCTTACCTCAAAGAGGGCATATGGTCCAATTTCACTAAAATGAAAATTTCTGTCAGTTTATGATCCAATTTCATAATTCGCAACTTCTTAAATATTCACAAACAAGGGGCTAGAATGTACCACCATCTACAGAAATAATATCGTTTGATGAATAGATATCAACTTAGGGAGATGTGCATATGTGGACACTACAAACAACTTAAAGTAGCTGAAAGATCCCAAGTGGAATCTACATTTAAATGTGTTGGTTCGGCTGATTTAATGTATATGTTTGTCATTGTTGGGTCTTACGTCATTAGTTATTGGGCCTAAACTTGTTTAATGTTTTATTTGTCTAGGTGTCCCATCACTAATCAGGGGCATTCTAGTCCATTCATGTAACACTATGTAATAAACATATATATAAGATAGTAGGGTCGGCTAAAAGGTTTTAAGCCGCCATTCTCAAACTTTCTCCTCTTCTTCTTCTCTTCTTCTTATTCGGCTGCTGTGTTCCAGCAAACATGGTATCAGAGCATTAATCCATCTCCTGGTTACAGCCACCACCAACTTTTCTACTCTTATCTATTCCTTCTTTTTTTTTCTTCTCTATCTTGGTTGCTGCAAAGAAACCCTAGGGTTGACTGTAGAACACAACAAGATCTACATCTAGGGTTTCCCTTGGTTGTAGGGCCCAAGGGGAGTTTGTCCTAGAAGCTGATGCCCTACTAGACTCCTTACAGTAGGTAGTATCCATTCGGCTGCTAAGAGAGATCTGTGTGGAACAGATCTAGGCGAGAGGACTGATTTCGGCAGTCCTAGTATAGGTCGTAGGGGTGGTTACAGTCTACGACAGCAGAAGTCAAAGCCCAGCAGAAGTCAGCACAGTGCAGCGGTGGGTTGCTCTCAGTTTCAGATCTGTTACGAGTGCTCGGGACTGTAACAACCTCGGTAAGTCTGAAACAGCATTCTTTGTACTAAGTTTGCAATCATGATCATTGTAAGAGGGAGGAGATGTCTTCAATATCAGGGGAAGTGTCTTCTAGGGATATTAGGTCTGGTGGGAGGTCTCCTAATCTGGAGAATCCAAATCTGCACAGCTTGCAGATTACCAGTGTGCTGTTGGATGAATACAACTTTAGAGAATGGTCTGTTTCTGCCATGCTCTTCATTACTTCCCGGGAACTCACGGGTTATTTAGATGGACAGAAGAAGGAACTTGAAGTGGGTAGTGTGGAGTACACAGTTTGGCGTAAAGAGAATGCTACTGTTATGTCCTGGCTGCTTGCTTCAATGACTCCAAGAGTAGCCAGGACTGTTCAACACTTCTCCACTGCTGCTAAGATTTGGGAGAAAGTGTCTAAAACTTATGGACAGAGAAAGAACAATGCCAGAATTTATAGGCTAAACCAAGACATTGCTGCCTTGAGACAAGGAGATATGACTGTTGCAACGTATTTTGCAACCCTAGAAGGACTATGGGAAGAGCTTGATCACCACCTTATTCTGGATTGGGAGAATGCCAAAGACAAGGAGAGGCATGATAAACAAATTGAGGAGGGTAGAGCCTTTAAGTTCTTGGCTGGTTTAGACCCAATGTATGAGAGCTTAAGGTCTCAAATTTTGGGAAGGGATGAAATGCCAGATTTACATCATTTTTATTACCTAGTGAGGAATGAAGAGGTTAGGAGGAAAGAGATGCAAGTTGACACTCAAATAAAGCCAGCTGAACAGCCTATTGAACATTCAGCCCTGATTTCTACAAATCAAAAGGGGAACAAGTATTCAGACAAGAGGCATCTTAAGTGCACTCATTGTGGAGGTGAAAGGCATGTAAAAGAGACGTGTTGGGTTCTTTATCCTCATCTGAAACCAGCTGCCTTGAGGAAAGACAAGAAGCACCAGAAGGGTCAAGCAGCAAGTGGGAACCTTATTACTAGTCACAGTGGTGATAGCTCAAAGAGCACATCAACAGTTGCTTCTTCTCCCATGGGACAGACTGCTAATTCCTCCGGATCCGGGTCCTTGGGTTTCACTGCTGATGAGGTAGAGGTCCTTATCCGGGCTTTAACCCTTCTAAGGACTAATTCTCTTGCTTCCACCTCCCTTGTCAGATCAGGTATTGTCTCTGCTTTTAGTGCAACTAGTTCTATTGACTCTACTTCTTGGATTATTGATTCCGGTGCAACTGACGACATGACAGATATGTCCTCTCTACTTTCTTCCTATCACTTATTGTCTGGTCAAGATAAGATGAGAGTTGCTGACGGTTCTCTCTCCACCATCTCTGGGAAAGGGGTGGTTGACCAAAGCAAGGACCTCTCTCTTAAATCTGTTCTGCATGTTCCCAATCTTTCTTCCAATCTCTTATCTGTTTCAAATTTTACCAAGAATTTGAACTGTAGCATAACCTTTTTTCCTACTCATTGTGTCTTTCAGGACAGATTGACGAAGAGAACGATTGGGAGCGGTCATGAGTATGGAGGTATCTACTATTTTGATGCAGAAATCAGTTTGGCCTTACAAACATCTGCTGCTAGTAGTCAGAATAATGTGGAGTCAATAGCTAGGTTACATTTGTGGCATGCTAGGCTAGGTCATTTACCTTTTTCATCATTGGAAGGGTTGTTTCCAGAATTATTCAAGGGTATTTCAAGTCAAAGTTTAGTTTGTGAAGTGGCTGAAATCTTTGGAAATATTCACAGATTACACTGTGGATGACATATTGAGGAAGTGGGGTGAAATTGCAAATTGCACGCAGACCAAGTCAGTAAGGAGTGTGGCTTGGAGACCCCCCCACCTAGTGGATTCTTGAATTTAAACTTTGATGGATGCAGTAGGGGAAACCCGGGACAATTGGGGATCGGGGGTGTTTTTAGAGATGAAAATGGGGTCATCTCTGCTATGTTCTCAGCCCCAATTGGAGTGGGTGACTCCCTTAGAGCTGAGATATGTGCAGTTATGGAAGGAGCCCGGAAAGCTAAGGAATTGAACATCAAGAAACTTATAATTGAAGGGGATTCAGAGGTGGTGATAGGGTGGCTGACTAAAGATCAAAATGATTTATGGAAGTATAATAATGAGAAGAGGAAATTCAAATGGCTGGTGTGGGAGATGGAAGTTAAGACATGTTGGATTAAAAGATCAGCTAATTCCCTAGCTGACGGTTTAGCAAAACAAGGGGCAGAAAGGGATTCTTTGTTTTGGGCTAAGCTGTAACATTAGTGTCTTTGTATCTTTGTATTTTCTTGTGACTCTTGAAAGATAAGTGTGTTTGTCTTCCACTTGTAAATTTTTTACTGATGAATTAATGAAAGTGTTATTGATAAAAAAAAAGTTTAGTTTGTGAAGTGTCAGTTGTCAAAACAATGTAGAACTGTTTATCCAGTTTCTAGTAATGAAATTCAAGCTCCTTTTGATTTGGTTCATTCTAATGTTTGGGGCCCTTCACCTCTTGTTTCTGTTGATGATTTTCGTTACTTTATCAGTTTTATTGATCACTACTCACGATGCACATGGATCTACTTGTTAAAAGGACGTGATGAAGTGCCACGGATAACCATGGATTTTTGTAAAATGATTGAAACACAATTTGACAAGAAGATTAAGCAATTCCGGTCAGACAATGCTGCTGAATATTTTGAAAGATCCTTGAACCTGTTCATTAAGGATGTTGGCATGCTACATCAGTCATCCTGTGCTAGTACCCCTCAACAGAATGGGGTTGCTGAGCGCAAGAATAGACACCTATTGGAGACCGCTCGAGACTTACTATTTCAGCACAAGGTTCCCAAGCACTACTGGTCTCAAGCAGTCCTTACCGCATCATATCTGATAAATCGGATGCCATCCAAGGTGTTGGGTATGAAAACTTCTTTCTCTGTTCTTTGTCCTAATCTTCCAGACTTTCCTTTTTCCACCTAGAGTCTTTGGTTGTGTATGTTTTATACATGTAAAGGATCCAAAGAAGACCAAGCTGGATCCTAGGGCTACGAAAGGAATCTTTCTAGGGTACTCTCCTACATAGAAGGGTTACAAGTGTTAGGATCCCGTCACCAAGAAGAAATATGTCACAAAAGATGTGGTATTTTTGAGTCTCAATCCTATTTTCATTCTTCCCAGAATCCTCTTCAGTGGGAGACTAGTGGGATGGAAGAGGATTCTTTTTTCCCCTCTTTTTTTGTGCCTCTTTCTGCCTCGGGCCTTCCATCTTCTCCTCCTGATCCTCCTAGTTGTAGCATCCCGAGTGAACCTAGTGAGGCTCCAGATGTGCCTATTACCACTCTTGATGCTGCAGATGTTACTGAAGACTCCAGTAGGCAACAAAAAGATATAAGAATCACCTACAACAGAAGGAAAAAGGGCCCTTGGACTCGGATCAACTTGTCTCAGCAACTCTAGGTAATCTTATCACACATACTTCTGATTTGGATCTCCCTATTGCTCTTCGTAAGTCTACCCGTTCTTGTACTATCCGACACCCCATTGCTGAATTTGTTTCTTACTCACGTTTATCTCCTCGTTATTATTCTTTTGTGTCTACTCTCTCCTCCGTGCATGTCCCTACTAGGTACTCAGAGGCGGTGTCTGACCCAAGATGGAAAGAGGCTATGAATGAATAAATGAAAGCCTTAATGAAAGCAAGGACTTGGGAATTAGTGGATCTACCAGAAGGGAAGAGCATTGTCGGATGCACGTGGGTGTTCACTGTAAAGCATAGGGAGGACGGGTCCATTGAAAGGTATAAGGCCAGACTTGTGGCAAAGGGGGTTACTCAAAAGGAAGGGATTGACTACAAAGAAACCTTTGCTCCAATAGCAAAGCTCAACACAATCCGGGTTTTACTGTCATTAGCTGCAAACTTCTCATGGGAGCTACATCAGCCGGATGTGAAGAATGCTTTCCTAAACGGCGACCTACATGAAGAGGTATTAATGGATCCTCCACCAGGTTATGTGTTCGATAGGAAAGTGTATAAACTGAGGAAAGCATTATATGGTCTTAAGCAGTCTCCTCGAGCTTGGTTTGAGAAGCTTTGTGGGGCCATGAAGAAAGTGGGGTACACTCAAAGTGGGGCAGATCATACCTTGTTCATAAGGAAACAAAATAGCAAACTTACAACACTCATTGTCTATTTGGATGATATGGTGATTACAAGGGATGATCTGGAAGAGATAAAAAGATTAAAGGAGTTATTGGCTTCTGAGTTTGAGATCAAAGACTTGGGCCATCTGAGATACTTCCTTGGGATTGAAGTTGCTAGGTCAAAAGAGGGCATCTATATATGTCAGCGGAAGTATGTCCTTGATCTCCTAGAAGAGACAGGTATGATGGGGTGTAGGCCAGCAGATACTCCAATAGAACAGAACCATGGTCTACAGAAATCAGTAGGAGAGGACTACCTTGATAAAGAGATACCAAAAGCTGGTTGGGAATGTTAGAATGTTAGAGTGATGTTCGGCTGATAAGAGTTCTTATTAGCCCATTCTTATGTTTAACTTATCTTGTAACTGGGCTTGTGTTAATGGGCCTAATCCTGTTTAATGATTTAAGTCATCTGGGTGTCCCATCACTAATCAGGGGCATCCCAGTAATTTCTTGTACCTTGTACTATATTCATCTATAAATAAAGAACTGGTCGACTGGCTAGTACAGTTCGACATTTTCAGCATCTCTTCTTCTTCTCCTCTTCTCTGCTACTTAGACTACAGTGGTTCAGCTTACATGGTATCAGAGCATTGAGCACTTTCCTGGTTACTGCCGACGCCATCTCATCTTTCTTGCTGTAGTTCACCTTTTTTTTTATCTGGGTTGCTGCTGTGAAACCCTAGGGTTGCAGGAGAACAACACAAGGTTCGACCTAGGGTTTCCCTTGGTTGTAGGGCGCAAGGGAGGTAAGACCCTGAAGCTGGAGTCCTACTAGTTTCTAGCAGTTAGCAGCTATTCGGCTGCTAAGAAGAGGTCTGTATAGGACAGACCTAGTTGAGGACTGATTTCAGCAGTCCTAGTGTTGTCTGTAAGGAGGGAAACTCCCTTTACAGTAGCAGTACTCGAAGTGCAAAGTGGAGTCTACATAGCACAGGTTGGTTACCAGCCCAGAACATTTTTTGCTGCTGTAACAGAGCTGCTTCAGAACTGTGACAGTCTCGGCAAGTCTGAAACTGTGTTGCGAGCTGTCAGGACCTGCTGAGGTTACTTCAGATAATCAGAACCTGCATCAGAACCTGCATCAGAACTGGTTCAGAAAAACCTTTACAAGACTGTGGCGACTTCAGTTACTGATCATTTCCAGGTCGGTTACCAGCCCTACTCCAGCTCTGTGAACTGGTTCAGTTACAGAATTTTTTTTTTTTCTTGCTGCTGTACCCGAACTGGTTTAGTCCAAGTGAAGCCTATCCGGTGTGCTATCAGCACTGTGAACTCTGTGACTACTTCGGCCAGCCCTAACCAGAACCACCAACAGTACTGTAAACAACTCCTTGACTGAAGTTAGGATGTCATCACTATCCAGTGAAGTTTCTTCTAAAGATAACAGACCTCTTATAAGGTCTTCAAACCTGGAGAACCCTAATCTGCATAGCTTGCAGATTACAAGTGTGCTATTGGATGAGTATAACTTTAGAGAGTGGTCTGTCTCAGCAAGACTGTTTATTACCTCTCGTGACCTCACTGGCTATTTGGATGGAGACAAGAAACAACCAGAAATTGGCAGTCCTGAATACACTGTGTGGCGTAAGGAAAATGCCACAGTCATGTCTTGGTTGCTGGCCTCTATGACTCCTAGGGTGGCCAGAACTGTTCATCACTTCCCCACAGCTGCTAAAATTTGGGAGAAAGTATCTAAGACATATGGCCAGAAAAAGAACAATGCTAGAATCTACAGGCTGAACCAAGACATTGCAGCCCTAAGGCAAGGAGACAAGTCCGTGGCAACCTACTTTGCAACACTGGAAGGCCTCTGGGAAGAGCTTGACCACCATTTGATTTTGGATTGGGAAAATGCTAATGATAAGGGGAGGCATGATAAGCAGATTGAGGAGGGCAGAGCCTTCAAGTTTCTGGCGGGTCTTGACCCTGTATATGAAGGTATAAGGTCACAGATTCTAGGGAGAGATGAATTACCTGAGCTTCACCATGTCTACTACCTGGTGAGGAATGAAGAAGTAAGGAGAAAGGAGATGCAAGTTGACTCCCAGACACAGTCAACAGAACAACCTGGAGAGCATTCAGCCTTAGTCTCCACTAAGGGGAATAGATTTTCAGACAAGAAGTCCCTCAAGTGTACACATTGTGGTGGTGAGAAACACACAAAGGAGAAATGTTGGGTCCTGTACCCTCATCTGAAGCCAGCTGCTCTGAGAAAGGACAAAAGGCAACAGAAGGGCCACACAGCAAGTGGGAATCTTGCCACCAATAACAGTAGTGACAACTCACAGAGTATTCAGACAGTGTCATCTTCCACCGCAAGGCAGGCTGCCGACTCCTCTGGACCAAGTACTTTGGGCTTCACAGCTAGTGAGGTAGAGATTCTCAGTCGGGCATTAGCCTGTCTGAAGAACAATTCTTTAGCTTCCACCTCTCTTGCCAAGTCAGGTACAGCCTCTGCATTTAGTGCATCTAGTTCCATTAATTCTACCTCTTGGGTGATTGATTCCGGAGCCACTGACCATATGACACATATGTCCTCCTTATTCTCCACATATCATTTGTTGTCTGGCCAGGATAAGATGAGAGTAGCTGATGGGTCCCTCTCCACCATCTCTGGAAAGGGGGTGGTTGACCTAAGCAAGGATCTCTCTCTTAAATCAGTCCTACATGTTCCTAGTCTTACCTCAAATCTGTTGTCTGTTTCAAAGCTTACAAAAAACTTGAACTGCAGTATAACTTTCTTTCCTTCTCATTGTGTCTTCCAGGACAGATTGACGAGGTGAACGATTGGGAGTGGTCATGAGTATGGGGGCCTCTACTACTTTGATGAAGATGTCAGCTCAGCCATGCAAGCTTCTACTACTAGTCCGGAGAGTGTGGAGTCAATAGCTAGGCTGCACTTGTGGCATGCTAGGCTAGGTCATTTGTCCTTTTCTTCCTTAGCAATGTTGTTTCCCGAATTATGTAAGGGCATTTCGAGTCAAAGTTTAATTTGTGATGTGTGTCAAATGCCAAAACAATGTAGATCAATGTATCCAATTTCTAGTAATGAAATTCAAGCCCCTTTTGACTTGGTTCATTCTGATGTTTGGGGTCCTTCACCCATTGTTTCCATTGATGGCTTCCATTACTTCATCAGTTTTATTGACCATTATTCTCGGTGCACTTGGATTTATCTATTGAAAGGACGTGAAGAAGTTCCCCGGATAACTATGATGTTTTGCAAGATGGTTGAAACACAATTTGATAAAAAGATCAAGCAATTCCGTTCAGACAATGCAGCTGAATACTTTGAAAGATCCCTGAACTCATTCATGGAAGATGCAGGCATGTTACATCAATCATCGTGTGCTTACACCCCTCAGCAAAATGGGGTCGCTGAGCGCAAGAACAGACATCTATTGGAGACAGCTCGAGCCCTTCTTTTCTAGCACAATGTGCCCAAGCAATATTGGTCTCAAGCTGTTCTCACTGCATTATACCTGATAAATCGGATGCCATCTAAGGTACTGGGTATGAAGACCCCTTTCTCTGTTTTGTGTCCCACTCTTCCAGAATTTCCTCTTCCCCCGCGGGTTTTTGGTTGTACATGCTTCATACATGTGAAAGATCCAAAGAAGACCAAGCTGGATCCTAAGGCTACAAAGGGAATATTTTTGGGGTACTCTCCTACGCAGAAGGGGTATAAGTGTTATGATCCTATCTCCAAGAAAAAATGTCACCAGGGATGTAGTCTTTTTTGAGTTTCAACCCTATTTCAAGTCTTCTCAGAATCCTCTTCAGGGGGAGAGTAGTGGGTTGGAAGAGGATTCTCATTCTCCCTTCCTTTTTGTTCCCATTTCAGCACCTTCCACTACTACTAGCTATAACATTCCGGGTCAACCTATTGAGACTTCCACTGTGCCAGTTGCTTCTCCAGATTCGGCTGATACTTCTGAAGGTTCCAGTAAACAAGAGAAAGAGATACTTACATACAGTAGAAGGAAGAAGGCCCCTCAACCTCATGATTGCAACCAGTTGAACTCAGATCAATCTGTCTCTGCAATCCAAGGTAATTCTGATTCACTCAATTCAGATTTGGATCTTCCTATTGCTCTCCGTAAGCCTGTTCGTTCTTGTACCACTCGGCATCCCATAGCCGATTATGTTTTTTACTCACACTTATCCCCTGCCTATCATTCCTTTGTGTCTGCTCTTTCCTCTGTATGTGTCCCTTCCAGGTATTTAGAGGCGGCATCTGATCCAAGGTGGAAAGAAGCCATGAATGAGGAGATGAAAGCCCTAATGAAAGCAAGGACATGGGAATTGGTGGACCTGCCAGAAGGGAAAGGCACTATTGGGTGCAAGTGGGTATTCACAGTAAAGCACAGGGAAGATGGGTCAGTTGAGAGGTACAAGGCCAGACTCGTGGCAAAGGGGTTTACACAAAAGGAAGGAATTGACTACAAGGAAACCTTTGCCCCAGTAGCAAAGCTCAACACAATCAGGGTTCTACTGTCACTAGCAGCAAAATTCTCTTGGGAACTTCATCAGCTGGATGTGAAGAATGCCTTACTAAATGGTGATCTTCATGAAGAGGTATTCATGGAACCCCCACCTGGATATGATGCTGGAAAGAAGGTATGTAAACTAAGGAAAGCATTATATGGTTTGAAGCAATCTCCCCGGGCATGGTTTGAGAGACTTTGTTTGGCCATGAAGAAAGTAGGGTACACTCAGAGCAGTGCAGATCATACATTGTTTACAAGGAGACAAGATGACAAACTTACAGCACTCATTGTGTATGTGGATGATATGGTGATTACTGGAAATGATGTGAGAGAGATGAAGAGGCTGAAGGAGTTCTTAGCTTCAGAGTTTGAGATCAAAGACCTGGGAAATCTGAGATACTTTCTTGGAATTGAAGTTGCTAGATCAAGCGAAGGAATCTACATATGTCAAAGAAAGTATGTGCTAGATCTCCTAGAGGAAACAGGCATGATGGGGTGTAGGCCAGCAGACACTCCAATAGAACCAAGCCATGGATTACAAGAATCAATGGGTGAGGAATACTGTGATAAGGAAAGGTACCAAAAGTTGGTAGGAAAACTGATATACTTATCCCTTACTCGGCCAGACATTGCCTATGCAGTGCATGTTGTCAGTCAATTCATGCACTCACCAAAGACCCCTCATATGAGAGCAGTGGAAAGAATCCTTAGATACTTGAAGACTTGCCCAGGGAAAGGAATTTTATTCAGAAAAAACAGCAGACTTGAAATTGAAGCCTACACTGATGCTGATTGGGCTGGGTCTGTTGGAGACAGAAAATCAACCTCAGGTTATTGTACATTCTTGGGAGGAAACCTAGTCACATGGCGTAGTTAGAAGCAAAATGTTGTGGCTAGATCAAGTGCAGAAGCAGAATACCGGGCTATGGCACACGGGGTTGCTGAACTCTTATGGCTCAGGACTCTCCTTCATGAGCTTGGTATCAAGACAGAGGGTCCTCTCAAGCTGTATTGTGATAATAAAGCTGCTATCAACATTGCCAACAATCCTGTGCAGCATGACAGGACAAAACATATTGAAATTGATCGACACTTTGTCAGAGAGAGAATTATTTCAGGAGAACTCTGTGTGCCTTATACTCCATCAGAGATGCAGATTGCAGACGTATTAACTAAAGGGCTGGCATCAACGAAGTTCAGGGACATACTTGGCAAGCTAAACATGATTGATATCTATGCTTAGCTTGAGGGGGAGTGTTAGAATGTTAGAGTGATGTTCGGCTGATAAGAGTTCTTATTAGCCCATTCTTATGTTTAACTTATCTTGTAACTGGGCTTGTGTTAATGGGCCTAATCCTGTTTAATGATTTAAGTCATCTGGGTGTCCCATCACTAATCAGGGGCATCCCAGTAATTTCTTGTACCTTGTACTATATTCATCTATAAATAAAGAACTGGTCGACTGGCTAGTACAGTTCGACATTTTCAGCATCTCTTCTTCTTCTCCTCTTCTCTGCTACTTAGACTACAGTGGTTCAGCTTACAGGGAAGTTGATTTATCTGTCTCTCACTCAACCAGATATTGCTTTTGCTGTACATGTTGTCAGCCAGTTCATGCACTCTCCAAAGATCCCTCATATGAGAGTAGTGGAAAGGATTCTTAGGTATTTGAAGACTTGCCCAGGAAAAGGAATTCTGTTCAGAAAACACAATAAAATTGAAATTGAAGCATATACTGATGCAGATTGGGCTGGTTCTGTTGGGGACAGGAAGTCAACTTCCGGGTATTGCACGTTTGTTGAAGGGAATCTGGTTACATGGCGGAGTAAAAAGTAGAATGTGGTTGCTAGATCAAGTGCAGAGGCTGAATATCGAGCTATGTCTCATGGTGTTGCTGAACTTCTGTGGCTTAGGACCCTTCTTAGCGAGCTCGGGATAAAGATCGAGTGTCCTCTCAGGTTGTACTGTGACAACAAGGCTGCCATCAACATTGCAAATAACCCAGTGCAACATGATAGGACGAAACATATTGAGATTGACTGACACTTCGTTAGAGAAAGAGTAGTCTCAGGGGAACTCTGCATTCCTTATACTCCTTCCGAGATGCAGATTGCAGATGTGTTAACAAAAGGGCTAGCTTCAACAAAATTCTTGGACTTACTTGGCAAGCTAAACATGACTGACATCCATGCTTAGCTTGAGGGGCAGTGCTGGTTCGGCTGATTTAATGTATATGTTTGTCATTGCTGGGTCTTAAGTCATTAGTTATTGGGCCTAAACTTGTTTAATGTTTTTTTTTGTCTAGGTGTCTCATCACTAATCAGGGGCATTCTAGTCCATTCACGTAACACTATGTAATAAACATATATATAAGATAGTAGGGTCGGCTGAAAGGTTTTGAGCCGCCATTCTCAAACTTTCTCCTCTTCTTCTCTTCTTCTTGTTCGGCTGCTGTGTTCCAGCAAACAAAATGCACACTTGAAAATTTTAACCCATTTCAGAAGTATGGACAAGAAATGAATAAAGAAGGTGTTCACTTTGATTTAAGAAATTCTTGTTATATAGAATGAAATTACTTGAATTTGGGGAAATAAATCTTACCAAAATTATATTAAAATAAAACAAACCAGTTTAAGAATATGTTAGTGAAAGAAAACCAGTTTAAGAAATATCGACACTTCACCCATGGAGCATATGGTGGGGAGGTATTGGAAGTTTGTTGCTTGCAAAAATAAAATGATTACTCCAAGGAGCTTCTCTTTAAGGCTATATTATAAATTTTATAGTGTTCAGGGTGCCTTCTGTTAGGCAGTTTTGTATGCCCTTAGCTTCAATCAGAATGATGTACTACATGAGTTTATTGTAAATGAATAAAAGTGCATATTTGATTCATGTTCCCTTGGTATGTTTCTGTATAATACCCTTAAACTGGACACTTAATGAGACTCGTGTTAGTTTAGAATGTTCACAGCCAGTGGGTCGGTCTGGGGAGACCTATCCTGACAAGGTTGACAATGTGGTGCCACCAAGTCGGTTGGGGTGGCTTGTCTCAGCTGCCAGGGTGAGACCCTAGGCACATACAGTGTAGGATTAATTGAATCCATGAACTGGACCAGATTTCCAATATTGCCCTAGACCTTGGAGATTGATGGGCAAAACTGGAAAGTTACACCCGACCCCTAGACTCGATTATGATACTGCACTAGGTGTCGGATTGGGCTGTCTTTGATGTACCAACCAGTGAGATCATTAGCGGGGGTCAAAACCTGGGTATGTTGGGACAGTCCGAGAATTCATCTGAGTGGGTGATCATAGTGACAGGATCAGCCCCTTTGTCGGACAAAGGTAATGATCGGGGATGCACTCTCACTGATGGAAACCAAGACTGCCGGTAGCCGATTTCAACCGTTGAGATTTGTTTTACAAAGTATATTTTATATGAGATATAAAAGTATATATATAATATTGTTTCTAAAATATTTGCAAGAAGGTTTTAATTCTCGGGATCCATATAAGCAGAGAGTGCAACACTGTTCCTTGCAGCCGAGGGAGAGGTCCTCTCTTGTCGGGCAGTGTATGATCATTATGGGCTGAGAGGTTAAGTGTAAGACCATTGAGGATAATACCTGATGGGCTAATCTTGCATCTGCCCACAGTCCCTGGGTGTTACAAGGTGGCTTGGCCCAGGGACCACTTAGGGTAAGTGTTGGGCCCATAGAGCCCATTTGATGGGTTTCAGGGGGTGCATTGCCCATAACAGTGTATTCGGCCAAGCCTTGTAACAAAGGCTGGGCCGAACCCATGTGGCTGATGTGTAGATCAATGCTTGGGTCCCACACCATACAAGGAAGCCCACCTGGGCAGCAGTTAGGAAGGTTAAGTGAGTGCATAAGCTTAATGGGCCTAAAGCCCATTTCGAACTGGGCTATTTATTTAGTTAATAATGGGGCGAATTCTGAGATGGATTAGCAGATAAGATAGGGTCTTGACCCTATCCACTCAGAGAGTCCAGATCTGAATGTGATTCAGATCTAGAAACCTCCTAATGAGATTAGGAGAAAGCTAATCTAATTTGCAGATAAGATAAGGGTTTATCCTTATCACCTGAAGAGAAGGCTGATCCAAATATGATTTGGATAAGCAGCTCCTAATGGGATTAGGAGCTGATCCTTTAGGTTAACAAAAGAAGAAGGGGGCGGCAGCCTTTAGATAGATGAGATATTCAGATCCTCTTTAGTGCTGAAATCAAGATGGAAGAATTAAGCATCCCTGCAGAATTCTTTCTTGCCGCCTCCCTGTTCTTGCCGCCCTGTTTTGCCAGTTCGATCTCCAGTTGTGGGAGAAGTCAAGATTTGATCTTGACATCAGTTCTTCGAGGAAGAATTGATAGGAATCTGTGCTCACGTGCCATCCTGCTGTTTCTTGCGAAGGACATAGTTCTTGGAGAAGAAGACTGCTGATTCTATTCCATCCTGCACTGCGCCATTTTCGGTGGAAGCAGTCTTTGGATCCTTCCTTGGGCGTGAACACCTTCATTGGGGGATATTTTTTCTCTGTATCAGGTATAATTCTCTCCTACTCTTTTTGGTTCAGATCTGGTTTAGTTTATGGTTCAAGAATGATCCTTGAAAATATGATTTTCTAAATAGGGAATGCGATTCCCAGTTGAAGGGAGAGAAATTTTTTTTGAAATTCGCCCCTTATTCCGCAATCTTTGGGCGTCCATGGGATGGATCTCTCATCCCTTCACCTTCAGCCACAACAATCTTCATTCATAAAAAAAAAAAAGCAAAGCATAACAATTTTCTGATATCTAAATTCCCTAGGGAGAATCAAAGCTTCTTGGATAGCAAGCCTCCATCACCTTAACAAATTTGGAACTAGAGTGATTCTACATTAAATCATGCATTGCTAGCTCCCTATTTTCAATGTGGTTTCAATGCGCCATGAGTTTACGTATAATACAATAGTGTGCATTATATTCTAAATTTGATCTCATCAGATCAGAAAGTGTCCATTAACAACCCTAACTGAAAGGGTTGTTACTTGAAAAAGGTATTTAGAGATAGGCAACTAACTGAAGGATGGTGGGTTCTGGTGGGTTTAGAAGAAATAGAAATTTCAATGTTAAATCTAGATAACTATAGTTGCAAAGTCGTATGTAACTTTGTCAAGTGTTGATATTTAGATTCCTTTGCTCAAGTAGAATAGGATATTACTATATTGTGGTTGGGTACAAAAGCATCAAAAGGTTGACTCATAAGCATGGCCACAAGAATGCTAAAGCCTACTACCTACCAAAAAATTGCAGCAAGAGCCATACCATCCTTCCTCAAAGTATGAATTATATATGATCTTTGTCATTAAAACATAAATGCAAAAGTTTTGATTTAATGAGGGTTTTCCCTTTTGGATCAGATTTTAAAGTTCATTAACATCATACCCCACCTTGAGTTGGAAAAAAAATGCATATACATTTGGTGTTCTTATTTAACCCTAGAATTTGCTTAAAACAATTACTTTTAAAGAGGTAAAACTACACATTTGGGGATAATTTACTACATGATCACATCAAAAAGACTTAAAAATGTTAAAAAAATAGCATTAGTGATAAATTTACCCAAAAGTAAAAGTAAAATGGTACTAACATCACCAAGGTGATTCTACCATTTCTGTAAACGGCCATAAATCAAGAAATACAATTACAACTCGAACTCTCACATCATACCAATTGAAAGGAATGGATTTGAAGGGGTTTCAGTAGCAAAGTAGTTGCAGGACTTCTAATTTAGCTCATTTCGATTCTAAATGTTTCCATATTGCAGACCTAATATCACAATGAGATCAAGTGAGAGAGCAAGTGACCACTTGATTCCAAGTACACCTACAAAATGAACAATGGAACAAAGGGCATAACTCGTCAATCAGATTTTATTCAAACAGAGCAAGTTAGTGAGAAGTGAGAGATCAGATCTAAAAGCAATAGAGGTATGACCGTATGAGTAGAGATTCGGACTGAAGAAGAATGAAGAAAATGAAGGGAAAAAAAGGAAGAAAGAAAAGTGAGGAGGATTCATACCTGGTGCGGATTCCATTAGCCAATGCACTCTGAGCATAAATGACAATTTTTCGAATGCCCTTACTCAAATGTAGAAAGATCTATACGCTTAAAAAAGACTTGAAGCTTCAAATGGAGCTTTTGAATTTTGGACAAATTTGAGCTTTCTCGAGCTTTTTAGGGTGCCTGTTTTTTCGGCTTCTATCTTTTGGTTGCCAAATGGAAAAGATTGAAACAAGGTCTTCCAAGCTTTAAAATCTTGAAAGACCTCTCAGAAAGACTTGCCAAATGCCCCCCAAGTTTACAAATTTTGACATAAGGTGGGCAAAGTGTATGGAAAGCAAGGGGAATTAGTTCGGCAATGAGTCCATCTTGGGCATCTTCAAGAGGTATAGCGTCACTATGGAAATATGAGATCATGGAAGGAATTGAGGAGTTTGTCGGCAGGTTTACAACATCTTTTAAGTTTCAATAGGTGGTAGATGGATTTGAATTGGTTCTCACAAATATATATGGTCCTAATGGATATAGAGAAAGAGGAGTTGTGGGAGGAACTGGAAATATTAGAGGACTTTGGGGTGGGCCATGGTGCATAGGTGGGGATTTCAATGTAATCTACTTTACAAGGGAGACAAATAATACAAGGCAAAGAACTACTACAATTATGAGGAAGTTTAATGATTTCATTAATACCGTTGATCTAAATGTATTGCCTTTGTTGTACAATAACTTCACATGGTACCTTTAGGTAAAACCTATTTGCTCCAAACTAGATAGATTTTTATTCACTGCAGATTGAATATGATAATAAATAATAACTAGTCGGGACCCATGCGATGCACAAGTTTTATTAAGAAAAATTGAAGAAAGAGCTTTATCACATTTCTAGTTAAGCAGTGCTCAACTAAGTCCAATTCAAGCATTTTTTTTAGGTTATGTTTAGTTTATCTGATCACAATTCAAGTTGCACTCTAGTGAGAGTGGATAATTTCCTGTTTTTCTAGATAAATATGTATTAATTTTTGTATCTTAATGCTAAATTTTTTATTAATTTTTAAAATTTTATGGTTTGTAATTATTTTTAGGTAAAAATATTTTTTGGTTTGTGATTATATTTGAATAAAGTTGGTTAAGGGTAAAATATTTAATGCATTACATCAATATTTTCTATTTCAAATGCTAAGGAAAGCAAAGTATCTAGACATTTTTTTTTCAAAACAATATGGGAGGGTTTTTGTCAAGTTCAAAACATACATAGGGGAGGTTCATAGGATTGTTAGAAAATCTAAGGAGGTTTTTATAATTTTCCCTATTTTTAAATAGAATTGAATATAAGTTGATTTTAAATTAATTTTAATCTATATATAATGTTAATAAATTTTTATTAATCCTTGTTAAATTTAATTAATTATATTATTTTTTATTTTTTAAATGGATTTTAAGTTCATTAGTAAAAATTATTTATAAAATGAATAATTGCTAGATAAATTTGTATTAGTTTTATATTAATTTTAAATGGATATTAGTTTTTAATTTTTCTTATTACTTTTTATTAACTTATTTGTTTTTATTATATTGATAAAAGCATTTGTATCAATAATAATAATTAATAATTATTTTTTATCTTATTTCAGTAGTATAGTAAATTTTTTTACTGTGGTTAATTAATTTTTATTATTTCAAATGGAATATAAATGGATTATAATTTTTATGATGTTTTATTCATTGTTTTCAACTCATCATTGACCCTTTTGATCTAGTCACTAGGTCATGGGTTACAATATGTTTATTTTGGGTAACTTTTTCATGATCTTTGCAACCTCACTATATAAATAAAAAAAAAAAACTCATTTTGTGGTCTCAATTTTCAATTTTCAGGTTTTTCATTTATAAAAAATTAAAAACTAAAATAAAAGGTACATAACCTAAAACAATATATACAAACACATAAAATGTAATTATATTATATCATATTATACATATACAAAAGGTTAGTATGTCATGGTTTGATTTGTCCACCCTAGACAATTTAGCTGTTGGCCCATGACCTAGAGGCAAAAACTATTCAGCCTTTAAGTTGATTTTTAAAACATTGGTTTTATTTGTTGAGTGAATTAAATAATATTTATTCGAAGTATAAATTACTTACTTAATTATTTAGCCTAATGACATATTATTGAATATCTCCATTTGAATATAATTTTTTTATTGATAATTATAATTTAATACAAATATATCTAATGTAAAAATTAGTTAAGTTGAAATGGATATAAATATAGAAAAAGTTAATGAATTTTAGGCAATTTAATGGAGTAATGAGGAGGAGAGAGAATTAATGGCATGAGTTATTGAAGGAGAGTTAATGGCATAATTAATGAAAAGAGATCATTAAAGTAGTTAATGAGAAAGAGGAGTTAATGAGAGGAGATAAAAGTCTTAAAGCTTATTATCCACTTGAGTTATATTATTCAATTTTAAAATTAGAAAAATTCAAAAAGCCCATGAAAAAAAGATAAGTGTTTCACAAAAACAACCAGAAAAAATAATTATAATAGTAAAAAATATTATTAAAATAATCCTAATATACAATCAGATGAATCACAATAGTATTATTTAAGTTAAAATATTGAAAGTGCCATTAATATATGATTATATGTATTATTAGATCAACATGAAATTAATACAAAAAAGCGGATTTAACGTCTAACCTATGACCCATTGACTGTGTCAAAATGTTAAATGGCTAAAGAAATGGATATGGCATTAAATAGAATGGAATGATAAACCAGGATTCATGTAGCCAACACATATAGCTGATATGGGGTTTGGGAATGAGCATGCATCCAATCAAGTGGGTCCCCTATCTAATGAATGCAGTGGATTGGTCACAAGATCCCTCTAAATGGCAGAAATAAGTGGGTTTGTCTAGGAAAACTCCCTACTTGACCAGACTGCTGATTAGTGAAGTTTCCTAGATGTCCCATTTTGATTCCACCCCTAACTACATGCATCTCTCTGTGAAAGAAAGGGGAGAAGAGCAAGAATCAAATAGAGGACAGGCAGTAGGAGTTGATAGGAAGCTAGTTTAAAAATAAAGTTGATAAGCTAGAATATGAGAAGCTTGGGGAATGGAAGGAAGAGATCTTTAATAAAGGAAGTGTTGAGGAAACAAGACCAAACATAGTAATTTTTTTAGGAGTGCAAGTTAACAAATTTTGGCATTAGGTTCTCTAGAAGTGTATGGAAAGCAAGGGGAATTAGTTGGGCAATGTGTCCATCTTTTGGATCTTTAGGATGTATAGTATCACTATCAAGGTTTAAAATGTCAATGTTTGTCGTCCAAATATAAGAAACTTATTGAAAATGTCAAAAATATAGTATGGAAATATTGTAGCAATATAAACATGGTAGAAACATTGTATAATATGCAAAATATAGAATAATATTTTATACAATGATAAAAGAAGCATAGGCACACCTTTTAAATTATTATGTTGCTCCAAATCACTAAAAAACTAAGAAACTAAGGTTATAGACAAAAGAATATGTTCTGAAGTTTCCCTGTAAACTTTAAGACTTAAAGCGTCCTGATAAAATGAGTCAAAACAAAATTTAAACTCATAGAAAATGTAAATGGTTGTAATAAATCAACCAAATAATCTATTACACAAACAAAAACTAAATAACTAATATTTACCTTCATGTTTGAAATGAATATTAAGCTGGCTCATAGTGGTAATCGTGTAAGTTAGGTGACAATAACATTGTTACTCCACATATCAACTTTATTGTCATCAATTTATGTTATAATACTATATCTTGTACTCTGTATAATGCTGGTAGTGTTCACTTGGGAATATGTCGATTTTGGTAAAATTTCATATCGCTACCCATGGCAGTGGAAATGGAAATATGTCATGGAAACTATCTCTTGTACTCCACATAGTGCTCATTGGGGAATTTGTTGATTCCGCTAAAGATTTCGTGTTGCTACCCATGGAAATGGAAATATGTTGTGGAAATATTTGGGAAATTAGGGACAATTTAAACCATTCACTATGGAAGGAATTGAGGAATTTGTTGGTAGTACAGTGTCTATTAAGTTTCAGCAAGTGGTAGATGGATTTAAATGGGTATTGACAAATATATATGGTCCCAATGGGTATAAAGAGAGAGAGTTGTGAGAAGAACTAGGAGAAATTAGAGGACTTTGGGGAGGGCCATGGTGCATGGGTGGGGATTTCAATATAATTAGGTTTACAAAGGAGACAAACAATTTGAGTTAAAGAACTACTACAAGTATGAGGAAGTTTAATGATTTCATTAATACCTTTGAGCTAAAAGAATTGCCCCTGTTGCAAAATAACTTCACATTGTTTATCCTTCAAGCAAACCCTATTTGCTCCAAACTGGATAGATTTTTGTTCACTACAGATTGGATAAGATAATAAATAATAATAACAAAAAATAATTAATAGTAGTAAAAAATATTATTAATATGTAAGTAATTCTAATATATTAGCAGGTAAATTAAAATAGTATTACTTAAGTTAAAATTTGAATTGAAATTAATATTGACAAATGAAAAGCAAATATTGAAAGTACCATTAATATATTATTATATGTATTTTTAGATCAACATGAAAATAATATAAAAAGGGGATCTAATGTCTAACCCATGACCCATTGACTGGGTCAAAAGGTTTGATGGCTAAATAAATGGATATGGCATTAAATAGTATGGAATGATAAAACAGGATTCATGTTGCCAACACATATGGCTAATATGGGCTTTGGGACTGGGCATGCAGCCAATCCAGTAGGTCCCCTATTTGATGAAGGGACTGGATTGATCACAAGATCCCTCTAAATGGCAGAAATAAGTGGAGTTGTCTAGGCAAACTCCCTACTTGACTAGTGATTAGTGAAGATTCCTAGACGACTCATTTTGATTCCACCCCTAACTCCATCCATCTCTTGTGAAGTATAGTTTGTAAGGCAAAAATTTTTAGCATGTTCATTAAAAATTGTAACTTTCTCCTGTGTGGCTAGTTTGCAACTAGTGGCAACTCTGCTCCTGTCCCCCAGTTTATTCTGATAAAGGACTTATAACTGAAGGCCACAGTTCTACACTTTTGATTTTTCCCAATATCTAAAGTCAATCTGTTTTTAATATTTATTGGTCACAATTGACCAAATATAAACTGGTTACTTGCCATTATTTCCATTTGACCTTTAATTTATATGAATATTATGTGTGTCATATTTTGTTTTCCTTTTTTACTTGTTTTGTTCCCTTTCAGATGCTTTGTTTATTATTACTTCCTTAATATTCAAGTACTTTGGGGACTTGATGTTCTGCATTTTTTCTTTCTTCTCCTCTTGAACATGACCTAATACAGTCTTCTTGACCTATCTTGCAGCGTTAGGGCAATTGTTGCCTTAAATCTTCATAATTATGGGAGTGGGAGGAATCCATGGGGTCATCTGAAGCCAGAGTATATGGAAAAGGTATGGTCTTTATCACATGACATGGAAAACTGAATCCTAGTTCCAATGGGCATTCTTAATCATTTTAGAATTAAAAAGTCCTGAGTTTTGGGCTGATAGAACTTGTTTTTATTTACATTGCATAGTTAGGGAGTTATTGGGCCTTAGGCCCACTAGTTTATGTTTTAAGTTAAGAGTGTTTTTTAAGTTCTCAGAAGTAGCTGACTTACCAAGGGCATACATGTCTTTGTACTCTCTTTTATTTATGATTATATAATCTAATGAAAGAGGCAGCCAGACCTAATTCTGAGCTTCTCCCATTCTCTTCTATCTCTCTTCTCTCTCTTTCTCAGCTAAAACCTTTTTCTTCTCTTTCTTTTACAGTTTTTGTATCAAAACAGGTGTCCAAACTTTTCTACTTGGTATCAAAGCAAGTTTAAAGATTTCTTGAGTTGCTCTATCATGCAGCCCTAGATCGGCCGACTACATGATAAGGTAAAGGGCTGATCGAAGACTTCGGGTAAGCCTAGTTTTTGCATTTTTTCGGTGGAATTGCAATCCCTTGTAGCTGGTCTAGGATTTTACACCAAAATTAGGAAGAACTAGAGAAAGGGGAGAGTCTTGATTTAATAGGACTTAAATTTTGACCTAGGAAGCGACACTCTAGTTTTCTAGGGTTCCTTGAGGTTTTCTAAAGGGGGCAGTTTAAGTCCCAGCCTTTTGGAGGTCTCTAGAGGGAATCTTTGGAGGGAGGGGCTTCTAGGGCTCTAAGAGGGTGTTTAAGGTTTCTAAAGGAGATAAATACCTTTCTTTTCATCTCAATTTGATTTCCTAATCTATTCTGGGAGTTATGGAGGCTTGTAGAATTGAAAACAAATTTGCAGGAGAAATGATTAGGAGGAAGAGGTACTGGAGATCTCTTCGAGGCCGGAACCATCACAACAGTCAAGTTGGATGATACAAACTACTTAGAATGGTCACAATCTGAAAAAATGGCCATTGGTGCTCGTGGGAAATTGGGGTATGCCACTAGCGAGAAAAAGAAACCTGAAACTAACCACTCCTAGTGGGTACAGGAGAACTACATGGTGATGACTTGGTTGTGCAATTCCATGTTGCCCCATATAAGTAAGAACTTTTTATGAGCTAATACAGCTAAGGAGATTTGGGATGGAGTAGTAGAAACGTATTCACAAAATGAGAATGTTGCTAGAACCTATCAGTTGAGAAATCAAGTGATTCCTACTAGGCAGGGAGATAAGCCTATTGCTATTTATTTTTTAGCCCTTAAAACCTTATGAAAGGAGATAGGTCATTTGGAGACTATGGTTTGGGAAAGTAGCAAAGATACAACAAATTATTTGAAGCTGGTAGAGAAGAGAATGGCTTTTGAGTTTTTGACTGGACTTAACCCTGAGTATGATATTGCACAACAACATATTCTTTCTCGAGACAGTGTAACTCTCTCTTAGGCATATGCCTTTGTATCTAGAGAGGAGAGTAGGAGGAATGTGATGATGAGGAACCCAAGCCTTGAGCAGTCAGCGATGGTTAGCATAGTGAAACCTAAGCCAAGTAGGGACAAGGGTGGAAATGAACTGAGGAAGGACAAAAATGATCTAATCTGTGACTACTACAAGAAACCCAAGCATACTAGAGATACCTATTGGAAGCTTTACCCACACCTTGTACTGAGTCGGGTCAGAAATAAGAAGGGAAATGCGAACATGGTAGTGACTGGTGATTTATCAGGGCCACCTAATATAACCTCTCTAGAGTATTGCAGCAGCTGCAATGAGGGCAGGATTAGAGAGATATGGGAAGTTTCTGAATTAGAAGGATACGGCCAGTTCTAACTCATTATTAGGTGGGCAACAAAGTGCAGGTGGATCAGGAGGTTGTCATTCTACTTCGTTTGCACACACAAGTAGTTCACATGCCATTGCAAATTATGTATCCACTACAGGTAAGGGGGGACCTCCTTGGACTATAGACTCAGGAGCCTCAGAACATATGACCAATGTTTGAACTACCTTCTCCTCATACCACCTTTGCTCTAGTAAAGAAAGAGTTTCCACAGATAATGGATCACATGTTCCCATTGCTGGGAAAGGGTCTGTCAGGATAACCGATACCATTACCCTACCTTTTGTCCTTCATGTTCCTAGACTGAGCACTAATCTTTTATCTGTTAGTAGCTTGACAAAGAATTTGAATTGTTCAGTAATTTTTTCCCCTAGTCTTTGTGTTTTGTAGGATCTGGAATCAAAGAAGACGATTGGGAGTGCTTGTAAGGTGAATGGAATCTATCTTCTTGATGCACTTCTCAGTCATCAGAGTCATCATGTCAATAGGAGTATTGAGTCAAAGTCAGTGGGTCAGATTATACTTTCGCATAATCGGTTAGGACATTTACCTTTTGCTTATTTGCATTTTTTGTTTCCAAAATTGCTTGAGTCTGTCAATTTGTCCAGTTTGGAGTGTGAGGGGTGTTAACTTGGAAAGTATTATAGACATTCCTTTGAAGCAAGTAATAAAAGATGTTCTTTTGTTTTTGATATTGTTCATATTGATGTGTGGGGGCCATACCATGTTTCCTCTATAGGTGGCTATTGGTATTTTTTTCTGTTTGTGGATGATTATTCTCGATACTCTTGGATATATTTGATGAAATCTCGTGATGAGGTACCGTCTTTGGTTCAACAATCCCATCAGATGGTGCTAACACATTTTGGGGTACGAGTGAAAGTGTTTAGATTAGACAATGCCAGGGAATACTTTGAAAAAAAACCTGGCATCATACCTATTGGAGCATTGAGTTATCCATAAGAGCAGTTGTACATACACTCCACAACAGAATGGTGTAGCAGAAAGGAAGAACAGACATTGTGGAAGTAGAAAGAAGCATGATGTTGAGCTCTATAGTTCTAGTTTGTTTTTGGGGTGATGTCATTCTTACAACTGTTTTCTTAATTAGCCGAGTGCCTTCTCGTGTTCTTGGACATAGCACTCCATTCAGCCTTCTTTTTCCTGAGGGGGAGACATTCCATATTCCTCTAAAGGTGTTTGAATGTATATACTTCGTCCATGTTTTTGGTCCTCAGCACTCAAAGCTGGATCGTAAGGCGAAGAAGTGCGTCTTCCTTGGGTATGCAGGAAATCAAAAGGGGTACTGTTGTTATGATCTAGTCTCCGGGAGTCGGTGTGTTACTATGGATGTCACCTTTTTTGAGTCCATGCCTTTTTTCTTGAGAGGGGTTCTTCTCAAGGGGAGTGTTTTGGAGAAGGAAGTGAGCAATCTATACCACTTCTTATTCTATCTCCTTTGTCTACTCTAGTGTCTAACCTAGCTATCTCACCCACTTTGCCACTTTCATTACATCCTGTCTCTTGGTGCTTTACACAACAACACCTATGACAACACAGGGAGGTTGATTCCACAACAAAGAAACCCATGTCACTCCATATCGGCTCATCGGAGATTCCAAGTTCGACTGACACAGACCCAGGTATGCCTCTTGTTTCCCCTAATGGTTTAGTTCCTATTGATACTACTACACCTGCTCCTAACACCATTGTAGATGACCTTGATCTCCCTATTGCCCTCAGAAAAGGGAAGAGGAAGTGTATTGCTCATTGCATCTCACACTATCTTTCCTACATTGGATTATCCCCTTCCTACCAAGCCTTCCTTTCCTCCCTTGACTCTATGTCTATACCCAGGAGTGTTGGTAAGGCTCTCTCCAAACCTGAGTGGAAGACAGCTATGTAGAGGAAATGAAAGCATTGAGTAAAAATCAAACATGGGAGATTGTGGATTTGCCTAATGGCAAGGAGACAATTGGATGTAGATGGGTTTATATAGTGAAGTACAAGGTTGATGGGAGTATAGAAAGGTACAAGGCGAGGCTGGTTGCAAAAGGGTATATTCAGACTTATGGCATAGATTACTTGGAAACTTTTGCACTAGTGGCAAAGATGAGTTTAGTCTGGATTCTTCTATCACTAGCAGCTACATACTCTTGGCCACTCTTCAACTTGATGTGAAGAATGCCTTTCTCAATGGGGACTTGCAAGAGGAGGTGTTTATGGATCTTCCAATTGGCTTCTACAATAAGGTGGAAAAAGGAAAGGTATGCAGGTTGGTTTAAAGCAATCACCTAGAGCTTGGTTTGACAGGTTTAGAAGTGCATTGTTTGAATTTAGCTATACTCAAACTCAATCTGATCATACTTTTTTGTGAAGAGGAGGGGGTCAGTAGTGTTAGTTTTGATAGTGTATGTGGATGACATTGTATTCATAGGAAATGATCTGAGTGAGATTGATACCTTGAAGAAGAATCTGCACAAAGAGTTTTAAGATTAAGGATCGTGGGGAGCTGAAGTACTTTCTGGGCATTGAAGTGGTAAGGTCCAAGTATGGGATCTTCATCTCATAGAGGAAGTATGTTCTAGATCCACTACAGGAGATAGGAAAACTTGGGGCAAAGGCAGTTGATACACCTATTGATCAAAACCATAGAATAAATGCTTTAGAGGGCGAACTTGTAAAGGATGTTGGAAGATATTAGAGGTTAGTGGGGTGGTCACTATACTTATGTATGACATGACCAGACATCTCTTATGCAATGAGTGTGGTGAGTCAATACATGCATGCCCCACAAGTTCAGTAGTGGGAGGCTATTGACAGGATACTTTCCTATTTAAAGGGACACCCAGGTAGAGGCATATTGTTTGTTGACCATGGATAGTTGAAGTTAGAGGCTTAAACAAATGCTGATTGGGCAGGGTGTCTAGATGGTAGGAGATCTACATCAGGAGTTTGTACTCTTGTTGGAAGTAATTTAGTTTCATGGAAGAGTAAGAAACAGACAGTTGTGGCAAGGTTAAGTGTAGAAGCTAAATGCAAAGCCATGGTACATGGTGTTTCAGAGCTCCTCTGGATCCGTTCCTTGTTAGGGGAGATTGGAGTTGAGGCCGAAGAACCTATGATGGTATATTGTGAAAATTAAATTATCAAAGCCATGGTTTTAATATTCCAAAAACTTCTATTAACATTCTTTAAATAAAATAAAAAAGGAATAAAATAAGAGGGAAAACCAATAGAAATCTTCCCTAGAAGTTTCAGCTTGATAGAGAAAGAGTAGAGAGAGGTATGAGAACTTGGGCTGAAAGCAATAGAGATAGAGAGTCGGTTCATCTCTCTAACAGCCACTCTCTTTTGTTGATTTACTAATTAAATGGCAAGTTACATCTTTGCCCTTAACTAAGAAAAGAGACAGAGAATATAATATAATGTTAAGTAAAATACCACCTATACCCCTGCTGAAGATAAATAGAAAAGAAATAAATAAAAGACACTTCAACTCCCTCAAGTTGGAGCATAAATATCATAGAGCTCCAACTTGTTAGAAATAGAATCCATTCTTGCACAATTTAAACCTTTGGTAAAGAGGTCAGCTAGCTGATCTTCTGACTTCACATAGGTTGTAACTTTTCCACTTGCTACCTTTTCTCTCACAAAATGGCATTCTACTTCTATGTGTTTGGTCTCTTCATGGAATACTGGGTTGGTTGATATGTGGATGGCAGCTTGATTATCACAAAACAACCTCATAGGAGAGGGTATATCTATCCCAATTTCTTATAACAAGTGCTTCAACCACACCAACTCACAAGTAGAATGAGCCATAGCTCTATATTCTACTTGTGGTGGATATCTTGTCTATGTTGGAAGGGTTAGAATCCAAATTATGGATGGCCGAAGCAGGTTTAATGGCTGTCTGAATTTCAAAAATTTTTCTAACCCCACTAGGGAACCGGTTTCCTGAAGATTTTGAAATATGAAATTTCTAGATCGATCTTCCACTGAACCGGACCAGATTTGAAACCGAAATTAAAACTAATTGTACGTGATACAGAGTCCACAAATCGCAGCTCCCAGAGTGGTAATTTACACCCAAAATCAGTCCCAAAAACTGGCCTCCAACTGAAGATGGCGTAGTGAATGAAAAGCCGATTCAGCAACACTATTTTCTGCAAAACTGTTACCCAACTGCCTTTGGTCTACTGAGATTTGTGAGCCTGATAAAAATCAGTTCTTGCAATGACTAGGTCGCGATAGGATATCTAGGAGAGGAAGAGAGAAGAGGAGAGAGCAAGAGAGAAGAAAGTTCTATCTGCTTTCTTCCTCTTAACCCCCTATATGGAGCACTCTCCTAATCTAATTAAGAGATTATCCAAATCTGATTTGAATTCGGACTCTTTTAATATATAAGCATTATCCTCTTAAGAGGATAGGTGCTCCATACCCAGAACCATGCCCAGTTTTGACCCAAATCACATGACGACTTAACTAATCTCATTAGTAATGGGCCTTTGGTCCATTTTCTTCAAAGTCTCACATCCCTAGTTGTTGCATGGCCACTTTGGGCCTGATATTGTATGACGTGGGACCCCACAAAGGTCTCACATAAGTCCATGAGGGTTCGGGGCCAAATTCACTGCTTAGGGTAGTGAACCTCTTAGCCAATTAGCATGGGCTCAGTTTGGGCTTAGGAATGGCAACTGGGCAGGTTCGGGGCAGGGATCATATTCCCTGTCCCCATCCCCGATCCTTGCCAGGGATAACATTTGTCCTCCATCCCCAATCCCCGACAGGGATGGATTCCCCGCGGGAACCCAAATCCCTGAAATGTTTTTAGATAATAGTAATTTTTTGAAAAATAGATTTACTTAAGATAAATAAAAATTTCAAATTATAAATAATGTTTTGAATATGTTTCGATATATAATATAAATAATATAATAATATATATTTAATATAAATAAAATTAATATATAATCGGGGTCAAGCAGGGCGAGGACCTCAATCCCCATCCTCGACCTGATGGGGTTGGGGAAGTTGGGTCCCCGTCAGGGATGGGAAAATTGCCTTCCCTAGATTGGGCCCAACATTTATAGTTAAATGATCGTTGGATTTAGCCACCCTATGAAGAAGACCCAACGATAATGGACTTGTATGGGATAAAGCCCACCAGGTAATTAGCCATGTAATGGTCTTATAGTTAACCTCTTGACCCATAATTATTAGAACACTGCTCACAGGGAAGGACCTCTCCCCTAACTGCAAGATACAATGTTACACTCTCTGCTCAGATGGACCTCGGGATTAAAACCATTTTGCAAACCTTTTTCCATAAAGTATAATATAATAATATATAAATATATTTTGCAAAACCAGATTTGAAACACAAATGAAATCCATTGCCAGCAATTTAGGTTTCCACCAAAGAGTGCAAAGCCCGATATTCACTTTGTTAGACAAAGGGTCGATCTTATCACTATGATCACCCACTCAAGTAATTTGCCAAATTGCCCCAACATGCTCATATATTTTGGCCCATGATGGGTCTCACTAGTTGGCACATCAAAGGCAGCTCAGTCCACTACTTAATGAAGTATCATAATCAAGTCTGGGGTTGTGTGCAACTTTCCAATTTTGCCCATCTATCTCCAAGGTCCAGGGAATAACTGAAAATTGGTCTTGGTTCAGTATTTCTTCCAAACACCCATTACCTGTGCTAGGGGTCTAACCCTAGCAATTGAGACAAGTTGCTCCAACTGTTTGGTAGCACACCAGTGTCAGCCTTATCAAGATAAACTCCCCAAGCCTATCCAATGGCTGAGAACATTCTAAACTAATACGAGTCTCGTAAGTGTCTAGTTTACGGGGTAATACACAAAAAACATACCATTATCAACATGAAACAATAAATGTACCTTATTCATTTACAAATAAATTTTATGTACATCAATTTGATTGAAGCTAAGGGCATACACTGTCTAACAATCTATATTGGACCCTACCTAGTTTGTATCTAAATACCCTTCTAGGGACAACTCACCTCCCTTCTTATATAACAACCCTCGACCAGGAGCACCATTCATGTACCTCAAAACCCTTATAACTGCTTCCCAATGGTTGGTTTTGGGATTTTGCATGAACTAACTAAGCACACCCACACTAAATGAAATGTCTGGTCTCATAATTGTAAGATAAATATGCTTGCCAACTAGTCTCCTGGATCATCCAAGGGCTCCCCCTCACGACTTGGAATCTTCACATTTGAATCAATAGGAGTGTTAACTGGTTTAGCTCCAAATTATTCTATCTCCTCTAGTACGTCTAGAACATACTTACATTGGGAGAGGGAGATGCCAATTTTGGATCTAGCAACTTCAATACCCAAGAAATATTTCAAGTGACCCAAATCCTTAGTCTGAAATTGGTGTTGTAGAAACTGTTTCAACTCCTTAATTCCCTCACTATCACTGCCTATAATGATTATATCATCAACATTAACTACCAAGATAATTTTCCTGGCTGGTGTGTCTCTGTTGAATACTAAATGGTCCACACTACACTGCTTTAAGCTGAACTGTTTTACTACATGTTGAATCTCTCAAACTAAGCTCATGGCAACTATTTTAGCCCATAAATAGCTTTCTTGAGCCAACACACCTTACCTTCCTTCCCCTAAGCAACATACCTTGGTGGTTGCTCTATATACACCTCCTCAAGATCACCATGAAGAAATGCATTCTTAACATCATTCTGAAACAATGCCCAATCAAAATGAGCAGCTAGGGAGATAATAAAATGAACAGAGCCACCTCTTGAAAGTGTGTATCGTAGAGGACCTCAAAGAATTGTTTATCCCACTCTAGCTCCTGCTTATTGTCTGTTGATGCCATTGTCCTTGATACAGCAGGGATTAACTCACAAAAATCACTAACTGAAGTCAGCCACTACACTGCACTTAAACTCACAACTCAACAAACCTTGGGACATTTATAAAGATGGTAATCATCACCAAACAAAACTCCATTCACATAGGAATAGTACCACCCATGTCCATCCTCTTTTTCGAACTACCAATTAGAGGATATTTAAAAACATACCAAACCAACCTTATTCAACTGAGCGTGAGGCATTTAAGCCTCTATGCCTGAGGGTGATCTGTCCACTTACATCACTTTTTCAAGATTTATTATAGGGTTAAATACTTAAAGTGTCCCTATATTTTAGCAAATGGACAATAACTTACCCTACTATTTGAAGAATTACTTAAAGTACCCTTAAGTTTTCTGACAATGGTTATCGTCATTAAATATTGATGGAAAAAAAAAGAAAAATATTAAATTTTCCCTTCATTATTTCTCAAATTTTCAAAATAAAACCCAATTGATGAAACAAGTAGGTGGGTTCCTGCACAAAGTGACTCCTTGTCCCCAACGGAAAAACATGGGTTCGATAGCAATGTCGAAGCTTACTACAAATACATACAAATGGAAATAATAATTGAAAATTTCATGCACAAAGAGGTAAAGAGAGGATTGTTGTGGTACTAATCAAATATAAACAAGCTAATTGTATTATTGAAATACAAATCTTACAACTGGAAGAAGATACACAGGATCGATTTAGTGAATCTCCGTAAAAGCTTATATGAGGTTTTACATTATCCTGCATTGGGTCAGATTCTATATTGAATCTTGTAATCTCTTGAACCACCGTGGTTTTGCCCCTACAAGGGGCCAGCATCACGAGTGTTGTACTTGTTAGAAGAGCACTTACACGGAGAGAAAGACATTGAGATTATTAGAGAGCTAGTCCTCTCCATGGACTACTATCTTAGATTGGAGCTGGTATATTTTGAAAATTTATACTTCCAAACTTCATTTCTCCCTTCTACTATGTTCCCACAATCTAAGAATATACAGATTGTATTAGAAGATGGTATTCACTGAATTTTCTTACCTCAATAACTCATAACATCCAACTCCGTGGTATAGAAAATCGGATTCCATCGATCAATAAAGAACTTCAATAGTTGGGCCCGCATCTCCAAATTCCCCAAATCTCCTGTTTGAACGGTGAATTATAGCTTTGCCTCTGGTGCGTTGTGTTACAAATCATTGAATTGGAATTATCATATGTCCTTGTTCAATCGTTAATATGATGTGCACAGTGGAGTTACAAGTGAGGAAGATGCTGTCGGAGTTTTTTATCATACCGCTAGCTTTAATATGGTGATAGGGTATCCGGTAAATAGATACAAACAAGCTTCATATCTGTATCAAGAAAACTTTTAGTGTTGATTTAGATTTTGAAAATTGAGATGCAGTAGATACAGACAAGCTTCATATCAACACTAAAAAATTGAGGAAGGATGTTTTAAAAATTTATTAAACCAAGCCTTACTTTGTTCCAGCCTGAATAGGACGAAACCCCTCTTTTTCCATGTTAATTTATCCCAGTTCATCTAAGGTTCTTTCATCGGTAAGTTGGGTTTTGTTTTGAAAATTTAAAGAACAATGAAGGGCAAAATCAACCACTAAAGGATAGTTTTGGAATGAAGAAAAATTATATTAGTCATGTGACACCACATGCGAATGGATTGTAACGGTGCACTAATGGTAGGGGAGGATTTTGTCCATTGTCAAAAAACTTAAGGGTCTTCTAAGTAATTTTTCAAACAGAAGGGTAATTTTTTGTCCATTTGCTAAACCATAGGGGTACTTTTAGTATTTAACCCTTTATTATATAAAGAGAAGAAGGAGGAGAGATCAATTTGTAGCGTCCAGAGACAGATTTCTCTATTCAGTCATGTAAACGAGCTCTGATACCATATCCCAGTTCAACATGATAGAACAAAGCATATAGAGGTGGACAGACACTTCATAAGAGAAAGGGTGAAATCTGAAGTATACCTACCATATGTTACATCTGATTTACAGCTAGTTGATGTTCTCACAAAAGAAGTTGCAAGAACTAAGCTTGAACATGATCTACACAAGTTGGCAATGTGTGATATCTACTACCAACGTGAGGGGGAGTGTTGGGATTCAGCAGTTTCTTATGATTTTCTTGTTTATAATCATTAGTTAGTGTTATTGGGCCCAAGGTCCATTAGTTTTTGTTTCTTTGGAGCTGTTTATATGTTATGACAGTAGCCGCCCCATTAAGGGCATTTTAGTCTTTGTAATAATCTTTTTTGAGTATGTAAGATAATGAGTGGGGCCACCACATAATTATTGGCTTCTCCCCATCTCTTCTATTCTTCTCAGTAAGATCTCTCTCTCTCTCTCTCTCTCTCTCTCTTTTCTCATTGTTTTCAAATCAAATTATTGTGTTTTCTTTTCTACTA
Organism: Nelumbo nucifera; assembly: GCF_055504915.1. Classification (NCBI taxonomy): domain Eukaryota; kingdom Viridiplantae; phylum Streptophyta; class Magnoliopsida; order Proteales; family Nelumbonaceae; genus Nelumbo; species Nelumbo nucifera. Next base: position 36,974,206 of record NC_142650.1, read on the forward strand.
AGCCCACCAGTTCTTTTATTTCTTTTAAGTTGTGGTCCCTTCTTGTTATAGCTACCCTTTTACTTTGCTTGATGAAGCACTATCGCCAAGACCGAGGCCGAAACACAAGATGAGGAGAGGGTAAAGGAACACTACAACTGCAAGTAGGAGAAAATGGATTAGGAGTGTTCACATGCATTAGAACAAGAATAGAAAGACAAAAGGGAATCCGATGTTCACTGATATTCTCCCCTTGAAGAGAAGGGCGAGATGACTGAAAGAAAGGTGAGAATTCAAGAGAAGTACCATCTGTAGAGATACAAAAGATTAGTTTATTTGGTCCTAGTTACTTGTTTCTTATTGCTATTATTATTGTCATTATTTTATTTCTTTCTTTCATTATAGGTAGCAATGGTATTATAGTCTCTGTAATGTTTTTTTATTTGATCTCATATAAATAGCAATTAATGGGGCATCAGGAACACAAGATTCTGAGCCCCTTCTCTATTTCTCTTGTATTCTCTCTTCTTCTTCTCCTCTGCTCTTCCTTCTCTTTTCTCTCTTTTCTTTTGCTGATTTCACCTCAAGACCTGATTTGGTTATTAGCTGTCTCAGCCAAGTTGGTAAAGCAGGTCTAGTTTCAATTAGGGTTCTCATGTGGACTTGATCCAGCTGGCTGCATGAGAATTTCCTAGGGCTGGAGTTTACAGAATTTGTTGTCTGATTCTTGGAGGTTATTGGAGAGTTCAGTTGCTGCCCAAGGTGTTGAGTGATCTTGGAGATTGCCCGGCAACTAGGAAGAGTCAAAGAAATCAGGTAGGTTCAAGGTTTAGGGGTTAAATCTGTGATTGGAAGTGGTGCTCAGTGATTTTTGGGCATATTTTTTATTTCTATTAAGATTGATGGCTAGTAGAAGACTGTTGGATTCTTCTAGAGGGAGCAGTTGATTGAATTTGACTTTCTCCAGGGCTGGTTCCAGGGTTTCCTTCAAAATTTGAGCAGTTCCTGATATGCAGCCTTCCTTTTTGATTATTAATTCCTTTCTTTGGGATTCCTAGAAAGTTTTTTGAGGACTGTTACCTATTTTGGGTTGCTGTACAAACGTTTTGAGCTTTGTGAAGGGTGAAGTTGAACTTCTTTTCATGAGGTTGTGATTTCCTTGTGGTGTGTTCATCATGGAGACAGCTGGAAATGAATCTAAGACACATGGGGAAGGACTTGTGGTAGTTAGAAGTGTGTCAATAACTCTTTTCAGATAATCACTGTTAAATTTGATGGAACCAACTACTTAGAGTGGGCTCAATCAGCTATGATGACCATTGGGGGAAGGGGAAAACTAGGATATGTGACCATTGTCGACTGCAAGTACAGTTTGACATTTTCCAGCATCTTTTCTTCTTCTCCTCTTTTCTGCTACTTCGACTACAGTGGTTCAGCTTTCATGGTATCAGAGCATTGAGCACCCTCCTGGTTACTGCCGAAGCCATCTCCTCCTTCTTGCTGTATTTCACTTTTTTTTATCTGGGTTGCTGCTGTGAAACCCTAGGGTTGCAGGAGAACAACACAAGGTTCGACCTAGGGTTTCCCTTGGTTGTAGGGCGCAAGGGAGGTAAGACCCTGAAGCTGGAGTCCTACTAGTTTCTAGTAGTTAGCAGCTATTCGGCTGCTAAGAAGAGGTCTGTATAGGACAGACCTAGTTGAGGACTGATTTCAGCAGTCCTAGTGTTGTCTGTAAGGAGGGGAACTCCCTTTACAGTTGCAGTACTCGAAGTTCAAGTGGAGTCTGCATAGCACAGGTCAGTTACCAGCCCAGAACACCTTTTGCTGCTGTAACAGAACTGCATCAGAACTGCGACAGTCTCGGCAAGTCTGAAACTGTGTTGCGAGCTGTCAGGACCTGCTGAGGTTACTTCGGCTAATCAGAACCTGCATCAGAACTGGTTCAGAAAGACCTTTACAGAACTGTGGCGACTTCAGTTACAGATCATTTCCAGGTCGGTTACTAGCCCTACTCCATCTCTGTGAACTGGTTCAGTTACAGACTTTTCCTTGCTGCTGTACCCGAACTGGTTTAGTCCAAGTGAAGCCTATCTGGTGTGCTATCAGCACTGTGAACTCTGTGACTACTTCGGCCAGCCCTAACCAGAACCACCCAACAGTGTTGTGATCAACTCCTTGACCGAAGTTAGGATGTCATCACTATCCAGTGAAGTTTCCTCTAAAGATAACAGACCTGTTATAAGGTCCTCAAACCTGGAGAACCCTAATCTGCATAGCTCGCAGATTACAAGTGTGCTATTGGATGAGTATAACTTTAGAGAGTGGTCTGTCTCAGCAAGACTGTTCATTACCTCCCGTGAACTCACAGGCTATTTGGATGGAGATAAAAAGGAACCAGAAATCAGCAGCCCTGAATACACTGTGTGGCGCAAGGAAAATGCCACAGTTATGTCTTGGTTGCTGGCCTCCATGACTCCTTGGGTGGCCAGAACTGTTCATCATTTTCCTACAGCCACTAAAATCTGGGAGAAAGTATCTAAGACATATGGCCAAAAGAAGAATAATGCTAGAATCTACAGGCTGAACCAAGACATTGCAGCCCTAAGGCAAGGAGACATGTCTGTGGCAACATACTTTGCAACACTGGAAGGTCTCTGGGAAGAGCTTGACCATCACATGATTTTGGACTGGGAAAATGCCAGGTATAAGGAGAGGCATGACAAGCAGATTGAGGAGGGCAGAGCCTTCAAGCTCCTAGCAGCTTAGACCCTATATATGAAGGTGTAAGGTCACAGATTCTAGGGAGAGATGAATTACCTGAGCTTCATCATGTTTACTACCTGGTGAGGAATGAAGAAGTAAGGAGAAAGGAGATGCAGGTTGACTCCCAGACACAAGCAACAGAACTATCTGGAGAACATTCAGACTTAGTCTCCACTAAGGGAAGCAGATTTTCAGACAAGAAGTCCCTCAAGTGTACCCATTGTGGTGGTGAGAAACACACAAAGGATAAATGTTGGGCCTTGTACCCTCATCTGAAGCCAGCTGCTCTGAGAAAGGAAAAAAGGCAACATAAGGGCCACACAGCAAGTGGGAATCTTGCCACCAACAGTAGTAGTGACATCTCACAGAGTACTCAGCCAGTGTCCTCTTCCACCACAAAGCAGGTTGCTGATTCCTCTGGACCAAGTACCTTGGGCTTTACAGCTAGTGAGGTAGAGGTTCTCAGCCGGGCATTTGCCCGTCTGAACAACAATCCTTTAGCTTCCACCTCTCTTGCCAAATCAGGTACAGCCTTTGCATTTAGTGCAACTAGTTCCATTAATTCTAGCTCTTGGGTGATTGACTCAGGAGCCACTGACCATATGACACATGTCCTCATTATTCTCCTCATATCATTTATTGCCTGGCTAGGATAAGATGAGAGTAGCTGATGGGTCCCTCTCCACCATCTCGGGAAAGGGAGTGGTTGACCAAGCAAGGATCTCTCTCTTAAATCAGTCTTACATGTTCCTAGTCTTACATCAAATTTGTTGTCTGTTTCAAAGCTTACAAGAAATTTGAACTGCAGTATAACTTTTTTTCCCTCTCATTGTGTTTTCCAGGACAGATTGACGAGGAGAACGATTGGGAGTGGTCATGAGTATGAGGGCCTCTACTATTTTGATGCAGATGTCAGTTCAGCACTGTAAGCTTCTGCTACTACTAGTCCAGAAAGTGTGGAGTCAAGAGCTAGGCTGCACTTGTGGCATGCTAGGCTAGGTCATTTGTCTTTTTCTTCTTTAGCAATGTTGTTTCCCGATTTATGTAAGGGCATTCCGAGTCAAAGTTTAGTTTGTGATGTGTGTCAAATGTCAAAACAATGCAGATCAATGTATCCAATTTCTAGTAATGAAGTTCAAGCCCCTTTTGATTTGGTCCATTCTGATGTTTGGGGTCCTTCACCCATTGTCTCCATTGATGGCTTCCGTTATTTTATCAGTTTTATTGACCATTATTCTCGGTGCACTTGGATTTATCTGTTAAAAGGACGTGAAGAAGTTCCACGGATAACTATGATGTTTTGCAAGATGGTTGAAACACAATTTGATAAGAAGATAAAACAATTCTGTTCAGAAAATGCAGCTGAATATTTTGAAAGATCCCTGAACTCATTCATGGAAGACGAAGGCATGTTACATCAATCATCATGTGCTTACACCCCTCAGCAAAATGGAATTGCTGAGCGCAAGAACAGGCACCTAATGGAGACAGCTCGAGCTCTACTTTTCTAGCACAATGTGCCCAAGCAATATTGGTCTCAAGCTGTTCTCACTGCATCATACCTGATAAATCGGATGCCATCTAAGGTACTGGGTATGAAGACCCCTTTCTCTGTGTTGTGTCCCACTCTTCCAGAATTTCCTCTTCCCCCACGGGTTTTTGGATGTACATGCTTCATACATGTGAAGGATCCAAAGAAAACCAAGCTAAATCCTAAGGCTACAAAGGGATTTTTTTTGGGTTACTCTCCTACGCAAAAGGGGTATAAGTGTTATGATCCTGTCTCCAAGAAAAAATATGTCACCAGAGATGTAATCTTTTTTGAGTCTCAACCCTATTTCCAATCTTCTCAGAATCCTCTTCAGGGGGAGACTAGTGGGATAGAAGAGGATTCTCATTCTCCCTCCTTTTTTGTTCCCCTTTCATCACCTTCCACTACTCCTAGCTGTAACATTCCGGGTCGACCTAGTGAGACTCCCGCTGTGCCAGTTACATCTCCAGCTTCAGCTGATGCTCCTGATGATTCCAGCAGGCAAGAGAAAGAGATGCTTACATACAATAGAATGAAGAAGGGCCCTCAACCTCATGATTGCAACCAGTTGGACTCAGATCAATCTGTCTCTGCAATCCAAGGTAATTCTGACTCTCTCAATTTAGATTTGGATCTTCCCATTGCTCTCCGTAAGCTTGTTCGTTCTTGCACCACTCGGCATTCCATAGCTGATTATGTCTCTTACTCACATTTATCACCTGCCTATCATTCCTTTGCGTCTGCTCTTTCCTCTGTATGTGTCCCTTCCAGATATTCAGAGGCGGTATCTGATCCAAGATGGAAAGAAGCCATGATGAAGAGATGAAAGCCCTAATGAAAGCAAGAACGTGGGAATTGGTGGACCTGCCAGAAGGGAAAGGCACTGTTGGGTGCAAGTGGGTATTCACAGTAAAGCATAGGGAAGATGGGTCAATTGAAAGAGACAAGGCCAGACTTGTGGCAAAGGGATTTACACAAAAGGAAGGAATTGACTACAAGGAAACCTTTGCCCCGGTAGCAAAGCTCAACACAATCAGGGTTCTACTGTCATTAGCTGCAAAATTCTCTTGGGAACTTCATCAGTTGGATGTGAAGAATGCTTTCCTTAATGGTGATCTACATGAAGAGGTATTCATGGAACCCTCACCTGGATATAATGTTGGAAAGAAGGTGTGTAAACTAAGGAAAGCATTGTATGGCTTGAAGCAATCTCCCCGGGCATGGTTTGAGAGACTTTGTACGGCCATGAAGAAAGTGGGATACACTCAGAGCAGTGCGGATCATACATTGTTTACAAGGAGACAGGATGAAAAACTTACAGCTCTCATTGTTATGTGGATGATATGGTGATTACTGGAAATGATGTGAAAGAGATGAAGAGGCTGAAGGAGTTCTTAGCTTCAGAATTTGAGATCAAGGACCTGGGAAATCTGAGATATTTTCTCGGGATTGAAGTTGCTAGATCAAGAGAAGGAATCTACATATGTCAACGAAAATATGTGCTAGATCTCCTAGAAGAAACAGGCATGATGGGGTGCAGACCAACAGACACACCAATAGAACTGAACCATGGATTACAAGAATCAATGGGTGAGGAATACTGTGATAAGGAAAGGTACCAAAAATTGGTAGGAAAACTGATATACCTATCCCTCACTCGGCCAGACATTGCCTATGCAGTGCATGTTGTCAGTCAATTCATGCACTCACCAAAGACTCCTCATATGAGAGCAATGGAAAGAATTCTAAGATACTTGAAAACTTGCCCAGGGAAAGGAATTCTATTCAGGAAGAACAGCAGACTTGAAATTGAAGCCTACACTAATGCTGATTGGGCTGGGTCTGTTGGAGACAGAAAGTCAACCTCAGGTTACTGTACATTCTTGGGAGGAAACCTAGTCACATGGCGCAGTAAGAAGCAGAATGTTGTGGCTAGATCAAGTGCAGAAGCAGAATACTGAGCTATGGCACACGGGGTTGCTGAACTCTTATGGCTCAGAACTCTCCTTAATGAGCTTGGTATCAAGACTGAAGGTCCTCTCAAGTTGTATTGTGATAATAAAGCTGCTATCAACATTGCCAATAATTCAGTACAGCATGACAGGACAAAACATATTGAAATTGATCAACACTTTGTAAGAGAGAGAATTGTTTCAGGGGAACTCTGTGTGCCTTATACTCCATCAGAAATGCAAATTGCAGATGTATTAACAAAAGGGTTGGCAACTACAAAGTTCAAGGACATACTTGGCAAGCTAAACATGATTGATATCCATGTTTAGCTTGAGGGGGAGTGTTAGAATGATATGTTAGAAGGCTTGAGTGTGTTTGGCTTATAAGAATTCCTTTTAGCCCATTCTTATGTTAAACTTATCTTGTATCTGGGCCTTTGCTAATGGGCTTAATCTTGTTTATGTCTTAAGTCTTCTGGGTGTCCCATCACTAATCAGGGGTATCCCAGTAAATTCTTGTACTTTGTACTTCACTTATATATAAATAAAGGCATGGTCGACTGCAAGTACAGTTCGACATTTTCCAGCATCTTTTCTTCTTCTCCTCTTTTCTGCTACTTCGACTACAGTGGTTCAGCTTTCAGAAGCCAGCCAAGGAAGACCCATCTCATGCTAAATGGGTTCAAGAAAATTATATGGTAACGAGTTGGTTATGCAATTCTATGCAGCTTCACATTAGTAGGAATTATTTGTAGGTGAAGATAGCTAAGGAGATTTGGGAAAACATGGAAGACATACTCTCAGCCTCTCAATGTTGCTAGAGTTTATAAATTGAACAGTGAAGTAAATAATCTTAAGCAGGGGGAGAAACCTGTATCAGTTTCTTCTCTACTTTGAAACCTTTATGGCATGAGATTGACCACTTAGAGACGATTGAGTGGGAGAGCATGCAGCGACATATAGGAAGTTGATTGAAACAAATAAAGTGTTTGAGTTCCTTGCTGGGCTGAATTCAGAGTTAGAAGCACCAAAATCGATGGCCCAAGTACTAGTAGTAGAAGTTCAAGAATAGTTGGTGTGGTCAAGAGTTATATTGTATTTGGACAAAGTAGGCTGCTAATATTTTTAAGGAGCTTCACTTGTAAAGTCTTCTTTAGAAGCATTATTTGCTCTCTTTTGTTGGGGCCAACATCCCATGCAATTCATAGTACGTATATTTGGAATGTTTCTTATTTCACAATGTTCACATTGACAATTTTGCACTGCCTATTTCCTTTGAAACTTCCTTAGAAGCATCTGATCTCTAATTTACCTCATTTTTCTATAGCTAAGGTTGATCTATCGACTCTCGGTAGTAAGACTTTTATTCATAGCCACTTTCCTACTATCTTCACCCTGGACCAATGCATAGACCTGTCCAGGTAGGCAACTTCTCCCTACTTACAAGCTGTGCATGCACCAACTCAAAATCTGAGTTCAACCCAACAAGAACAGTTCTCGCAACAACAATACATTCCAACTTAAAGAGTTGATGGTGATCTATCTCTTCTCACATCTTTCAAAGAGTAGAAATATTCTGCCAATTTTCCCTCCCCCAATGAAGGTGACCTGTTTTTTGGTATGACTAATAAATCCATGATATATTTTGTTGACGATATGTTTCAACATCTACTGCATCCTAAACTTCTTTAGCAATCTGTTAAAACAAAAACTCTGAATGGCGGATGAAAGAATTTAATTTGGAAACCATGAGAGAAGAAATGGATTGAGAGAGACAAAGAGAGAAAGAGAGAGAGAGAGAGAGAGAAAGTCAAGAAGAAAGAAAATATTTGGAGGCTGGAATAGGTCATTAAACCCCTATTCCTCAATGTATTTCATAAGCAAGAATATGAAATTACAATATCACTCTTGCTTGATTATGTATATCTCTATGCTATTGTACCATGTAGTCCCAACTCCTAATGACTAACAAGGAATTATGTTATTCTGTGTGTAAGTATATTTACATATATGAAATCTTTATACTTTTCAGAGAGGCTTTGTTGAACCCAATATGGATGACGGTCTTCTCGAAATCTTTGGCCTAAAGCAAGGATGGCATGCATCATTTGTTATGGTTGAACTCATCTCTGCAAAACATATTGCCCAGGTACTACTGTTGTTTCAAAATTTTCACTTTGGCACCATAGATCTGATACTAGGTATTCTTAATTTTTCACTAAGTGGTAACATTTACACTATGTTAGTTTTGAAGAAAATGAGAGGAAAGAAAATAAAATAGAAAAGAAAGATAAACTAAACATTAAGAAGAGTAAATAAACATTTTCTCTTAAAAGGGTGGGGCGAATTTTGCTTCCTCTCATTCTACTGTTTTCCTTTGTTTTCTCTACCTTTTAGGGGAGAAAACAAAGAGGTCAAAAAGAAAATTTACCTTTCGATTTTGTCTTAACATTCCTTATTTTTTCTCTTTTGCTTTTCCTTTTCATCAAATCTAGGCTTTTTTTAGATTTTATTTTCCTTTCTTCCATTTCACTGTTTAGCAAAAGAAGTATGGTACTATTTTATGATGCATTGGTTAGAAAAAGAAAAAAGCTGATAAAAAAATTAAGTACAACTAGTGAGTGTTGGAACATATTTCTTTCCTTTTATTAATTGACCTAGGAATTTCATATGTTCAAAATCATCCAAGTATGTATGTGTTACCTCTTACCTAGCTGGAAGTATGGCCTGCAGAGTTTTTGCATTCCACAGTGCACAGAATTGATATCAAACACACCCTTAACATCGAGATAATAGATCAAGTATTGCCAAAAGTTTATGGATTTGCCAAAATTAGTACATCTTAGTAGCAAACCATTATCTTAGCCATTACTTGGTATAATGGTATAATCTGGGGATGACAAGCATGAGAATGTGGGTTCGATTCTGAGGGTGACCACTTTGTTTGAAAAATGCCAAAGTTAGGACTGTACCCAGTCTACCCCTTCCATGACCCCAGATCACTGTGACCAACATTGGGTAATGGCCTTTTATTATCAAACCATTATCTTATAAAGATAATTTATCTGCACATTCCATTTGAAAGCTCCCATTTATTGTAAAGATTTTATTGTTTTATTTATTTCATAAAAAGATGATTTTAATTGTTAAATTTGGTTTTCATTATGAATTCTTTTGAACAAAAAAAAAAGAAATTTACTGCTTTCAGGCTGCTGCAATTAGATTGGAAATTACAAGCGGTGAGTGGAGAAATGCATATATGCAGATGGATGGAGAACCATGGAAACAGCCAATGAACAGGAACTATTCTACACTTGTGGAGATAAGGAGGGAACCGTTTCAATCCCTAATGATCAGTGGAGAGTGATTTCTCTGGATTTTCATTAGCTAGTATTTGCAGCGTAGAGTGTATATCTGGTGTTATAATTTATCTGGAAACCATGTAAAGCAATTAGTCAACCTAGAGCCTGTAATTTATCTTATGTAAAATTATTAGAAATTATATTGGAACAATATTTTTCCAAGTTCATTATTAGTGCATTCTATGTATTTTGTTTCCATTGCACACAGCTGCGGAGCTATCAATGTGGTATGGACTATAGAACAGTATTGGGAAATCAAGAAATAGTATATCTAAAAGAATGAGTTTGGTAGTGATGTAAATATTTTTTGAGGCAAATGGTAGTGATGTAAATATTAAGATGAATGAGTGGTAAAACCAAAAAAGTTTGAGGCAAATGGTAGAAATGAGTTGTGGAGATATAGTGGTAGCCCCAATAGGTCATGAAATGAGGGAAAATAAACTATGATGGTTATCATGTGCAAAAGGGACCATTTATGGCACTAAAAGAAGAAATAATCTGCTCCCAGTTGAAGAGTGAGTCAAAAAGGGTGGGCTGAAGTAGTGAGAAATTATTTGAAGCCCATAATTTAGCCAGGGGTATGTAATTGAGTAGAATGAAATGGAAGAACAAGGATTTACTAACTGAAAGGTAATGTTAAATTGTAAACTAAAATATCTATAAGGCTATAATATCTTGTCAAAAGAGGATGGATTGAATGCACTTTTAATTTACTTTAAGGTGAAAACTGAAAAGGCCATTAATACTATAGGCTTTCCTTTTTATTCTTTTTAGAGAGAGAGAAAGCACTTCTGCTAGGAGTGGTCATTCTTGGTTCGGCTCGGCCCAACCTGCAATTTTTTTCTGGGCTTGGGCCTAGATTTTTTTGTTTAGGCCTGGCCTGGGCCCGCATCAAATCATTACTCATTAGGGAAAGCCCATGTAGGGTCGGGCTTGCGCTTCTAATCTAGGCCTGGGGTGTAAGCTAGGTCAGGCCTGGGCTTGCTTAAAACCCTTATCATTGGTGCTAAGCCTAGCCCATGGTCACCTATCTGCTAGTTGCAAGTCGGGCTGAGTTACGTCAGGTTGAGGTCAATCCTAACCCAACCCAAGCTGTGTAACTCTCAACCCTAATCCAAACCTTAACCCAACCCAAAGTTTTCAAGTTGTGTTGGGCTTAGTTTGGCCCTACTCTACTTCCCTTTGCCAATTGTTTTTATTTTCTAGACTCGAGGGTTAGAGGTAAATTCAATTTTAGTATTATTATATGTACAAGAAGTTAAGGACATAACTACCATTCTTTTGAAAATTTTTGCCTTTAAAATTAAACTTGTTGATATACAATCATACACAGATACATAACAGACATTTATGATGCATAGTCGTGCATATTACCATACATACATACATACACTAAGTACATATATAAATAAATGCTTATAATATTTATACATACAAATATGTAGCTAAGCTAGGTTCGGGTTGGGTTGGGTTGGGTTGCTCAATGCCTCAACCCTAGCCTAACCCAAAATTAGGTCAGGTTCACATTTTTCAACTCTAACCCTAACTTGAACTTCAACGCGACCCACCTTAACCCAACTTTTCCGGGTTGGGTTTGGGCTAGCCCATCCCAAGTTGCAGTCTTGTCATGCAATGCATTTGCATGTATAATGCAAATCCCAAATGCTTGCTTTTCGTAATAATCTCAGAATACCAGTTCATAATATCCATTTCTCATTTGGTGACCTTGTTGGTTCAACTGTGATGCCAAGAAACATGATACCAGAAAAATTTATAACCAATCAATTAACGTCATAAAAGTAGTAACCAATCATTTTCATCAAAACTCATGGGGTTTTGATTGGTCAATATCTATTTGGTATTATATATTTCCGGCATCATAGATTTTTCCTTATCATTTTAGAGTCCAGAATTGCATTCTATCTTTAGCTTTCCAATAGGGAAAACTAGTTCCCTCCCCAGTTGCTCAAGTAACATAAAAGTATGTAAGCTCAAACCAAAGGCACCCAAAGTAAATAATATATATTTTCTTGATATGCACTTACAAGAAGCTGAACTTTGTTGAGTCAAGTACATGGGTGATGGGGTAAGGTTCAAAATATCTATACGATGTAGGTTGAATCATGTCAATTTTCTTTAGGGGTTTAGGCATGGCATAGGTGGAATGGCCCAATTTCAAGGCCATTCCACTTGTGCCTACATGTATCATTTGTTTCGGCCAATACATGATGAGTATTTGCTTTTCCCTGGTTAATTTTAGCATGATTAATTCCCATTAACGCTGCCAACTGATGGTGGCTCAATTGGTTGGATCTCTGATTCATTGTCTCAGATGTAGAGATAGAGATAATGAGGAATGAATTGAAATTTAATTTCTTCTTGTGGTCAACTGATTAGACACACCCTAAATCTGTTTGTTCTCTTTGCTTCACTGACATTGTATCAGAGTAGGTTCGATCCACTTGGCTTTGATGTCAGATTTTGCTCTCATTTTTGGCATCAAGTTGGGTTATCTCTCAACCTTTTTAGACTGGCATATCCTTTCTCTTTGACTGTTCTGATTAAGACATGAAATCTAGATTTTCTGGACTGGGACGCCACTCAAGTTAGGGTCCATTTGATTTGCAGGAATAGGGGTTTGGAATCGGAATCGGAATGGGCTATTCCGATTCCAACTGTTTGGTTGGGCGGATTCGGAATCCCATTCCCATTCCTGCTGGAATGGCATTCCCCCATTTGAGGGAATGGCCATTCCCTGTCCCTCCCTTGGGAATGAAATCCCATTCCTGCTGATTTTAGTTCTCATTCCCATTCCTGTCTGAATCAAACAGATTATGGGAATGGACCATTCAGATTCCGATTCCGACTATGAACCAAATGGACCCTTAGTTTTTTAGGGTTTTCTTTCAAGTGATTAATCTGTTTGCTCTAAAACTCTAGATCTGGTGTCACCCTAGTTTGTTCCTACAACCTTAGAAATTTAGTGAAGATTGGAGTTGATTTGCTAGGGTTTTGATCCCTCCCTTTATTTAGTTCATTTGTGAACTTTCATTTTTTGGACCATGAATAGATTTTTTCTGATTTCTCAGCTTGTTATAGACTATTTTTGTCCTCTTATTTTTTTACTATGGCATCTAAAAGAGGTAATGTTCTTCCTATCAAGTTCAATGGAACCAACTATCTGCCTTAAGGTAGTTCCATTTTTAGTTTTATGTTGAAGATAAGGGGTTGTGGGGCTATATTGGTGGAACCACTACTATTCCTAAAATAACTTATGCAAAAGGATTGTAAATCTAGAAGATTAATAATGCCCAAATTGCATCATAGATTTTGAGCTCAGTCACTATTGATGTTCCCTATGGGGTCTTTGGATAGCCAAGGAGATGTACGAATTTCTAGAAAAAGTTTATCAACAGTCCAGCATCTCACAATAATATATATTCAGACCAAGATATTTTCCTATAGATAAGGTGAAAGGAAAATTTAGGAATACTACGTGGGGTTCATCAATCTTTGGAAAGAGTATGAGTTTATTCACATGAGTGAAATGTTCTTAGCTTGTTGTATTAAAACCTTGAAGGAACATTTTGACAAAAGGAAAGTAATGCACTTTTTGATACATCTCCAACATAAGTATGAGGTAATAAGATCAAACATTTTATGTAAAAACATTGTACCATCACTTGATACTATTTTGGGTGAATTACTCAGGAGCAAATTATGATAATAGCTCAATCAGCTATGAGTGCCAAGAATGGCACAGTATACTGTATTTTTAGCAATAGATAAGTCCAAACCAAAGAATGACTTATCTAGGGTGCAATGTTGCAAATGCAAAGAATGTGGTAATGTGATATCCCATTGTAAGAAGGAAAATACTTGTACTTAGTGCAAGAAATTTGGTCACATTATCACTGAATGTCCCATAAGACCACCTAAAGGAAATCTAGTGGGAAAAAGAGATCACAAGGCTTATCAGACTTCGGTTAAGGGATCAAATGATGCTTCATCTTCCATATCTTAGATCAAGAATGACACTACAAATGTTATGACTAAAGAGAAAATTTGGCAGTTGATGTCCTCGACAATCTCCTCTACACTTTCTGCTTTTCGACTTGTTTAGTAAGTGTGCCTACTATTGTTCTCTTCCTAGTCATCTTTGGATCATTGATCCGATGCTTCCAATCATATGACAGAAACTACATGTGGTCAGTCATCCTATCCTCTTCCCTCTAGCAAATACATTGTTATAGCCAATGGTGAAAAACTTGATATTGTAGGTTGTAATGATCTCACCTTATTTAACTCTTGCACTTCTCCCTTCAAGTTACCACAAACATTATTTATTCCTAGACTTACCACCAATTGAATATGATCATACTGTCACTTTCTCACTTGATGGTTGTTCGATACAAGGCCAAATGCACTAGGGAGGTGAAGGGGAAGGGGCAGGATAGGATGGCTATTTGCTCTGGAATTTCAGAAGAGGCATGCTTCTTTGGCAACTAGTTCTTGTTTACTTTCTACTACTTCTTTGTCTTGTAATAATGATTGGAACATTTGGCATCGTCGTTTAGGCCATCCTTTTGCAAAGAAACTTGACTTATTTTATCTGGATGTTTATCATTATCTTCTTTGTTTACAAGAATATGGATAAGACCTTGCATGTCTTGTTGTTTAAATAAAAACCATGTTTTATCATTTCCTATTTCTTTTACTCATTTTACTGCACTATTTCAGTTATTGCACAATGATGTTTGGTTGTCTCTAGTAATTTGTAGGATGGGTTTTAAATACTTTATAACATTTATTGATGACCATACCTATTATACATGGATATACTTTCTTCAAAATAAATCAGATACATTTGTTATAATTAAATTATTTTATGCCAGAGTTACCACAAAATTTAACGCCACCACTAATACTCTCCATTCAGATTCAAGAGTAGAGTACAGTGATGGAGAGTTTCAAGCCTACCTACAACACCATGGTATACAATCTCAAAAGTCCTGTCTTGGCACTTAACAATATGAACTTGTTGAATGCAAAAAACGGCCATATCCTAAGTATTATTAGAACCTTCCTTGATTTTCATGTTCCAGGAACCTTTTGGGTAGAGGCAGTCAACATTGTTGTACATCTTATCAACCTTCTTCCATCATCTATTCTTGGTAACATATCCCCACATCAGTCCCTATTTAAGACTCCTCCCAACTTATCCATGCTTCATGTGTTTGGTTGCATTTGTTTTGTTCATCTTCCTCCATATGAGCACACTAGGTTGCTTTCTCAGTTTGCTTTATATGCCTTATTGGGGTATAGTCTTGACCATAAAGGAGTTATATGTTATGATCCTTAGTTTTGTCGGACTAGAATATCTTAGAATGTGATATTTCTCAAAAATCTTTCATTTTTTCAACATATCACAAAGTTCTCTACTCCTTCGGTTTCTATTCTTCAACATTTTAGTCTACTTGTACCTCAAAAACACAACCTTCTTCTCACCTATTGCACCAACTCTATTCCTAGAAAAGATTAGCAGCTTCAGCCCCTACGTCCCAACCTCTCCTCCTCCAA
Organism: Nelumbo nucifera; assembly: GCF_055504915.1. NCBI lineage: Eukaryota > Viridiplantae > Streptophyta > Magnoliopsida > Proteales > Nelumbonaceae > Nelumbo > Nelumbo nucifera. Next base: position 36,989,373 of record NC_142650.1, read on the forward strand.
AGCATGGTACCACATCCACCCATACTTCTATAAGTACATCATCCCCTCCTATTCACACATTTATGTTGCTCCACTAGAGTTCTTGGACCACCTAATCGCTATGGTTTTCCCTCAAATCATAGCTCTTTCTCTATTGTTCCATCCACTACAGATATTCCCAGGTCTTACCAGCAAGTTGTACCTCACACTCATTGGAGAGATGCCATGTGTGCTGAAATAGTTGCTCTTCTTGAGAATTACACTTGGGAGTTAGTTCACCCTCTTCTTGATGCCTCAATTATAGGAAGCAGATGGGTGTATTTTGTGAAGTTGAAGTCTAATGGAAGTTTGGACAAATACAAGGCTAGATTAATTGCACAGGGATTCAAGTAAGAATATGGGATAAATTATGAGACATTTGCCCCTATGTCCAAGATGACCACAATTCATCACCTTCTAGCTATCTCTGCAATAAGGAATTGGGTAATTCACCAAATAGATGTAAAGAATGCTTTCTTGCATGGGGCTTTAAAGGAGGTAATGTACATAAAACCTCTTGGCTAGTGTGATGGGCCCCACCTAGTTTGCAGACTCAAGAAATCCCTTTATAGCCTTCAACAAGCCTCTCGTGCCTAATTTAAGAGGTTTTGATATGTGATCACTGATTTTGGATTCATTCAAAGTTCTTTAGATTAGTCTCACTGTACATCACAACATTATCAGGGTATCACACCAGATTGGATTCGAATTTAACTCCATCCAATTGGATTAAAATCTAAATCCAATCATACTATAATATTTATTGATTTTAATATATAAATTTCACATAATTATATTTAAAATTATAAAAAATATACATTTTATATATTATATTATATTATATATGAATTTATATATTTTAAAAATTAAGGATAAAAGACTTCAAACTCCCCTAATTTTCACCTAAATACTAAAACATATTATTTAGGGGTGTAAATGGATCAAATTCGAATTGAATTTGGTAATATCCAAATTCGAATCCGATTAGAAAATTTGATAGCCAAATTCGATTCGATATCTGATAGATATTGAAAATTAATATTCGAATTTGAATTCGATTAAATACTTGAATATTCGAATTTGGTTCAAATTTGACCAATTAATTATTTTAGGTGATTAATAAGTATATAAAATAAATATTTTATTTATATAAAGTATATAAATATATAAATTATTTATATAATTTAATTATTATATATAATATATAAAACATTTAAATAATTCATATATTATATATAAGAATTAAATAATCAGTCAAATTCAGATATTTATCCAATCGAATCAGGTCATATCCAAATTTGAATCCGATTAACTATTCAGTATGAATAAGATATTCGAATTTGACCGATTAAATATTCAAATTATCTAAATTAAATTCAATTATGTGAAATCTCAAATTCAAAATCAAATTTTCAAATACTGTTGACACCTCTAACCTTATTTTTCAAATTGGACTCAGACCTTCCCTATGAGATGACGCAAGCAGATAGCAACCCCCCACTTGTTAACTTTCCGCCCATGTTTGTTGCCATTTGATATCATGGGAGGTCTAACTTTTTTAAATTCTAACTATGCCCCTCCTTTGCTTTGGTGTATATTATGTGAAAAAAAAAAAAAAAAAACTCCCCTTATTGGAAAAAGACAACCATGAATATAGATTCCTAACCGCTAGCATCCAATTCACCACTACAATTGGTGTTTCATCAAGTGGTATTATGTAAAAATCTGGTGTTTGTTACATTGGGATGTCAAACCAATTGCCAACATGTGTTGTGTTTTGAATTTTTTAATATATTTTTGTGTATTTGTGTGAAAAAATTATTTTTGTTTGTTTATTATTGCTGGAAAATATGGTGTTTAGGAGAACGCTTTGCCAAGACTACACGCACTGCCACATGCACACTCCATGCTCACGTGCACTCATCTTGAAGCCCCACTCCCTTGCTCGCACATGCCCGCCCAGACTCCCCCAATACCACTCGTGTGTGCCTTCCCAAAAGTCCCCCACCTCCCATTCGCATGCACCCACCAGGCCACCTCCATCCTGCCCAATGCACCAAGCCAGGCCACCCCACCCCCTTGCCAAGTGACCCCCTCTCCCTAGAGATGTAAGTCAGGTAATGCCGAGCTGTGCTGACTATCTTTGGGATACTTTAGAGGTCTGGCCCGGCATGGATCCAGGTCGGTTTGGACTATGTCATGTCATGCCGCAGATTGGGCCAAGCCATGAGAGGTATAATTTAAAAAAAAAATAAAAAATTTAAAATAAATTAACAAAATTATGAAAAAAAACTTAAAATTTTATTTTATATGAATTTTGATGTATATAATTATTTATATATTCAATAATAAAATGAAATAGTATAATAAAATTGAAAATAAAACTTTATATATATAAAATATATATAACTACATATATGGGTCGTGGCGATACACAGGCCACGGGTGGCACGACTTGCTTGGTCATGTCGACGCATGGGCCTAGAAATCCAAGCCTGGCACGGTCCATCCCATCGTGTTCTCCCCACCTTACACCCTAGCATACTAAACCTATGCTTAAACCCTAAACCTACACCTTACGCCCTAAAATCCTAAAGAGTAGACCCTACACCAATAAGTGTTTTAATGTGATTATTGATTGGATTTAGATTGTAATAGAAGTGTATGATGTATGCATTCAACGAATTTGAGTTGGAACAAGTGATGTGTGTCTTAACAAACTTGGTTTATAATATGTGTTTGATGTTTGTCCTCAATCACATGCCTTCAACTAATTGGATTTTTGACTTTCACCATCCCATATTAATTAATGGGGCAATTTTGAGTCCAAAAACCCTTGTCACTCTCTCTTTAGATTAATTTAAAATTAAAATACTGAAATATGAGTTGTCACGTAGTAAAACAAATTTCCCATGTAAAATATCTGAATAAATTTTTATTTAAGAATTAGTAATCATAACCTCATTTTAATTTGAACTTCTACAACTTGTCACATTGTGGGGAATATTTCACAATTTCATACTAACATATCTTTTCAATTAGAAAAAAAAAAAAATTTCCACGAGTACTACTTTCCAAAAACTCGTTTTGAGGTGTTGCATTGATCTCCAGGTTTAGATCAAGTTATAAAGCAATGCTCCATTTTCAGCTCAAAATCAATTGTTGGTCAGATTAATTACTTTTATAATTTTTTCCCTTCATTATAATCAACACCTTGGGTTTGGAAAAGAAAATTCTCTCTCCCTCTCTCTCTCTGTGTGTTTAGAAACAAGAGTCAAGCAATGATTTGTTCCACTCAGAACCTTGTAGTATTTATAGACTTGGAATTAGTACAATTGTATTAGGACTCTACCAAGAGAGTTAAATACAAAAATGGAAACAACTAATTAAAGATAAACTAGGAAACTTGGGTCAATGGCTTGCAATCTTCTGATATGGTATCCTTATCCTTAACACGCCCCTTCAAGCGAATGGGCATGGACATCACATGAAGCTTGCTAGTCAAAGATGTAAACCGTGAAAGAGTAATGGTTTAGTAAAAAAGCCAGCGATCTGATCTTCAGTAGGCATATATATAAATCACCAAGGCTTTCTTGAGTAATGGAAGTCCACACCTTTATGTGACAGGTGTGAGAAGGAAAGATGGGGTGAGTAGTAAGATATGTAGCACCCACGTTGTCACGGTGAATGATGGGAGGGGAAGGTAAGGAAATACGTAGATCACACAATAATGAGTGAAGCCAAAGTACCTTAGTAGCAGTATTGGCAAGGGATTTGAACTCAGCTTCAGTACTATTACAGACAACTAAGCAAATGAGAGCCAAGAAAATGCAATAACCACTAGTGGAGTGTCTGCCATTGGAGCAACCAGCCCAATCAATGGTGTGCTTGAAGTAACAAAGACTGTTTAATTGTTGTCCAATGAAGAAATTGACACACTTTATTTACTACAAATGTAATATCAAGTGATAGTGATATATTGAAGTGCATTAACAATGCTTTGATGTTGAGATGGGTCTGAGAGTGGTGTATCATTCATTTTAGAAAGCTTCATAGAGGCCACCATGGGCATGCTAAGAGGCTTGACCCCCTCCACACCAACATGATATAGAATATCAGAGATGTAACATCGTTGAGAGAGGTACAGCCCCGAAGAGTTTCGATGCACCTCGATACCTATAAAATAATGCAAGGGCCCAAGGTCCTTCTTTTTGAAGGTTTGAGAGAGAGCCTGGATAAGAGAGGAGACCAAGGATGCATACGAACCAATGAGGATAATATCATCCACGTAGATCAAGAGATAAGCATGATCAGAACCTTGGTGGTAAATAAAGAGGGAGGGATCACACTAAGAAGCACGAAACCTGAGGTCATGTAACTTGGCACTAAGGCGAGAAAACCATGCACAAGGTGCTTGACGAAGACCATAGAGAGCTTTAACAAGCTTGCATACATGAGTGGGGCGATTGACATCCTCAAATACCTATGGTTGTTTTATGCAAATATTTTCTGTGAAGACACCATTTAAAAAGGCATTGTCAACATCCATTTTGCAAAGGTCCCAGCCATGGGTAACTGTTAGAGATGGAGCAATCCGAATGGTTGCTAGTTTGGCAACACGACTAAAGGTATCTGAGAAATCCTTGAGTCACTAACTAGGCTTTATAGCAACTAATTGATCCGTCAGCCCTCCTTTTGACCCTATACACCCACTTAGAGCTTACTATGTTCATAGAAGGATCATGAGGTACCATGGTTTGGTGGTTCAACTGTCTAGGTCGAGCAGTTCGACCCGTGACATTATAAATAAATAAATAAATAACAAAAAAATACCATAGAAATTTAAATAAAATACAAAAAATGCACAGAAAAATATAGGAAAAAGAACAACATATGAAAAAAATAAAAATATCTAAATATAAAAATAATAAAATGCAAAAAATACAAAAAAAATTCCAAAAAATATAGAAAATTTTCCAAAAATAAGAATTAATCAAGGCACAGTGAAGGGGCAAATCTTAATCAGTTAATTGATTGATTCACTTGAATCAAGAGCTCCCTCATCAATCAGTAAAAATAAGGATTAAGGAATTAAGTGACCCCTTTAGAGTCATTTTCTTTCAATCTCAAGTTGTCTCTACAAATCCTACCAAAGAAAAAAATCTCTAGAAAAATTAATTCATGCTTACTAAACAAGCATATATATAGAGGGTTAATGACAACAAATTATACCATTCTAGTAGGTCCAAAGAATTCAAAAAATCAGAAAAAATTATACCTTCAGGGATTTTCCACCGGTGGGCTTGGGCAATCCGCCGTTGCAAGTGCTTGGGTGACTCTTTTTGCTGCTTCAAGTTCACCGGTCGCCGTCGGATGCCAGAGTTGATGGCCGCCGCAGGTGGTAGGGTGTGAGGGTTGAGACTTGAGAGTTGAGAGAACTGAGGAGTGACTGAGTGAGGAGGGAACTCGGGAATCCTAAAGGCTAAACCGAATAAGGGACTGGGATTGGGATTCAAAAATCGTGGGATATAATTGGCATTTTATTTTTTGTTTTTATTTAAAATATTAAACATAAAAATATTAACCCGCAAACTGCTGCCCGGGTCTAATGGTTTAGCGGTTTTTTTGACTTTTCAACATTTTCTTTTCAATTTTCTGGTTTCTAGTAAAACCGGACCTGGATGGCTGACCGGTTACCGGTTTTTCCGGTCCGACCATCCGGTCTGATCCAGTTTTGGAAACCATGTACAATTTTGTATAGGAGCCTGAAATTCATGAGACATGGCTTCAGGCCAATCAGAGTGCAGCCTAAGAGTAGCTGGAGGGTTCAACCTCAAGCGGTGCAGTTGCAACCGACGAAGTGTACGCAAGAGGATGCTTAGTAATAAGAGCAGTCTTGGAATGTTGAGCCACCATAAAATGTGTCACCATTGAGTGAGACCGAGCCGGTGGTGCATCAAGTACAGGAGTGTTATTGAGCAATTCTAGTACAAGGCGAGTGCACATAAGAGCAGAATGATAATAAGAACAGTGTTCAGAAAGTGGTTGCAAGCTTGTATCAGCAAGAAATTGTGAGAAGGAAGACCCATTTTGAGGTGACGACGGGTCAGAAGTAGTGGTGGATGGAGCAACCTGAGCTTGTGATAGAAGTGGTGGTTCGGCAACTGGTTGTAGGAGTACTCCATCAGATTGAGAAGAAACTGTTGGCAAGGAAGAGAAAATACCTGGAAATAATTGCTCATTGAACACAACATGGCTACCGGATTCGAATAAGGGTATATTCGAATTCGATTCGACACTGTTTATATCGGATCCAATCCGTTCGGATCTGATAGGACTCGATCTGAATTCGAATCCTATCGAATCTTCGGATCTGATTTGATCCGAATTGTTTTCTTTAAAAGTTAATAAATTATTAAAAGAAAAAAAAATATACCAATTTAAATAAAGAAAAAACAAAAAATAAAAGTATTTTTTAATTATTTCATCATATTTATACACTTTTATAAAAAATAAATAATATAACAAATTTATAAAAATATAATATAAACAATATATAAATAAAAATCACATATATATATATATATATGTATGTATTATATATATTTATATTTATAAATATATAACACATTGGATCGGATCTTCTCGGACCAAATAGGGGGTTGATCCGATTTCCGATTGGATCATATGATCTGACCAAGGGTGATCAGAATTCGACCAAATAGGATCGGATCGGATCGGATCATGATCCATTTACACCCCTATCGAGTGACACAGGTTTTTCCAGATTTAGGATCATAATACCCATATCCTTTATGAGAACTGTTGTAACCAATAAATATGCACTAGCTGGAACAAAATTCCATCTTTTGCTTGTTGTATGTGAATTGTGAAGAAGCTTCCAAGGACTTTAGGTGATGTAGGACAGGAAGTAAAACGTCCTATAGACTACTACAAAGTTGTTGAAATTGAGGAAGTGGTTAGAGATTCAATACGAATCATAAGAAAATTAGATGAGAGATGAATGGTATTTTTGTCATATAAACGTCTGTTAACAATTTTGGACTAACTTGGATGTTATTGAAAGTTTAGGTAATGCAGTAACACAATTTAAAATTCGGGTATCAACTTCACACTACCCTTAAAGTATACGTTCTAATCTGGCATTTTCCCCAAAAAAATGCTAGCTCGGGCTTCGGGGCGGGCAATGAAACCCTACCTCCATCGCTCATTTGCCCATGCTTTGCTTGTCGTTTGGTGAGCGTATATTGCACGCGCTAGTCGATTCCTCTTGTCTCTTTTGTTCGTTCTCCACTCCTCTCCAGACCTCCGTCCAGGCACCAACGCCCAAACATCTAACCCATTTACTGTTCCAAATGGCCCAGACCTGAGTCTTCCCCTTTATTTTTTATTTTGCCTTCGCTCCGACCACTCTACTCATCTGCTCAACAAGCGATTAGCGATTCCGAGGAGGTAAGGAATAAGGATCGTCATCTTCCTCTCTTTCTCTCATTCTCTGTACAGCTCTTTTGAAGCAGTAGCTACTATCTTTTTAGACTGATTGTCTCTCACGTATACAACTCATTTGTGTTAACTCTGCAGAGAACCATGTGCTTCTTTTTTCCCAATACTCAAAATTTTGTCCTTTGTATATTTTTCCTCTGTTTGGGCATTTAATCAAATACATATTTCAGTAACTTATCATGGATTGTCTTCTATCAGATTACGAAATAGTTGCAGAGAAAGTATTGATGAAAAAATGCTGTGTCCCGACTATTCAAAAAAATATTGTTTTCTTTACTTGTTTGATGATTATTGGATTTGGCATGTAATAAAATTAGCAAACCATGATTCAATGTTGTGAAAATGGTGCTTCAAATTGCGGAATCGATAGAGGGTAGGCCTATATGGATATTTTAACTGTTTAAAACCTTTAATTCTTGTGTTGGTAATTTACTCATAAATGTGCTTACGTCAGGGTTCTGACCTGAATTTAATCTATTACAGTGCAAGGCTTATAGAAGGATGGTTTTTTGTTTGAGATGCTAAATAGCACATTTATTCAATTTGAAGTTCCTTTTCTGCCTCTTTTTCTTTTAGTCGGGATAATTTTTCATTAAGTTTTATGCACTTTGAATATTCCTTCACTGTTTGTTCTGTGCTTTATTTAAAGAAGATAATTCAAATTTGAAAACTTGCATGGGTCTGAAAGAGTTGCTGCAGGAATCTGGTCATCACCATGTTTATGACAAGGGTTTTTGGGAGGACACTGTTTGCTGCTGCCAAGTCTGAAGCTTCTGCTGCTACTGCTGCCGCTGCTGCTTCTGCTAGGATGGTACATAACCCTTTGCAGGAATTCTTTGAGGCAGATAGAAGTCAGGATGATGATCAACCTGTTGTTTATGGTAAATATCCTTTTTCTATCTCTGTTTATTGCATTTCCAGTCATGTTAGTTTTGATTTTCTCGTATCATTTGTGAATGTTAAGTGCAAATTTAGTAATACTCAATACTATTGTGGTCCTCATGTTTACATTATGCCATTCTTTTGGTCCAGACTTAGATATATGTGGACTTAATTATCAATGAAGTCCTTAAGGAATTTTGCTCCTTGCTACCAATATCAGTCTTGTTGGAAAATCCAATTTCTTGGTGATAGAAAGGCAAGTAGATGGAATAGCCTCCTCTATGAAGCCTTGAAGAAGTAAAAGAAGAACCTTGATCCACATGCTTGCTTTACGAGCCTCCACAACACACAAAGTGCTACTTTTCCATTCACACTTCAAGAGTGCAAAAGCACAGATGGTGCTGTTTGAGAGAGACCTTTTTTCTAACTGAGAGAAGAGGAGAGAGAATATATCCATTTTTCAAAATGAGAGTGTGTGGGAGAGAGAGCAAAAGTCGTCACATCAAAAAACATTTAATGAGAGATAACCTCTCACTTATCTTATCAAGGGTCCATTTATCTAAGGACTCTAGCCCATTTTCCCCACTAATTAATAATGTGATACATGTCTCCTATAGAATGAGAATTTTAAACCTCCCAACAACTTGTGTGGCTGTTACATGGCTCGATCATCTAAGTCCAAGTCATCAGCTAGCCCTTGGCAAAAGGATGCCCAACATTATTGATATCAACAATTTCAAAAATAGAAATAGTATTAAGCAAACAAGGAAAGGAGGTGGATGAAGTCTATTTTTTTTTGAAGGATAAAAAGAAAATTCATTAAACGTGAAAAAGCAGTACATTTCAAAATGCTGGTTGTCTAGTTGACAAACCAACACCTTAACAGAAATACACTGTGAAAGAAACAAAATTACAAGGAAGGTGGATGAAGTCTATTTCATCTCAAACTCCAAGGCAAACAACAACCACCGAAGTCTACAGCCCTTCCCTTTCACCTTCTTAGTGTGCCAGTCTTGGATCAAACAGCCATCATGAGAAAAAGAAACAACGTTACCATTTTCAGTAAGTTGGCCAACAAATATCAAATTGGAAGTTAAATTAGGAACAAACAAGGTCTTAGAAAGATGAGAAAGAGAGTTTCAGAAAGTAGATAAAGGAAAGATCATTACAACCAACTATATCTAATTTGTTACCAACTTACCATTAGCTGCAACAGTGTGTTTGTTAAGAGATGAAGGTTTGGAAAACTAACCAGAGAATATTCCCTTGTCATGTGGTTAGTGGAATTGAAATTTATACTCAACAAATGACTAGGAGAAGAAGAATAACACAAAGACTCATCATATAAGCCAATAGCAGAAAATGCAAAGGAAATAACAGAGGATAGAAAAGGCACTTGGAGTCTCTCCCTTAGTAGTAGCAAATAATGACATGACCGAAGTAGACTGATTTAAAGATGTCTTCAGAACTCTCTATGGATGTTTGATAAGCTTGATGGTGATCCTTCTTTTGATTAGACTCTTTAGAGGGATGTGTGGGTAATGCAAATGGCCAAGTTCCTTTGCTTCATAAAATTGACACGAGAAAAAGTCCTTAGTTTTAGATTTATTGGCTAAGAAGGCTGCATCCATACCAGAATATTTCTTATTATCAAGTGAAAATGGAGTAATTTGTCTAGTTTCTTTCCTTAGAATATTTCCAAGTGTCACATCAAGGGTTGGTAACTTGGTATAGTGCCTCTATGAAGAATATTGAATCTTATTGTGTAAAGAATATTGTACTCCTCTCTTTCTTCATTCTTAATAATTTTATTTTCTTTTTTAGTTTTTTTGAAGTCAGCAGAAAATAATTTTATTAAAATGATAAATGAAGTTGATACATTCAATTAACAGGATTGTCCACCCAACTCTAGAACAGAATTACATAGTAGCCCAAAAGAGTTGCTGCCTCAAAACCCCTTGTTTGGCAAGGGCATCAGCCATCCCATTTTCTGTCCTTCTCACCCACTTGAAGTCAACATTAAGGTCCTTTGCAATACTTTAAACTTCCCTAAATGCATGTCTGAGAGTCCAGGATATGTGCTTATCGCAACTTGCCTAGGAGATAAGTAACTTTGAGTCCCCTTCCACCCCACCTGTCTATAGCCCAATTGTTTTGCTAATCTTAGACCCTGCAGCAATGCCATCAATTCAGCTTTTAAAGAATTTTCCCCCGATAGGCCCTGAATATAATGCTAATATCCTGCTTTGGGAGTCCCTGAATACACCTCCTATTCCTTCTATGCTTGTGTTTCCAAAAGAGCTTCCATCAAAGTTTAGTTTTACCCTGTTGCCTTCTGGTGGTTTCCAAACCATCCTTATCCTTTCTTTTACACTACAAGATTGTGCCACCTCAGTCCAGGCTCTTATTATTTCATTTATAGAGAAGTTCTGAAAGCTTTCCAAGGTTTTCACCCAATGTGCATTCTTTATCTTTGTGCTGTCTATTATCTCCCCCAGTGATCTACTCTTCCTCTTAAAGGTTCTTCCATTGCGCTTTCCCAAACAACATAGACTATTTCTACCTTTGCTACTATCCAAATCCTCCCTCTTCTCTTCGGTTTCCTAAAGAAGTTAGAATTGAAGATACCAACTACATCTTGAGGATCCCACTTGTAAACCAAAGAGAAAACAAAACTATTCCCAGATACAGAGCACAAAAGAGTAGGGGATTAATAGGTGGGATAGACTTTCTCCGCTATCCCTGCATAAGAAGCACGTATGAGGAGAAAGGCAAGAGTTAGGCCTTCTTTTCTGCAGCAAATCACAAGTATTGATCTTTCCAAGGAAATTTTCCCAGTAGAAAGCTTGAATCTTAGGAGGAATAGGCTTACTCCAAATCTCTTTCACTGGGAAGTTAATGTCTGAGGAATAGGCAAGGTAAGGTTTCTAAAAAAGGAGGAGCAGGTGAAAAGACTATCAGGAGAGGCTAGCCAAATCCTAGTATCCTCAAAGTTTTGATCCAAGACCACTGTCTCCAAAAGACCAAGCAATTGGATAAGAGAGGCATATTGACTTTCTCTTAGACCATCTGAAGCCTAGGTCCCAATTTACCCCTTGGGGGTAGGTGTTCCTAATCTTCAGGTAGTTTCACCTTTAAGGTTTGAGAGGCCATAAATCTTGAGGAACTGTATTTGGAGTGGAGATTCCTCTAGCCAAAGGTCTTCCCAAAAGCAAACCTTATCACCCCTTCCCACATCAAATCAGATGAAATTGAGAAAAGATGGTATACTTCATGAATAGCTTTCCAAGGGGAGGTGAAGTTGAAAGTGATGAAACCTTTGCATCCCAACCATTTCTTTCCAGCCCATGAATGCTCTTAATTACCTTGTGCCAAAGTCTATCTCTTTCAAAGGGAAATAAATCTCCGCAACCATTTGCCTAGTAATGCAGTATTCCTAAGAACAATGTTCCCTATCCCTAGTCCCGCTTTCTCCTTAGGTTTGGTAACTTGTTCCCATTTAACTAGGTGATCCTTCTTTTCCTCTCTTGATTTCCACAGCAAATCCCTCATATATTTCTTTAATTGCCTTGCAATCCTTTGTTTTTTGAAGATAAAGGAAAAAAATTTTGATAAATGTTAAGGAAAAAAATTATTGAAATAAAAATGAAGATACAAAGTGATAAGCAATCACCTGAGAGAAAGACTAGCCCAAAGAGAAATCCTAGAGGAGGCATAAACAAACCCAAACAAACTGAACCAAAACCAAACTAAATTTAAACCCAACTAGAGAAAACCCCTAAACAGGTGGCAATAGAAGACAACACAAAAAAATGACAACAGAAACCCAGCTTATCCTAGCCAGCCCATTGCCCATAAAATACCCAAGCAAAACACCCAACCCCATAGCGAAAACACCTTAACTCTTCTTCTCAGTTTTTTGAGTATGATCTTCTTGTTGTCTTTTGACTATTCTTTTGGGTTTTTTGATGAGCTTATTAGGCCCAACACCAAATAAACCACCTTTTAACCTCGTGAAAACTTTAGAAACTGGGATCTTCTGTTGAGTTCTGAATCTTCTAACTGCATTTAGAGTTCCCATGGATTCTTCAGACTTCTCTACAGACTTTTGACCCCTATCTGAAACCACCACCCCCTAGACCTCTCCTTCTGGCTCCTTGGTGATCTCCCCGCATCTTTCATTTTTTTTTTATCACTAACCACAGAATTCATTAATTAATGGAGAAAAGTTACAGGGAAGAGGAGCTAAAAATTCTTAACTCCCCAGAATAGAGATACATCTGATTTAACCACTTAGAACCCTACAATTGAGCCCAAAACCCAGAATTTCTAAAAACTCCTTGCCTAGCCAATCCATCAGCAAAGGAATTAGCACTTCTTTTAACCCAAGTACATAGGACTTCCATAATCAACCACTTGAGTTTTCTTTTCTCATTGCTGTAGCTCCACATCTTGGAAGTGTCTTCTTTCAGCCAATCCACAACCACTGCAGAATCTCCTTCTATAACCAGTTTCTTAACTTTAACTTCTTTGGCCCTTTGCACCCCTTCCACTCCCCGCATTTTTCATCAATCGCTTCTATCTCTTGCATTGTTTAATTTCCTTGCAATCCTAGTTGAGCTACGAAAGGTAGACAGGAAGTAAACAGGAAGATTCACAAATGTTGCTTTCATCAAAGTTATTTTGCCTCCCAAAGATTCCTTTTCCATAAGGCTAACTTTTTTTGCAAATCTCTCCACCACTTGCTTCCAGAAAACATCTGATCTTGGGTTCCTTCTAGTGGCATTCCTAGGTAGACTGCAGGCTAGTTCCTTACCTCACAACCCAAATTCAGCACTTCACTAAGAACTTTCCCTTCTTCCATGTTAATTCCTACTACTCCACTTTTCCTCAATTTTACACATTTGAAACCCTCTATCAAATCCTTTAAGATCCTGATTACCTCTGGGTCATCTCCCTCACAAAACAAGATTGGATCATCAACAAATTGGAGATGGGAGACGATAACTTCATTCTTTCCAATTTTCCATCCTCTAATCAACCCTTACAAGTCTGCCTTTACAATCAATCTACTTAACCCCCCCCCCCCCCCCCCCCTTTTGTTAGAGAAAAGGTAAAGTGAAGAGGAAAGGGGATAAAAGGTCTCCTTGCCTAAGCCAAGTCCTCTCTTGGCTAGGAAGAAATCCCTTGCAACTCCATTGATTAGAATTGAGTAGTGTAGTAAGCTAATATAGCCTTTAATCCATAATCTCCATCCGGCTCCAAGACCAACTTTCTCTAGTATTTCTTTAAAAGAAAAGTCCAATCCACTAAGTCATAAGCCTTTTCTAGGTCCAATTTACACACCAATAAAAAACATATATCCTAGGGGGGTGCCTTGTCACCTAGCTGCCTAGGCGATGGATTTTTTTGAGTAAAAAACATATATCCTAGGGTAGTTCCCTAGGTTCCCATAACTATATTTCCTTAATAATTATCCATAATTTTCATAAGAAAAGCATAAACTTCATGTTGAAGTATAGAAAACCAACATTTTCATGAGAAGAAAAATAAGAAAGAAAAGAAAATTAAAAAATATAGGGGCCCAACCCCTATTTCTCTTGTTGTCCTTGCTAATTAGAAAATTTTCTATGGACCTTATTTGTGATACTTCTCTCTTAAGGTCGAAGTTGGAAGGCTTCTGAACTACGTCTTAAGTCTTGGGATGATCTCCACAAACTATGGTATGTTCTATTGAAGGAGAAAAACATGCTTATGACTCAGCGCCAGATGCTTCATGCTCAAAACCTACGGTTTCCTAATCCAGAGCGTCTTCCCAAGGTATATTGCTCTTCCTTTGGTTGTCATTTGGATAGAGTAAGTGGCCATGTTAATCAAAAGTTTCTTTTTTCCTACTCGATAAAAAGGTTATATTTTTAATCTGATGAAAAAGCATTTTTCATATCACTTTTTAAATTCGATATTGGCCCTAAATAATGATGCAGATGCACAGATAAGTGGGTTCTCTGGAAGTTTTTTTCCCCTGAAAAACGAATGCAGAATTAGCATTCAATACATTTATAAAAGATAGCATTTAATACCAAGTGGTTGCTATAGCCTATAGACATCTTTTAGACTCCACATTGTGAAGCCACTGGAACAACTTCAGGTTGCCGGCCACATTTGTTCCTGGCCTTTACAGTTGGTTGTGAGTTGTCACAAGAACCTCTATGTCCCATTCTTGATCCCTTCTCTTCTTCTCTGCCTCTGTTTGACCATCTAGCCCTTGTTGCCATCCCATCACTTACTGTTTTGCCTAAACCCTCTCTTCTAGCTTTTATTGGCCCCATGCCTTCTCTATCCATCATGGATTCACTGCTGCAAGCCTGCAACAGTGCAGCCAAATATTGCTAGTGCTTTCCAAATAAATTGAAAACTTTCCTTTTCAAGGAGGTTTCTGTCCCTTGCAATTTGATTCTAAAAATCAAGGAGGCTGGTGGAGGAAATTTGTACCTAAAAGAGAGTGTATGATATGGTTTTCAGGGTTTTTCAACACAGCTATTGAAGTGAACCATCGGGGTAAGCTTACAAAAGTAAACTTTGGGAAAGTGAGCCAGGGGGTCAAGTTCGGGGTCTGGTTGTGATCAATTTTGGTTGCTTGGGTGTGGCATGGGGTGTTTCAAGTTTTGCTTGGGATTGGTTTGGTATGAAGTGTTTCAAGTTTTGCTTGTTAGGTGTGAATTGTGTCTCCGTTGTTTTTTCTGTTTCTGGGTGATTTCTTATCACCGGTTGTATTCTTCTCTCTCTCCTTAGTTAATAATTTTTTTTTATCTTTAAAAAATAATATATTTTATGCTGTGGAGATACAAAAAGGTAAGGTTCATCACATTTTTGGAAAAAGCAGAAAACAGAGTAGCTGTATACCTGAAAGAAGGAGAGTATGTAGCTGGTGCCTTTTTACTGAAAATCTGCTATATTTGATGGTATATATGGGATGAAAGTGCATGCTGAGATGCCAGAATTGGCATTCTTGACCCAACCAGTGGAGGAAACCCAGGCAGCTCCTTTGTCATCATTATGGGTGGAAGGAGGCTACAATTACAGTTGGAAAGAGATGATGAACATAAAAATTAATGAACGGGAAAGTATTATATAAATAATTAAAGTTGCATTAAATATGTACCGCACATGCTATCACTGTAAATCATTACTACACACACAACCTGATCCAATGAGAGAAGAACCCTCGGTTTTTCACTTGACAAGCAGAAAACATATGATTGAACACTTGGAAGATATCCCTTGCAGTAGGAAACAACTTCTGGTCACTTTGGCGTAATGTTCTCCAACTATAACAGCCTTTCCACAAGGCCCACAAACACAATTCAAATTAAACACAGCAGAAAACTTTCCTTGTATGGTTGATCGAGTCCACTTACATGCTTGATCCCTTCAGACCAATCCAGAAACAGCAAAACTTGGTCTTACAACCAAGGAAGAGAAGAGAGAAGGAAGGCTGAGAGGTGCAATCAGATCAGATCTCCCTTCTGTATTCATTTCCTCAAGCTCTAGAACAGTTTAGTGAAGAAAAGAGAAAAAAGAGAGGAAAACCAGGTCTATATTCTGCTCTGATACCAAGGAGTCTATCAAATTAAACCTAGGAAAGAGGAAAGAAGTCAAGAGAGAGAGAAGAGAAAAGAACAGAAACTTGAAGGAGAAAAACTGTCTTGGGTTAAGTGGTAGCACTCACTGTACCCTTTATATAATTAAAATAATATAATTAGGGATTCTCATGGTTCGGTTAACTGAACCATGGGCCTATTTTTTAAACCGAACTGGTATTACCGGTACTTGAAGAAGAAAAACTGTCTCGGGGTAAGTGGTAGCACTCACTGTACCCTTTATATTTAAAGTAATATAATTAGGGGTTCTCATGGTTCGGTTAACCAAACCATGGACCTATTTTTGAAACCAAATCGGTATTATCGGTTTCTGGAAAACCTGTAAACGAAACTGAACCAAAGCCATCCGGTTGATCGGTTCGGTTCGTTGTTTTTTTATATTTACAATATATATTATAAAAAATATAAATATATAATAAAAACTAGAAATATATAAATATTATATTTTAAATAATGAGTAATATTATATATTATAGATATATTTATATATAATGCATATTTATTAATTTATAATATATAGAAAATATAAAATATATATAAAAAATATAATATTCATAAAATATATAGAAACATATGTATACCGATTGATTCGGTTAACCGCCAGTTTCCTATATTGGATAACCAAAACCTAACCGGTACCTTTGGTTTTTTAAAATACCGAACCGAAACCAAACCGACTAGTTCAGTTAACCAGATTTTCGGTTTGATTTTGGTTGGTTTTTCAGTTCAGTTCGGTTTTTTGGTTTTTCTGGCTCACCCCTAAATGTAATTACAGAGAGGTCCCTGAAATGCATGAAATTACAAGATGTCCCCTGTGCCAATAATACCCTAGAAAAACACCCCTCACAACAAGTTTAAGTGGCTCACTAGAAGTATGAATTTAAACATGGGTGAAGAGATCAGCTAATGGGATGGTGGATACTCTAGCTAAACAAGGGGTGAATAGAAATATTTTGTATTGGGCTCAAATGTAATAATTGAACTGTTACTATAAGGAGGAGTAGCATCTTGTGCCTCTCTATGGGATGCCTGTAAAATTTTCTAGATATTGATTAATAAAATTGACTTATCGAAAAAAAGAACTTCCCCAATGCAGCAGTCCAAGCCAGAAAAGTCACCTTGTATGACACACCTGAGCATCATATATTTGAACTAGGAAAGTTTCCTGCTACTGTTGGGTTCAAATTGCTGAAGAAGGACCTCATAGAGAAAGCAACAGATGACCAGAACTGGTCCATGCCTACACAGCCACACTTCTGTCCTCTTCAGGTGAATGAGATATTACACTCTGTATGCTTTGAATGGCTCAGCCAAGGTTTGAACTTCCCAAGTCCCAACAAGTCATTTCATCTGAACTATGGACTCCACACCACCTCCTCATTGTGCATCTTGAAGCATTCTGCCTTCCATGCTTTCTTATCCTGTACAATTGCATACAAAGAGGGAAAAACCTCTATTAGTTGATGGTACCCTACTAAGGGTCTTTCTGGATCTGACCCTTGACCCATTACCAAATTGGTGTCCGATGCCTTTTTAGGAATTGTTGGCATATGATTTCTGAATGCTTCTTCACACTATGCAACCATATGAAATATTAACCTCTTCTGGATACCATCCCAAGTTTCTTGAACTGTACTTAGCTAAGATAGCATGCCTCCTTAAACTTCCTGTTTCCTTGTTGAGATGTTTAAACTATTTGCCAAGAAGTGTTTTATTTACCCTTTGTAGTTGCCTCACCCCCAAGCTACTTGAGGTTTTTGGGTTCACATACTCTATTCCAACTCATCAGATTAAATTTGAACTCGTCTTTCTATCCCTTCCAAAAGAAACCCCTGATTTTCTCTTCCGATTGTTTGATCACTTTGGTCAGTAAAGGAAAGAGGAGACAAGAAATATGTGGGGAAGGGATGATAGCACACTTCTTACTGCAATGAGTTTCATCTGTTTTGATAAATACCTTAGTCTTCCATGCAGCCAATTCTGCTAAAAAGCAGAAGGCCACATTACATTAATTACAACATCCAACCATAATAAAGGTGGCTAGGGAATATGTTTGGGCAACCTTATCTCAAATTGCTTTTGTTATGGGGAGAAATATTAGTTCTAAGCAATGGCTACACAGAGCTAATAAGCCATGACATTACTTTTAAGTTCTCTTCCTGTGTGTGTGTGTGTGTGTGTGTGTGTGTTGGCATACTCCTCACCCTAAGTTTTCACTTGGCTCCGATCGTGTTTTCACAATGGAAATTTTGATGTTTAAGTCGTCATTAGATGGTTCAGATCCTAAAGTTGCAGCTTCAAGTATTTCTCACTTTGTGATTGGAAGAGCATATGTTCAATGTAACGAGTCCATTGGCCATATCATTGTAATATATAGTGCTGGTAAAAAGACAGTAATACTCCTACAGTGTATATTACGGTGCTACTCAACAGAGTGCAATGTTGAGATCACCAGAGAGGCTGGGATTCATGTTATCTCAAACTTAAGTTTTCTTTGCTAAATTAGACAAACAATATGGGTTGCATTCTTGAATTCAAGTGGCATTAGAAATTTCCTAGCAAAGAAGAAAATAATGAAAGAAAAGAAAATTGTCCTATCCATCAAGTACAAATGCCTCTATCTGTTACAGGAATGAATATATGAGAATATCTCCTAAAGATAATAAAATGCTCTTAGATTTTCAGTATACAAAAGAAAGAAAAGAAAATATGTGGAAATTGATTAGTTTTCCTCTTTTCACTGTCCTAACTTAAGTGAATTCTGCTGCAGCTGTTAAGTTTCTAATCAGAAAATGAGATATTTTAAGGATTGGGTTGGTTGTCATGTTTGACAGTTTAATCTTTGGATTCTTTGTCTGGATTAAGTTCTGGATGTTGGGATATTTTGAAAGAACTGGCTATTTAAAAAAACAAAGTTAAAACAAATACCGATAAAAAAAGGTTCAAACACCAGCACAATCTCTTCTGCAATTATTTCATGCATATTTCCTGTTTCTGTATTTGTGATGTGAGAGTATTTGTAGCTGCAGAACTGTAGGAGTCATGAAATTATTGGGTTAGAAAACAAGTAATTGGTTGCTTTTTCGTATTAGCTTATTCTCAGTAAAACATTTCTCAAATATTTCATGCATCTTTCCATAACCCAACAGTCAAGAACTGCTTGAGGACCCTCAGTTGATGAAGAACTCAGTCACTGGATTTCCATGTATTTGTTGCCCTGTTGGAGTGCTTAGAGGTTATAATCTTCATATGTTAGTGATAATGCTATTTTACAGTGAACATTCTTTGTTGTCTTTATTTGAAGTGCCGTGTATTCTTGACCTAAATGATCAAGAAACCATGTGAACACACAGAAGATTTAACTGAAATTCCTTATTAAATGTTGTGTCACTCAGTTTGGCTTTCTTGGAGTTTCTTAGTGATTATCCATAGAGCTGCTCCTTGATGCCATGTAAACCACCATCATTACAGGAATTCATTTTTGGTAATAGTTAATTATTTCGATTCTTATCAAATTGACAGGTAAGGAAATCAATGTGTCGCATCAAGCATGTGCTCACTGAGAGAGCAATTGAAGAGCCTGATCCTAGGAGATCTGCTGAAATGAAGAGGATGGTAAATGCTTTGTGATGTGTTCCTTACTGCATTTCCTCCAGGTAGGTAAATCGTTTCCTTGAGGTGCAGGCAAAATGATTTTTGATGTACACAATTTTATTAACACCCAGTGATTGGTAGTTCAATTGGTTTAAGGATAAATGAAGCCAGGTTCTACTTTTATGGAAAAAAAAAGGTTGTGGATGCTCGTTGTTAGTGGTTATGTGAGCTGGGACAATTACCATAGGCTGCTTCAATTAAACGTTGTTTTCCTTCTTTCTGCTTATTTGCTTAATAGTTTACAAAGTCCCATTAATTGCCTCTTGAGTTTTGAATTTGTGACTTAAAACACCTTTAGGCTGCATTTGGCATTCCTTATTTTAAGGACTTGTCTCCTTTTTGCAGTTAAAATGCCCCTATCAACACTGAATTTTTAATAGCAAAATGGATATAAGTCCCTAAAATAAGGAATGCCAAATGCAGCCTTAGTCTAATTCCCACTGTATAAAGACATCATAAATAACCATCGACATCATGAATTGTCTTATGGATAGGAGTGTCAATTGGGCCGGATTTGCTCCAATGAGTCCATTACAGATGAATTAGGTCTAACCCAATCCGATGAATACTCTGGACCATTTTTGGACTAGTTCAATTCAGTGCCTGATTGGTTTCAATGTAGATTGGTTCCAACCCAAACCTGGTCCAGTGACACCTGTATTGGGTCAACCGATCCAATATAAATCATAATCCATTATGGATGGACCAGCTCCCATTAAGTCTGGACTGGTCCAATTCAATGTGTATTGGTCTAACCAATCCGTAGAAATTGATTTTGATTTGGACGTTGTCTAACCCAAAACTGGTCCATTAACACCCCTACTTATGGATATCCCATCTGACAAATAATCATTTTCGTCAGCATTCATGTACAGGCTTCTTGTCCCAACAGCAGAAGTGATGATCGCAGAACATTAGACTCATTCAGGACTTCAATGTTTAAACGGGTCTCAACAACCTCGTAGTTGTAGATAGACTCAAATTTTACATCGATATTGGATGCACATCCTGGTATAAATTAAAAAATATATTTTTCTGAATTCAGAACCTAGTTGATGGTAATCACCATAATTCTTTGTGGAGTTTCTATGGAGCAAATTGGAAGAGCTGAACACCCTCTAATGGCATGAATTATTTTTTTCTGATCTGTACCCAAGAGAGAGGCCCGAATTGGAAATTGGATTAAGAAGGCTTTGTTTTTTTTTTTTAATCCAATGAGGTAAAAATTCCATTTTAAATGCTTAGATTACAAATCTAGGAAATACTATCAAGGAGAAAACTGAAAAAATATAAACACTAAGACCAGATTAAACTTTGCAAGTGGCACAAAAAATTCTGAGATGCCAAAAAAGGAGGGCAATTTGCCTCTAATAGAGACTAATCTCAAGTAGGGGTGCTCACGGTTTGGTTAACCAAACTAGTCCTACCGGTTGACCAGTTGCGGTTGTTGACCAACTTGGTTTTTTTATTTTTTATATTTATAACATATATTATAAATAAATAAATATATAATATATAGATAATATGTGAGATATATTAAAAATATTATATATATATATATATATATATATATCGACTCAATTAACTACATTTTTTTGTTCAATTTTTCTTGATTTGGTTTGACTTTTCAGTTTCTTATAAGCACCCCTAGTGTCAACAAGCATGAATCCCTCAACCACAAACTTAGATCAAAACTTCAAAGCATCAATGCGTGGAGTTGAAGGAAACCTAGGCTGTGTTTGGCATTGAGGTTAGGTAGCTTATTAGACGTTTTAAAAAGTCCAATTTAAAATTTTCTCTTTAAAAAGTCTAGTAGTAACACTTGGTAAACATCATTTATCAATCCTCTTTATTTATAAAAAGGAGAATCATGCATATGGCAACATTGGTAAGAAAATTCCTTACTTTCACTTAAATATCAATATTGCCCACATGATTCTATATTTTTCATCACAAAACTATGCACAATGTTATAAAGCAATGATTACCACCAATACACCAATCTTTTTTATTTTTGGGGTCAACCGGTCAAGCTATCCCCCCTCCCCTACCCCGGTCTTGTGCAGGATCTCCTGTTTTATTATAAAAACAAAAATAAATAAATAACATTTCCATTTGTCAATGCTTATCATAATTGTTTATCCTACAAAAAATTAATTTGACAAAAAATACCCCTCTATTAACAAATTGACAAAAAATCAACATACAAGCTACAACAACCAACATGGAGCCAATTGGGCCCGCTAAATATTGAATTGGACAAAATGCCCCTATATTTAACAAAAATAGCCATTATAAATATTTTACCCTAAATGGCCATCAAAGTACGTGACATCGAAGATCAATGCTTTCATAATAATTGTGGACCCTACAAAAATTAACTTGACCATAATACCCTTCAATCAACAAATTGATCGTAATACCCCTACAATGATAAATTGACCAAAATGCCCAATTTTATTGGAGCTGCCTTGATGGTCAAAAGCTATGGGAGGCCACTGGAAATTTTCATTTATAAAAATACCAGTTAACCTCTGAAGAACTCCAGAATACATTTTAAAATCTATCTAAAACTGAAAGATGAACAACTCCTTTCAAAGAATTGCAACACTCAAACTAGTTTAAATAATATCAATCAATCGGATCAATAATCCCTTTACATGGAGAAAAAATGAAAATGAGTCCAAATTATGCTTGGGAACACTCAAAGAAAAGGAAAAGATAAATAAAAGTCAGAAAAAGAAAAAAAAAGTAATAGAAAATACAAATATACTATAATAGGGTACGGTGGAATTAAGATTTCTAGGGGTGGACTGAAGAATAAAAACCCCTTGAAATTAACGGAAGAGAATTTCGCCTCTCCTTTACTTTTATTTTTTATTTTAAATTAATTAAAAAACAAATAACCCCACTTCTTTTGTCCTCATAAATAGAAAAACGAAGAATTGAAGTTGGTATTGGTGACCGACAATTGACTTCCGACAACCGACGACCAACATCCAATTTTATTTTCTAATGGCTTGGCTCTCTGAATCAGATTTAATTTTTAGGATTCTCTGTAATGGTTTGCTCTCTAAATAAATTTTAATTTTTAATCATATTTAGGTTTCTCTGTACAGATTTTATTCTCTAAGACAGCAATTAGGTTTTGCGATTGCAGGCCTAAGTTTGAACAAAAACCAAGTTTCTACAAGAACCCTGTCCCATAATCACCGTAAATAATAAGACCGGATTTGCTCCTTACACCGTCCTCACAGATACATCCTACCATACATCGGGAACATCTCTCATACTTATATATTATTATTTATGGGAAATGTTCCAATGCATGGTGGCATGTGCCTGTGAGGTCGGTGCTTTGTGAGGAGCAGATCAGAATTTGTCAATAACCTAGCTTCAAAAAGATTTTTTACCAGAAAATGAAAGGGTTTGGTATTGATAACCGGGTTGGATTCATGCATCGGTGCTGCTTTATGTTCGATGTCGGATGCCAGTCATCAATTGTCCAGTTGGTCGCCGATGCCGGCTTCAACTCTTCGTTTTTTAGATAGCTTCAAAAACATTTATGACCAAAAAAATGAGAGGGTTTGGTGTTGACAAACCGGATTGATTCAGATGTATGTTCTGCTTTTCATCCGATGTCGGATGTCAACCGTTGGTTGGTAGAAATCAATTGTTGGTAGCCAGCACCAGCTTCAACTCCTCGTTTTTCTATTTACGAAAGCAAAAAATAATGGGGAAGAGAAGTGGAGTTCTTTGTTTTTTTTAATTAATTTGAAATAGAAAATCAAAATAATGGAGAGGGGAGCTTCTCTTCCCTTAATTTCAAACATTAAATGGGTGCATACGTGTTACAACGCGGTTGGTGATCAAACGTGTTGTAAAATGTTGTCTTCAGCTCATCCGAACCCTTAGAAATTATATATTTACTAGTGGGGACATGTGTGATGCATGTGATTTGTTAAGTAAAAGTTAAATAATAGAAACACATAAGAGTATATAATTGTTTTATATTTTTAACTTTTTAAATAATTAATAATTATTTATATTTTATATATTACTTTTAATATTTTTTACAATATAAAAATAACAATAATTAATTTCAGTTAGGGTTGTTCATCAAATTGATGAATCCGATCAACTCGACCCGAGTTGGTCAATTTTCTAGTATTTCCAATCAACTTTGGTTTAATAATTTCCCAACCCAACCAAGTTGGGTTAGTTTCGTTTTGGCCATTTGTAAACCAACCAAAATCGAATGACTTGACCATTATATATATTTTTTATATTTTAAATATAATTTATATTGTTAGTACATAATTCCATGATGAATTTTCTAAAAATATAAAAAATGTTAATAATATGAATGTTATTAAATCTATTAGAATTATTTTTTTTTATTTTTTAATAAATATTTTAAAGTTATTATATAATTTCATTAGAATATTTAAATATTTTTTTAATTCGATCTTCTTTAGATAGATATAGATAAAAAATGGCGGAGAGAGGATAAATAGGAATTAAAGATAGTTTAGGAGAAAAACTCTGTACTAAGTTATAGATAATTTAGGAGATAAATAGGAATTAGAGATAATTTAGGAGAAAGTGGGAAAATAGTGGGGGATGTAGTTTAAGAGATATTTTAGGAGAGGAGATTATTTAGGTTATTGGGAACATGTGTGTTGGGAGAGAGAGAGAGAGAGAGAGAGAGATTTTAGATAATTTTTTTATGGGGAAGGAGAACATTTCATTGGTTGTTTAAAAAATGACATGAAATAAAAAAAGTAAAAAAATAAAAAAAAGGAGAAAATTCATAGACTTCCTTCTTATACACACACACACACACAGAGACCTAGGGGTAGGGATGGCATTTTTCTCCATCCCCACTAAGTACCCGACCTTCCAGATCAGGCGGGGATGGGATGGAGATTTGCTTTAGTGGGGATAGGGTGGGGATGGAATTAATATGAATACTTGATTGGGGATGAGGAGTGAAGTCCACACCCTGCCCCGACCCCGATATATATTAAATATATAATATTATTTATGTTATTTTATAATATTTTAATATTATATATATATCAAATTATATTTAAAATATTACTTGCATTTTAATTTTTTCTTTATAAATGCTTTTCTAAAACAAAATTTTATTTAAAAAAATTTAGGGATTCAAGTCTACGATGGGGAAGTGTCGAGGACCGGGGATGTAGGCTAAAATTTTTTACAGGGATAAATTTTAAACTCGAGGTCGGGATGGGGAGTATAATCCCCACCTTGTACCTACCCATTGTCATTCCTACCCTAGGGGTCATCCTCTAAACCTATAACACCCCTAAAACCCATAAATATAGTTTCATTAATTATGGTGATTATAAATGTAGTATCCAATACTTATGGAAATTATTAAAATTTTCCAATTATTTAGTTGTTTGGAAATTTTATAATTTAAGTTTCACTAAATTAACAAAATCACTAGTTATTGCTAAAAATTATAGTAAATATCAAAATTACTGAAAAATATAAAAAATAAATTTATATTTATTGAAATTAATTATCCACTATATAATTATTGAATTTTTTAATTATTTTTTGATAATATCATTAAATATTAATAAATTGACCAGAATCATTGAAAATATCAATAACTACTTATTACTAAAAATTACTGATAATTTTAATTAATAAATTTGTATTTATTAATATTTTAATTAATTATTATTTTCAGTAATTATTGATTTCAATAATTAATTTTCAAAAAATTCTGAAATTAAATTACCAAAATTAGTAATTTTCAGCAAGTAATTCTTAGTAATTAAACTTTTCAAATTACGAAAATTACAAAAAATATAGTTTAGGTGTTGACCATTTTACTAAATAATATTCAATAATATCAATAATTATTGAAAATATAAAAAATATTTCACAAATTAACTTAATTAATTAATTTACCCACGTTTCTAGTTTGTAGATGGTTTATAATATATATTAACAGGTGTTTTAGGAGGAATTTTAGATGGAAAAGATTGTTTTGGAGAAATTTTTGGAGGGAATTGAGCCAATTGGTAACATGAGAGAGAGAGAGAGAGAGAGAGAGAGAGAGATGGAGTGGAACTATAGTGAAGAAGAGAGGGCTGCCACATGGCAATATAGACTAAAAGGTGTTTTAGGAAGAATTTTAGGTGGAAGAGATAGTTTAGGAGAAATGATAGAGGTTTAAAGAGAGAAGAGAGAAGGGGAAATCGGAGAAGGAAAGGGCTGCTGACATGACACTGGACCTAATCGCTTTATTATATATATATATATATATAGCACTTCTAATTAACAATTCCACAAGTATCACATCAAATACATAAACATCAGCCTTAAATGTAGGGAATAGTTTTGTTGCAAAAGCAATCTCTGGGGCTTTGTATCCAAGCGCTGCTAAATTTAGCATCTCCTTTGCAGTCCCAACAGGTGTCATTAACCGATGGAGATCATAGTCTGTGAGACAAGTAGTAAAATCAGGTAGGACTATGTTTGTTGGATTTAGGTTACCATGAGGCAAACCTCTAGGGATGGCAATTTTCCCCATTTCTCCAATCCTCGTGGGGATTCACCCCGAATGGGGCGGGGATGGGGATGGGAAAATTTTCATCGGGGCGGGGACGGGGAGAGCACTCCCTGCCCTGCGGGGACCCCGATCTCTGCCCTGTGGGATCCCCACTAATATATATGTATATATGTATGCATACGTTATTTATGTGCATACGTTAATATTTTAAAAATATGGCTGAATATGTTTAATCATTTTCAATAGATTGTAAATTCTAGTTATTTCATTTTTAATTTTTTAAATAAAATAAAAAACAAAAACAAAATGGTTAACATTATAAAAAATTATGGAGAATGGGGATCCCCATGGGGACGGGGATGGGGATAACCTTGTCCCCGTTAGCAGGGATGAGAAAGGGGATTTTCGTGGGAATGGTGATGGGGAGAGGCTCCCCGTCCCCACCCCGCCCCGTTGCGATTCCTACAAACCTTCAAGGTGGCTTCAAGGTGTGGTTTTATTTTTTGGCTGAATGATAATGGAGAGTACCTTCAAGGTGTGGTTTCTACAAAGCACATCAATAGAGATTTGTACATGTCAGGGATTTAAGTCTCATTAATGAAGAAAAGATCTTATCAAATATAAACAATAAGTTAAATTTTCCTAAAAAAAATCTCAACTGAAGTCATAAATATAAATATCAAGTAACTTTTCATGCAAGGTGGAGTGATTATTTTATACTCGGGATTTCCTACCCACTCTCAGCCTGCCGTGAATTGGAGTCACACATCTCTATTATAAATTGGAGCCACACATTTCTATTATTTTAACATGTTTAAGAAAAAAGCTGATGCACTTCGATGATAATAGCAAATCCTCCAGCAACAAGGGAGAACAATGAACCACATTCCAGAGGGTCTAATGCCCCATGATATATACGTCAACCTCTTCATATTCCTAGATGAGAAAGTCCTTACTATCTACTCTATAACTTAATATCCACAATTGAAATACAGAGGAGGTGATCGAGATACTCTCTGGAAGGGTTAACAGAACTGTAATTTTTATAAAGAAAGGTGAATTCAAATATAGAGTGGAAGTTGAAAGAAATGCAAGTGAGCTAACATTTTCCCCTTTATCTAGAGAATCAAGTGATCATTTCATTCCCATATTCCCTTGCAACAGCAAAACCACTTTGTGTCCTTATCCACCATTTTCACATCGATCCATCACTTTGAAAAAGTTGATAGGCTCATTAATCAAGTTTTCTCAAGGTCCTTGAGTCCAACTTCACAATGTGCATTAGGTCCCTACTCCTAACTCCTGTATTTGTATTTAATCAGCAAAGTGAGAATTCACTTAAGCTTGATGCCTGTCAAATTGAAGAATCGTCTGTCCAAATAAACAACACAGAAATTTAATAGGCATTAAGAATGGAAAGGAAATTAGATCGATCACAGAGGGCCACAAAAGGCATCAATTCTATTATTTGAATGTTAAGGTTGAATCAAATGTCAAAGTTTCCCATTTTGGAAGTAATTGGAAAAAGTTTTTCTTGGAGAAAAGTAGCTTGAGAACTAAATGCAAACAGAAAATATAATGAGTATAATCTTAATTAATATATTTATATATACATGCAGGCCAAAATAGGTAATTTGCATTGTTATTCCACCATAATCTATCAATAAAAAAAGGTAGATTCACATTGTTAAATGATAATTCAATAATATGAATCAAATGTTAAGAGGCTGTTTAACATTATGACAAAATTAAATAGGCAAACAAATCCAACCAGAGACTATGAGGAAATTAGGAATTAAAAGACTCCAAAAACTAAAGAATGAGAACTGAAGTCAAGCGTTTCTTACCCAAATACCCACAAGGAAATAGCAAGGAGCATTGTACAAATCATCACCCGTTCATTCCTAGTGACAGGACCCAAAATTAGCAGATGTGAGTAGGAAGTTTTCTGTTCGTAGTTAACTTTTTTATAGTAGTAAATGTGCATGTGATAATTTCAGTATCATTGTCTAAACCCATTATCAAAATATAAGTAATGCTTGTGGATTTAAATTTTTTATTTTCATTTCCATTACTACTTATTCATCATGTCTATTTGTGTTTAATATGATAAATGTATGATATTGGTATATGTGCACAATTTTTTGTACTTTTTTAATCTTTTCTCTTTATCAAATTTTTGAGTTTTTATAGTATAATTATGACATCATTTGTTGAACATTTGACTTAAAAGAAAAATGATATCATTTTTGGGCAACTTTAAAATTTCTATTCTATTTTCGTAATTTATTTAGAAAAATAATTCTTGTTTATCATGCTTATCTCGGTTTAATACAATAAATTTATAATATTTGAGATATGTTAACTTTTTGCTATAAGTTTTCATATTTTTTATTTCTAATTTTCTATATATTTTAGTAGTTGTTATTTGAATATGACACCATTGGTTGACCCATTTTACCTAAATAGTTGAACCGTTAGGGGTGCAATAAGTTAGGTGGGTTGGATTGGACTTCAGCTTAACCCAGGCCTAGAGGTGTAAATCAGGTCGTGCCGTCCACGGCCCGGCACGAACTTGGACCGGCTCGGCATGACTCGACACGATCATGCGTGTCATGCTGGGCCTGGAGTTTTAGGTCCACGGGCCGGCATGGCATGGCACGACCGAGCGGGCCATGCCACCCATGGCCCGCGGGCAGGCCCAACATGTTTCATATATATTATTTATATATATTTATATAATATTATATAAATTATAATTATATAATAAGATATAGTATATAATATATTAATAAAATAATTTTTTTTAATTTTATTATACTAATTTATTTAAGTATTGTATACACAAAATTCATATAAAATTAAAATATTAAGTTTTTTGTCATTTTTTTTAAATAAATAGCTTTGGCCCGATGTATAGCCCGACTTAGCACAAGACTCGGCCCATGGGCCAGCTCGACCTGCGGCACGGCATCGGCCTACACGGGCTTGGGCCGTGGGCCGTGCCAGGCTAACCCCCAAATTTTTCATCGGGGAGGGCAGCACGACCCACTTTACACCTTTACCCAGGCCCAACCCTAGAGATGGAGACAAAATACTCCCACAGAGCATATAAAACCTTACACCAAAGGTAGAAAGCCCTACCTCGAAGGCAGAAAACTCTCATAGAGTAGATAGTTGAAAATGCATTGTAAAAGATGCTTGGTAAGCTCTTTATTTGAATCAAGTCCATTTTAACTTTTTTTCGGGTCTAATAAGTAGGTTTAGATGAAATTACCAAATCTCCAAAACTAGATTTAGCTCCTTTTTAACTATAAGGGGGCGTTCTTTTTCGGATTTTGAGAGGGGGGAAAGTTGATCAATGAGATTTGGTTCCCATTGACCAAGAAACCCATGTTCTTTTTTCAAATTTCTATGGGGACCAGGGAAAGTTTATTTTCTTGGGTACCACTTACTAGAGTAACTAGGTAAGTGATACCCATCTCCTAAGTGGGTAAATAACTTTCCCACCTAGGGGGAAAGTTGACTACATTTGAATGGGACAAAAGTGCCCCTTTTAATAATATATTTTTATGGCTAAAATGGTCATTGCTTTATTTACATGAGAAATAAAAGAACATGGGTAAATGCACTTACCCGGGTAAGTGTTTCTCATGAAAAACTTACCTAGGTAACTGCATTTACCTAGATAAGTAACTTACCGAAAAGCGAACATGACCTAAAAAGGAGATAAGGCCTTATTAAACGCACTACCAAATGCAACCTAAATAGTCATGGAAAATTCCATAAACCTTGGTGAAAAAAGTATTCACAAAGTTTACAAGGAAGAAGGAGGCCAAAAACCTCAAAAAAACTTGGGGAGGTTGAGGAGAAGAATTCTTTGGCTTTTACCAAGTGCTGAAGGAGAGAATGTCTCGCTCTAGCTAATCGTTTCTCATAAAAGAGAAGCATGCTTTGAATATCAACTGTAGTCAAATCATCCAAATGAATAGTGGCTAAATGCCCAAAGGCACCATATCCAGGCCCAAGTCCTCCCAACAAATGGTGAATGGAATCCATTTATGGAACATATTTCGCAAGAGGTAGAACAACCTACAACTTGTTCTAACATGAATTCGGATCAGCTAAATGCTTTAGCTATGTAGTTCATGGTTTTCAAAACCAGACTAGAAAAACCGGGAACCGGTCAAGTGACTGGTTCTGTTTTTCCCCAAAACCGGATCTTTCCCAAAAATCGTTGATTTTGGTCAGTAAACCGCTGACTTAGGTGGTTAACCATTCTTTTATTTTTTAATTTTTTTTTATTTTTTGTCAGAATGGGCCAATCGTTTGGTTCGAACGGTCGAACCGTTCGACCTGGAAGCCGGACCCCTGACCGATTCGTTCTCTGGGTCGGTTTTAAAAACCTTGGTGTAGTTAAATACTTTATCATTAGTTTCACATCCTGCTGCATAGCTATTGCGTTCAACTAATCTTATCTCAACTAACACAAGTTTAGTAAGAGAGGATAAAAACCAACTAAAAATGAATTGGTCTTATTCTATCCAGGATGTATAAGTAGGACTGATCTCTTAGGCACTTGAGTTTGGTTTTGTCGAAGAAGAAACACAGCATTTGGAAGGGCATTAGAATGATCCATCCACATATCCATAGATGTGAATTCCGTTCAAGGCAAAGACAAATGGAGCCATCCACAACATTTGAGAAACCTATAAATTGGTGCCCAAATCATGCCAAAATATTTGAGAACTTCATGAAACTTTGTAGGACCATTGCTCATACTATCAGAAGATTGAGAAAAATTTTGGGTCAATGAGTTGGCCTAAGTCAACCCTTAAACCATTTGATTAAAATGAGTTGGCCTAGTTTGATAGGTCAAATCAATCAAACATGCGGATTGCATTAACTTGGTCTGGTTCAAGTTTGCTGTTTTGGATCAGTTTGGTCTGGTTAGGTTGGACCGGTCAAAGTGGTCCGCACATTGGGTCACCCTGTCATAACTCGCCTAATTAACTTGTATCAAATCACTAAGTTAACTCATTGAGTTGATTCCTATGAGATGTCGGAACAACGGTTTGGGAGCGTTGGAGGATTTCCTTACGGAGTGCCTTGAATTGCTCACAAATTTTCATCTTCTCAAGTGACAGGTTGCGCAAAATAGGCCTATTTTGTACATCCCTCTTGGCCATCGACAACCAACCACCCAAAATTTATTGTCAGTGGTCAATAGCCTCAATTGTTACTTCAAAACCGCTAGTCACTGCTTTGGCAATAGGAGTGGATTCGAGCCGAGCTGAGTCGAATAGTATTAGGTTTGAGCTTGGCTCAAGACTATTCTACAAGGCTCGAGTTTAAGCTCGGTTCGAGACAAAACCTTGAGTTTAAGCTCGGCTTGTTTTATATTTTATAAATATTTTATTATAAAAATATTTTATAAAAATAAAAATTATATATATTTTTTATTTTATATTAAAAAAATTAAGAATTATAATAATTAATAATGATAATATTTTTATCATATATTATATATATTAAATATCAAATATATATATATATTCAAGCTGGCTCGCGAGCCTCACGAGCCGAGCTCTAGTAAGCTCGAGCTCGGCTCGTTTAATATTCGAGCCACTGAATTGGGCTCGAGCTCGGCTGAAACCGAGCCGAATCGAGCTTTTCACGAGACGAGCTCAAACAACTCGTGAAAAGCTTGGCTTGTTGCCACCCCTATTTGGCAGTTCACAATAAAATTCTAGTTGTTTTTTTTTTTGAAAAATTGTTTTGACTTACCCAAAATACCATCTTTCTTGCAATAAGAAACATCCCATAACTATCAACATTGCTTTATATTCATTCAAAGATCCAACAAATCATTTTAAACAAAATGAAGATTTTAAACTACTGTTTCTTCTATGAGGTCCCCCTCTCCATCTTTTCTATTATCATACTCCATTCCAAGGTCACCCCTTCTTCTTCTTCTTCTTCTCGTATCTCACATCTTATATCTCACATCTATATCTTACATCTTATATGTCTTATTATTCTTTTTCTTCTCCTGTAACTTTCTTCCAGTTTAGGCATAGAGAGAACCCATCTATTCGACAGACTTACAAAACTATTATATCTCTTTCTAGTGTTTATTTCTATCATCATCAAGCAAAACTCTAAAATTTTGGGAACAATGAACGTAATTACTGTATTGTGTGTAAAACCCTGGGAACAAGGAATGTAATTATAATGCAAAAGTGTAAGACTAACCTGTGTAGTGCATGCTGATCTTTCTTGAAAGAACATAGAATCTAAGTAAGACCAATTCGAGCGAAGGCACGAATCCTCCAAAGTAAAACCTCTAACCATGTCAAGTTGCAACCTTTCTAAGTTGGGAGATATGCCAAGTTTTATGCAAATAAGAAAGTTCAAATTTTGATACTGAAGAGATGCAAGTTATTAGGTGGACTTTGAGAGGGGGAAAGTTGGTCAATGGGATTTTGGTTTCCATTGACCAAGAATCTCATGTTCTTTTTTCAGAATTATGTGGGGACCAAGAAAAAATTGTTTTCTTAGGTAAGTGATACTCATCTCCTAGGTGGGTAAATAATTTTCCCACCTAGGGGGAAAATTGCAAACACTTGAATGGGACAAAAAGTGCCATTTTTAATAATGGATTTTTATGGCTAAAATAGCCATTGCCTTATTTACATGAGAAATAAAAGAACATGGGTAAATGCACTTACCGAGTAAGTGTTTCCTAGGAAAAACTTACCTAGGTAACTGCATTTACCCGGGTAAGTAACTTACCAAAAAGCAAACGGGACCTTAATGGGACACATAATGTAGTTCTTCTTTTTTATGTAGATTGCATAAAATTCTATATTTTCTGATTATTTAGATCGAAAGATGGAAAGTAAAACTACTCTAGTGAATAATGGGTCCCCCCCTCTCTCTCTCTTTCTCTCATCTTATGGGTTTCCATGTGTCTTAAATTGGCATTTTTTTTTCATGAAAAGCACTCGTTTTTTGAAAGTGGACTTATCACTTTTTTTTAAATTAGGTAGATAGGTGTCTAAATTAGAGGGTTTTTCTTAGATTGAAAATATCTACTTATGAGATACTATTTCTTGAAAAATTAGGTTGCCAAGTGTGTGTGAGAGATGTGACCATGACACATCAATAATTGGGGGGAGATTTTCCAATTTCCCAATTTTCATTTCTTTTGTTTCATAATCTTTTCATTTCTACATTTCCAAATTTTCCCTAGCATGAAGGCTAACTTTTCCTCATTGGGTCTAGGATGGGGATTGATAGTGATGCCTGACGAAGGACAAGGACAAGGATGGGGAGTGATTTCCTCGCCTTGTTCCAACCCCGATTATATATATATATATATATATATATATATATATATTAAAATGATATGTAATATTATATTTTAAAAAATTTCCCTTATTTTAAGTAAATCTAGTTTTTTTAAATATTTTTGATTTATAAATTTTGGGTTTTGGGTCATAACGAAGAACCTGTCTCCATCGGGGATTGGAGATGGAGTATGGTCCATGCCCAGTTGCCATTACTAAAATTTTGAACATCTACATTCACAACTAAATATTCCTAATGTATGGCTGTGGTGTCTTGTGGGCATGGTTCAAAGTATTGATATATAACTCTATGTATTAGTACTTTTAAATGATACGTCTTTTATTATTTTTTAATTTTTCTTTTTCAAATTTCAATTTTAAGTATAATTATATATATTATTTAATAAAAAGATAATTCATAAAAACATCTATAAACATGTGTGTTGATACTAAAAGATATGATAATATACACCCATTTAATACTTTGAATCTTGCCTGGCCTAGAGAATCTGGACTATTATCCACTATATCCCTAAAAGGATTGGGTATGGATGGGAATTTTTTCTTTTCCATTGCTCAACTAACGGCTCGATGATCGATTTTCAAGCATTTCCTCTCATAGTCAACAGCCCGTTGCAATTTGAATTTTGGTTAGGGTTGGTTGAGCAAGAAGTTGGTCATTTGCATTTGCAAGGGTTGCATTGAGATTCCAGCCAGCAGAGTCTCTAGCTGTCGTCTTTGACATTTCTAAAAGAATTATTCAGATTTTTAGTGTGGGGTCTAACTCTTAGGTTGGAACTATAGAACGAAAGAAAAAACAAAATAGAAAGGTGGGACCCATTATGTAATTCTAATTACGGCAAGTTGTCGATGGCTTATTAGACCGGAACTGTCACCGAAGACCCCAAGCATTGAGAGCATCCTCCCTTCGTCTTCTCACTGGCGTAAGATAATTGGAAATTTGGAACCAATTAACCACATGGCATAAGATAATTGTAACTAATTAGCCACGTGGCGTAGGATTATTTTCAGTCTTTTACCAGAGTCGTCGTTTATTCTTCTTTCCTAGCTTTTACCAGAATCGTTAGGCTAAAAATCAGATTTTTGTTTTTAATTTTTTGGCTTTTTTATATTTACTTATTTGAACACGCTTGCTTATTATCGATTTTGAGTTATTTTTCAATGTTCTTCGCATTCTGGTCAGCTAGAATTTTCGAATGTTTAATCCGTTACCTCTGTAATTGCGGATTGGTCTTCGATGAAATGGATCTGAAGCCCTAGTTTGGATACTCAGATCTGGTTCTTGGATCATGTAACCTTCTGTTAAGTGCAGTAGAGAGGGTGTTGACACTTGACAGCGGAATTTTGCTTCTTTTGCTCTTGTTGAACCCTAATTCTTAGTTGATCGGTTTCGGACTTAGTTGTGCTTTAGCTGAGGATTCGTAGGGCGAATGGCGTCGGCGAAGTTGTCTAGGTCGAGGGTCCCGGCGGGTAAAGGATCAGCGGCGAATGGACATGCTCTAGAGAACGGCGTGCATCTTGAGGACAAGCTGAACGTGTTCATGATCAATAGTTTTGATCCTGACGGCTATGTTCAATCTAAATGTCAGTCACTGAATGAGAAGGTTTGGTTTCTCTTCCCCGGTTATTACATTGTTATGCTAAATTAGTATCTGTTTTCCGCTTTTTGACATTGCTTGAATAAAGCTTGAATTTTTAGTTTTTAAATGTATTTGATAAGAACTGGGGTCTAAGCATGATATGTCTATATGCTTGATTAAATGATTTGATTTGATTATTATTTCTTTCTGCTGTGTTTGAGGCTCTAAAAAATCAGGAATTGGAAAATGAGGGAGTGATGTTAGGAAGGGTAGGGTAAGAGGTAACATACTTGGGAATTAGTACCGCTGGACCTAGAAGCCAGGGGGAAGAAAGGTGTAGTGAGGAAGAGGAAGACTCAAAAGCAAATTTTGTTTGGAAGTTAGGGTGTAAATTTAAGGATCCGAATGAACTGAAAGCCTTTGCTAGAAAACTGGAAGATTGGGGAAAGTCAAAGAAGAGGAAGTTAAGTGAGGCAGAGAGGTTGAGGTTAGATATCGAAGGTGATAAAGAATTTAGTGGAAGAGGGGAGCGAAGAAGAGGAGGGAAGTAGGAGGGGAAGGTTAAGTGGAAAAAGAGGTTGAGGTTAGATATCAAAGGTGATAATGAATTTAGTGGAAGAGGGGAGCGAAGAAGAGGAGGGAAGTAGGAGGGGAAAGTTAAGTGGAACAAATGAAGATAATAATCTGGAATGTAAGAGGGCTAGGAAGCTCAAGGAAAAGAGCGGTAATCAAAGAGGTGTTGAGGAAAGAAAAGCCGGCAGCAGTTCTAATTCAGGAATCCAAGCTAGCTGAGTTTGATAATAGATGGGCTAGAAGTTTATGGAAGGCTAGAAACATCGATTGGGCGGTGGATGGACTTATTGGAAGCAATGGAAGAGCTGATTGGTAATTTCACTGTTTCTATCAAGTTCTGACAGATTGAGGATGGTTTTGAGTGGGTGCTAACGAATATTTATGGTCCAAATGGGTACATAGAAAGAGAAGAAATGTGGGAAGAATTGAGTGCTTTAAGGGGCTTATGGGAGGGTCCATGGTGCATTGGAGGGGATTTCAACGTGGTTAGATTTATAGAGGAGATTAACAAACAGAGTCAAAGGATAACCACAAGCATGAGAAAATTCAATCTTTTTATAAACTCCATTGAGCTCAAGGATCTCTCTCTCCTCCACCATAGATTCACTTGGTTAAATCTTTAAAGCAAACATATTTGTTCCAGATTAGATAGATTTCTGTTCTCAGTGGACTGGGAGGAACATTGGGGCGGGTTATCATCTAGAGCCCTACCTAGGGTAACATTGGATCATTGGCTGATAACTCTTTGTAAGGAGGAGTTGAGAGGTGTGGGCCCTGCCCCTTTTAGGTTCGAGAATATGTGGTTGAATCATCCAGGATTTACACAAAAAAGTGAAGGAGTGGTGAGAAGGAGAGAGCCCTAGAGTGAGATCGAAAGGAATGCTCTTTCATAGGAAGCTAAAGGCCCTGAAGGCTAGGATTAAAGATTGGAACTTAGGGCAGTTTGGGAGATTAGAAGAAAGAAAACAAGAGATTGTGGCTGGAATTGAAGAGGTGGGTGTCAGAGAGTTCTAGGGTCTATTGGAAGAGGAAGATAGGGGTGTTAAGGGGGTCGCTCATGAGACAATTGGAGGACATTTTGCTAAAGGAGGAGATTAGTAGGAGACAAAAATCGAGAGTTCAATGGCTTCAAGAGGGAGATATGAATACAAAGTATTTTCATGCTATGGCTAATGCAAGAAAAAGAAAGAATTTTATCTCCAAGTTGGAGATAGATGGTGAGGTCATATGTCAGCAGGGAGCAATTGCAAGGGCCTTTGTGGAACATTTTAAATCAATTTATAGAAGGCCATTAGATGAAAATCTATGGGCTGATGGTTTGGATTGGCCTAGCCTTTCGGGAGACCAAAAGTTTTGGTTGGAAAGACCTTTTGAGGAGGAGATAAAGAAGGCGGTGTTTTCTTTGGATAGAGCCAAAGCACCAGGGCCAAATGGTTTCACAATGGCTTTCTATCAAAACTGTTGGGAAGTGCTAAAAGAGGATCTAATGGGGGCTTTCAATGAGTTCTTTGAAAGGGGGATAATAAATCCAGGTGCGAACTCCACATTTATTGCCTTGATTCCTAAAAGAAGTGGAGCTAGTCACCCAAAAGACTTTAGACCCATCAGCTTGGTGAACAACTTGTACAAAATTCTAGCTAAGGTCTTGGCTCTAATAATCCGAGAAGTCCTCCCCTCCCTTATAACTTCCAATCAAGGGTCTTTTGTCCAAGATAGGCAAATCACTTATCAAATCTTAATTGCCAATGAATGTGTTGAGGAAATAAAGAGATCAAAGGAAAAAAGATTAATCTGCAAGTTGGACTTGGAAAAAGCCTATGACTTAGTTGATTGGACTTTCTTAATTGAGGTTTTAAGGCAATGTGGGTTTGGTGAGAGATGGTGCAAATGGATTTGGGGGTGCTTAAGATCTTGTCACTACTTTATCTTAGTTAATGGCACAATGGCGGATTTCTTTCCAGCTAAACATGGGTTAAGACAAGGAGATCCTTTCTCCCCTTTTCTTTTCACACTTATAGCTGATGTTCTAAGCAGAATTATCCTAAGGGCTGATCAGCGAGGGTTGTTGAGAGGGTGGAGAGTAGGAAGAGAGGGTGTGCCTATTACTCATTTACAGTTTGCAGATGATGCCATTCTTTTTTGTGAAGGAACTGAGTTGGAATGGGTAAGGAACATGAAGCTTTTAGTGCAGCTCTTTGAAAGGATGTCAAACCTTAGGATCAATTTTGAGAAAAGTTGCGTAGTGGGAGTAAATATGGGAGAAGGGGAATTGGTAGAATATGTAGAGATTTTAGGTTGTAGTGTTGGATTGTGGCCTTTGACCTATCTAAGTTTGCCCCTTGGAGCTAACCCAAAAGAAGTTGGTTTCTGGAATCCAGTCTTAGAAAAATTCTCTAAACAGTTAGCTGGTTGGAAGAAAGGGTATTTGTCGTTATGGGGCAGGATTACAATGATAAGCTCAACACTAGCCAACTTACCTGCCTACTATTTGTCACTTTTTAAGGTTCCAGTCAGTGTTTGCAAAAGCTCAGAGAAGATGATGTTATTGATCATCTGAATTTCTTCCTTTCATTATTGCACATCCACATTTTCACTCCATCATCCTGTAGCCAGTTGATCACCAATTTTGAGTCTCCCTCCACACTTAGTTTGTTGATGTGCAGAGTTTTCGCCCTTTGTATGCTTTCCATTACAGCCATGACTTCTGCCCTCAATGGGTCTCCTTCCCCTGCCAGCCCAGAATATAGTGCAATAATTCTGCCCCTTTCATCTCCAATGCCGGAGGGACCTGTACTTACCATTTTCTTCTCAGATAATAAAATTGATGTTATTGATCAAAAAAAAAAAAAAAAACCTAGGACTTCCTCCCAGAGGTAAACCCAAATTTATAATCTGCATTGAACCACTGAGCTGCCCAAAACCTCAGGATACCTCCTTATCCTCCTGATCTCTGATATTGCCCCCCCCACCCCATCCCCATAGTAAGATAATGTCATCTACAAAATTATAGATGGATGATTTGCAAATTGCAATCTCTCCCTACCCATCTGCCATCCTTTGAATAAACTGCACCTTTTATCTCTCAAAATTATCCCTTTAAAAACAATAAGGGTGAATAAGGACAAATAAAGGGTGTCTTCTTGTCTTAAACCCCTTTTTACTTGAAAGAAATCCTTCACACTCTATTAACTAAAACCGAGTAATGGCATGTGCTACCCCTCAATTCAAAGTTTCTGTTTTCCCCAAAACCACACTTCATGATCTCATCCAAAAAGGACAACTCCACTTTGTCATAAGCCTTCTCAAAATCTAGTTTGCATTACCCAACCTCTATGCCCTTTGATCATCCATACATTCTTTAGCAATTAAAACTTGATCAACAATTTGTTTTCCTTGCATAAAGGCCCCTTGAAATTGTGTGGTGATGGAGGGTTGCATTTCTTTCAGCCTTAATGATGGAACTTTAGAAATTATTTTATAGATAATCCCTACTAAACTAATTAGCCTATAGTCCTTGGGGTGACAAGCATCTGACTTCTTTGGCACTAGGTCTATAAAGGTTGCATTAACTCCTGGGTTTATGATTCCTCTTTCATGTCTTGAAAAATCTCTAACAAGTTAATCTTATGTGCACTCATAAAAAAAACATTCATCTTACGTACCTCCAATGTTAAAGAATGATTTTTTTTTTAACTTAACTTGATAGTCACATTTGTACTGAGGTTGTTCCTATAGACTCTTTCTAAAATGGCTAAATCATTGGATCTATGCTTCTTAGGTGGAGAGGACTTGGAGTTAGCTCAGTCATTTCTCAGTGAACTGAAAGTTACATATAGAGAGGCGATTATTATTGAGGAGGTTCTGTTCTTGTATAATGATTCTGTTAAGGAGCCTAAAAGTATTTCTAAGGAGGTTTAGGATTTGTTATGATGGGATGTGATGTGGTGGAACCAGAGTTGTTTAGGGTGAGGGGTTGAAGGAAGCTTGAGAGAGAGGGATGAGCAGAGGCAAACTCCTATGTTGACAGTAGCAATCAAGGTTGAATCTGAGGCTGGTGTTCTTCGGTTGGTCAGTCTTATTTTCTGGATTTGGGCATCATTGTTATATGAATTTACTTCTTGATTTTGCATGGCTTGGGTTTTTTGCTTATAGCTATAGGTTCTTGTTGTATAACACTGGTTGCTTAAAACTGGGTGTTTCTCCTTGTTTGGTTCTCTCTATTTTTGTATTTGTATTCGTATTTTGCCATTTGCTTGGGCTATATTGTCCATATAATATTATAGCTTGTATACGATGTTATGCATTTAGCATAGTTTTACTTTTTCTACCAAAAAAAGCATAAAATCCATAACCCATTTTTTAAATTGTATGGGTCAATATAATAACATTTTCTATTTGTATCTATCTTCAGGAAATAAGACAGTTATGCACACATCTTATAGATCTGAAGAAGGCTTCTGCAGAGGAAATGCGT
The DNA here is from genome assembly GCF_055504915.1 of Nelumbo nucifera. Classification (NCBI taxonomy): domain Eukaryota; kingdom Viridiplantae; phylum Streptophyta; class Magnoliopsida; order Proteales; family Nelumbonaceae; genus Nelumbo; species Nelumbo nucifera. The sequence continues at coordinate 37,029,668 of NC_142650.1, forward strand.
AGAAGTGTTTATGCCAACTATACTGCTTTCATACGGTGATTGTGCTTTATATTTTAATGTCTGAAAATTAGTTAGCATAAATGTTTTGATTTTCTTGTCTGTGGCATTACTGTCTTCAGATAATCATGCCTATAGATATTTTCCTTTTGATGTACTAGAGTAAAATGCCTCCATATCTATCACTTGTACTTTCTTCCCCATTATTCAATTCTGTTGGCTGTTCTGAACCATTTCCTATTGGAAACTCTATAGGACTTATTAATATCTGTTTAGAGGATAGACACAGTCAAGATAAATTTAATATGTAAAATTTTGTTTGCTACTACATAAAAAAGTTGTTGATCATAATGAGAGAGGGTGGGGTTGGAGAGAGGGAGAGGGTATCAAACAGTGCGTATCAAGGTGAAAGGTTCTTTTCTATGTTTGGGTGGAGATGGTCTTTCCCTCAGGTTAGTAGCCTATTTGACCCTTCTACCTTTGTGTGGCCCAAGAAGAGGGGAAGGATCTTTGTGGAGGTGTGTCAGAGCTGTGGTGATTTGGGCAATTTGGGAGGAAAGAAATGCAAGACTGTTCCTTGAAAGAAATGAGGCTGCAGTTATGGATTGTATTATGCACAGGGTTATACATTGGGTCAAATCTCTAGATGTCTTCTCTTCTTTTTCTTATGATGACATTTGCAGGAACTGGGAAGCTGTAGCAGAGAGTTAAACAAACAAAGCAAAAGTCTCTTCAGTTTGGACACCACCAAAAGAAGGTTTTATTAAGGTAAACTTGATGGAAGTTGTCATGGGAATCCAGGACCTTCTGGAATAGGGGGAGTTTTCAGAGATGTGAATGGTCACATTATTGCTTTATATTTGGGTCCAACAGGGATAGGTGACTCGTCCAATGCTGAGTTCCAAGCAGTACTAGAAGGGGTACAGATTGCTATAAGTTTGAACCTTAACAAATTTCTCATTGAAGGGGATTCTAAGATGGTGATGGGGTGGCTGAATGAAGCGAATGCAGTAAGATGGACTTATAAGGAGGTTCTCAAGAAATTTAAATGGTTATGGAAATAAGGATTCAATGGGGATGGAGATCGGTAGACAGTTTAGTAGACTATTTAGCCAAGGGGATTGGTTATTTTGGGTTTATCCCCGAGGCTGCATCTCGTTTCTTGAGTTGGGATGTTTTAATTGTGTCTTTTGTGTACTTGTCTTTGATTTATTAATAAATCCTCTTTTATCTTTCAAAAAACAAAAAATGATACAAGCAACAAAAAAACTTGGTATTGAATCTACTGTGATGTATGTGCTGCATGAAACCATGGTCTCTCAAGTTGGAAAAGTGTAGATGACACCAAGTGTAGAATAGTGGGTCCTATTTACTATGTGGTCTGAGAGCTTAAAGGACAAGCAGATTAGCAATCTACCTTTTTGAGCCATCTTGGATATGGAACTTATGAAGGTTTCTTGGTCAAATTAGCAATCTACCTTTTTGTCTTGGGATTCATGAAACTTAAGAAAATCAAGACACTAGATCTAGCAATGAAAATCTTTTATGAAATTCGGTATGCAGGATTTGGACAAAGGACTGTGGGGGGGGGGGGGGGGGGGGGATCAAAGCGTTGGAGATGGAGTAGGTCCTTGCAGATTGAGGCAAAGAGTTTTCGGTTCAAGAAGGTGATGATCATAGGGAAGGTAACCTTGAAGATTAAAGAAGTGAATAGGGCAATGGTGCTGTTGGTAGGCAGTAGTATGGTTATAGATTGGTCAACCTCCCTAATGTAATGACATAGAACCCAGAGGCCATGCTGATAAAATGGAGGATGAAAAGAAGAAGAATTTGTTTTTTTGATCACTAACAACATTTCATTACTTAATCACAAAAGTAATTACAAAGAGGAAGATAAACTTTCTTATCTTCCAATTGGAGCTTAACACTCCCAAGAACAAAATGGAAAAAATTACACTTGTGCCCAAAACATTGACTCCTCTTGACTCCTTGCTTAGCTAACCCATCCGCAAAAGAGTTAGCTGATCTTTTCGCCCAACTAATCTTAACTTCCATCTCTTGAACTAGCCACCTAAACTTCCTCTTCTCGTTACTGTACATCCATAATCTGCTGTTTTCCTTATTCAGCCACCCTACCACCACCTCTGATTTCCCTTCAATGATGAGTTTTCTTATATTCATTTCCTTGGCTCTTTGAACTCCTTCCATAACTGCAAAGATTTCAGCCCTGAGAGGGTCACTCACTCCAATTGGTCCGGAGAACATGGTTGAGACAAGCCCATTCTCATCCCTAAACACACCTCTAATCCCCGATTGTCCAGGATTCCCCCGACTACTCCCATCAAAGTTTAGTTTTAAGAAGCCAGCCGGTGGGGGAGTCCAGGACACACACAAGATTGCTTTGGTCTGGGTGCAGTTAGCAATCTCACCCCACTTCCTCAACAAATCAACCATTGTGAAATATGTAAACAGCTCTGAAGATTTCAGCCACTGTTCTACCCTTATATGGATCAATTCTCTCAGTTCTTCATTACTTTTTTCTACTTTAGAAAAGATTCTGGAATTCCTTTCCTCCCATAGGGCCCAACAAACTGCAGCCCTCAAACATCTCCACATGGTCCTTCCCCTTTTCCTTCGACACCTGAAGAAAGAAGGGGAAAAAGGCTTTGCAAATTTGATGGAGGATTCCAACTACACCCAAAAAGGGGTAGTGCCCACCCCCAAATGGACTTAGAAAATTGGTAAGTCACCAATGGGTGAAAGGCAGTCTCCCCCTCCACTTTACAAAGAACACACCAATAAGGGGATAAAAATGTCTTGGGTCTTTTCTTTTGGAGCAGATCACCAGTGTTGATTCTTTCCAGAAAAGCTTCCCAACAAAAACTACCAACTCTAGGGGGAATTGGTCTGCACCAAACCTCCTTAATTGGGAAGGGAGGGCCAAAGAGGCACAAGAAAATGAGCTAGTGGGGGTGGGGGTCCAAATTCTAGAATCCAACTTAGTAGGGTCCAAGAAAACATTATCAAGGATACCTAGGAGGCTCGAGATACAATCCAAGTCTATCTCTCATTGCCCTTTTCAAACCCAAATTCCAGCCAAACCTAGAAGAGGAAGGTGAAGGGGTAATAAAGGAAGAAACTGGCTCATTTTTTAATTCGGAGAGGGCATACACAAAAGGAAACAAATCCTTAAGAGGGGCATTCCCCACCCAAGTTTGTTCCCAGAATTTTATGGAATTACCTGAGTTTAGATCATACTTGATGAGAGGGGTGAAAGATGGAAGAAAATCGTGAATGGCTTTCCACAGTGACATACTTGTGGTCCTAGCTCAGATCCCATCATCCCATCCATTTTGCTCCATCCGGTGTTTGCTTACCACTATTCTAGCCCATAGTCTCTCCTTTTCTATTGGGAGCCTCCATAACCATTTCCCAAAAGAGCCATATTCATTTTCCTGATGTTCCCAAGCCCCAAGACACCAAGGTTTTTACTTCTGGTCACCACCTCCCAACTCACCCTATGGTCCCTTTTATCCTCTCCCGGCTTCCATAGGAAATCTCTCATCATCTTCTCCAATCTGTTAGATACCTTTGTAGGAATTTTGAACACTGAGAGAAAGTAAATGGGCAAATTAGCTAGAGCAGCCTTAATCAGTGTAATCCTCCTGCCAAGGGAAAGATAATTCTTCTTCTAAGAGGCAAGTCTCTTTTCAAATCTTTCCACCACCGGATTCCAAAAACTCTCCTTCTTTGGGTTATCACCCAAAGGAATCCCTAGGTAATTCAATGGCCAACCTGAGACTTCACAACCCAATATTTCTACACTTTCCCTGATCTCACCCTTCTCCAAATTCACACCCACAACACAACTTTTCTCAAAATTCGCCTTTAGGTTGGACATTTGTTCAAAAAGTTGTATTGCCAACTTCAAATTCTTGATATAACTCAAGTTCCCACCTTCACAAAACAGAATTGTATCATCTGCAAACTGTAAGTGGGTAAGGGGAATATCCTCCATCCCTAGTCTCTATCCTCTAACAAGTCCCCTAGAATCTGCTCTATGAATCAATCTCCCCAGAAAGGGGGTCACTCTGTCTTATTCCCTAACAGCTGGAAAAAAACCCACCACTGTCCCATTCACTAGCACAACATAATGACAGTTCCGAACACACCCCAAGATCCATTTACACCATTTAGTCCCGAACCCAAAATTGGACATAACTTTCATTAAGAATGACCACTCCACCAAGTCATAAGCCTTTTCCAAATCCATCTTATAGCCACTACCCTCTTCCTGTTCTTCTTGAAGTTCTCCACGCTTTCATTGGAAATTAAGATTTGATTAGTAATCTATCTCCCATTCACGAAAGCTCCTTGATTTGGAGAGATTATTGTTGGCAATACTTCCTTCAACCTCAGAGACAAAACCTTTGCAATGATCTTATACAAGCTGTTTATCAGACTGATTGGCCTAAAGTCCTTAGGGTGGGAACCGTCTTTCTTCTTAGGGACCAATGCTAGAAAAGTGGAATTCAGACCCGGGTTGACCACACCTCTTCTATAAAATTCCTCAAACACTAGTAGGTCACATTTCACGATATCCCAACAATCTTGATAGAAGGCCATTGTAAAACCATCCGGGCTTAGAGCTTTTGTTCTGTCCATAGAAAACACAACCTCCTTAATCTCATCCAACTCAAACCTTCTTTCCAACCTTTGCCTATTATCCTCCCCTACATTTGGCCAATCCAAACCTTCAAGCCACATCCCCCTCCTGAGTGGCCTTCTTAATATGGACTTAAAGTGTTCAACAAATGCTCCTGCTATTTCATCTTGTTGTGTTAGAGCAACACCATCCACTTCCAATCTTGAGATCATGCTTTTCCTTCCCCTTCCATTTGCCACAGAATGAAAAAAATATGGTATTTCTATCTCCCTCTTGCAGCCATTTGCATCGAGATTTTTGCCTCCAATTTATTTCCTCCTTATGTAGACAATCCTCTAGCTGCCTTCTCAATCCCCTTCTTTGTTTCTTATTTACTTCTCCAAATTCTCCCCTTCTTTCGAATCAAGGAACTCAATTTGATCCATCAATGTACTCTTCCTTTCTTCTAACCTTTCGAATTCCAACTGATTCCACACCTTGAGCTTGGCTTTCAGAAATTGGAGCTTCTTATGAAATCTCATGCCTTCTCAATCCACAACTGGGTTACATTCACTCCACCATTCCTTAACTCTCATAGTAAAACCAGGATGGAGCAACCACATATTCTCAAACCTAAAAGGGGCAGGTCCTCCACTCCCTCTCCTCTTTGCATATCACAATTGGCCAATGATTCAAGGTCAATCTAGGAAGAGCCCTAGAGGCAAGGTGGCCCCAATGGTCTTCCCAATCCAATGAGAAAAGAAACCTATTCAGCTTAAAGCATATAGGGGACTCGATTGGAGATTGGACCAAGTGAATGACTTTTGGGCTAAAGGTATCTCTTTGAGTTCAAAAGCATCCACAAACCGATTAAACTTCCTCATACTAGTTGTCACCCTCTGATTGCTTATATTGGTTTCCTCCGTGAATCTAATCACATTGAAATTCTCACCCACACACCAAGGCCCATCCCAAAGTCCTCTAACATCAGCTAGTTCCTCCCACAAATCCTTCCTCCCCCTGTAATCATTTGGTCTATAAACATTTCTTAATACCCACTCGTAACATCAACTAGCTCCTCCACACCTTCAACTAGACCTGTTCATGGGCCGGGCCGGGCCGGGCTCGGGCCGGGCTTTTACTGTGTATTAACAAATTTTTTTAAGGCCCGAGCCCGAGCCCGGCCCGATCATTGGGCCTACAATTTGGGCCCGAGCCCGGCCCTCATAAAAAGCCCGAAGCCCGAGCCTGGGCCCGAGCCCGAAATTTAGCCTATATTATTATTATTATTAATGTTGAAGCAGCTGAATAAAGAGAGATAGATTGAAATTATAAAGAAAATAATAAAATATATATATATATATATTAAATTATAAATATATATTTTAATAAATATTATATTATTTATATATTTTATATAATATATAAAATACATATTATATATTTTATAAAATATATAATACTGAGTCGGGCCGGGCCGGGCTCGGGCTGGGCTTTTTTGACAAATCCTGAGCCCGGCCCGAAACACAGTCGGGCTTACTGTGTTAAGCCCGAGGTCAGGCCCGCGGGCCTAATTATATGACCAAGCCCGGCCGGGGTGCGGGCCGGGCCGTCGGGCTACCCGGCCCATGAACAGGTCTACCTTCAACCACATCCTTCTTCCACAATGTAACTATCCCCCTTGAGGCTCCCCATGATGGGGCAGCCACCCAATTGATCCCCCTAGCTTTCCAAATACTCTTTGCCCATCTGCCATCAAAATCCATTCTTTTGGACTCCTGTATTAATACAATGTCAAGAAGAAGAAGAATTGAGAGGCCATCTGAATCATAGAGTATCTGGCTGATAACAATATAAGATTTTCCATTCACCTTGACATGCTCAAAGATCAGGAAGTACATCAATCTGATTCATCAACCTAAGACTCATTATAGGAGATTCTAGGTTTACTAAGCAATGAAAGAGGTGGTCGTTAGCTCGATTGGAGGAACGTTTGGTAGACTTAATCTGTTAAACAGATGCTTGGTTTGTCATTTTGTTAATTCTGAACCAGATGTGGAAGAAGTGTGGGCTTGGGCAGTGGCTGAGTGGATTCCAAGTAGATCCTTTCAGGTGAGGAGACTTAGTGCGGGGATTCTTTCTTTTCATCTTCAGCAATGAGAAGGGAGCTCTTGACATCCTCGCCTATGATCAAGATCAATTAAGGTTTCCAGATTTGAGGTTGGGGAGATGGAACCCTCTAGTCAGAACGTTGAGAAATGTGGGGTCGTCGAGTTTTGTCTGGATAAATGTCTTCAGCATTCCTCTACATGCCTGGTGCTTCCAAACATTCAGAGATGTTGGAGATGTATGTGGAAAGTTTAGGTTTGTAGATTCAAGAATTATTGAGTGGAAGAACTTAGTTTGTGCGTGGATTTTAATTGAGGTGAAGGAAATTCATCTTGTTCCAGTTTCTTTACTGCTTCATTTTGGCGGTGAACTCGTTGACTTAAGAGTGGTGGGAGAAGGAACTTACCCTGGTGGCTGGTTGGGTGATTTTTCGTCTTGGAAGGAGGAGGGGAGAGGTTCTCAGTGCTTGACTGGTTCTAACAGCAAGCCGAACAGTCTGGTAGTAAAGGAAAGGCAGGAGGCTGAATATGAGGGCAGTTGGGGATTAAAAAAATTAAATGGCAATGGTTGGGTCGACCTGAGTCTTTTTGACACGAGATTTTGGGAAGGTAAAGAAGGGAGAGTTGGGGAAGGTTTCGAAAAAAGGGAGTAAGTTATGGGGCCTATTAGAGAGAAAAGATTGGGGCTAGCTACACGCTGACTCAGCAATTATGAATAACTCAGAAAGGAGAGGGGATGAGGGACATGTTGCAGACCAAGTGGTAAAAGGAATTGGGTCTGACGAGGAAGTTGAAAAGTCTCTTCCGTTATGCTTAGAATGGGTTTCTTGTGAAAAGAATGGAAATGCTGCTGGGGCCCACCATCCAAAGTCTCCATCGAAAAACAGAAAAAAGAGCTTCATCCTGCTCAGGTTTGAGATAAACAGAAAACATATAGTGAAGTTTAAACGGTCAAAAGATGTTAGTGGGAAGGGTTCTATTAGATTAGTAAGGGACAAGCTTCAGAAAAGGAGAGAGGTAGGAGGGGAACAAGAGCTCTTCAGTGGTGATAATAGGAAGAAGGATGCTGCAGGTGGGTCTCTGCTTCTTGTGATGTGGAGCGAAGTCCTAACAATAGCGTGGAAGTTCATGTTAGCTGCGTTGGGAACAGGTGCGATCCTGTGGAGGTTGTGGAAGCTGCGAATCAAAAGGTGCTTGATGGTAAGGTGCCTTTGAATTCTAACCCTATGGTAAAGGAAGGTCTGAGTGGCGCAAATGAGTGTTATTGAAGTTGAGAATAGTCTGAAGGAGAAGGAAGTGGTTTTAAGAGATACCGCTGTTTCTGATTTAGGAGAAGTTCGTGCTATTGGCATTGAAGGAAGGGCAACTGTAGGCGAGAATCATTGTGCCTTGCCCCAATCCGAGAGTGCAGTGGGTGATTTTCGTTACTTCGAGGAGTGGTGATTGGAAAGTTAGGTGTGGATTTGGGTAGGAGGGGGGAGGCTAAGAATACTTAAAATGTTGCTGAATCGGTGAAGGCCAAAATTCCCTGTGGAACATCGGGAGAAAGATACTCTCATACTGTTTATGTTACAAAAATTTTCTCTCGGTTGAAAGGTGGTTTAATTGGGACTGGGCCTACCAACAAATACAAGGTCTACAAGAGAAGGGGCAGTAGTCTTTCAAAGATGGCAACCGGAGATGCCACTGGTAAGGATTTCTGGGTTGGTTCTAACCAGGACCAGCAATTGGGGACTTAACAGCGGGGGGAATCAATAGGGAACAATTCTGTTTCCACTGTAAGAGATTGCAATAAAATCTTTGGGAGGAAGGTGGTGAATTCAGGAAGTATCAACATCGAGGAAGTGGCTAAAAAAGATGTAGAGGTTGGTAAAAGCCTGGGTCTGTTTTTCTGGGGTGGAGAGGAATTTGTTAGGAAAGCCTTTGAAGAGTTTGAGAGGAAGAAGAGAGAAGAAACCTTGAAGGAGAAGAGAAACAGAGGTGGGAGGTGGAATGAAGATGTCAACGGTCAGGAGGAGGTTTTTGAAGGGGAAGATTGGGTTCTTGGTTTTGATAGGATTGATGATGATTGTGATTGAAGTCTTCTTTTTATTTTAAAGTCTTGTAGTTGGTGGAGTTTATGAGTCAGTAGTCATGTTTTCTCTCAGATGATATCTTATCACCTTCCTTATGTAATCTTCTTTTTATTTTAATGAAATTTTTATTTTATTATTGGTTTCAAAGTTTTGTAGGAGGAGATTTACATACAGTTTGGAGTGCTGATTGGGAACCTGATTCAACAAATCCAAGCAGGTCAACAAATCCAAGGAGCAAGGTGGGTTAGGAATTGGGAACCTGATTCATAGAAATATAACTTTTCTAGTAAAATGGTTGTGGAGATTCCCCTTAGAAAGTGACAGGCTGTGGCATAGGGTGATTGAAAGCATACATGGTATCATGGACAATGACTGTGATGTAAAGGTGGCTCTTGATTCATCTTCAGCTTCTCGTTGGAAATCAATACAAGAGGTGCTCCCTTTTTTCTTAACCTCACTTGCTTTGATGTGGGAACATAATTTGCTTTTGGGAGGATCTTTGGCTTGGTGACACACCTCTTAAGGTGCAATTCGTTTTGCTCTACTCCCTGTCCAATTACAAATTAGAACCTATTTCGAAATTTGGAGGAGCATCCCCTTCTGGGATAAATTGTGACTTTGTCTTTAGAAGGTGATTGAAGGATAATGAATGTGATTTCCTTATCTCTTTGTTGACCAAATTGGACTTGATTTTTCTAGACCAAAATTCAGAAGACAATAGAATCTGGTCAATCTCCCCCAATGGTCTCTTCACTTGTGCTTCTTTCTTCAATTTCCTCATCTTTTCCAGTTCTTTGGGGGTGAGTTTCTCAGTGAAAGAGATTTGGAGTAAGCCTATGCCACCTAAAGTTCAAGCATTATGTTGGGAAGTGTTCCTTGGGAGGATTAACATCTGTGACAAGCTCCAAAAAAGAAGGCCCAACAATTGCCTCTCTTGTCATTTGTGTATCCTTTGCAAAGCAAGTGGGTGAGACTATTCCCATTTACTAATCTCTTGTTCTTTTGTGTGTTGCACTTGGGAACACTTATGCTCTCTCTTTGGTTGTAGGTGGGTTCCCCCTCAAGACTTGGTAAATCTCTTCAGTTCGAGCTTCCTAAGGCAACCAAGAAAGAGAGGGAGAATCATGTGGAAGATAGTTAGGGCAGCAATGGTGTGGATTTTATGGGAGGAAAGAAACAAAAACAAATCTTTAGTGAATAAGTAGGTCAAAGGAGGAGCAGAGAGGAATATGGATGAGAGGATGTAGGTGTTGGTGGTATGCGTTGATGTGAGGAGAGTTGGGAAGCTGGATGAGAGGATGCCGGTGTTGTAGGCTAGCCTAGTAGGAAGGTTCGTGGGGATGGATCTTGAAGTTTAGAAGGTTGAAGCATCGATGTCTTTTGAATGGGGGAAGAATTGTTGACTGGGTGTGAAGAAGTTAAACAGTGGGCTGCTTCTGTGTATGTCCTATAGTAGAGGAGTAGAGAGGCTTACGGAGTTAGAGAGCTCGAAGGTGAGAGAATACGACCTTTGATTAAGTTGGTGGTTCCCAGCGGTAGGGTGATTAGGGAAACAAGAAGAAGAAGGGTAGTGTAGTTAGGATTTAGGAGTGATGGGTAACCCCCTTCACACATGGGGTATACTTACCCTTAAGGAGATTGGGGATCATTATGGGAAGCTCCTAAAATATGATGATAGGAATAGGACTTGGGAAAGGTTGGACATAGCTAGAATATTGGTGGAAGTGGAGGAGGTTTCTACTCGACTGAACAAGATGGAACTTTAGTTTTCTAGGGAGAACTATGAGTTGAGGCTAACTTTAGAAGGGGAGGAAGAGACTTTCTTGAGGGCAGACATGAAAGAGCCTGGTGGAGAGGTTGATTTGGATAAGCTAGGGGGAGAAATAGTGGGAAGAATCAGAGTTGTAGAACAGAGTAGGGTAGGGAGATGAAGAGTCAATCAAAGGTGGATGACAATGAGGTGGCATGTTTGAAGGGTAAAGTAGGAAGTTCAGAGGAAAAATTTGAGTTGGATTTACATCAAGAGGGACATGTGGGGAGGTGAGGGTGATGTGAGTGTGAAAGATCAAAGTCAAATGAGAAGATTTCAATAGAAGGGGAATGGGTGGTAGTGGGTAATACGGATTTGAGAGGCCTGAGTGAGGATCACTTCAAGAAGAAAAAAAAACAAAAGTTTTGAAAGGAAACAAATGGTGGAAGAATTTGAAGGTTTAGAGGGAGGGGTAAGATAGGAGGAGGGGAGAAAAAAATCTTTTGGGGCAAAGGATTTGATTTGTGGTAGGGATAGTGTCAAGGAGAAAGGATTTTCGAATGAGTGGGTTTGGGCTGTTACAAGGTACAAGAAAGGTAGGAAGTAGAAGATAGTGCTGAAGAAAAGAGAGAAAGGAAAGGTATCACACCTTTTGCAATGAACATGGTGCAGGGTGCTATCAGGTGGAAGACATTGCTGGTGAAAATAGTGAGGCTGGTTCGTGGAGAGTTAGGCAGTAGGTTCAGTTGTAGGAGGTAGGTGGTTCGAATGGGGGTGAGCTTATCTTTGTGGTACAGCCTTTGCATGTTCAATACTTTGAAAGTTCTCTCAATGGTGTCTGGGATGGAGGTTGTGACAAAGATAGTTGAGGAGGTTGATTCAGAGACGGGGTTGGGTCACACAAGTGACATCATTGAAAGCTGGTCTTCTTAGTAATGAAGTAGTTCCAGTTCCTATGCCTTGTACTGAGGGTTGGGATGAATCTAGCAAGGAAGTGACGTGGGAGAAGGGGGCAGTGAGGGGAGTTCAAGCAAAGCAGAAGAATTCTAATGGGATGGAGGGGTATAATCTTCATAACAGATAAGGTGCCATTTAGCCTCCTTTTTTCAGATGGAAAGATATTTCATATACCTCTGAGGGTTTTTGGTTGTGTTTATTTTGTTCACATTCTTGGCCCTCATCGCAGAAATTGGATCCTAAGGCCAAGAAATGTGTTTTTCTTGGGTATGCTCAGAACAAAAAGGGGTATTGTTGTTATGACCCAGTGTCGAGGAGCAGATTTGTCACTATGGATGCTACCTTTTTTCAATCCACATTCTTCTCGAGTGGTTCTCCTCAGGGGGAGAGTTTTGGGGAGGAGAACTCACAATCTGTTCCTCTTCCTGTTTCTATGGTGCCTCCATCAGTTCAGCCAGCATCTACATCAGTTTAGCCACCACCTACACCATCAGTTCAGCCAGCATCGGTTCAGCCAACACCTGCACCTCCAGTTTCATTACCTAAGCCACTACGGGCAGCCTCACAGTAATATCAACGCCGGCAGATGATGGTTGACTCCACACATCCTCGACCCACACCACTCTCTGTCAGTCCTTCTGAAACTCCAGATTCGGAAGATACAGTTCTAGGTATTCCTCTTGAGTCTATTATGTTTTCTGATGATAATGTTTCTGTCCCTAACACCATTGTTACAGCTGATCCCATTGATCTTGATCTTTCCATTGCACTTCGTAAGGGGAAGAGAAAGTGTACAGCCCATTGCATTTCACACCATCTTTCCTACAATGCCTTATCACTCTCCTACCATGCTTTTCTTTCTTCCCTGGATTCTGTGTCTATACCCAGGAATGTTATTGAGGCTCTCTCCAAACCTGAGTGGAAAACAACCATGCAAGATGAGATGGATGCTTTGGTCAAAAACCAAACTTGGGAAATAGTTGATCTCCTCCCAGACAAGGAGATAGTCGGATGTCGATGGGTATTCACAGTGAAGTATAAGGCTGATGGCAAGATAGAGAGGTACAAGGCAAGGTTGGTAGCAAAAGGGTATACTCAGACCTATGGTGTTGATTATCTAGAAACCTTTGCACCAATAGCTAAGATGAGTTCAGTTCGTATTCTTTTATCTCTAGCAGCCACCTATTCATGGCCCTTGTTCCAGCTTGATGTAAAGAAATGCTTTCCTCAATGGTGACTTACAGGAGGAGGTATATATGGACATTCCAGTAGGCTTTTATGAAAATGTTGGTAAAGGAAAGGTGCGCAGACTCAGAAAATCTCTGTATGGACTGAAACAATCACCTAGGGCTTGATTTGACAGGTTCAGAGGGGCACTCATCCGTTTTGGATACACACAGACACAGTCTGATCACACCCTCTTTGTGAAGAGGAGAGATGCTTTGGTGTCAATTCTGATTGTGTATGTGGATGATATAGTGGTGACAGGAAATGATCTGGAAGAGATTGATGATCTCAAAAAATCATTGCAGCAAGAATTTGAGATCAAAGATCTTGGTGAGCTCAAATACTTCTTAGGGATTGAAGTTGCAAGATCCAAGCATGGGATCTTCATTTCACAGAGAAAATATGTACTTGACCTACTGCGAGAGACTGGGAAGCTGGGGACCAAACCAGCAGACACTCTTATTGATCCAAATCACAGAATTAATGGTGTGGATGGTGAATTGGTAAAGGATGTGGGGAGATATCAAAGAATGCTGGGCCGATTGCTGTATTTGTGTATGACACGACCAGATATTTCTTATGTTGTCAGTGTTGTGAGTCAGTACATGCATGCACCTCGGGTTCAACACTGGGAAGCTATTGAGAGAATACTTGCATATCTGAAAAAGCACCCTGGCAGAGGCATTCTTTTCTCAAATCATGAGAATCTGAAGCTAGAATCCTATATAGATGCAGACTGGGCAGGATGCTTAGATGACAGGAGGTCTACATCAAGACTGTGTACCTTTGTAGGTGGAAATTGATCTCCTGGAAGAGTAAGAAGCAAGCGGCTGTGGCAAGGTCAAGTGCAGTGGCTGAGTATAGATCCATGGCTCATGGTGTCTCAGAACTTCTTTGGGTTAGATCTCTTTTGAGTGAGATTGGGGTGAAAGCAGATGAACCTATGATGTTATACTGTGACAATCAGGCTGCAATCAATATTGCCCACAATCCAATTCAGCATGATAGGACAAAAAACATTGAAGTTGATAGACACTTTATAAGAGAAAGGGTAACAACCAGAGAAGTTTGTTTGCCTTATGTCTCTTCAGAGTTGCAGTTGGCTGATGTTTTCACTAAAGGGGTGGCAAGGAACAAGCTTGAACATGATCTACGCAAGTTGGGAATGTATGACATTTACTCCCAACTTGAGGGGGAGTGTTGAAAATTAATTAGTTTTATGATGTTTTTCTGAGTAGATGTTTTATGTTAGTTGTTAGATAGGAGGTGGGGACCACAGTAGTTATGTGAGTCCAAATTTTATTATGTTTTTCGAGTGTTATATATGCTGTTTTATGTTTTGCCGCCCTATAAGGGCATAGTTGTCTTTGTACTGTTCTATTATTTTAGTATAAATAATAAGTGAAGGGGCGGCCAGATTATTGCTCTCTTTTCTCTCAACTTCTCTCCTTCTTTCTTCCTTCTCTATTCAAGAAACTACTTTCTTTCATATTTTTTAATTCAGCAGATTTCTACTGTTTTTATATGTTCAGCCTGTGGCTGGTTTATAATTTCCCTGTTGTCTAGCTTGGATAGTTTTGGGCTTTTCAAGGCAATCAATAAAATCTCCTGTTAATAAAAAAAAAAAAAAAACAGAAGGACCTCCTGTCCATCACTACACAGTTTCAAGGAGCCTTAGTTCAAGATTGATCAGATTCGTATAAAAGGAGAAAGTTGTATGTTATATCATTACTTGTTATTAGTTCTGGGCCTTAGTGGGCTGGGTCTGTTATATGTTTGTTATTTAATTGTTAAGTTTAATTGTTAAGTTCAGCTGCCTTGCTGGGGGCAGAGGTCTAAATTCATCACTTTTTATGTTAAGTATAAAAGAGAATGGGGTCTCAGATTGAGCTCCTCAATCTGCCTTGACTTTCTCTACTCTTCTCTTTTCTTCTCCCTTCTTTTCTTACTTCTCGCCTGAAACTTAGCTCTTTACAGTGATAAATCTAAATGTTTTGATCTGAATACTGATAGAGGAAAATGTACCTGTTTTTAGATGGAATTAAGGAACTTGATTTTCAGTCTTCAGCATTTTCTCCATCTCCACTTCTTTCTCAGCAAACCCTGAACATCATTTACAGCCACTTTGTTTCTTTTCTGCAACTAAGGAGGGACTTGAGCATCATGTCTTTTGTTGCTTTAAATTACAATATCATGCAACCAGTAGCAAGACAAAATGATGTTACACTTCTTTTAAATTATTTGATAATAGTAATTTTATATTATTTTATAATAAAAGTAAGTTAGTAGGAAACACTTGGAAGCACATGTGTTCCATATAGTGCATAATAGGGGTGTACACCTTATATGAGGTGTATGTTTCATACATGCATGTATACCTGTAAGCTTATGCTTTATAGTTTAATGTATCAATGCT
Organism: Nelumbo nucifera; assembly: GCF_055504915.1. Lineage (NCBI taxonomy): Eukaryota > Viridiplantae > Streptophyta > Magnoliopsida > Proteales > Nelumbonaceae > Nelumbo > Nelumbo nucifera. The sequence continues at coordinate 37,044,843 of NC_142650.1, forward strand.
TCTCTATTGCACCTGAAGGCCTTTTTACAGTTCCTCACATTTAGGCATGCGTTTCCCACTTTTTTTTTTCTTTTTTTTAGGACATTGTTTGAAACTTGCAGGCATAACTTGAATCACATACATTTTTCTGTTTTTGAGAACATTGCCCGAAGAATTGTTTACTAATCAAAATTTTCATTTCTGGAGATCTGGTATCTTCTCAATCAAGGGATTAATTCTTCCAATATATGTTAATGGTTCTACTTGTTTCAGTATGTTATGACCATTTGACACTGAATAATGCCATTTCCATTTATCCACAGCACATCAAAGGAGATATCAGATTTAGAGGGGGAGCTTTTGTCCATCAGAAACCTTCTATCTACTCAGGCAGCTCTAATTCATAGTTTAGCTGAAGGAGTCAATATTGATACTTTGTCAAACAATTTCTCTGAAGGTTCTCCAGAACATGGCATATCTAAATTTGAAGGTAGGGAGTCTTCTGACACAGAGAAATGGGCAGTGGAGTTCCCTGATCTACTTGATGTTTTGCTATCTGAGAGGAGAGTGGATGAAGCTCTGGCTACACTTGATGAAGGTGAAAAAGTAGTTGCAGAAGCAAAAGAGAAGAAAAAACTGAGTGCAGCTGCAATTATCTCATTACAGACTGCCCTTACTGAACGGAGGCAAAAGTTAGCTGATCAGCTTGCTGAAGCTGTTTGCCAACCTTCTACCCGTGGTGTTGAGCTTCGTGCAGCTGTCTCAGCTCTTAAAAGACTTGGAGATGGTCCCCGTGCTCATACATTGTTACTCAATGCACATTACCAAAGATTTCAGTATAATATGCAAAGTCTTCGTCCTTCAAACACCTCATATGGAGGAGCATATACTGCTGCCCTCTCACAGCTGGTTTTCTCTGCCATTGCTCAGGCAGCAAGTGATTCTTTGGCTGTTTTTGGCAAGGAGACAGTATATACATCTGAGCTTGTGATGTGGGCTTCGAAGCAAACAGAGGCTTTTGCATTGCTTGTCAAGAGGCATGCATTGGCCTCATCAGCAGCTGCTGGTGGACTAAGAGCTGCTGCAGAGTGTGTTCATATAGCATTAGGTCATTGTTCATTGTTGGAAGTCCGTGGTTTGGCACTTTGTCCTGTGCTCTTGAAGCTCTTTAGGCCTAGTGTTGAGCAAGCATTAGATGCTAATTTAAAACGAATTGAAGAGAGCACTGCTGCACTAGCTGCTGCTGATGATTGGGTGCTCGCATATCCTCCAGCTTTTACACGTCAATCTGGTAGAACTTCAAATGCATCTCTTGGTTCTGCATTATCTTTCCACCAAAAGCTTTCAAGCAGTGCCCACCGGTTCAATTCGATGGTACAGGTAAATGCTTTGTTTTCATCCTAAACTAATTGACTATATTATTATTTCTCTACTGGATCAAATGCTTACCTAACAATAGTAAGGGTGTAGTCAGTCAGTTGCTTGGCATGGCATGTTGCATGCACTAGATAGTATTTCTTCTCCCAATTGACACTTATGTACTTAGTTGTTATTTCAAAGAACATCACACCTAAAACCATTGTCTCCTTGCTTTTTTGGTTATAGTCATCCTTTACATGATTATATCCTTTTAATATGAGCAATGATTACATGATTATATCCTTTTTATATGAGCACTGATGACTGATTACAACATATATCTAGTTGCAATATGGCTTTACAAGCTGATTGATACCAATCTTAGTTAGGAAAATTGCTTATCAAAACAAAAAAAAAGAAAACTTATTTAAGAAAACAATACCTTTATATTTCTGTTTTGTTTGTAATGAGAATAACATATCCAGCATGATTGGCTTACTGAAATTATTAGTTGTTTAAGTTGAGACTTTCAAATTTTTCTTCTTATTGTTTATGTTGAACTATGGTATTGGATATATTACTTGTTTCATGCTGTAAAGTTCAGTATTATCAAAAAGGGGTAATCTTGAGGAAAGAGAGAGGGAGCAAAGGTGGAGCTTGGGGAAACAACTGGGAGTCATCTTGATTAAGGAGGAGATGAGCTGGAGGCAGAAATTTAGATGCAAATTGATAAAGGAGGGGGATAGAAACACAAAATTCTTTCATTTGGTGGCAAGTGGGCGGAGAATGAAAAACTTCATCTCCAAGTTGGAGGTTGATGGTCTAACCCTAACTCAATAGGATGAGATAGCTGAGGATTTTGTGGATCATTTCAAATCCTTATTTAGAAGGCCTCTAAATGATAGAGTGTGGTTAGGACCATAGTTTTCAAGGTGCCAAGACGAGGCTAGGCGACTGGGGGGCGCCTAGTCGCCTACTCGCCTAGGCAGGCGCCTAGGTGATGGATTTTTTTTTTATGTTAAAAAATAGATCCTAGGGTAGTTCCCTAGGTACCATAACCATATTTCTTTAATAATTATTCATGGTTTTCACAAGAAAAGTATAAATTTCATATTAAAGTATAGAAAATCAACATATTCATGTGATGAAAAGGAAGAAGGAAAATAAAATTAAAAAAATATAGGGGCTGAACCCTTATTTTTGTTATAGGAAAAGAAGAAAATAAAAAGTATTGGTAGTAGTAGAAGAAGAAGAAGAAGAAGAAAGAATAAAAAAAGTATTTTATATTAGGAAGTAGAAAACTGTTAGGCAATTGGGCGAGGCGAGCCTCAAAGGGCGCCTTGTCGCCTAGGCGCCGCCTTGACAACTATGGTTAGGACTGGAGTGGCCAAGATTAGAGATTGAGATCAGCAGGTTGTTGGAAAGAGAATAGAAATTGGAAGAAATAAAAGTAGTTTTTTCTATGGATAGATCAAAGGCCCTTGGACCTGATGGTTTCACAATGGCTTTTTACCACGACTGTTGGGACATTTTGAAGGAGGACATTGTTGTAGTGTTTGATGAGTTCTACAGGAGAGGGGTAATTAATCTGGAACTGAACTCCACCTTCATTGCCTTGGTACCCAAAAAAGTTGATGGCACCCATCCGAGGGACTTTAGACCAATAATTTTGGTGAATAGTTTGTATAAAATTATAGCTAAGGTCCTATCCCTCAGGATTAGGCTAGTCTTCCCCACTATTATTGCATCTAACCAGGGGGCCTTTTGTGCAAGGGAGGCAAATTGTGGATCAGATTTTGATAGCAAATGAATATGTGGAGGATTTGAATAGGTCAAGGAGGAAAGGAGTGGTTTGTAAGCTCAATTTAGAAAAAGTGTATGATATGATGGATTGGTCTTTCTTGAGAGAGGTGATCGTTTGCTTTGGTTTTGGAGAAAGATGGTGCAAATAGGTGATGGGATGTTTGAGGACATGTCAATTCTCTATTTTGGTGAATGGAGCAGTAGTGGATTTTTTCCCCAGCTTTAAGGGGTACTAGACAAGGAGACCCTCTCTCTCCTTTCCTGTTTACCTTAGTAGCAAATGTATTGGGGAGATTGATTTCAGAGCAGACTCAAGAAACCTAATAAAATGGTGGAGAGTTGGTAGGGATGGGGTTCCAATCACCTACCTACAGTTTGTAGACGATACAATCCTCTCCTATTCAGCCGCTACATTTCTGAAATCTCCTCTTGAATTTCTGATCTGTTTTGCTTCTTACTGATTCATTTCAGATAAGAACCATAGCATAGCCAGTACCTTATTCATGGGTATGTTTAAAATTTACATGAACAGCAAGTGTGGCCCATAGCCCTTGTCACATGACAATTGTAATTGAACAGTTATATGGAATTATTATTACCTATCTATTACTTACGGACTTGAACTTTTCCTGTTTGCTCATTTTGCTTCATCTTTCAATTGATCTTTTGTAGGATTTCTTTGAAGATGTAGGACCACTCCTTAGTATGCAATTGGGAGGTCGAACACTGGAAGGTGTGTTTCAAGTATTCAACTCATATGTGAGCTTACTCATTAATGCATTACCAGCTTCAGTAGAAGAAGGAAAATTGGAAGGCTCTGGAAATAAAATCGTCCGGATGGCTGAGACTGAATCTCAGCAGATTGCTTTGCTAGCAAATGCATCTTTGTTAGCAGATGAGCTGCTACCACGTGCAGCCATGAAGCTTTCCCCACTGTACCAGTCTGCTATCAAGGATGATCCTCGTAAAAGAGCTACTGACAGGCAAAACCGTCACCCTGAACAAAGAGAATGGAAGAGGCGCCTCCAGCGCTCTGTTGATAGGCTAAGAGATAGTTTTTGTCAACAGCATGCTCTTGATCTTATTTTTACTGAAGATGGTGATACCCATCTAAGTGCAGACATGTATATACATATGGATGGGAATGCAGATGAAATGGAGTGGTTCCCCTCTCAAGTATTTCAGGTATTTCAAATTTGAACTCTTTTTCATTTTGGCTCTCATCTTATTTTGGCAACTTGACTTATCATACTCAATTAACTTTAAATATGATTTTTCTTCATTTTCAATAATTTTCAGATTGCTTTTGATGCATAAGAATTAGCTAGTTTCTCCAGGTTTTGGTTAAATATTCTAAAAAAATTAGGAAAAGCAAGTGTTTTAATGGTTCAACTAATTGCAGACTTGAGTTAGATGAAAAGAAGAGAAAGAGAGGGAGAAAAGAAGAGAAGAGGAGAGAAACAATTGTCTAACTAGAGAGAATTATCTCACTCCAGCCGACCTTAATTATATAGATTATCCCCTACTTAAGTATGGGATATGTAACTTAAAATAAAACAAAATGGACCATTTATCAAAAAAAAAGGACAAAACACAATTCAATAAATGAGAGGAAAAAGACTGAGATAACTCTACTTAGCCAACTCTAACACTCCCCTCAAGCTGGAGGGTACATGTCATATAGTCCCAACTTGTTACATAAATAATCCACTCTTCCCAAACTCAAACCTTTTGTAAACAAGTCTGTCCACTAATTTCCTAAGCTCACATGCTCAATGCTTATCACTTTGGAAAGAACTTTCTCCCTTAGAAAATGGCAGTCGACCCCTATGTGCTTTGCCCGCTCGTGAAAAACTTGGTTAGATGAGATGTGGATTGCATCTTAGTTGTCATAATATAATTTCATATTGTTGTTCACTGAGAACCTAACTTCTTGAAGAAGGTTTTTCAACCATACTAACTTACATGTAGTGTGTGCCATGGTTCTATATTCAGCTTTAGCACTACTTCTTGCCACAACAATTTGCTTCTTACTCTTCGATGTCACTAAATTTCCTCCAAGGAAGGTGCAATACCCTGTAGTGGACCTTTTGTCAAACACTAAACCAGCCCAATCTACATCTGTGTAGCCAATTATTTCAAGACTTCCTCGTGACTTGCATAAATTGGTTTATCACACTAATAGCAAAGGATATATTTGGTTTGGTAATAGTTAAGTAGTTTAGCTTTCCCGCTAACCGTCTATATCTTCTGGGATCATCAAACATTTAACCTGCATCAATGCTCAATTTAACATTTGGTTCCATGGGTGTTTCAGTTAGTTTAGCACTTAACAGTCTTGTCTCTTTTAGTAGGTCAAGAATATATTTCCTTTGGCACAAATTGATGCCTTGCTTCGACCTAGAAACTTTTATACCCAAGAAATACTTAAACTTTCCAAGATCTTTTGTCTAGTGGTGATCTTGTAGAAAGGCCTTTAACCTATCAATCCCCAATCTATCACTTCTAGTTATAACGATGCCATCTACTTATACCACTAACAAAATCTTCTTAGCCTCAAAATCATAATTGGATATTGAGTGGTCAACTTGACATTGTCTCATGCCAAAATATTTTACTACTTAATTGAACCTGTCAAACCAAGCCCAAGGAGACTATTTCACTCCATAATATCCTCCCCCTGAGCAACAAACCCTAGTGGTTACTCCATGTAAACTTCCTCTAGAAGATCACCATGCAAGATGGCATTTTTAATGTCAAATTGTAATAGTGGCTAGTTAGCTGTTAATGAGATCAAAACACGAACTAAACCAATTTTGGCAAGAGGAGAGAGAGTTTCCACATAGTCCATTCCATACAATTGAGAATAACCCTTAGCAACTAGTTTGGCTTTCAACCTCTCCACCCTGCCATCTGCTAAGTATTTAATAGTGTGCATCCTTTACAACCTACAACATGCTCACCTCAAGGAAAAGTGGGGAGCTCCCATGTGTAATTGTGTTCAAGGACAGAGTGTTCCTCTTTCATAGCTTGACACCACCTTGGTGAGGTAAGAGCTTCCTAGACATTCTTAGGTATAGATACGAATGACAAAAGAGAAACAAATTGGTGATGGGAAGTAAATAAGTGAGAAACAGAAACATAATTAGATATGGGGTGAAAAGTACAATTATGTTTACCTTTTCACAATACAATGGGAAGGTCAAGGTCAGAAGGAGGAGGCAACACTCGGGGCTGATGTCTGATGATGAGTGTGCACTTGTAAGATTGGTGGTTGTTCAATATGAGTCCACACTAGAGGAGGTGAAGGCTTAGTCACAACAAGAATAGTTGGAATGGTATCATCGACTAGAACTAGAAGAGGAAGAACGAGAGGAGAGAGAGAAGCATCAGGACCCGTGAAAAATAGCATAAACTCAGAAAATGTGACATCAAGACAAACAAATGATTTCTGAGTGATAAGATTATAGCACTTATACTCTTTCTAGGTCCTCAAATAGCCAAGAATGATACAGTTTATAAAGCGTACATCCAACTTGTCTAAACTAGGGCCTAGGTTATGAACAAATATCTTGGGAGTCAAAGGAAACAAAGACAAAGTGGGAAACAAAATAGAAAAGGGAGAACGATCACGAAGGATGAATGGGGGCATCTGATTAATGAGAAATCAAGCTATAAGTACTGCATCACTCCAAAACCGTTTAGGAACATTCATATAATGGAGGGACCAAACTGTTTCAAGTAAATCATGAATTTTTGTTCAACCACCCCATTTTGTTGGGGAGTGGACACACAAGAAGTTTGATGAATGATGTCGTGCTGCTCCAAATATTGTTGAAATGAAGTAATAAAGTATTCTTTTCCATTATCTGAGCAAAGAATTTTTATTGGAACACCAAATTGAGTGCAAACTTCAGCATGAAATTTTGGAAAATAGAGTACTTCACTTCTTTCTTTCATTAAATAAATCCATGCCATCCTTGAACAATCATCAACAAAATGATAGAGTATATGTAACCATTATAGGACTCAAATCTAATTAGACCCCAAACATATGAATGGACTAAAGCAAAAGAACTCAACATAGGATTATCAACTCTAGGAATAAAGGAACCCAATGATTTTTCCCATACTGACACAACTCACATTGCAAAGAAGAAAGACGACTCAACAAAGGAACAAGTAGCTTGAGAGCCTTGAGAGATGGATGACCGAGCCTACATTGCTACTAGAGAGGAGTTAAAGATGTTTGAAGTGCTACTGTAGAGCCACCACCATCAAGATAATACAATCCACCGGCTTCATGGCCTCCACTAATCTTCTTCTCTGTCTTAAGATCTTGAAAAACACAAGATGAAGGTTAAAAAGTGATAGAACAGGTAAGGGGCTTTGTTAATTTGCTAACAGACATAAGATCGAATAGAAATTTGGGCATAGATAAAACAAATGATAAAGAAAGAGATGCAAGATCAACATTACTAACAAATTAAATGGGAGAGGTAGAACCATTAGCTAAGTTAATAGTTTGTGATGTACTAATAGGGGTGGATTCGAGCTGAGTTGAATACTTGTCTATTTGAGCTTGGCTCGTCAAAACAATGCTAGCCTTGAGCTCAACTCAAGCTAGAGACTTGAGCTCGAATTTGGCTCGATTCAAAAGCTCTCAAGTTTGACTCAGCTTGGCTCGAGCTCGATTACGAGCCAAGCTTCCTATAAAAATAGAAATTATACATATAAAAAATAATTTTTTTATTTTACATACAAAAAATTATTTACTATCATACATATAAAAATAAAAATATTATATAATATTTATTATTATACATATAAAAAATTTGTTTTTATTTTACATATAAAAAAATAAAAATTTTATATATATAATAAAAATTATTTATTATATATACATATGTTAGGTTCGTGAGCCTCATGAGCCGAGCTTCACTAGGCTCGAGCTCGGCTTGAAGCTCGGTTTTAATTGAGTTGAGCTGAGCCGAAGCTCGACTTGAAACTTGGTTTAAATTGAGTCGAGCTGAGCCGAAGCTCGGCTCGATTCGCTTCAACCCCTATGTAATAAGAAAGGGAAGAGAACACACCTGGCGTCCTAGTCATGTGATCAGGGGCTCCAAAGTTGATAATGCAATGGGAAGGTTTGGTGCCAAACACCCTTTTGTTGTCTTGTCCTGAATGAAACTTCTTAGCATGACCCTATATTTCCTTGACTGTGTCTAAGAATATAAAGTTTGTACTTATTTTGGGTTTCACACCATTCCATAACCATGTCCTAATTTGAGCATCTTCTTGCTCCCAATCACTAAACCTTGGAGATTCAGCTGATGGTTTTTCATCCTTCACATGTTTCATCTTCTTCTTGTCTCTAAGGAAAGCCTCCGTTGATTTGGCCCATAGCACATAATTCTCATTATCAAGTTTAGTTGATGTCATCTGCACACTTAGATAATTAGGAGGAACCATCACACTAGATTTCTGATCACAATTACTCTCTCTTGTTGCTACCATCATGTTATCTACTGCTGTTACCTGAACATTACAGCAGTCCACTCACCACTTAGTAGCACTTTCTCATCCAAACAGCAAGGGAAAACATCTTGGGCACATACATCAACCTTCTTCATCATAGAAATTCAGTCACAACCTCTACCAACATCATATTTGTCAACCAATCAGTGAAAACCCTCTTGAAACTGCTCAGTAGAGGGTTCAAACCACCACACAGAATACCAGAGTAGGGCTGCCGCAGCCTTCTACAACCTCTAATCTCAGATCGCAACCCAGTCTTGCCTTCCCTTTTTTTTTTATGGCTCTGATACCATGTCTTAATGGTTTGGCAGATTGCAGACTTGAGTTAGAGAGGAAAGAGGAGAAAGAGAATGAGAGGGATAAGAGAAGAGAAGAGAAACAAATGTCTAACTAGAGAGGATTATCTCACTCCAGCGGACCTCAATATATATAGATCAGCAAGATTACAAAGTCTATTGTGCCCTACTTAACTATGGGACATTTAACTTAAAATAAAACAAAATGGACAAAACACAATTCAATAAATAAGAGGAAAAGGACTGGAATAGCCCTACTTAGCCGACTTTAACAGCAAGATAATAATTTTCACTGCTTGAAGAGACCTAATGTATCAAACGCTAGCTCCTAAAAATGAGCAACTAATATAGTTGTGCAGTGCTATTCATTTTATTTTTTTGCTTTCTATTTATTTGGTAACGGAGGGAGTTGGAGATTATGCACCCTTCAAATCCACTAGTTCTGAAGTTCAACCAAATAATAAATCCTCCAATGTGTATGTGTATCTGATTTAAGAGAGAAAAATCTTGGTAATGAAATAAGCTTCCAATGCATGTAATTTCTGAGATTTGGATGTAAACCTGCAATATTTATAAACCTAACATATAGAAGAAAAAAGACAGAGAACAAACATATCTAATTCCAATTCCATTGCTGTTAAAATTTTTTTTGCTCATTCTAACACTTTGGTTGGAGATGATAGGGGCTTCTTGGCACTTTGTTGGTAGCATTGGAATTGGAATCAAGTTGGTCAATGAATTTTTACTTTTTTTTTCTTAGTTTAAAGTCTTTTGTGCAAACTTGAAAAATTAAATGAGATCCATAAGAAAATAATAAAGCTGTTGTGCTCACACCCACCAAAGGAAAAGAAAGCCATGTTAATACCACCTCAATTTTGGTTTGCAAAGAAACTATCCATAAAAGTGGGCCCACTAGAGGATTTTCCATGTGATCAGATCAAACTAGGTGTCCTGGATGGAAACAAGATATCTGGAGGCACAAGTTACTCTCTGCAACAAAGACCTACTTCCTTAACCAAATGTAGATCGTGGATTAGAACAAACCAAAGTAAATTCTTATCACTTGCTTTCCGTTGAGCATAGATTGGTTTTCATCTTGAGACATCAATGAGTTTAATTTTCTCTCTCTCTCTGACACATAGACACAGACATGATTTTATTTCTTAGTTAGTTGATCTCCCTTTTGTTCTTGTTTATTAGTATATTTCCCAATAATATAGATAAAAAAAATTTATTTGCCAACGACTTCCTCAACAAAAGCAATGTCAGCAATATTGGCTGTTTACAAAGACTTCACCTACACCTAATATGCCTGCGTCTCCCAAAGATAACACTTTCAAGTTTAATTTGAGGTAAGGGTTTGGTTATATCCATTGTGGAAATGCATATGACCTTAAACTTGACACTGAAGCCACTATTTGGCATCCCTGAATGACATCCATAGAAAAGGTTGAAACATTCTTATGGATTTTATCCAATAGATCACTTTAGCAAGATATTTTAATGACTACTTATTTGGATTGAACTTTTTCATTGAACATTCTAACATTCATTTCCTCTTAAACAGACAATGGCATAATTTTCCTATGCACCTCCACATAACCTTCCCCCTCCTTCTGGAGGGTGAGAAAAAGAAGTCAGAGCAAATACTTCCACTTTTCTTGGAGCTTGGAGGAGTGCGCCTACACCCAAAAGGTTAAACGTCCCAAATTTCATAGATGAAATGGGAGGGGATTAATAAGTGGAAGGTAGTCTCACAAGACTAGTGGGATCTAACCACCAATGTAGTGTGGAGTGTTCAATGCAAATGCAATTTAAATGATTGTGAGCTGACTCACTATGTTACTGTTGCAACCCCTTCAATAGGCAAGAAAAGTGCAGATATGGCTGGTAGGAAATTGTGGGACCCTGATCCCAATAGTTTCTATACAGTGAGATCATGCTACTCATTTGTGGTGTTAATTTCCTCATGCTTTGGAGATGGTTGTAAGGATCAAATATTGCTGCAAGGATGCTTTTTGTTCATGTAGGTGGAAAAGATGCAGTAAATTGTTATCATACCATCTCATAGTAGGGACATACCAGATGAATGCATATTATGCCAGCAATATCTGGGAAGTTTGCCCCATGTTCTCCTGTCTGTTCCTTCACTTTCCACATCTGATGGCACTTTATAAAGTTATATAGAAAAGAATGGTTCACCCTGGAAAACTTAAAACTATTTTGTTAGGCTTGGTGGTGAAAGAATTCTCCAGGAAGGGGGAACTTAATTTTTATTTTGTTGTACATTTAGGAAGGAGCATAACTATAAGGTTCCAGGCAGAATGGATAACTGAAAAGATAGAATATCTCATATTATTTTAGACTATTCTTTCAAATTTTGGTGATCCTTCTTTCTCAAAATTTTAAAATGGTTGGCAAAGCAATGTTTTCTAGATTTTTATAGGCTGTTTATATGTACGTTAGTCATATGTTAGGAACCATATAAAGACAAGTACATTGCACCTTTGTCTCCTTTTGTTTGAGACACAATACATCACATATCTAAAAGAAAAAAAAAACAAAGATATCTTATCAAGAAAGGAAATCTACTGAAGAAATCCTATACTAGTATACTGGTGAAAAGAAAAAAAAAATCCCCTAACCAGATTCTGTAGGAAAGAATTAAATTATTGCCAGGGAAGGACAATTAGAACTAATTGATCTAAGCCTTTTTCCTCTACATTGAGAGATATTTACTCACTTGATCAGGAACAGATGAGTAATTCCATTCATCTGTGCCGTAACACCACTACTTCAAGGTGTCTTCTACTTAGTTGTTCCAGTATCTGTAATTTTATACTAAAATGGTTGGCATTGTAGTTTTATATCTTTCTGTGCCTACAAAATTAATTGACATCATGGTTTTAGATTTGATGACTGCTGATCATGCTTTTTGTGACTAACCTCTTTGATGCAATGTTCCTAAACTAATTATGACAAGCTTCTGATCCAATCTTCTTATTCTTTTTTTTGTCCTTGCTACCAATATTCAGGATCTTTTTGCAAAACTTAATAGGATATCAAGCATAGCTGCAGATATGTTTGTTGGCCGAGAAAGGTTTTCTACTCAGCTATTGATGAGACTTACAGAGACTATTATGTTATGGCTTTCAAATGACCAAAGCTTTTGGGATGATATTGAGGAAGGACCTAGGCCTTTGGGTTATCTTGGCCTTCAACAGGTATATGAATTTAATGTGAGACACTTGTTATGGTGTTCATTTGTTTGATGAAAAACCTACATTCAATTTACGTGGTGGTTACTTGTGCAGTTTTATCTGGACATGAAGTTTGTTATTTATTTTTCATCCCAAGGGCGTTACTTATCCCGGCATTTGAATCAAGTTATCAATGACATTATAGCTAGAGCAATTGCAGCATTTGCTACAACTGGAATGGACCCTTATAGGTAGGCTTCTTTCTGGGTATGAAGAATTTTCCAATGATTTATGCTTAATTTGTTTGAGTTGCAATTTTGGTCTATGGGTTATGTTCAAGTTACTGAGGCATTCAAATATGAAGCATATAGAAACATGGGAAACAAGGAGAAATGAGTTTGATGAGGAAAAAACCAAAATTCATGGTTTGCAAATGGTTAGTTGTAGGGTGTATGCTTACCCCTCTGGATGCATCTCATTTTCTTATTTGGAGATTCATTGTGCTCTTGTTGTACTCTAGAAAGATTAACCTACGTTATTGCTTCCTGAATGTGTTTTTGTCCTGCCATAAAAAATAAATTGAAACATTATGATGAAGTAAGTTCTAATGGTATCTAATTAGAACAGGCTCAACTTTTGATGCTGGTTCATCTTCTTGATCAGCTCCTCTTTCCTCTTAGGGGACTTACTTTCTCAATTGTTGTCTTTAGGAAAGCACATGCATTTTATGGTTACATCCTTTATATTAATCCCTTCGGTATTTACCATGCCATCCATACATTTTGTTGGACAACATAGGTGAAATGAAATTTAAACATTGCATTCACCTCAAATTTGCCAAGTGATTAGATTTATTCTTTAACTTCTTTATTGAGCATGTGAAGGCCAATTTTATTTTTCTCCTTTCCAAAGTAGCCTTTAGGGTTACATCCTTTATATTATTGTCTTTAGGTAAAATGAAATTTAAACATTGCATTCACCTCAAATTTGCCAAGTGATTAGATTTATTCTTTAACTTCTTTGTTGAGCATGTGAAGGGCAATTTTATTTTTCTCTTCTTGCCAAAGTAGCCTCTAGGGTTGTACATGGGTTGGTTTGGTTCGGTCTCATGTACTTGGACCAACTGAACTGACACTGTCTGGTTATCTACTTAACAAACTGAAACTGACCAAGAAGTTTATAAAACCATTAAACCGATTTTGAATTTTTTTTCTCAGTTCAGTTGGTTTAACCAGTTAAACAAAAAGCAGATTCAACAATCAATAGACAGGCTGCCACTGTTTCAGAGCTTAATACCCAAATGTCATAATGGCATGCAAATGCACTAGGGGGATAGAGCAGTTTTATTAGTCAAACTGTCAAAGCTTATTTATTATAACACAAAGGATTTGGTGGGACCGAATGTCATAATTGAGATTGGGAAATGCATGCCAACGAGTAAAGGTGACTTGAGCAGTTTTGTCACTCACAGCTTATTTATTATAAGCTGATAGTGGGGCCCAGTGGGATCCAGTGGGGTCCAGTGTGAGATTGTGAAGTCAATATATGTTGTATTCCACTAATATTTGAAACATTGAAACTAATTGGTCAGATTGGTTCGGTTTCAGTTTACAAAATAAATTGCAACTGAACCGAAGAACCAGGTTTTGAATGTTTTCAAACTGGGACCGACCAATTTTTCTTGAGAGCTGACCAAATCTGGTTGAATCAGGCCGGTTTGGTTGGTTTGGTCAGTTCATATGCTTTTCTGGACAGCCCTAGTAGGTAGTAGCCTTCTTGGACATTGACAGATTGAAACAGGCTATTTTGCTTGTCGAGCAGATTCTCCATTTCCTGTGCCCCAAAACATATTTTACTCACTAAACCACTTTGATGTTGTCTTCTATTTTGATCTGTACTGATATTTCTTTTTTTTTTTGATCAATAACATCATCTTCATTAAATTAAGAGAAGAGAGGGAAAAGAATACAAAGGGAGATAAAATAACTTAGCTCCCCAAAAACAGAAAACACAGGGAATGCAAAGAAAAATTAAAAACTAGCCCAAAAAACAGCCTCCCTGTTCACTTCTTGCTTGGCCAACCCATCCGCAAATGAGTTGGCACTCCTCTTCACCCAGCTGTACTGAATCTCAATGTCCCTACCCAGCCATAAGAACTGTTTTTTCTCATTGTTAAAGTTCCACAAACCACTGTCCTCTGTCTTCAACCAATTAACCACCACCTTTGAATCACCTTCCAGAATCAAGCGGCTAATATTTAATTCTTTTGCTCTTCGAATTCCTTCAAGCGCTGCAAGGATCTCAGCCCTAAGAGAGTCACCTTCTCCAATAGGGCCAGAGAATAAAGCAGTAACAATCCCTTCCTCATTCCTGAAGACTCCTCCAATCCCAGAGGGCCCTGGATTCCTTACACTGCTGCCATCAAAATTCAGCTTTATAAAGCCCGAGGGGAGAGGGGACCAGAACGGACAAAGAGTCCTCTTGCATCTAGCAGTGGAAGCAATCTCTTTCCAGTTTCTTAGCAAGTCATCCATTTAGTGTTGGTAAATTATGTTACTGATATTGCCCTAGAAGTCCCTGATATTTCAGGCAGTTACCTGGTAAATTCTGTTATTTGAACTTACAGTTATTATTATGTTTGCCTGTAATACCATGAAATATTTGGGTTTTCTGGAAGCTGAAAATATTAGTTTTTCTGATCAGTGTACTTCCAGAGGATGAATGGTTTATTGACATTTGTCAAGAAGCAATAGAGAGGTTGACTGGAAAATCAAGAGCTGTCAATGGGGATCGGGATCCCAATAGCCCAACTGCTTCGGTCTCAGCACAATCAATTTCTTCTATCAGATCTCATGGAAGTTCCTAGTGCACTAGCCTTGTAGACTAGAAGTGAAGCAAAACTGGTCGGAGAGTGGGCAAACTGGTTACTGCTATTGATCAACCAGCAGATGCCCTATTTCATGCTAGATCCTGCTGGTGGTTGTGTTCATATATCCTTGTATAAATAGTAAGCATTTTCCCCTTTTTTCTCCAATTTTCCTTCTTGTACTAGTGCAAGATCATTTCTTTGCTTGATGCTTGTGTGGTCAAGTTCAGGAATTTTCCTTTTTCACTCTTCCAGTTCTAGTGAGAGTATGGAATTTGTAAATGTTGATGAGTTAAATACTTTGATCCTGACTCTTGATTGTACCATTCCTTCATTTCTTGCTATGGTATTCTGTTCATTTGACATGCCTCAAACAAACTGAAGGGCACACTGTTGTGCTTACAATGTATTATATTTTCCAGCTTTTAATTATGTGATTTTAGCCACAAAGCGCATTTTGATGTTCTAGTGAACTTTCTTATTCTGTTGCTAATGCTAAATGGTAATTACTGTTTCAAGTTGCCAATTTTTGTAGCGTGAGCTGTGAACCCACTATTTGATGTGGCTAACCTAGGACCGGAAGATCTACAGGTTTGAAAAGTAGCAGGTGGTTTGTTAATATCTATGGTTGGTTAGTGCTTTTCTTTTTCTGTCAACATTCTTCTACTTGGCTTGTTCCCTTCTAATGTTTGTAACTGAAAGTGGATCAGTGGAAGCTGGTTAGGTCAAGCATCAAATATGTGAATTACAGTACATTGTCACTACATTATTCTGTAGGGGGGGGGGGGTGGGTAATATTCTACAGAATGAGATATTATGGTCGTAACTCGTAACTGGAAGACCTGAAACTGTTGCACCATTTACCTTTCTGAAGCACAGGGACTTCAACTTTTGAGAAGCACACTGCAAATAAACCAAGTTCCAGATGAAATGCTTTGTTATCACTTGAGCTATGGAGATATTACTCAGTGAGGATGTGGGAGTAGTAGTGTTTATCCTAGTGACAAACAAAACAGTAAAATTAATTGGGTGATTTGCTTAAGTTTCTGATGTTGGGCTGGAAAAAAAGTAGCTTATTTTGAGTCAGTAATGCTTGAACAATATCAAGGTCAACGGAAGGTTATCTTCACCAGTGACTTTTAGTAAATTGAAGGTGAAATTGAGTGAATTCCGTTGGTCAGTCTCTTCTACTGCATGATGGTGAGTTGTATGATATTAAAAGCCGTAACCAGAAGAAACTCAAGTGATGGAAGGTCAAATTTCGTATAGCTCCGAACGAATGCTTGCTCTCACCAATTCAAAGGAGTCATCAAAATGATTCACTTCTCGCAGAGACACCTGGTTAGCATACGAAAGTGAAAGTGCTGAGAGAGACATTCTAGGTGTTGTTCAGGTTATGCAACTGTCCAAGATTTTGCACAGTGATGCTATAAATTATATCTGGAATTATCATGTCCATCATGCCTTCTGTCTGCTGATTCTTATCACAGTTTGCAAAAGTCTTCATTAGAATGCAATTACCATTTGTTTATCGTCAAATTAACTGATTTATTTAATGGGCCTTATGGCCAGAAAAAATTAACTGATTTATGGGAATGCAACTGGGTATTTGCAGTGTTCATGCCATGTGTTGTAAGGCATTAATGACTACCTTGAGTCGCATAGAAAAGCTTGGCTAAAATTTGTACTCTTTGATAACTTGCTTTATTTATGTGCCTTGCTAAACAACTCCATTTCGTTATTGATTAGCGAAGAGATACAATTTCAAATTACAATCATATTTGCAACTTTTTGTACAATTATTTAATGTTGCGTCAATGTGGTAACCAATTAGGTTGTATTTATCAAAACTCATGGATGGATTTGATTGGTCAAAACTTTTCCGGTACTATGTCTTTCTGGCATCATAGATTTTCCCTAAATTATGATGTGGCTTCAGTTGCATAGGTTCCTGTTGTAATCCATGATGAAACGTTCAGAACTCTGTCAAATGATCGAACCCAAAGATCAAAAAATCGATAAGCCCGATATTAAAAAGTCGATATTGGTGTGTATCAATATGTCCAATATCCTTTGTTTTTCTATTTTTTTATTTTTTATTTTTATAAGCATCAGGGGGATGCTTAATTGCTTAAAACCCCCCCAAAATTTTAAAACCCCGGAACCATTATTTTATTAGTGTATCCATGAGTTTTGGATATTGTATTGATGTTTTGATCTGAACCTTAATTAAGACAAACCCCTAGATTGCATGATTAGGAGTTCCAGTTCTGTTGAGGAAAAGTCGCCATTTCTGAAGATTCTATCTCCAACGTTAGAAATACTTGTCCAGGGTCTGGTCTGCATGAGATGTTTTTCGTCACTCTTTGGAACATGGTCTCAAAATTCAAAATGCCCCTGAATTCGTAAAGGAATGTAAACATGAAGATGAATCAAAATTCAAAATGCCCCTGAATTCGTAAAGGAATGTAAACATGGAGATGAAGTAGGGGACATTGAAAAGTATTCATACACATAGGTTGATTTTCTCCTTTTTGTTCATCCAATATTTCATTGGTATATACATAATTAAAGTCAAAGTACCTGTAATTAACTGTCATCAATCTCATTAACGTCAACCAATTGAGTCTGGATTTCCTATCCATGACAATTCCTCCCACATTGCCACACGTACTCACATAACATTGCAGCCAAACATGGGAAACTTCTCATTCTCTTACATGTCATTATGCACTGGGAGATGTTCCCAATGCACAAAGGTAGCATTTTGTGGGTAGGAGATCCAGGGTCGTATAGCTCCATTTAAGTTCCCCAAATAAAAATTATATGTTGGTGAAGGAACAGATCGCCCACATGAAAGATGGCAGTTTTTTAAATTACAGGATATCATGATAAATTGATGAAACAAAATGGTTTTAACTTTAAGCCACATTTATAAAAAGTTAAAATGATAACTTTACAAGTATTATTGGTTTCCTATAGTGTCCATGCATGTTTTAATTCTTCAACTATTTGCCCATGTTCCTTACGTTTATCTTGGTAGTTCACACTTCACATAAAATATTAAAATATAGTTTCTTATGCTTTTTGTTTTTATAACTGATTTATGGCAACTATAGTGTCCATGTATGTATGTATGTAGAAATATAACTTATTAGATTTTCTTGAAGCATTTTTACAAAATATGAAACAAAGCCATGGCAGAATCTCAAATTATATAGGGAATTATTTTAACACAGAGATTTATTTCTTCAAAGTCCTCTTAAGAACAAGTTTAAAATTTTAAAGACATTTATGTAAAAGGAAATTAAAAGATTATAGAACCACTTTAATTCTTAAAACTTAAAAGGAAATTAAAATTCTTAAAACTTAAAAGGAAATCATAAAACCACTTTAAAAGGAAATTAAAAGGAAATCAAAATTCTTAAAACTTAAAACCACTTTAAGTTTTAAATGCTCAAATAATCATTTATTTTTTTAAAATTTCACATATGTTTCTAAATCATTTTAAAAACATTAATAATCATAAAGTAGATTTGTTTGAACAAATAAAAATTTCTTATGATTGGAATCACTACATAGTTTAAAGAGTATTAACCACTAGCTGGGAAATTAAATATAATAAAACTTTAAACATAAAATCACTTTATTGGAAGAAAATAAATAAACATCAAACAATCATAATTTAATTAGAGCACAAACAGTGTTACAAAGATTATATACTAAAGAAGATTGAGAGAAGAGAATTTGAGTAATGTGAGACAATTGATCCATGTCTCAACAAATCTTTACTAATATATATAGAAGCATGGACAACATAGTCTTAATACAAGAGAGGAAATGGAAAGAGACGTAAATAAAAACAAAGGAAACAAATCATGGACTTTCTAGATAATTGAGCCAAGTTGAGACCTCGATATAGGCATGCCTCTCTTGAGATTCTTCAATTATGGGCGTTGAGATAGAGGGACTAACTTAGTTTCACCACTAACACTCCTTTACAGGCTAGAAGGTGATGATTGAACTCCTAGCCTGAACTGAATGTGAGAAAAATCATCATGGTGGAGAGGCTTAGTAAAAATATATGCTAACTATGAGCAAGATGAAATGTAGCATGTTATAAGAGTGCCAAGAACATATTTCTTTCTAACAAAGTGATAGTCCAGCTCAATATTGGAAAACTAGATTAATGGACATATGCAAAGAGCTCTACTTGTTTGGGAGAGAAATGCCAATGTCTTGAAGTAGAAACATAACTCAAGTGAGTTCTATATATAGTGGTAGATGCCATAACCCATTACTCAACTTCTCTATACTAGATCAAGACATGGTGGATATAATTTTTCTTAACAGCCCATATGAAACACAATTAGTGCCCAAGAAAATACAATATCTAGTAGAGATGTGATTCGGTGCTTACAAGATTGTGCTCACACCGTTTTCAGTCTTTTAGCTGTGCATCAAGAATATCTTCGTACTTGTTTGCTTTTTTTACAGGAAGATATTCTCAAGCGATTACGCAAACGATGCGAGCACGGTCTTAGGAGGATCAAAATCCAAGGTCCCTTGAGATATTGAAGAATTATCTTGACTTATTACCAATGTGCCATTTTTGGGGCTTACATATGTTAACAAACTCGATTAACTGAGAGTGCTAGGTCAGGCCTAGTAGTTGTCAAATACTAGAGTGGCCAATAACCTTTCTATACATAGTAGGATATACTTGTGTAAGCATTTCTTTCACAATTGCATGGGCTTAATCTAGGAACTAAATTAATTAAACTTGGTTTAATATGATTCACGTGTGCTAAAATTGGCCTAAGTTTTCCCAGTTTATCTTAATTGTGTTTAAAAAGAATTTAAATTTAGTTAGTGAAAGATAGAACACATGATCAAGTGTAACAACCTGCCTTGTTTTTAGGGGTTGTCCTAGGTTCCATCTCCAAAATTTTAGGAGTCAGATTCACTACAAGACGTTCCCTCAGCGCAACCCTATTTCATAGGGCTGTTCACGGGTTGGGTTGGGTCGGTTTAATAGATTTTTTTTCAACTGACTCGACCTGGTCAGGTTAAAGAGCAAATCGAAACTGACCTGTTATTAAGAAAAACCGATCCAAACATGAAGGGTCAGTTTGGCATTGTTTTTGAACAACCCTATATTTGGTGTAAAATTTTCTACTCAAAAAAGGAAAATAATTCTAAAGAAAAAAGTAATTCCCATTTAACTAATGTTTTATTATTCTTTAATGTTAAAAATAAGTAACTAATTAGAAAGAATAAACTAGGATAAGGATTACCCAGTTAGGAAAAGACTAGGAAATAATAAACCAACTAACTTGGTTCGGTTTCCGTTTTCATGAAAACCGAAACCAAATCGAATTATCCGTTTATCCCTCTTCACAATCCAAAACCGACTGGTGGTAAAGAAAAACCGAACAAATCGGGTTGGGTCGGGCCAGTTTGGTTGGTTTGACATTATTTGTGAACAACCCTACTATTTCATTGGTCTAATTTTAGACTGTTTTTAAAAACCTTAAAGCTAAGGTGGCCGATTGGTCAACTAACAAGAGCTTAAAGTAGACTCATTGGCTTGGACTAAAATGGAAAGGTCTAGGACGAAATTCAAAAATAATGAAAAAGGAGGGAAACTACATATGAGCAAAAGTTTTTCATTTGAATGAGAAGTTAGAGAACAAGAATAAAGAACTTTAGAGAGAACTTTTGAAACTCAAGTGTTGGAAAGAAAGAAAACTTTTGAATGAGAAAAAAGCTCTGTTAAAAATCATTTGTTGAAGAATTAAAGCAATATTTACTGTTCTTGGGTTTGGTTTTGAGCTTTGAACTTGAAATCTGTTTTAGTCCATTCTTCAACAGAGAAAGAGTTTCTCTCATTGATTTTGAAGGATTTACTTCTTCAATTCAATATTTAAAGAAAAATTTTGTGAGAGCTTTCTAACTCATTTGAATTTGTCTCTCTCTGTGTTAATCGAATTTTTACAAGCTTTCAAATTAAATTTGTGATTTCTTTCTAGAAATATTTTGCTTAAGTTATATATTTGATTTGAGATTTATTTTTTAGAAAGGCCAAGTTATATTGTGATTACTTGTGAAAATATCTTGTGAGGTTAATTTTAGTTTGCTTAGAAGACAAAGAACTTAATGGTTTATTGCCTCAGTGAGAGGTTTTTAGTCTTGAGTAAGCAACTGTGAGCCTATTGGTGAGTTCTTTGAAGTATTCCCAAAGACATATTTGTTAAAACAAATTGGATTATTATTCATGTGCGTCATTGAGCATTTCTATTGGAAAGTTTACTAAGGTCTAGTGTGTATTTGGACTGAAAGTACTTGATTGAACCTTGTTATTGTGGTTCATTTGCATAGTTTGTGCGTATATTTGCATATATACTTGTATCATTCGTTATCTCATCAAGTGGTATCAATGGAATTCCTAAATCCCTTAAGCTGCTGCAAGTTGGTGGATTGGCGTTGTATCAATTAATCAGATTGTGTCCATCACCATATCAACCAACCAAGGGTGTGACTAGCACTGTATCAACCAGTTGGCTAGCACCGTATCAATTAGCTGTGTGGCTGCTGACACTATATCAACTAATTGGAGTGGTTTGGCACCGTACTAGGTGGAGTGTGACTAGAACTGTATCAACTAATTATTATAAGGGTACTAGTACCTATAAACTAGTTGATTAGTGGATTCAAATTCCTAAGTTGTGCTTGGGGAGTGGGTATAGGTCTGTGATTGGCCGAACCAATATAAATCCAGTGTCTTTGTGCTCTCTTTGTGCTATTTGTTATGTTAGCTATGTTTTTAATTGACCATTACTAAAATTAAAAACACTAGACACTTGGGCATAAAAAGGAAAAGTTCATTTCAACATATATTATACATTCCTGTTGGAAAGGTTCATTGGAGCTCATGCGCAACTTAATTACAGTAACAATAATGGGACGCAATAGGGGGGCATCCCCCTCTGACAATAGATTTTACACTAGTGTGTATAAGTGAAGGAAACTTGTTAGGAGATCTATCCTAAGGATTAAACCCAAATTCACCCCTCTTGGGTTAAATAAATTGGGCAACATGTTCACTATTAGGTGGAAGGACTAAAATATCATCATTGTAGTGTTTGTTGTCAATGAATCGGCCATGATGGTATCACTACTTATAGAAGCAGCAGGATCATGCTCTGATCCCATAAAGAAAGTTGAGAGAAGAGAACTTGAGTAATGTGAGCCAAGGAAACAAATCATGGTCTATATCTATAGTACTTAAACAAGCCAAGTTGAAAGCTTAATATAAGAGAAAAAATGAAAAAAGACATAAATATAAACAAGAACAAAGGAAACAAATCATGGTCTCTATAGTACTTAAACAAGCCAAGTTGAAAGTTTAATATAGACAAGTCTATCTCTTGAAATTTTAGAAAGCTTCATACTTCTCAATATAGACAATTCTTCAATTATGGGTGTTGAGCTAGAGGGGCGGATGAAGTCTTCAACTCTAACATGTATAAAACTCATGCACTTTAAGGTTTATTTAAATCCTGCCTTATAAGTGTTTTAAATATAACATTTTGACAGCACCAATAATATAGTTTTAGCCAGAGTTTAAAAAAATTGGACAAGACTGGTTGGTCGGACCGGTTAAACTGAGACCTAGGACCTTGGCCGGTTCGGTCATACCCTAGTAACTGTTTTTTGCTAAAAATTGGTGAAAACAGGCTGACTGTATAATTTAACCAAAAAGCTAGTGAATAAGTCCTGGTTTCATGAAACCTCCCAGGTCCTTCAATAATTGAAATTTTAAAATGTGATTAACATTTTTATATATTGCTTAATTACCACCAATCCACTAATTCTTATTTATTTGTATGCCTAAGGGGTTTATGCGTCTTTTTGTCATTTGGTAGAACGATAAAATTACTTGAAGGAAGAATGAGCTATCTCCTTTCTCTCTATTTCTTTTGAATGTTTGACATGTGTTTTGATGTGTCAATTGGGGAGAGGTTACAAACTTGTGATAAATAAAGACTTTTACAATTCTCGGACCAGTAGGGGTCGAGATCTATGCTACTACACCTATTTGCACTGAATGCAATCATAGTATCTGCTTCTAAGGATTGAATTTTCTAGTCCTTGTCAGTAATGCTCTTGTTGTTAGACGACCCCTCTACTCAAATTTTCAAACATTAGCAAATTCACATGCTTCCTTATCTAAAATGCATGTTGCATTGTTGCCATTGCCACTAGGTAAATGTGTAAACTCGACAGATGAAAATGTTGATTCAGGGGTTGTTACTGTATTTCCCAACTTCCTCTTGAGGTTGGTAAAATGGTGCTTGACATTCAAGAGAAGACTGTCGTTGGTCACTGGATTTGGGCATTTGGATGGTTGATAAAGAAAATTAGATGACACTTAAAGGGCATTTGTGTCTTTTCACATACCACTTAACAAGACTTATGATTTTAGATTAAATTGGCACACTTTAAAAGTTTAGGTATTGGATTGACACGTTTTAAAGTTTAGAGACCAAAGTACAAGGTACTAATCTATAATTTCCCATATTTAAAAAAAAAAACTTCATAAATCATTTGTTAGAAGTATCAATCAAAATATCATATTGTCCATTAGAATAGTGTTAGTCGAATTCTTACACTATTGTGATAACTATGAGAAGATTGGCCATTGGGCGTCTAACTGCAAACGCAATAGAGTGAACAAGAGAATTATGGTAGATAAACCTATTACGATTGCAAATCCAATAAAGGTTTTATGGTAAATAATAAGGGTAAGGAGATTTTGTTGAAGACAATGGTCCCTCTCCAACTACAATGCTAAATCTAATTTTGGAAGCTACGTTAGATGCCACAGTTAGTGCAACCATTAACAAGAAGGAAGTTCCTGGTGTTGGAAGTGATCTAAACTAGTTAATTTCAAACAACCACATTATGGAAGTTCCTATGGTGAGTGGAGGCAAAAAAGATAATCTTTCTATTGATACAAACTTTGTTGGTCATTTTGACAATAAAGTTCAAGTTGCATGCGATTAAAATAGAGCAAGGGTGAATTAGAATGTTAAAATAGAGCATAGGTTTGATCAGCAAAATAGTTTCTCATCATTAACAAGGTAGAATTACCTACAGTGGTGACAACAGTCATAGTAGATGTTCGATGAAATGCCACTATGGAGCTAAAGAAGTGATATATAAGAAGATCAAGACAAGGAGAGTCATCAAGAAAATTAACTTGGATTGGAAGGAAATTTAAAAGCAATTGAAATTCCAATAGTTGTTCATGAGGTCAACCTGATTATGAATTAAGAAAAAAGAATGTAGGAGGTATCAATAAAGAATTGTGACTAAAGGTCAAAATTTTGTCTGCTCATGATGAAAAAAGGATGTTGGGATGATATGGTGACTGGAGTCAAAGAACCTCTACAAAGGCTCATTAGCAAATCTTGTTAGTTTAGATTGTAGTTTACTCCTAAGGCAAAACAAACAACAAATTCTAATCGTGTAGACAGTCCTACAAGAAAGTGACTTGTATTGATGAGAAACCTATTAAGGATGGTACATCCAATAAAATAATGGCCCATATCTTGTTCGTTTAGATTGCAATGTACTTCTGAGTCAAAACAAACAATATATCCTGATTGTGTAGCCACTTCTAAAAAAATTACTCATATTGATGAAAGACCTATAATTAAGAATGGTACATCCAATGAAAATAATGACCCATCAAAACTGGGTGACAATGGGAAGAAGAATTGTAAATGTATAAGGAACATCAAGTGACAAATATTATAATCAGGTAGTAGCATTTTGTTGTATGTAATCTTTGAGAATCAGGTTACTTACCCCACTCTTTGTCATGATCAATTAAAAAATTTTTCCTTATTCCAAAAAGAAAATCTTACACTATTTAAGGTATGTAGGGGTGTAAACAGAGCGAATTCGAAATGAATCAGGTTTGATTTGAATTCAAAACCGATTAAAAATATAATTATTCAAATTCGATGGTTTTTGAAAATACTAAATCGAATTTGAATTCGTTTATATAATCGAATATTCAATTTTGATTCGAATTCGAAAATTTTTTAATGTCAATCTATCCAACTTCACCAGATGAGGAAGAAGAAACCTTGTTCAAAATTTTTTCTCATTCTCTATTGATACAACCTCCAAGAAACAAAAAGAAAATACAAATAAAAAAATTTGAATAATAGCCATCGATTTGGTATACTATGTTGGTGTGTTCTGTAACAAGCATAGAGAGATCGCTATTGGTGTATTCTACAATGGAGATATTGTTGATCTCCATATTCAGCTCTACAAAATACATAGAGAGAGAGAGAGAGAATGCAATTCAAAAATAAAGAATAAAAAAGACTTAAACTTGTAAAGCTATAAGAAACCATAAAAGGCAGAGAAGAAATGCCATGAACCGAAAAGGAACTGAGAAGAAATACAGGCTTGAATCGAAGAAGAAGAAAAAGAAAGTGAATAGTGAAGTTGAAATGATTCAAATGCAAATAGTGGGAAATAACAAATGAGACAAGCACTAGTAATAAAATAATATTTAAAAAGTGGGAGATAATTAATGCAACATGCTTCTTATTCAAGAAATCATCATAAGAAATATTAAAATAATACTAATAGGTGGGAGATAATTATATAATGAAACATGCATCTTATTCGAGAAACCATCATAAAAAAAGTATTAAAATAATAGTAAAAAATAAGAGATAATTAATGAGACATGCCTCTTATTCAAAAAAATCATCATAGCCTCTGCAATATTTTGTCTTCATTCAACTTTTGTTATTAAAATAATATTAAAAAAAGCTTTTCAAAAGCCATCATTCGTTGTACTTTAATAAAATAATAAAATAATATGTTTATTTAATATAAATATAATTATAGTCATCATTTATTATAAGTATAATTTATATAGTTACAATCTATATAATCAAATCGAATCGAATCGAATCGAATCAAGTTCTATTCGAATCTGATTCGATAAATTAATCGGTATAAATGTCTTATTCGAATTCGATTGTTAATAGCATTTGAATCATCCGAATTCAATTCAATTATATCGAATCTCGAATACGAACTTGGATTTTTGAATACCATTTACCCCTTTAAAGGTATGTTTTATACTGTGATCTTAACCAAATATAATTTTTTCAAATTAAAGTATTGGGCTTTAAAGTAGCATATTCAATACTATGCATTTTCATTGTCATTGTGCCCTTGTTGGTATTTTATATTGTGTGGGTGTGGTGTATTTTAAAATATTAGGATTTAAAATGTAATAATTTTTATGTAAGGTATAATAAATCAAAGTGATACAAAGGTAATAGAATGTTGTCCGTTTTGGAACATGAAAAATATGTATATATTCAAAAAATATGATATTTTTGTGTTTTAAAATCATAAAGTTCTCGATTTTAGAAAATGTCATTCTCTAAAAATACATAAAAGCATATTTAAAAATAAAGTTCAAAATATTATAATATATAAATAAAAAAGATTCACCATTTATGTTATACATATTCAAAATTGTTCATAATTATCAATCATTAAAACAAAATATATACTTTTTCTTGAGACATGATTAACCATATTTATAAAAATAAAATCTACATATATGATATTTGTATAATTACATGTGTAATCTTTTTACCAACCAACATGTAATACCCAAAATAACGCTTAATGACTTGTGTAATATGTAATAAGTTATTCTCCTAATCAACATGTAGTAATGAATTAATCTATTGATCGTCATGTAATATACAAGGACCAAAATTTTGATACAGTATGCATTTTATTAGGCATATTATTTAATATCTTTTGGGTTTTGAAATGAAACATTTATTTTTTAATGAATATATATATAAAAACCAATTTTTAAAAAATTAAAAACAAATATAAAAACACATAGTTTTTAGTACTGATACACCTCTACTAATTAATACACTAAGGTGGAACGAAACCATAAATGACAAACAAATACTTTTAAATGCTATTGCTATGATTAACAAAATCGAACTATGAATGGTCTCCAACTTTGGTAATGTTCTAACTCTTATGAACAATGTATAACTTCAATAAAGGGGAGAAAAAAAACAAATATATGGATATAAATTTTAAAATGAAGTAATTAAATAAGGCTTAGATCTATTGCCAACTATAAATCAAAATACTTTTAGAATGCTATGTGTCTAATAATATGTTTTTTTCTTTTCCATGTGTAGGCTGAGAGAAACTAATGTTATAGCTATTAACGTTTAGCGTTTTAGTCTAAAAAGTAAAATTAGTTCATTTTGTCATTCATGTTCAAGCATTCCAATTGAAGCTTAAAGATGAACTTTTCTAACCCTAGTTATTGACCTAGTGCGCCTATTTTCTAACAACCAAGTCATGATTTAATGGCCATTCTTCGCTAACGGTAAACATTTTTCAATACAAGAACCAGATAGAGTTTTTTTCTTCTTTTTTCTCATGTCTTTGTCACTCCCATATTCTCTCTTACAATGGGAAATCTCTCATTCTCTTTCATATCATTTTTTACCACTTGGTGTGTTTTCTGACGACCAAACACACCATTCAATGGCAACCAATTATAGATTTTCCCTTTTTTTCTCATACCATTCTCACTCCCATACTCTTTTAAGGTGGAAAATCTCCACGCCCTTTGATGATATGGTGTGTTTCTTCTCTAGTGGTCAATATACCTTCTGGCGGCCATTCTCTACCAGTGATCAATCTCTTCTAACCCAATAATTAGGAAACCAGGTAGAGATTTTTTTTTTCCTTTTTTTCCATACATTTCTTACTTCAGTTATTTTTCAATGTCAAAAATCTCTAACCCTAGTTAGATTATAAGTTGTTTCTATAATTTTATCTAAGCCAATTGATATTATTTTGGCGCTCAATTTGTATTTTATTAATTGCTATTAGTTATAAGGTTGGACATTGTTTCTCTTTGCATTGACATACTTTGTTTTTGTTGGTGAACATGGCTATTCTCACTATAAGTTTGTAAATCATACTAGTTAGCTTTTCATGATTAGTTATCCATGTGTTATCAAGTTTATAAACCTAAAAAATAAACTAATTCATAGAGGAAATAAGAGGTCCATAAATAAATATTTATGTTCAAACACCCATAAATAACAAGTAATATGAATTAAAAAATCGAAGGAAAAACCAAAAACTAATTTTTTTAAAGTTTCTCTTTAAATTTTATATTTCATTGAATTTCTTCAATGTCTAAATGTGTTTATTAATACATGTATAAGTTTTCCTCTTATACGAATTTGAAATACAAGCTAAAATTTTGTTCTTGTGGAAAAAATTTATAATTTGAGTTTCACATACACCAACTGTTGGTGCCTTGGATTCTATGATTATTGTGGTTATGCTTCGAAAGGACTAGAAAGAGTAGCGGTGAAAAAATGAGAGGAAGGAAGATCATAGCAAAGAATGGTGGGGAGAAAATGAGAGATGAGAAAGATTTTTTTAGAAATCCTAAATTTAGAGTTATGTGCTAGTGTTTGACGTGGAGGATAATTCTCCTTTTATAGAGAGGATTTAATGCTATTATTATGAGAAGATCCTAAAAGAGGCATTTCTCTATTAGGAAATGGGATGTTTATCCTTAAGTCAACTATCAAGCAAATTCCACTAAGATTTTGTCACATGTCTAGTAAGACTCTCTAGAGATAGAGTTTCCTTTCTCTAAAGATTCTCACATAACATGTGTTGGCTATACCCCTTCATAGGTTCTGTTACAGCCATGTGTCGAAACTTTCGATTGATTGATCTGTTCAAATGTTTCTATGTTACTTTGACAAACCATCATAGACGTGGCTTACTTGCTTTAACACTTTAAGTGTCTCTCGCCGCTTTGTTTAATCTAACAACTCTATTTTTTCCAGTTGGGATTTTTTTACGTAGTCTTTGTTTAAGGTTTCTATTGCAATTTCGGTGATAATGAGTTATATGTACTTACACCAACTAATCCAAATATATTGTTTTACACTTGTCTCGGTACACGTGTCATCGTCACTAATCATTCTAAATAGATTGTTCTTGTTTTATTATTATTATAATTTGTATTTGCATATATGTAATGACTTAGGAACAATGAAAAAAATGCAATAGTTTGTGTTGTTACTAATTCTCAAAGAACCATTCAACTTAAAAGCTTAATGTATTAGATGAGGTCCTTGAATATGTTGATATTTTCTAATACGCCCCCTCAAATGAAAGTTTATTAGGCTTGAAGTGTGAACAAGAACAGGCCCACCCATAACCTTGTGTTGAAACTTAATTAATTATAATGGGGATAATGAGGATCGAACACTAGACCATTTGGTCAAAGTAGCTCTGATACAATCTTAAAGAACCACTTAACCTAAAAGCTTAAACTGTTACATGAGGTCCTTGAATAGGTTAATATTTTTTAATACTAATTAATATAGATAATTGTTTGAGGTCATTTAATTCTAATTCATCTTAACAATTATATATTAAAGTTTGAAGACTATATAACTATTTGTA
Source organism: Nelumbo nucifera (assembly GCF_055504915.1). Lineage (NCBI taxonomy): Eukaryota > Viridiplantae > Streptophyta > Magnoliopsida > Proteales > Nelumbonaceae > Nelumbo > Nelumbo nucifera. The sequence continues at coordinate 37,074,476 of NC_142650.1, forward strand.
TATGTAAAATTGGTGTAAATGAATATGCTTTAATTGGCTTTCTATTAGGAACTATTTGTATTACTACTTGGAAATGGTTAAGTGACCACTTAAACTAAGTGGGAAATGTTTACAGGCATGATACATGATATTTTATTATAAAATTATCCTAACATTATCAAACTTTTAAAAAACCATTTTTCTTGAAATAAAACTTAGTTAGAAAAAATATTGAATGTTTTTAATCGAGGCTTCACATTTTAAATATGACTAATTTTTTAATACTAATATAATTACTCTTTATAAAACTTACACTTCAAAGTACATAAGTTTATATTTTTGATATTCAAATATAATTTTTACCTGAAAAATGTTAAGTATTTATATGAGACTTTGTTAGTAAGTTAGTGATAAAATACACATATAAACCATTAGTATAAGGTAGAGAGACTAATAAATACTATGTTTAATATATCAATAAATCAATATTGAGTTTATCGTAAAGATTCTTTTATATTAAAGAGACATTTATTTAAATTATGAAAAAATAAACTCTTCATGTTATGTGTTAAATGACTTGATTGAAATTTACTTCTTCATTAACCATACTAATTAATTAATTATTTTTAGTATCACACTCATAGTTATAAGTATTGATATTCTTAATATATAAAGATTTACATATAAAGAATTAAAAAAAACAAAGTTTATATCTTTATATTTTATTCTAACAAATTGATAAGAGACACGTGTAATCAAATATATAATAATATTAAAATTATTAATATTTAGAATTTTGACAATCAAAACATGCAACATGAGACAATTGATACACAATGTCCAATAACACTTTGGATTTTGGCTTAATTACTTAATTTTGGAAGTATATTTATAAAAAATATGAAAGAATCTATATCGTAAAAGGAGATAAGTTAAATTTGAAAAAAAAAATTATCAAGATAAACATTTTAAATTTATAAAAAACGTATTATAGACTTTAATTATAAGAAACCCTTTGTATTAAGAATGTTTAAATTTAAATTATAAATAGAAAGTTTTACATGTTATGTACTATAAATTCTTATGTACATCTTGTCATTAATCCTATTAACTTATTAATTAGGTCTAATGTATATTAGTTGCCAATTAAGCTGACTAACATTACATTATTTGTTATAAAAGATTGTATTTAAAGTATTTGTTATAAATAAAAAAAAGATTTTGTACTTAAGATTTTATCGTATTTAATTTCATAGATATTTATATTTTTATATACTATGTAGTGATTCCAATTATAAGATATCTTTATTTATTCATACTAACATATCTTATTTTTATTAGTGCTTTTAAAATGATTTGAAAATATATGTAGAGATGATAAAGAATAAAAGTAAAAAATTGTTTGAGTATTTAAAAATTAAAGTGAGCTTTAATTTTAATACTCTTATTTCATAGATGCAATTGTATATTATTATAAACTTTAGTTAATTGAAAACAAATACTTTTAAAATATTAAATTTATTCATACAAGGATTTGAAAATAAATTTTTTGAATTAGGTTTTTGTTTATAACTTAAGATTATATAGTTATTTGTTTCATTTTTCTTTAGTGACCTTAAAATACCTAAAATATTATATTGCTTTAAAACTATTTTTAATGCTTATATATATTTGCTTATATTTCTTAATAAAGTATACAAATATGTATAAGAGATTAATGATAAAAGATTCTAGAAACAAGGTTTAAAATATTGTAATGTATCGATGCATATTGAATAATAAATAATAGTTCTTAGAATGATTAATATTCTAAGTAAATGAATATAGGCATTTTCTATTATTTTATCATTAATAGCTAATATGACATGTTTCTCATAATCTTATTAAAACAAAAATTTAAAACAATGATGTTTAGATTGACATAAATTCTTAATATATAATTTTGTTTATTAAGAGCATTGATGCTTTGAACCTTAATATAATACAAATTAGTATAACTTGTAAGAATAATAATTTGATTTGAGTGTTAGATTAAGTTTAGACCTTTTATAAGTTTTTTTTCAATGCATAGAAAAGAGAAAAATTTTATTAAAAACATTGATAGAATAATAATTCAAATATTATAAATAAAAAACTTATTAAGTTCAACATTTAAGTCTCAAGGGATATAATTTATATTCACTGATATAGTAGATAAAACATTGCACGTAAGCCAGTTTGCAACCTAATTTGCTTCACGGTAAGCATGACAAATTTAATTGTTATGAATTGTAAAACTTGATAGTATAGAATATTATTATTTTTCTCCATTTTTTAAGACTTTGAAGGGTTTTTCTACTTTATGTGTCATTTAGTTTATATTTTTTAAAAAATTTTAATTAATTGACTATATTTGTAATTAAAAATTTTTAATTAATTGAATATAATTGATTATATTTGTAAAAAATGAAATTTATATATATGATGTTTGGACATATAAGTCCATGATGACTATCATGTAAGACTTTGAAAAGTTTATATTTTATATATCATTTTGTTTAGTATTTTTTAAAGACATCTAATTAAGATTATTACAACAAATTTTGGTTTTAAAGGAGTTTTTTCTAGTGTCATTTTTTTAAATTCCACTATAAATCATTTTTTCTAGTATATCTTAAAAATGCTCCCATAAAATGCCACTATATCTATATTTTAACTAGTAGATTTTAAATTACCACTAAAATATATTATAAATGCCCACTAATCAATTCTTATTAAGGGTATATTTGTAATAAATTATAATTATAAGTACTTAAATGCCCTAATACCTATGCTTTATTTTTAAACATTGATTTCAATATGGTTAAGATTGTTATTCAATTTAAGAGAAAGAGTAGAAAAAAAATGAGCACGCAAACCAATTTCTTTTCTTGTTTGTGTTTTGTTGTTTGTATTCTCCTTACTTCCAAAGTTCTTCTATGTTTTTCCTTTATCCCTAGAATCTTACATTTCCTTCTTGCTCGTGCAAGAGTTGCTCATTGGAAGCCTTTGACACTATAATTTATGCCTCTCTTTATTCCTGAAAGGACCATTGTGAGCGTTAGAAAATCGACTCACTTGCCACTTGGGCTGGAAATAGAATTGTCACCCACCAATTTAGGAAATGGAGGTGATGAAACTTCCGAGAGTGATTTTCAAAATGTTTTGTTTTAATAGTGACTCCAAAGCCCAAGGCACCGATCCAACCAGTCCATGTAAGACTCGGATGGGAGAGAGAAGGGGTTAGACACCCTTCTCCCTATTGGGTTTCCCTCTTATGTGGAGGATGGCCCAAGAAGCCCATGTGGTATTTTTGAACCCATGAATGAGGGTATTCTTGTTCAAATGAAAATAGGAAAAGGAAATAACATTTTAGTGGTGTTGGTTGCCAAAAATATTGGGAGAAGAAGAGAAGAAAAAGGAAGAGAATCCCGTGCAAAAACGGAGAGAGAAAAGGAGTGGATTCTTTAAATTCTAGTCTGTGCAGTTTTCATCTTGTGCTCCAATCGAAGGTTGTTTGTGGTCTGATTGAGCTGAAATTTTGTAGGCATGTTCGCGACTTAAGGTTCTTCAATCTGAACGGTGAAGATCTGGTTTGGCTCACTGGTTTGTGAGATCTGAGTCCTCGAACAGTACCTCCATTTTGGTGAGATTTCTCCATTATCTTGAGATATTTGTTAGTTTCCAAGAAACGTATTTTCTTGATGATTTGCTGATTGTATGTATCTAGTTTTATTTAGAGAGAACCCTTGTACAATCATTTTCTTGATAGTGAAAGTTTTTGGGTGATCGTGGTTTTTTTCCTTCCCACACCGGGAAGGTTTTTCCACATAAATTTGGTTGTGTTCTTGTGTGCTTGTTCTTTAGTTTAAGCTCTACTAAATTGTTTCCTAACAGATTCACACAAAGAGGGAGAAAAATATTATTTCCGCTATTTTTGAAACTTGGTTATAATTTGCTTGATTTCGTGATTCTCCCAACACTCCCGGGTCCAAAGGTGTGGCCCACATGGTATATCATAAAATCAAATCGCCAAATACAAATAACCAAATCTATAAAGAAACTAACTAAAAAACAAACAATTACAAAGAAAAAAAAAACATAAAAGAAATTCCTCCTTATTTTTACTTATCTATTTTATTTTTCCCTCTTTTTATCTCTTTATTATTATTATTTTTTATTTTTCATTTTGAAAATTTTTATTAGTTAATATTTATTATTTATTATTTTTTTACATTTTTATGAATTTTAATTTTCTCGCTTCTCTTTATTTTTATCATTTTTTATTTTCTTATGGAACTCTATTGATGTATTTATTTATTAACTACTCGCCAACCTATTCTCTTTGTTCCACCCCTTCCTAACTTGCTAGTATCCCTTATTTACCAAGCTATTCAATTAAACCCATTGTTACAGTTTTTCTTATTCTTATTTTATAATTTTTATTTTTCTTAACATGATACTGTCCTCTTTAACCTAGCTCCCTCTTCATTCTCCCAATTTGCAAGAGATTGCATTATCTTGGCTCGTTTGTCTTCCCTAACCATCATCCTTTACCTTCCTTGCCTGTCCTCTAAATTCCAATGGATTCATTATGGGAACTCCCCATCTCAATCTGTTTCACCCGATTTCCATTGTGCCACCTATTCCTCTCATTTATTTTATTTTTATTTGTATTTCTGTTTTTATTTTTTTTATTGTTCTTCTGAGTTAACCAGTCCCCTTCCTAAGAAGTATTTCAACCTATCCGCACTTCCTCAAAGACACCTGCATCGCCGGAACATTTTCTACTTCCCTGAGAGTGTAAATCGATTGGGAAGAGACAGAATACCATGCTATTTAGTACTTGATGAGCTAAACTAACAATCGATTCGCTTAGCAGCAGCATATAATAGATAAGAAAGAGCTAATAATATCGAATAGACATGGCAACTAGTAAATACGGCGAAGAGGCAGAGCAGTTGCATTAGAGATGGTAGTAAAGCCAATCCTACGCTTAACCAACCAACGAAGCAAGGTCATTTAAATCCAAAAAAAAAAAAAAAGAACAACCAAGTGGGAGAGGTAACGGGAAAGAATAAAGACTTCCCTCTTAACTACCATTCAAGCGAGGAAAAAATAGAAAATAGGGGAATTCGGTGGTGATCCCATCGTCAACTTATACCAAAATACTCTGATCCTATACTACTTTACATCAGAAGTAATTGAAAACGTAAAGGAAAAATACTAAAGAAGAAATCAAACCACTGGTTACCAATGAAGGAAAGTAAAAAAAAAAAAAATAAAATGAAATAAACAAAAGAACATAGCAGAACTAAAAAAAAAAAAAACATGCCATATCAAAGAGCAGTACAAATAAGATAAACGACAAGAAAGCAACGCTCCCCATCTTGCTCTTTACAGAGATGGCTCAACACAGTTCATTGCCGTCTCTCATGTCTACGATTGAGCATTGCATTTGAGCAAGGGAGAGTGTTAGTCGAGGAGTAAAACAAAGAAACGAGAAAGGGATTACCAAATGAAATTGCTTCAATACGAATGGGTATTTTGGCTTGAATTCGGTTAGTGCTGCTGGCAATGACTGGTACTAGTAAGAATGTATAAGACGTGATTCATTGAAAGGGCAAGGATGCTCCGGAATAGGTCATGTTACCTCAACCGTTCACTACAATGGATTACACTTCCTTCGTCGCCACTGTGGAGCAGGGAGGTGACGATGTTCTCTCCCTCTCTGGACTCTCTTCTCAACTCTTCTTTTTTTATCTTACTCACTCTCTCAAAGCTTAAAGAAAAATGGGGGCGACCACAAAGAGGGCTTTTTGTGCTAGTGAGTTAGTGAAATCGGCGAAAATGGAATATTTCTAGATGGATAGGAAAATGGGGGTATTTTTTATTAAAATTTGACAGGGTGAGGTTTTTAGAGATTCTGAGTTGTTTGGTGGGGTAGGATTGGGCCAAAGGGGTCCAGATTGCGCAAATCTGGAAAGGGCTCGATTCGATGGATATGAAACCTTGAAATGGAATCTTGGTGTAATTGAGGGGTAAACAAAGAAATTTTTGGGTGAAATTTAACAAGGTAGGGTTCTTGGGCAATCTGAGGTGATTTGTGAGGTTAGATTGAGCTAACTAGGCCTGGATCAGGCAGACTTGGAATCCGATCAATCTGGGACCTCAAAACAGAATCTAGGTCTGGTGGAGGGGTAGACGAAAGTGTTTAGTGCTGAAATTTCACAGGTGGAAATTTTGGGCAATCTAAGGTGATTGGTGAGGTTAGATTGAGCTAACTGGGCCCAGATCGGGCAGACGTGAAATCTGGTCAATCTAGGACCTCGAAACGAAATCTAGGTGGGAGGGGTAGACGAAAGTGTTATGGGTTGAAATTTCACAGGTGAGTATTTGGGGGTGTCTAGGATTTGATGATTCTGTCTGATCTAATGGTTGAGGTGTAAGTGGGGGTCGATTGGGGTTATCGAATAGGTATTGGGCAAGTTTAATGATGAATCTAAAGGCTTTAGGGATCAAAGTTGTGCTTTCTAGGTTTCTGGGTGTTTTGTATGGATTGGAAGGGTCTGATCGGGGATTTCAAGTATATTGGAGGTTCAGGTGGCGAACCGAGCAAAAATCAGGTACTGACAACCATCCATTGAAAACTTCTTGCTACAGGCTCACGTCTATTTTTTGTTCGTGAAAGAAACCTTCGCCAAAGGCTCCCAACCCTATGTTCATCGTCTACTTGTGGTAGAATTCAAAGAACCCTTATTTGTTCGATCCTGACCTTATGTTCACATCCTTGTTTTTATCTGCTCTCAACCCTGTATCCACGTCTACTTTTTGTGGCTACTTGTTTGATTCTACCCAAGAACTGTTACTCGGTTTATTTGAACCATTAGTTCCCTCCATCAGGTCTTTTTAGTTTCCCCCAATTTTTAATAGTTTTTTAATCTTTTTTTATCCAACCTAACTTGAGTTTATCATTGAAACTACACCATTTCTTCTTGAGTGAAGGAGCCACTGGTCCTCTTAAACTTAACCTATAGTTGGTTAGTTTCAATTTCTATGTTCCATATTATGTTCTCCTGTGGTAGAGACTGTATACATGTGACTATTTTTCTTAATGTTGTGAAGGAAAAATAAGCATCATGCCAATGCAATATTTCAGTTTTGATAAATATATTGTTTATCGAAGAAACACACCTTCAATTGAGACATAAATAGAATTGTTGGGGCGTATTAAAAGGATATTAAAATCCAATGCAGGTATCAATGATCAATGTTATTCTATGCCTAACGTTGGCTTAACTTGTGGATCTTAAATTTTGAATTAGTTATGTTTTATCTTACCCTTAGAAAGGCTGAAGTTTGCATTGAAGGGTTGATTCAAATTTATGTACTGAAATGATTTGTTGTTTGTGTTCCTTTTGTCCTTTCATTGATTGCATATTTCCTTGTTACAAGAATAATATTATTTTAACAAATACTTTCTTTTAATGGTAGAGACCACTGAACCCAAATTGTAACCTTCTTCTATGCAAAAACTTACTTCCTACTTAGAAATCAATTTGTAACTCAATGACAAATGTGTTTGTGTTTTCTAAATTTATTTTTCTTTTCTTTTTCTCCTTAGACTTTTATTCAAATGGATACATGTATTAGATCCTGACATGAATATAGGGTGAAAAAATAGTATACCATACTCTTTGCTATATTCACAGGTCCTTGCTTTTGTTGCATTCAAACCCATAATATTACCATCTTTCCGATGATGATGTTTCCAGATACAACTCAAGGGAACATGATGTGGTAGATAGCTTTCATTTGGCTAATGAATTTGGGTTGTTGTTTGTTGTTGGTTCTCGTTGCTTGTGCTTAATAAATTTCTGGTTTACCAAAAAAATTAAGGATATTTTCATTCACCAAGACACCATAGGCTTCAAGTTAATTAATTTGAATGTCAAGACTGGAACTGTTAATGTAGGGTGGGACATAGTCCATAGATGCCATATGGTGTTTCTACAACTAGGGATGCTAATATAAAAAAACAGTAATGGGATTTTATTGTATAGGTGTCAATGGAGTTTGGCAAGTTGGTTGGTTATAAGAGGAAATGGGTGGAGTTGATGGGCTAATAATAAAAAAATTCGGTATGTTGTGGAAATAAGTGCCACACTTCTTGATGCAGAGATAGTAGCTCTAAAAAGCTAAAAGAAATAAGTGCTTGATATGTGATGAAGGGAGATTTGGCCCGACCTTGCAATCACTCCACGTGGTAAAATCAAAACAGCTCGGGACAAACAGTGCATCCAAGGCATGGGTGTCAAAGGAACCAGCAATCCGAGCTCCCTTCTAGGAGACTCGAGCTCCTTACAAAGAGCTCGAGCCTCACAAGGTAGTGACCCGAACTGGCCCACCTCATGGCAGTTCGGGGCACTCCCCTATCCGAACTCAAGACTTCACCTCGCCTCGCCACTCCTGCACTTCGCCTCCCAAACGCCAGGCTGACCGAACGTACCACACCTGACACCGAGGGTGTCCGTATCCAAGGGCACCGCACCTGACGGCTGTGAGTAGGTGACAACACACTCTTGAAATCCCCAAGGGCCCCCGAGCCTGAGGGCCCAGCTCGCGTATGAGCAAACCCAGAGTAAGCAGGAGCACCGGAGTAGGTGGGAGCCCCTGTGTAAGTAGTCTCAGCATAAGGGGCCCCGCCGGCTCCTGCATAGGAGGAACCATCTCGGGCTCCCTAGGCAGATCTTCCGACGGATAATCCGGCACCTCAGGCTCCGCATCCCGGGGCAGCTCGACACGAGTTCGCTTAGCAACCCGCTTCCTCCTCTTCATGCCTTGGAACAAGTGCCCGCCACAGGTCCCTTGAGAGTCCATCACACCTACGAAAAGAAGTTCGGCATCAGTAAAAAGCAAGAGAGAGCAAGACAGAATCGCTAGGTGAAGAACCTACCCGAACTCAGGCCGGCCACAATAAGCTTGGCCTCCGTCAGATACTGTTGACACTTCAGCCCAAGCCGCGCCCATTGCCGGAGGCCCTTCACCGTCTCTTTGTCAAGCGTGACGCCGGAGTCGGGAGCGGCCATCCCCCACCCGGTCTGAAACGGCCACCCCAGCACACTTTGCACCCCGAAATAGTCCCGCTTCCATGCCAGGACCTTGTTGGGGAGTTCGTGTAAAAGCTTAAAGCCCGGACGAGGAGACAGGAAGTATGCCCGCCTACGCCCGGGGAGGGGACCCGCTTGCTTCTTAAGCATCAAGATGGAAGAAAAAACCTCCAAGTCTAAAGGAAAGCTCTCTTCGCAAAATAGGGAGATTGTCCCCACCAAATTTCGAATGGAGTTCGGGTGGAGCTGGCCAACTGTCACACCGAAGTGGTTCAAAACTTCGACAAGGAGGGGATGGAAAGGCAATCGCAGCCCGGCAGCGAGCTGCTCCTGGAATATCACGATCTCATCAGGACCGTGTTCCCAAGGAAAGCTACCCGAAGGTATGAAGTAAGCATACTCCCCGGGCAAGTTATAGTAGTTTATGAGGGATTGGAGTCCCTCAGGCGTCATGGTCGAAGGGCCAAACTTGTCTAACGTCCGACCCCGACGAGAGGTGGATGCCAAACTACCCGAGGCGCCTCGGCCTATGGGTTCAACCCCTTCCTCAAGCTCTACCTCGGGCTCTCTAGAACTATCGGGGGATGCAACTCGGTTCGTAGAACCTGCATCGGACCCGCTTGAAGGATTGTCTGAGCTATCCGAGCTAGACATCGGGGAGTAAAAGATGGATCCCAGGAAAGGTACTCACCCGGAAAGAGGTTGGAGTAGACCACAGGAGCTCGAACGAGCAAAAGGAACCTGGGACGCGAACTGAAAAGCCTGGACGCGAGCTCGAGAGATACAGAAGTAACAGCGACTGGGGTCCCCTCCCCCCGCTATTTATATCCATAGTGACCGAGAAGTGACGGCTCAGATCAAAGCCAATCCGACGGCCCACAGTCACGCTAACCGCACGTCCTGCGAAACCAAGACGTGATTGGCGCACGTCTTCCTGAAACGGACGGCGCCGGCGCACGTCTTTTCGAAACTGATGCACGTCTCCTCACAATAAAGGCGGCAGCAACACGACTCTCGAATTTGAGAAAACGCCTACTGTCATGTCTCCCAAGCGGCACGCTTTTTGAAAAATCGAAATAAAGCGTGCGCTGTCACGTCTATCAGCATTCAGGCAGGAACCCTGACAACACACCTCGTGCCATCAGTCAAACAAAATTCAAAGTACGGGGCAAATCCACCTGCCACCTTGCAAACTCCCCGCGCCAAGGTAGGACCCTTAGCGCAGGGAGTGGGGGGAAATTGATGAAGGGAGATTTGGCCCGACCTCGCAATCACTCCACGTGGCAAAATCAAAACAGCTCGGGACAAACAGCGCACCAATGCACGGGTGTCAAAGGAACCAGCAGTCCGAGCTCCCTTCTAGGAGACCCGAGCTCCTTACAAAGAGCTCGAGCCTCACAAGGCAGTGACCCGAATTGGCCCACCTCATGGCAGTTCGGGGCACTCCCCTATCCGAACTCAAGACTTCACCTCGCCTCACCACTCCTGCACTTCACCTCCCAAACGCCAGGCTGACCGAACGTACCACACCTGACACCGAGGGTGTCCGTATCCAAGGGCGGCGCACCTGACTGACTTGGGATCTGACGCTTGACAGCCGCACTTCAAACGGCCTCCTGCCACCGCCACCTGCCACCATCGTCACCAATCGCAGAGACGACTCCGACAAAAGGAGCAGTGGCGGTTCTGCCCAGCCAGAAGGGATGACATCCGAACTGGCAGGAACTCAGAAATAATCATGCCCGATCTGACAGAGCTTGGAAGTGAGTGCACGAGGTGGTTATAAAAGGCTCCCGACCCCCCAAGAACAAGGTATGCAAACTATGCGCTATCTGGTTTCATTTTGCCTTTGAAAGATTCTAACTTGAGCTTCAGAGCCTCCACACCGGGCCTCCCCCGGAGCGTTTTCACCCTCTTGGTTTCAGGTTCCCCGCAGCTCCGTTCAGAGGCCAGGTCATTGACAACTAGGACCAGCCGGATTGCGCACCATCAATATGTTTATTCCCTAGAGCATTAGAAAGCATGCATCAATTTGTCATGTTGGTTTGCAAACAGAATTAACACCTAGTCGTGTTTCCTTCTTTTTCTATTATGCATAACTATAAAGAAGAAAGTACAGAACCATGTCTATTCTCTTTCCCTTGTTTTGGACATTGTTACCTTGCCTAACTCTCTTTTGCCAACGTAGGTTGCTGTGACTTCGTTCCAAACATCATATATATTCTGTTACTGTTGAATTGAACCAGCGGACTAGATTTTGATATTTCTTTTAACTTCCTTAAAATTTCTCATCTTTGGCCACTGACTGCAAGACATGACCAGAATGATTTACTTCTTGAATGTTTCGTTGATTTGCACTTCTTGAAATCTCTCATAACATCAGTGAATCAAGTCCAAGGTATGAAAGTTGACGAGAAGACAAACCACACAGTTTACAAAGGCATGCATGTGTCTATCACCATACAAGTTTTCCTTGTATGCACTAGATTTGGCTAAGCTATCTACTATGGAATTTAATTCTCTAGGAATCTAGATTAAGTTGACATTCAAAGAATTCAATATTAGATCACTTGCCTCATCCAAGTAGTGTGCAGCCTCCACAGCCTACCTTTTCCTTCTCCCCAAGCAACTTCATCACATTATTACAATCACCTTTGATGTCTAAAGGAGTCAGGCCTAACTCTCTTGCAATATCGAGTCCAGTTAACACCTATTATTTCAACCTTTTGTAGAATCAACAGTCCCAATTGGATCGCAGAATACCCACCCCAGGCTTCCATCCCTCCTCTTAAGCATATCTCCTATCCCTGCTACTCCAGGGTTTCCAAGATCACTTCCATCAAAGTTCATTATCACCTCCTCCTCTTCTCTTGAATGAGGGAAGCTTGTTACTTTTAATTTGAAGGATTAGGGGAAGAAAAGATCTCCAACATATATAACTAAAGATTATTCATGGATAGTCCTTTGAACACCTTTGAGTTCAGCACCCACAGATTGCACAAGTAGGATATATGAGAGATCAGGTCACCAACAGATCTCTCTTTGTTGTCAAAAATCCGATTGTTTCTTTCTTCCCACACCCCCACATTACTTCTTGAACCACTGTGCACCAGTAAACTTTTCCCCTTTTTACTTAGCCCTCTTCCTTGCCATTGCCAAAGAAAGTTTTCAATACATTCAAGAGTTATCCGGCTATAACCAACAAGGTCTAAGAAATACACCCAAATCTTCCTTTTTCTTTGCAATGTAAACGGAGGTGCTCCGCTGATTCACCATTGCTGAGACAAAAGGATGCAAACATGGGGGGGGGGGGGGGGGGGGGGGAGGGGAGATGCACATCTTATCTTTGTTTTCCTTCTATAACAAATCACAAGTGTTTATATTTTTCAAACAAGTCTCCCACACAAAAAAGGAAACTCTAGGATGGATATGGGAAATCCAAATCACAAAAGTTATACTTTCTTTTGAAGAAAAAATGGTAATTATATTGCTAGACGTATTAAAATTTTAAAAATGTATAAGTACATCATGTGTATAGTGAGAGGCTATACAAGGAAGCTTCAACCACACCCAAAAAACTAAACAAAGTTAACTTATGTTATCTCAGTAAAAAAATTGTTATAATAAGAAATAAGAGTTCAAGGGGATATTCCTGAAACTTCTATTTACTAGCCATGACTGTGCTCTCCCTATCAGCATCGTTAGCACTTCCTCCTCTGGGGTAGGTATGTTGTGGAAAATTCTTGTATTCCCTTCAGTCATATCAACTAAAATATAAGTAGTGGGCTGATGCTCGAAGCCACCTTTCCTTAGACCCTTTGTGTTCCATTCTTCTAATACTACCACCAACATAGGTGGAAAGTGTTAACAAATTGACCTTGCAACTTAGAAACAAAGGGATCGACACAATAATAAATGGTTTGTAGATTTCATATCATGTGGGAAAAACATATACCTGGTTGATGGGAAACATGGGATTTCCATACGTCTATGCACAATTGTCAAGGGCCTAGTTGATAAAATTCCGCCCCCCCCCCCCCCAAAAAAAAAAAAAAAGAAAAAAGAAAGAAGGGACTACACATTACAAATCCCAGACTCTTGAACTTCAGCAGCAGGAAAGGGTTCTGGTGTTTGAAGTCATTGACAACAGAAACCCAGGATTCCAGTTTACCCACAACCATGATAACTAGCTCAACCACCTCTTTTCTTTTTCTATTAAACTGTATCCTATTTCTCTTGGTCCACATAGTGCCTAACATAGTAGCAGGGACAGATTTCCAAACACATTTCCTTTCTTTCTCAGCCTTGGAATGTTCCAACACCATAGCAGCTCCTTAACTGATCTTGTGATGGCCCAATAGATCCCTGCAGCTTTGAGGAAGTGCCACTAGATTTGAGGAGACATGGATGTCAACAGATTCAGCCACTTGACTACATAAGCCACAATACAGATCCAGCTGGATTTGAACACCCAGGAAACTTAGCTTTCATGGAGAGTCTGAGTTCTAGATTTGCTTGGTTTGGGAGGCACCCCTGATTGCTCTCACTTAACCTAAGAGCAGAGGATTTTACAGAAAACTGACCATCCACACTCCACCTCCACTTCCGTTGAGCTACCTGATTAACATCAACAGCCTGGTCCATCAATAATTGAAGCAAACCTGCTAAAAAACCCAATAAGATTACATTTGGGGGGTGGGGATGGATCTCATAACAATATGCAACTGAGGCTTCTTGGTTCTCTGTGAACTGAAAAGGCCAAGGGAAAATTTCTGCCAAGAGAAGTTCAGCACACCAAGGGTCATTTCTTAATTGTACATACTAAATAGCGTTCTTATAGACTGAAAAAATAACAATGTTATTTATTAATAATATTACTTTTCAAAAAATATAGCAAACCATCATATCTAAAAAACGATGGAATTTTAAATAAATTAATTTCAATATCTCAACAACACTCTAACATAATAAGTATTTGATATATGGCCATTGCATGTCATAGAATTATTAACAACTAAATAAGGCTATCTATCTATCTATTTATCTATAAAGTTTTAAGAGAGAGTTTAACAAAACCAAAACACACCAGGTCAGAGGCCTTTTCTCTATTTAATGTGAAGGAGAGAGAGAGAGAGTAACTATTGAGAAAAAGAAAAAGAAATAAACTGTATCCTTCTCTTCTCTTTCTTTCTTTTTAAAGCCCTTGGATCTTTCATGTTTTAATGGTAAAAACCCTCAAACAAAGAAGAAATAATAAGGTATGCAATGTTGTTTAAAATAATTAATCTTTATTTTTACAATTTACTATAAAAATAATTATATACTTTGGACTAATTATATTAATAAATTTTAGCAAAAATCATAAATTATTGATAATTATATAATAAAATAATCATTTTTTCATATTAGTTGCTAGTGCTATATTTTAGGGTAACAAAGATCAAAAGGATATATTGATTGTCATCCATTGGAAAATTAATTTCAGAATACTTCTTTTTTATTTTTTTGCATTTTCGGTATTTTCAGTATTTTTTTCATTAATTTACAGCATTTTCCAATAATTTATAGTAATTTTTTCATTTTCAGTAATTTTCAACAATTTTCAGCTATTTTTCAATATAATTCACATAAAAAAGTTAATAAAAAATTTCAATAATTTACATTTTATTTTTAGTAATTACTGAAAATTTTTTAATTAATTTTCAGTATTTTTTCATTAGTTTTGAAATATGTTTTAGAATTAATTTTCAATTAATGTACATTTTCATAATTTTGTCGTTCTCAGTATTTTTTTCATTATTTTCAATATTTTTTTTCAATAAGTTTCAAAAATTTTTGCAATTATTCCTTTTTCAATAATTTTAAAAAATGGTTCGATAATTTTCAATTGATTTTCAATAATTTTTCACTGGAAAATTAATTACAGCAAAAAACAATATAATTCTTGTTCCCTTTTTAGTACTTTCTTAATGATTTTCAAATGCTTTTCAGAAATACTTTGTGTTTTTCTGTATTTCATTATCTTTCACTAATTTTCAGCATTTTCTATATTTTTTAGTAATTTTGCATTTTTTATAATTTTTGAATAAATTCAGTTTTTTATTAATAATTTTCACATAGAAATATTAATCACAATTTGCAATAACTTTCATTTTATTCTCAGTAGTTACTAAAAATTCATTTTAAATTTTAAATTTTAAATTTTAATTT
This sequence comes from Nelumbo nucifera, assembly GCF_055504915.1. Lineage (NCBI taxonomy): Eukaryota > Viridiplantae > Streptophyta > Magnoliopsida > Proteales > Nelumbonaceae > Nelumbo > Nelumbo nucifera. The sequence continues at coordinate 37,089,793 of NC_142650.1, forward strand.
TTAGAAAAAATAACGTATGGGTAAATTTTGAATAATCTTTAGTAATTTCTCGATAATTTCCCATTGAATTCCAATTAATTATTCAGTAATTTTTGCATATGAGTAATTTTCAATACTTTTCAGTATTCAACTTTTTTGTAATCTTCAATAAAATTTAAATAATTTTCTTTAATTTCTGAAATTAATGTGCATTTATATAATTAGTGAGAAAATTAGTACTAAAGAAAATCAGTTGAAATTACAAAAATTATCTTTTAATATTAGTGATAATTTTTAGTGGTTCTTGAAGATAATTAAAATAAATAATAAATATTGATGAGAATTCTTAAAAATATCTACTGAAATTTATATTTTTGAGTATTTTGTCAAATAGTTATTATTGGTAATTAATCATTTAAAACCAATTTTGTATAATTTTCATAAATTTCAAAATTAATAACTAATTACTGAAAATAAAAAATTAAGTTGAAAATTATTCTATTAAACATTGATAATTTACTGAAAGTAATGTTTGGTAATTTTCAGTATTTTCAATATTTATTTCACTAATTTTCGGTATTTTCAATATTTATTTCACTAATTTTCAGCATTTTTCAATAATGTTTGGTATTTTTTTTTTCATTTTAAATAATTTTGAGCAAATTTAAGTTATTTATTAACAATTTTCAAATAGAAATATTAATAAAAATTTCAACAATTTTCAGTTTATTTTTACTTTTCTAATTATTTTCAATATTTTAATTATGTTTTAGGTTTTTCATAATTTTCTGTATTTTTAATTAATCTTTTGCAAAAATCAATGTATATATGGGTAAATTTTGAATAATCTTTAGTAAATTTTTTATAATTTCCATTTGATTATCAATAAAACTTCCGCCAAAAGCATTTTTTTTGCATTTTCATTATTTTCATTAATTTTCAATATTTTTAAATATTGAAAATATTATTTTTGCTATTTTTTCAATATTATTCAGTAACTTTTGCATATGAGTAATTTTCAGTATTTTCAGAATTTTTAGTAATTTTCAAATAAATTTAAATAATTTTCTTTAATTTCAGTAATTAATGTGCATTTTTAGAATTAATGAGAAAATTAGAAATAAAGGAAATCAATTGAAATTACTAAAATTAACTTTCAATATTAATGAAAATTTTTAGTAGATTCTTGATGATAAATAAAATAATAATAAATATTGATAACAAATTCTTGAAAATAATTGCTGAAATTTATAATTTTGAATATTTTGGCAGTTAGTTATTATTGGTAATTAATCGTTGAAAAGCAATTTTTATAGAATTTTCATAAATTTGAAAATTAATAACTAATGACTGAAAAGTTGAAAATACTAAAAATCCCTTAGTTATATTATTATTATTATACAACCGATGTGCTACACGGTTCGGATCTATATGATCCGAACAGTGTTTATCGAAAACGGATCGAATATGACCCGAATGGCTCGTCTTCTTCACCTGCATAGTAAAACAGGTTCTGCGACGCCCCAGGTCTCTTTTTTTTTTTTTCCGGATTTTTTCACTTGTAATGGGTAGGTTTGAATGTTGTGCAATATTTTATATATTTTTGAACACAAAAACATTAATGGTAGTAGAAATTGTACTTGAGTTTTGTTCTTGCAACTTTAACCGCAGGACCGACTTGAACCTTGTATTTTTCACCAGAGAACGCACCTGAAGCAACATGTTCAACCATTAAAGAGAATGTTAATGTTAAACCGAAAACGAAACTGAAAAAAAAAAATGCTAACCAAAGGAAGAAAACAAACCTGAAAATGAAAATCCAAAGAAGAAACCCTTTGCAAAATTGGTCTAAAAGCAACTGTGCAACCAAAAAATGAAGTCCAAACGTCTCCGACTATATCAAACAATATTGAAGAGAAGAAAAACAAAAAATGAAGAAAAAAATAGAAAATAAGAACCAGAAATGTCTCTGCAATGTTCTCATCTTACCAAACTCTAAAATGTCTCTGCAACTTTGACTACTTTTTTGGAGGAAGGAGGGAATGCTGTTTGGAATACCTAAGTTTTGAAACCAAAACTTCTATGCAGGAGAAGATGCTTTTAAAGTCCAAACGTCACAGCCAAGGCTATAAATGTTAAAAGGAAGTTTCCATTCATGTTTGAATAGATGTACTCAATATGTGCATTGCCAAATTTATTTTCATGGATCATCAAGCAATTTAATGAATGGAATAATATACAATATTAAACTCGATATAGTCTTAATCTTAATTTATTAATATAGATATATGCAACTTATAATTATGGGCCACTCAATAATCATCCATGATATTAGGGTATATGCTGGGGTACAGAGGAAGGCTATATTTAGAATTATAACAATAACAAATGTTGGGAGGGAGTTCACTCAATTTATTACTTGACACATCATTTTAAGGATGGGAAGTGTTGACATTTAGAACTTTTCAAAAGTCAACTTTAGCCTCTTATATGGGAAAATTTTTTTCTGCATTAATGTTAAGGTGGGAATCATGAAAAGCTAAAGTTAAGGTTTAAAAAATAGGGTAAATTTTTTAAACTTTTCCTTAAGTTTTTGACCATTGCTGAAACTTTTTAGAACTTTGGTGATTGCAATCACCTCCTCTGAACTTTCTAATACAATTATAAGTAGACCCTCTTTGTTAGAATCCTCTAACAAGAGGCACGGAAGTGTCCAAAATACCCATGCAGTATTTACTGAAGCTGATTTATATAGGAAAAATACAAAATTTATAAACAACAAGAAAAGAGAAAATTTAAAGTTGAAGCTTTATCTTTGAGCGATTGATATGAAGGGCAAGTTTGGAAAATAAATCAATTTCAGAAAAGAGATTGAAAGGATTTGGACTAGCAATTCATATAAAGAGAAAATTTGGAAAATAAACATTTTGGTCAAAAATAACTACATGGGTATATTGAACATTTTAATTTCATGCATCTTTTTAGAGGATTCTAACAAAGGGGGTCGACTTGCAACTATGTTAGAAGGTTTAAGGGAACTGATTGCAATTACTAAACTTCAGGGGGCGTTTCAACAATTTACCTTAAAAATAAAACAAAATTATAAGATTGTAAAACTATTAATGTTTGTCGATGAGATCATTACTATTGTTAATTTCAAAATATATTATTCTTTTTACCAATACAAAAGGCTGAACACACATTTTAGTATTTAAGGCATATTTGGTAAAGTATTAAATCCATTTCTTCCCATGAAAAAACCCCATTAGTTTTGTGGCCAAAGGGATTACAAGTTAATAGGTAAACAAACCTAAGGGGAAGTGTTAGTATTTGACCCAAACTTAACAGAGAGAAAATTAATTCCATCATCATCATCAGCAGCAGCAACAACACCTAAGCCTTCTCCCAACTATATCGGGTTGGCTATATGAATCCTGTTTAATTTTCCATTCCATCCCATTTAGTGCCATATACATTGTTAAATTATTGCATTAAGATCATGTCTTATAACACCCATCTAGACCCTTTTTGGTTTGCACCCAATTCTTCTAGCCCATTGAACTTGTAATTAAATAGTTTTTTTGAGAAAATGTTTTATATGGTATTCTATGCATGTGTCCAAACCATCTTAATCTACTTTCTCTCATTTTATCTTCTATTTGAGCTACTTCTAGTTTTATTCATATGACTTCATTTCTAATCTCGTCCTTTCTATTTTTACCAATTATCCATTTAAGCATTAGCATTTCTATCATATTCATTTTCTTGACAAGCTATTTCTTAACAGCCCAACATTATACTCCATACAACATAACTAGCCAAACAATTGTTTTATACTACATTTATAACCTTATCTTTTTTAGTTTTATCACTCATTCATCTAGCATTCACATTTCTAACACTGTCAATTTTTGGACATGTTGTTTCTCAACTGCTTGACACTCCACTCCATATGGCATAGTTTCGATTACAATTGTTCTATAGAATTGGCCTTTTAGCCAAAGTGGTATTAGCTATGACATAAGACTTAAGATGCACCCATGCACCTATCCTCTAATTCCATGGGTGATATCCTCCTCAATCTTTTATCTGTTTTGAATTATTGAACCAAGATAATGGAAGAAGTCGCATTGAGTTATCTCTTGGTTAGTTCTAAGCATATCTGGTTTGCGCTCCTATCATTATTAAATATATATTGCATATATTATGTTCTACCTAGTCCTACTTATTTAGAAACCTATTGTTTCTAATGAAGTTGTTCATAATTAAACCTTTTTTTTTCTTCTTTCTTCATTTGACCCTTTGCTAGTTTCATTAATTAATACTATGTCATCCCTAGTAAACATTAACCAGCATTGGACCCCCTCTTGAATTTGTTTAGTGACTTCATCTATTACAGCCTAATGCAAATAAAGAAGTGCTAAACCTTTAGTGAAGACCCATTCTAATGGTAAAATCTGATGTCTCTCCCACAAAAGTTTTAACATTAGTTTGTGCGCCCTTGTATATATCTTTAGTTAGGTTCACAAACCTATTTGGGACTTATTTGTTTTCCAAAACCCACCATATTACCTCTCTAGGGACTCTATCATATACTTTTTTAGTATCAATAAAAACCATGCGGAGTTCTCTCTCTCATTCTCTCTTAAATTTCTATTAATAATCTTAATGCAACTTACTCTTAAGAAAATATACTAATAGATATTGGATTAAACTAATGCAAAATGATCCTTTTTTGATGCCAATCAAAGCTATAAACTTCTCCTGCTCAATTACACCAAATTAATGCTAATATGTTTCCTATTTCTTGATAAACCTATGAACCCACCCAGTGCAATTTTTTTGAAGGATAAAAGAAAATTTTATTAAAAATAAAAGAAAGGAATACAACTGACAGACCAATAGAACATTCAAAGGCACTACAAAAACATAATCAAGCCTTTCAAGCTTCCAAACTAAAAAGTCCTCTTCATCCCTCTTCTTCTCTCGCGCGCCTTCTCAGCCTCTTCCTTGAACCTTTGGAAGGCCTCTCTAGCGAAATTTTCCCTGCCCTAGAAATTTAAACCCAACGACTTTGCCACCTGCACATCTTTCTCTACTTTGGATTAATCTATAGACCTTGGCGCCTCTTCCTCCGCATCCATCTTTGTCTCATCCCTTTGAACTGTTTTGAACAACCTTTATCGAAATCCTGGGTTGAGTGTTCTTCTTTCATTTCCTCCCTACTGAAATGAAGCAACGACCTCCGGCTCTCCCTCTTCTAGAATTGGATATGAGTTTACGTCTTGATTCCCCTGAACTCTTCTTACTAACTCCACTGAGTACCACACTCTTCTGTCTGCATTCTTCTTATAAAGCAGCCTCAACCCTGCCCTCTTCTTGCTAGAATCAAGTTTCTCAAATTCCTAGCCAGGGCGGAATGCAATTTGTTCTTCTGAGGGCTATGACCGCTTTGAATCTGTTCCAGATTGTTGGAGCTGGCACTAAACAACCCTTTGAGCCTCTAACCTACCTTCTTTAACTATCAACCCCTCTCCTATCCCCATAGATGGGCTCGCAATCTCAACGTCCTGAGGTCCAACTTTAGTAGCCTGCATTGCAATCGGTGCGGCCGAAGCAACCACAGGACTCAGGAGCCCCTTAAAAGGTCAGCCCATGGGCCCAATTCACTAATTCACGCCTTACACCTCCCTCAAGACCCGACATCTTTGAAGCTCTGTCATAGGGATGGCAACTTTTAGGGAATTTTTTGGTATCCGACCCGCCCTGACCCTAATAGGACCTGTTTATCACTATAGGGTTTGGGATTTTAGATTAAAACCCTATTAGGATGGGTTTGGGTTTTGACTTTAGGGTATCCAATACCCGATACCCGGGATGCATAAATATGAACCTATTATATTATATATCATGCACAAATTTATAAATTTTAAGTACTAAGATAATTATTCTATTATTAATATTTTATTTGTATAAATTTCTTGGGATTAAAATCATCATTTAATGTAAATTTGGATTTGATAAATTGTTTATTTCATTTAGTTATAAAATGCTAATTTTAAATATTATTTCTTTTAATTTTTAGTTGGGATTGTGAACCATATACATGTATTGATTGTTTTGATAAGCACAAAAGTTAATAAAATCTATTTTATTTCATTATATAACACAAAAGGCAAGATGGCTTAGTGGCATAAAGTAGTGTTAAGAGATTTGATGCTATCATTAATTGATTTGAGTTTAAGTTACACTATAAGCATTAGAATGATACGGGTTTAAGAATTTGAGAGGAAAAGTTAGACAGGTTTGAGACGGGTTTGGAATCAAGGATACATAGGTGGGCTTGGGAATGGGTAGGGCGATTTACACGGGTACCCTACCTGTTGCCATTCCTACTCCATCACCTTTTCTTGAGAAGGAAACAAGATTCGAATTTGAAAATAACCAAAAAGGGAAAATTCCACTTTAATTCAAGTCAAGGGGTTTAATGGGTTTGTAGCGATATGGGTTTAAGAAATTGAGAGGAAAAGTTAGACGGGTTTAGAATTAAGGATACATAGGCGGGTTTGGGAAGGATAGGGCAATTTGCACGAGTACCTTACCCGTTGCCATTCCTATTCCATCACCTTTATTTGAGAAGGAAACAAGATTTGAATTTGAAAATAACCAAAAAGGGAAAATTCCACTTTAGTACCCTAAACTTAGAGATGGCAATTTCCCCCAAATTCTTATATCCTATATGTGAATTATCTATAAAATAGATAATTTTTAAGTAGTTACCTTAGAGCAGAAAAAATAGATAAACATTTTGGGATAGTGTCAAATTAGTATCTAAACTTTCGAACGTATCACTGCCTGGAATACCTAAACCTTCAAAAGGAGTGTCAAATTGGTCCCTATGAAACTAACTTTCAAAGAAGACACTATTCGTGGCATCGTGCATAAATGTCAGATGAACTCTTTATTGGGGAAGATTTCCGATTCTCTTTCTCCTCTGAGGCTATTACCTCACTCCCAATATTTAACATACCAAATAACACGGCCGCCCCTACCACCGCCCCCGGCGATTCATCGATGAATACCTCTAGGATCAGGTTCGAGAGACCCGAAAAGCAGCTCAAGACCAACGGTTGGAATTCTTGCACCACGTAAGACAGACCTTCGATCCCTTAATCGTCGTCTTCCCCCAATTTTCTTTCTTTTGGCAAGCCAAACTCGTCGACTGTTCACGCTCATCAGTCGTATGGGAATCCACTCGGTAACGTAAACTTGAAGGAGGAGGCAGTGTCACCGGCGAACATGCCCTTCCCCTCCCACGTTTCTGATCAAAATTATGTATCCAAGCCCGGGCATGGGACTAAGAGGGTGAATCCGGCGACGACGAGGCCGGCGCAAGATCATGTAATAGCAGAGAGGCGACGAGATAAGCTCAGTCAGCACTTCATAGCTCTCTCAGCAATTGTTCCTGGCTTCAAGAAGGTTAATTCCCAGACATTATTATTAATTCATTCTGTCAGAGACTAGCTAGGCTTTCTATTTTTAAGAAAATAAGGCTTCTGTTCTTGGAGACGCTATCAAGTACTTGAAACAACTGCAACAGCGAGTGAGGACATTAAAAGAACGGGCCGAGAAGAAAACATAGGAATTCGGTTGTGTTGGTTAGAAGAACTCAGATGTTGGTCGAAGATGACAACTGTTCCTCGTATGAGAACTTTGGCAGATGTTGCTATGATGACGATGCTCCCGGAGATTGACGTGAGAGCCTCGGACAAGAACGTGATCATAAGAATTCACTGCGAGAAGCGGGATCGAGTTGCCGCCTCTCTCAAACGAAGGGTCCTGCCGCGTTTCACCAGAGACCGAACGTCGGCGTCTTCTTCTCTGGCACCGATGCAATCTCCCCCTCGTCCCTACTCCCGCCTGAAAAGGATCGAAGTTATTTCCTCTTTCCTCCCTTCCCCTATCAGACTTGGAATCCCCCAAACTTGACACCCCTGCTTCTTCCGCCCCTTCTTCCACTGCCACCCATCGGAAGCCTCTAAGGGATCTGGCGGTTAGAGATTTCGGGCCTTCCACCACGAAACTCACTACAAATAACTCTCCAAAGACCCCCACTGTCAATTCCTTAGGAACCTTGTGCGGTGCTTCCGCCCAAATCAAAAGCTTTACAGCCTCGAGGTCCCTCCAGTTGGGGTTATCCTTTGCGACCCCGGCGAAACCCCTGACAGCGTTTCCTAGTTCCTTAAAAGCTTCGAGACACCAGGCATGGAGCAGTAATCCGAAGATTCTCATCCTCCACCTCCAGGACCCTCTGTTGCTGCAGTCTCTCTCCAAGCCCAACAACCAACGGAACAAACCCAGATTTCTACCTTCAAATCGGTACGGGCCTCGCTCTGCTGCCCGTATAGCTTCTAACTCCGAATCCAGCACGATTAGAAATCACTCGCAACTCCGGTTCCAGCATCGACACCTGACAATGCTCCGCTTCGAATTCCCCTATCAAACACCTTTTCAACCAACACTCCCTTTCTCTCACCCCTGCTCCGGCGGCAAAGACTATGCGGCCTGCCGGAGTTACGCCCACCGATGCTTCATTATTCGTCTAAGTTAGGCTCAAAATCAAACTGATTACATTTGTACTGCTACATATGGAAGTTTGGATTTCTTTTCTATTTAGTGTTGATCTTTATATATGGTACAAGCATATACATACATTTAACTGCATCACTGATCAGCCTCAAATTGTCACTCTTCTATATTAGGAAAAAAGCTATGATGATTAGGGGTGCTAGGTTCAGTACATGAGAAATCTTCTTCTTCAGTGAAGATCCCATCTCCATAGCTGGAAATAATTGTCATTGCCGGACTCTGCAAAGTACTCATATTAGGTGTAACCTGATCACAGTCTCTAACGTCTATTGTGTGCCCACAATCTGGGGGTTTCCCCTTGTGGGATGTATCAGTAGAAATCTCTTTCTTCTGATCAAATTGTTTTATCATGGAGGTTACTATTTGCTTCACTGAGCCTTCGGATTTTAGTATATCTTTATGCTCGTGAAGGAATACAAAGAAGAATATGAAGAGGGCGGAAGAAGAAGAGAGCCCAGCAACGAGGAAGAGGCCTCTGAAGCTATCTATAGTGAGGCTATTTGAAGTTACTGTGGTTGCTCCTTGCTCTGGACAGTCTTCTTGTTGTCCAAACCATTTTTGCTCAATCTTTGACATTGTTTCTCCCTCAGTGATGTTCAAGATTGCCGTTGAGACATCAGGTACCAATGGAGAACCCTTTGGAAAGACCTACAAGACATTAAACCCAGAAATAGCCACATCAGCAAAATAATTAAAACACACATTATTCCTGAATTGCGTTTTTGTTTTGAGAAGAAAAGGCAAGTTGATTTTATTTCCAAAACAACTTCTGGAGCACAAATATTATCAGAAATTTACATTTGAGAAAACCCCATTTAGTGTTTTGATTTTAAAACAAAGGAGATTGTGTCTGATATTTGTTGGGTGTTGTACAGTCACAGCAAATGAACTCATTTCAAGTGCAACAACATAGCCCAAGAAAAACATTTCAATCTCCATTGAGAGAGAGAGAGAGAGAGAGAGAGAGACTCACAAATCCATAGCCAGCAATCTTGTAGGTCCGTCCCACCACAGTGTACTTCTTACAATATTTAGCAAGAAAGAGCTTAACAAAAGGGATCTCATCTACGATTGCAGAAACGCCACCGTTCCGGCTCCCTCTGGAAAGAGCCTCATGGAACTCTTCAACACTGCTATAGGACTTAAGCTTCGATCTGTCAACCTTCAAACTCTCCATGAGCCCTGCGACGAAAGAACCCTTCTGATAGCCAATATATTCTCCATTCTTTATGATATCCTTTAGGTCTGTAATGGTTGGTTGCAGTTGTTCTACTGTTAACATGGACGTTAAGCTAGCTGTGTAACTCGATGTCAGAACAAGGACAACAAACACCCATATGATCATCACAAATCTCGATAGATTGCTCAGCACCTTCTCTTCTGCAAATAACAAATAATGCAATTCGCTTTTTAGATTCCTTCAACTAAGCTGATTAAGCCATGGCCAATCAAATTAAATTTCTATACCTTCTTATTTTTAATCAACTCTCTGTCTACAGGAGTGAGATTTTCTAAATTAAGAAGCAAATAGTCTTACAATCCGAAGTTGTTAGACAGACCAGACACAAAACTGATTCGGCCATGGCCAATTAAATAAATTTCTACCTTCTTATTATTAATCAATTCTCTCTCTAAAGGAGTTAGATTGTCAAATTAAACATGCTCTATCAATGGGTCATAGGTCAGGGCCTGTTCATATAGTTTGATCATTTGAATCAAACCAGATGGAGGAGGGTTGTGTCAGGTTGGCAGCCAGCTCTATAAAAATTAACTCGATATAATAAATAATACAAATTGCAATAGTTTACACATGTATTTGAAATGGGAAATTACAATCTATGATACCCAAAAGATATGGTACGGGAAGAACTTTGCCCACTCCATCAATTTTGATGAATGCCACCTGATTGGTCACCTCTTCTATATGATACCATTCAGTTTATGAGTTCAAATTAGCCCCCTACAATGTCCCACAACACATCTCTGCCGTGTATTAGAAATATCTCCTGTTAATAACATCATCATTTTTTGTATTATCTTCGGGAAATGTTCCTGACCAGAATGTACTAGGGGACATTGTGGGGGCAATCTTGTGGGGGGCTGATTTGATCTCTCAGTTGATTGGCTGTAAGATTTTTGGATAATAAGTTTGACCAGGTCAACCCTCAAAGTCTAGCAAATCAGTGGAGAGTACTTACTGTGTGCAAATACAAGCGTTGAGAAGGAGAACCAGAAGATCATCCCAACTTGTCTGTGAGGTGGACCCCTGAAGTCTACATTAATACCGTGCTCAAGAACCCAGACAACGAAGCCAGTGAAGATGAAAAAAGCTCCAGTAGTTAGCCAAAGATCCATTGTAAGAGGTTTCAAGAAAATCCATGCATTTCTTCTCTCATCATCTTTGATGGGCACAATCATCGACACCCCCGATTCTGTATAAGGCAAGGTGAAGTCTACGTGCAATGATCGGTTTGCTAGAATTGTTATATCTCCGACTACAGCGTCAAAATTCTGTGCTCCAACGACCATTCATTTTTATTAGTACGACAAATATTTGTTGAGAGAAAATGCATTGTATAAATATGCATGTCATAGAATGATCTGCAATAAAAAAAGTAGAGAATTGAATTACAGAAAGAAAGATCATAAACTGGTTTATGTTGCATGCGTATTAACTTTTCACCTCTCTTTCTTCTTGTCTACCCTCAATCTCACAGTCCATATATATCAACTCCTGTACTCCATTTATCAAAAAGGGGATGCGCCCAAGTCACTCACCAAAAGTGGGGTTTTACAAGGTTTCTTTAAGTTCACTTGGGCTATGTTTGGTTTGATAGAAAACAAGAGAGATTCTCTTATTTTCTAAAAAAGGTGGAGAATAAGGCTCATTGTCGGGGGCCGTTTGATAACAGCTGAAGTGTGGCTTTTTGCTGTTTTTTAGTGAATATGTCATTAAGGGGTTGCTAGATCTTTAAATTAAAGACAAAGTAATAAGTCATTCAATTCATCCATTTCAGTCATTAATAAACGGGCCCTTATAATATATATATATATATATATATATATATATATAAAGAGGGAGAGAGAGAGACCCATTTATGTTGGAGAAAATATGAACACGGAAATAGGGGTCTGGAATCAGAATTGGATTGGCTATTCCAATTCTAACCGTTTGATTGGATGGAATCAGAATCCCATTTCCATCCCTGCTGGAATGACATTCTCCCATTTGAGGGAATTGCCATTTCCCTGTCCCTCCCTTGAGAATGAAATCCCATTCTTATTGATTCAAATTTTCAATTTCCATTCATGTCTAAAGTGAATACCAAATTACAGACTATGTGAATAGACCATCCCCATTCCAATTTCAAAGGATTTCAATTCAATTCCAGTTGCAAACCGAACGGACCCTTAAATTAAAACAAATATAGAAAGTAAAGAAGATCATATGTTTACCAACCTGAAGATATACTTGATTGACTAGATCATTGTAACTCAAGGAGCCCGTACCATTGGCCAACTCGAAGGGAACATACTCGTAGGGGACAGCATATGGTAATGACATCATTACTTTCTCGAACACATCTATGCAGAAACCAGTGACTGTGGGGGAGCTGGTGGGAGAAGACCTCTCCACTTTTACAAAATCAAGGAAGCCGTCTTTGACAGGAACTCCAACTCTCAGTTTCTTCCCACTTGTTGGCATTTCCCAACCCTTTGGCACCTCCAATTGCTCACCTGGCCATATGATAGCTCCAAGACCATCCTTGGAAGTTGAGTAGTTCTTCTGATCACCTGGCTTCAATAACTCCTTAGAGAGCCCATAAGTTGGGCTCCAGAATCCTATCCCTCTCTCCCCTTTTCCTATCACATTTACTATTTCAAAGGTTGAAGATGGCAGCTCCCCATCAATTAGGTGGTATTCTCCACTTAATCCCTCAAATCTAGTCCTCTGGAGGGCTCTGAGTAGTTCTGAACCCACTTGGGAGACTCCAATATTAAAAGATTTTAGGTCACTTAAGTTTTTTCCTGGAGGTTCCAAGTTCTTGAATCCTGAATGAACAACACTAACTTGCTCCGCTGACTTGGCTAGTGCCCAGATGCTATCATATGCCCATAATCCAAAAACGTCTAATTCAATTCTATCCATGTGAATATTCTCTTGACGGAACTTCCTTCTCCATCTTGTTGCAAAGTTGTTGAGCTTCTTGGATCTTGGAACATGAGGCTTCACACCCAAAACTCCTTGCATTGAATCAATCACAGATGGATCAAGGGAACATAGAGTGTCTGTAAGCTCATACGTGATGATCCAACTGTAGCCTTTGCTCATCATTCCGGCTTCCTTCGCCTTCAAGAAAACGCGAGAAGCGAGAGAAGATGGCATGTGCACTACATAAACTCTGGTTTGCATGGTCATTAGTTTGTAGAGTTCTTTGAGGATCTGATCATCCGTGGCCAAAGGAGAAATGACACTCCGGTAGGGGACCCTTACATTGATATCTTGCAAGGAATCAGTCAGAAATGGCACAAACCCTCTTCCACAATCTGTGTCTTCATAAATGGGCACAACTTCCTTCCATCCAAAGGCTTGGACAATTGCTGAAATAGGGTGAACTTGGTTGGAGTCGTTCTGGGCGATTCGAACAAAATAAGGAGTTTCAGTGGAGGAAAGAAAAGGGCTTGTCGCAGAGAAAGTGATTACTGGTACGTGAGTTTTGTTTCCAATATTTGCTACAAAATCAGCTTGCCCCGATCTTTGTGGCCCTAATATGGCCCGCACTTGTACATTTTTCAACAGGTCTATAGCTGCAGAGAAATGTTAAAGAAATCAGAGCTGAATGAATAATTTACTATGGACTATGATAAGCTAATTACAACCAATTAGTTAGTATCACAAAAAGAGGTGACCAATAAGGTGGATGGGGTGCTTTGATGATTGATGAAAGCTCTTCTGGTATCATGTCTTTTTCCAGCCTAACAAGTCAAAAATGAAAATGATCTTTGGTGTGAAGAAAGCAAAAAAAGACATCAAAATTAAGTACAAGAGATCAAGGAAAAGAATGTAGAGATGTTCTATTTGATTCTAGGTTAAAAGATCTGGGCTTATCTTTTTGTTTTGGATTGGTTATGTTCTTTGGGTTGCAAAGGTGTGATGGGTTTGGGCTCTAGCGTCTATTGGGTGGGGAGCCACGTGTATCTCACTGATCTCTATGGGTTGAATGCCATGCTTAACATTTTTAAGAGTAAAACATCCAACCCAATGCCATGCTTAACACTAGAATTTATTGGACTGGATGGACCTGGTCCATCCGTAATGGATTTTATATTAGATTGGTGTCAAAATGAACCAATATCCGGTCCAGAATACAAGTGTCATTGGACCAAGTTTGAGTTTTGAAACCAATCTGAATTAAAAACAATTTGGATAGATTGAACTGTCCAGACATTGAATTGTACTGGTTCAAAATAGAACAGAGTATTTATTAGATTGAGTTGGACCTGGTCCGTTTGTAATGGACTCATATTAGACCAGAAATCCAGTCCAATTGACACCTACTTGTGCCTCACTTATTGAAAGTTGTGAGGCCAAGGCAAGTGTGGGCATTTATAGGCTATGTTTGGTTTGCAAAATAAGAGAGAAATAGAAAGTTAATTGAAAAAGTTCATATGAAATTTTGTGAAAATTTCTTGTGAATTTTTCTTCAACATTCTTTCTCTTTCTTATTTTCCATCAAAACAAACACAACATAAAATTTATTTATGTTTTTTTAATTTTAATATATGGAAATGGCTTTTCTTAGAATGATCAATTGGGCTTCTATTGTGAGTGATCAGGGTGAGACAAATCATACACTAACCAACTAATTTCATAAGAATTGAAATGTGTCAAAATAATATGAATGATGATGACAATGCAAGAAGAAAAACTACAAAAAAGAATGCATAAAGTTAATGTTTATACAATCAATGGCCATGTTACCGTACGTACCTGCAGATGCAGCTTCCACTACATCATTGTTGGAGTCCCTAACATGAATCTTGAGCCTCGTCGTATAACTATGATGAGTCGCATAGAAGTCCGACAGAGCCATCTTTATGCAGCTTAATCCCACCTTTCCACTCCATGAATCCAAATCAAGAATCACTCCCACGTCAATGGTGGCCGTCGTATTCTGAGCATCAAATTCTTCTGCACACAGACACAGCTTCAAAGGAAGAAAGAGAAGGAGCAGGAGATGAAGGTAGATTGCGTCCTTCTTGTTCTTATTCATGTTGGAGCTCTGAAACCATTCAACTCAGTTGTGTCAAGGTCGAGTTCAAGGCTTCATTCAAAGCACTACTGGGTTCGTTTTTTATATAGACGGCGACCTAATAAGACAGTCCAACTGTTTCAAAGTTTGAATGGGTCGGATCTAGAGAGATGTCACTGCCTGCCTTGATGGACCGCAGACGGCATGGTAATAAAGAAATTGTATATTTGACCACCACTTGACACCATGCAACAGCTTGGATGTCGGGCCATCAAACCGGGTCTGATTATGGATCCGGACGGACCTACAACTGAACGATAAAAAAATAAAGAAAAAAGAAATGGTTTTTATTGATTTTCTCAAATAAAGAGATATTGTAGCATGGTTTTCAAAATCGGGAACCTACCAGTTTTGTTTTTTCCCAAAATCGGGTTTTTGCCAAAAAAACACTGATTTGGTCAGTAAACCGCTGATCAGGTGGTTGAATCGTTCAAACCGTTCAACGGTTTTGACAGTTTTTATTTTTTTTTTTAATTTTTTTGTTAAAATGGTCAGACCATTCGACTCGGGAACTGAATCCCTGACCGGTTCATTGTCCGAGTCAATTTTAAAAACCTTGTATTGTAGTTAAATAGGGATCTGAGATAATAACATAAAGCAATTTCACGCCAAACAAACTGGACTATCGAGCTTGACCGGATAAGACCCGACCCGACTAACAAAAAAACCAACACCCCCGGCCCATCAAGATATGATCACAACAGCGTCACTCCATGCAACAACAAACAGACCACACCATCCTAGAGATCTAATTTATCCAGATTCATCCACCAGCCCACTAAAAAAATAAAAAAGCTCAAATCACACATCCGTACTTTTTACCTATGCTTTGACAATAAACCTAATTATTTATTAAATGGATAAATTTAAGTGAAAAGAAATGGACTGTGTAACTTTTTTATTATGTCAATATGATTATGATTATATAATCGGTTAAGGTCAAATGAGTTCAGGACAATCTTATCCCAATCCCATTATAATTAAGGCACATGATGCAGACCCAGACCGTAAATGGGTCGGGTCAGGTCTATCGGGTGTACCCGAACCATTGGCTTCAGATACACGGACTACGTTGAAGAAAGAATAACGCGTACAATACACACCATCTAACCACAATCTTCTACCTCTTCTTCGCAAGTTGAAGGGGAGTGAGTAAATGAAGAGAGAAACGCGACATCTGGTCAATTGGACCGAGTCTTCTCAATAGACGATCTAAGTTTGAAGAGGAGATAATTTGACTTGACAAGTATTTAAAAATTGGTAAAGCTTACTCGTTTTATACGTTTATCGGTCACCAAACTGTCGTGTAGCCTTATTAACTTATAAGCAATTAATCATTGACAGACTTGCAGATAGAAAATATAAGACAAGAAAGAGAAGACCCGACTATGGAATCGGATTTCTTTTCTCAGAAAAAAAAAAAAGAGACTATGGAATCGATCGGAATTTAATATGTAATATAAGCTGGAGGAGATACGACCTACATGTCACTCTCTAGAATAAGGCGGAGAGCTTGACTTGCATTGTAATGCGACGCAAATTGGCTGCTCCTAGTTAGAGATGATTTGACTCCCAGTGAATGATGGAGTCAGCTGACATGCGCAAAGAGAATCAAAGAACCCGGGGGTGCTTATCCGGCGAGATCGCTCCGATGCTTAAGTCAGTAGTTTGCGAGCTAAAGGTAGTTTAGAAAGCAAGAGAGCTAGTGAGCAGTGATTACGCGTACATTTTCCCCCGAAGGGTTGGGGTCTTTATATACTGGAGTCTTCACGGGTTTTTCGAAGTGGTTCCGGGATTCTTGCCGTGATGAGGCCCGTATCCGTATTAGCGGGAGATAACGTTGCCAGCCGATAAGGCTTATCGCTTCCGCCTGATTCGGACGGGGGAGATAAGGCTGGCAGTTACGAGGTGTGATCCCGTAAAGCGTGGAATCTGGTGGTGATATCTTTGGGGTTAACATGCAGAGGTCGGTCGATATTACCAGAACTAGCGCCCCTTGGGTCCGTCCTGGTACGAATGCCGAGGTGTCTTATAACCGAGGTGATCTTGATGCAATCGTGTCCCGAAGTGGATTTGCTTCCGAGGTGAACTTGCCCCGAAGTGGTTCAGTTATCCGAGCTCGGTCTGTCGTAGACTTGGATATGTCGGGATGAGCTATCATCCTGTCAATTAGATCGTGTCCACGTGTCCCCCTATTATTAGGTTGAGCCAAATCACCTTACATCACATTGCATTAATGGCGATTTCACAGGTTAATTGGGAATTTGAGATGTATTTGGTTTTGGTGTCTGACGCTATGTGGTTAGTTGTATTGGGTCTCAGTTAAGTTATATTTATTCATATCCATGTTTAGTCATGATCATATTATAAATAATGATCCATCATCATATTAGTATTAATTAATGACTAGAAGAGATCCCACATATTAATTAATTGGTATTAAAATTAAGCACGCCCATATGGTGATGTTAGCTTTTGTGTATTTTTGTGAGAAGAAGACGACTTAACTTTTTTTTGGGAGAAATTTGTGTATGGATTAGTAATTAAAAGGGTCATACTTTTATAATTTTTGTTAGAAAAGATAAGAAAAATTGATAAAATTTTGCTTCAAGCCAAAGGAAGGATTGGTTTTACATTGACCAATTATTTTTTTAGGGAGATTCAAAATTTTAAGAATCTCTTTTCTTTCCTTTGTTTTTCGTTTTTGTCCTTTCCTCTTCTCTCTTTTGAATGCATGAGAATGCATGGGAATACTATAGATGTTCACATGCATGATAGGGTGGTTGGGGGTGCTTTTCACACACGTGCATGCTGAACCGGGCCAGGTCAGTGCGCGTGTGTGTGTGTGTGTGCATGCCTAATAGTGGCCTGTGGGTTGTTTTATCTTGGCGACCGATTTGCATTTACCTGGCTACACCATAGGGGGAAAATGCAGTTTTAAGGAGAGTGACCAAGTGGCATGACTCAACCCTCATTCTCTCTGTAATTTCTTAGATTCACAGTTCTGTAACATTGCTCAGTTTGGAAAGCGATTACGATAAGTTCCATTCTACCTTCCTTATTATTTTTACAACAATCTTAAAACTGTATTTTATGGAACCTATCTCTGCTAACCCCATCATGAGAAATCGAATATTGATAACAATTCCAGATTTCTCAAAGATTGAACCCTTCAATGGAGCCAACTACAAGCGTTGGAGACAACGCCTTCTGTTTTCCTTAGAACCATCAGGGGTAGCCTCTTCTTTGACTGAACCAAACCCACTGAATATGGAGAAACTAACACGTTCTCTTGTTGCAGAACATTGGATCATGGCTGACCACCTCTGCAAAAACCATATCCTCAGTTGCTTGTCCAATCAACTCTACAATGTTTATTGCTCTTATAATTTTGCTTATGAAATCTGGAATGCTTTGGACAATAAATATGCTTTGGAAAAAGCTAGAATTAAAAAGTATGTAATTATCAATTTCATGCATTTTATCATGAAAGAAGACATGAATGTTTTTGCCCAAATAGATGAGTTTCAGGTGCTTGTGGAGGAACTAGAAAAAGAAGGCATGATACTGCTAGATGAATTCATTGTCGATTCTCTCATAGAGAAATTGTCACATACATGGAATGATTTCAAAATAAGTATGAAGCACAAGAGAAAGGACACTACTTTGAACCAAGTAGTCGTCCGAATTAAAACAGAATAAAAGAATAGAAAGAAAGAAGAATATGAGAAAAATCAGACTTCCAAAACTAATTTGGTGGAGGAAATGGCTACAAAATTAAAAAAGAATTTGAATGTGAAAAATGATCAAAAATTCAAGAAGCAACAAAAGAAAGGAAAATGTTTTATATGTGGCAAACCCAGGCATTACAAGAAAGACTACTAGTACTGAAAGTAGCAATGGCAATGGGGTGGGGCACCCACTCCCCGTCCCTGCCTCGAAGTCATGATACCTTGCCCCATACCCGCCCCGTCCCCGGTGGCGGGGTGGGTTCGGGGCGAGGCATCCATTCCCCATAGGGGACGAGGAATCCCCGAAATTTCTCCGCTTTAAGGCAATTACTTAAAAAATATTTATTTTATGGACAATTTATACATAGGATATAAGAATTTGGGGATATTTTAGAATTGAATTATAATACTTAAGGGGTAATTCAAAAATAAAATTATAGGATCCTAGGATTTTAAAAATTTAGGAAAAACTTAGAGATATTTTAAATTTCAATATTAAACCTAGAGATATTTTACTAATTTACCTTCGGGTTCGGGGAGAGTTATGGGAATTATATACAAAACCCGTCCCTGCCTTGTTCCCGGTTCGGGGAAAAATTATTTTCCCCGTCCCCACCCTGTTCGGGGCAGGGCGGGGCGGGGCATCAGCTTTACGGGGGAAATTGCCATCCCTAACCGAAAGAAAAAAGGCTCTAGGAAGACAAAGGTCAATTTGACTGAAAACATCATTGTAGCCATGGTAACCGAGACAAACTTGGTTTATAAACCGAAGAAGTGGGTGTTGGACACTGGTGCTACTAAGCACATATGTGGGGACCACAGCTCTTATGAGTGCATTACTCATATTGAAGGAGAACAAGTCTTCATGGGAAACTCTCAGACTTCGAAGGTCATCGGTAAAGGAAAGGTACTCCTTAAACTGACTTCGAGAAAGATCCTAATGTTGAATGGCGTGCTGCATGTATCGGAGATCAGATGAAATTTGGTATTGGGAGCACTCCTCAATAAAGTAGGACTGAAACTCACATTTGAAGCAGATAAAGTTGTGTTAATTAAAAATAATGTATTTGTTGGAAAATGATATAATGTTGGTGGACTATTTGTACTAAATATTTATGATGTTGTTATGAATAAGATTGATTCTTCTTTTGCTTATATTGTTGAATCTTTTGATATTTGACATGCTAGACTAGGACATCGTAGTGATCCATATTTAAAACAATTATCTAAAATAAGAGTTCTAAATGTTTCTGTAGATTTTAAAACTAAAAAATTCCAAGTATGTGTAGAAGCAAAATTCACTAAGAAACCTCATAAAAGTGTGGAAAGAGAATCCGAACTACTACAAATTATACATAGTGATTTAGGAGACCTTAAGTCTCATGAAGCTAGAGGAGGAAAAAGATATTATATAGCCTTCACAGATGACTTCTCTAGGTATGCAAAATTTGTTTTACATAGATCAAAAGATGAGGCTGATCAAGCCTTTATAACATACAAAACTACTAAAGTAGAAAATTAGTTAAGAAAGAAAATAAAAAGACTTAGAACAGACAAAGGGACTAAGTATGATGGATAAATCATAGAAAAATTCTTTGAAGAAAATTGAACTATCCATGAAACCACAGCCCCTTACCAGCCTGAATTTAATAGAGTTGCAAAAAGACTAAACAAAACATTAAAAGAAATGATGAATGCTATGTTAATTAGTTTGGGTGCACTTTTGAACATGTGGGAGAAGAAATCCTAACAACTTGTCACCTATATAATAGAATACCTCTCTTGAAGAAAGGACAAATACCTTTTCAACTGTGGCATAATAGGAAATCCAATCTAAACTACCTAAAAGTTTGGGGTTGCTTAGCAAATGTTGGAATACCTGAACCTAAAAGAAAGAAATTGGGACCGAAAATTTATGACCGTGTATTCATTGGATACGCACAAAACAACACAATAATTGAGTCCCGAGATGTAGAATTCTTTAAGCATATTTTTCCTTGGAGAAAAGAAACAAAAAATAGGGAACCACCCCAAGTCTATAACAGAAACCAAGAACAAGGGATAAATGCTCAAGAAATTAATACTTCACCCAGTCTAGAAAACAATGAATATAGTAATAAAAAACCACACTTAAGGAGAAGTAAAGGACAAAGGAAAGAAACAAACTTAGGTAATGGAATGTTCACATTTTTTGTGGACAAGAACCTAATAACATATCAGGAAGCCATAACCTTTCTTGATGCAATATTCTGGAAAGAAGCCATAAAAAGTGAAAAAAAGTGAAATAGACTTCTTAGTCACTAATCACACTTGGGAACTTGTTAATCTTCCACTTAGAACTAAGGCACTATACTATAAGTGGATGTTTAAGAAAAAGTTAAAAATAAATGGTACAACAGGTAAATTCAAGGCCAGATTAGTTGCTAAGAGCTTCAGACAAAAGAGAGATATAGATTTGTTGACACTTATTCCTCGGTTGCAATGTTAACTACAATTAGAGTTGTTTGCTATAGCATCCATTTACAAACTGGTTGTTCATCAAATGGATGTAATAACGACTTTCTTAAATGAGGAACTAGAAGAAGAAATATATATTAAGCAACTGGAAGGCTTCATAGTGCCAAGACAAGAAAATAAAGTGTAAAAACTAATTAAGTCTCTGTATGGTTTAAAACAAACTCCCAAATAATGGCATGAGAAATTTGATAATGTATTAGTAACAAATGGGTATAATAAAAATGATTCCAATAGATGTGTCAATAACAAGTTTGTAAATGATAAATAAGTCATGATCTATTTGTATGTTGATGATATGCTAATAACGGGAGCAAGTTTAGAGGTAGTAAAAGAAACAAAACAGTTCTTAATGTCCAAATTTTATGCTAAAGACATGGGTGAGGTTGATATGATCTTGGGGATTAAAATCCATAAACAACAAGGAAATTTTATTCTCTCTCAGTCACACTATATAGAGAGCATTCTTAAGAAATTTGGACATTATGACTATAAACCTGTTAAAACACCTCTTGACTGTTGGTTTCACTTAAGAAAACATGTATTACGAAGATAGCTTCATTTAGGATTTTTGTGTCTATCTTTCTTGATTCATATTTACCAAGTTAGCATAATAGCAGGGTTTTTAAATTTGTCTTTAATTAAGACTTTCTTTTCTGAAGAGATTTAATAGGATTCTAATAATGGGTGTTTAATTATGCTAGGAAACTTTATTGTAGGAAGCATAAGGGTGTAAAGAAGTCTATATAAAGAGTAGCTAGACCAAAGCTAGGGTGGTTTTGTTGTTTTTCTCTTAATTATTCAGTGGAGAATTGTTTTTCTTCCTATTTTTCAGCTTTGGTTCTTTTCTTTGAAGTTTCTCCAGATGTGATTTGTTTCCTAATTGCACTAGACTCAAATTAAAAACATGTTCTTGAATTTCTAATTTTGAAAACATGTTTTTTTTTGAAAGGCGAAAAAACATATTTCCATGTGGTTATTTAATATTTTGTTTCATGAATATAATTTCTACACTAGAAAATTTGTTTTTGTTTTAAAAATCATCATTTTGATAGTTCCAAAAACATGTATTGTTTCTAAAATAAATCTGACTTGTTTCTTTCCTTTGAAAATATAAAAAAAGTCAAAGAACTTATTTTGTGTTTATTTTTGCACTAGAACATTTATATTGTAGAACGCCCCCTTAGTGGTCAGTGCTATAAAGCTACCATACAAGAATTAAAATGAACTTGGGGCTATTAGCCCATGATCAATTAACCATTAGATCATTGCAAGACTTTACTAGTCAAACTAGGGGGGAGATTATGGCATTCATGATTTATTCATCAATATTTACATAATAATGTTTGCTTTATGCCCTTTATGGGCCTAACTTTGCTTGGTTTGGGTCTATGCCATTTTTTTCCAAGATTTTGATTTTTTTTTTGTTATGTGCGCTCCTCAAGTATATGCATTTACACTTGTCTTTTAAGCCCCACTTGGTTTGCAAGAATAGGGGTCCAGAATCGGAATCACATTCCCATTCCCGTTGGAATGGCATTCCCCCATTTGAGGGAATGGTCATTCCTTGCCCCTCCCTTGGGAATGAAATCTCATTCCTGCTAATTCTAATTCTCATTCTCATTCCTGTTTGAACCAAATAGACTATAAGAATAGACCATTCCGATTCCGATTCCAATTCCAATTTTGGCTGTGAACCAAACATACCCTTAGTTTAAATTAATAAACGTGTTTCATCTTTTGTTTTGAAAAAAAAAGTTTACTCTTCATTTTTATTAACTTATACATGAAATTTAATACAAATTCTATTCTATTCACAAGTCACCATTTGGCTTGATGAAAGTTTATTGCACATACATGCACAAATAACACAACTATTGGTTGCATACATGCTTTATATTCCCATATGTTTCGAAAGGTAAAGACTAAAGAGTACATGTATAGGTCAAGTAGTCAAGTATTGTTTCTTATGAATCACCCCACAAGCTAAGAGCTAAATGTGGGGTAATTTATTTAACTTAGCCTCTATTTGGAAGGAGTACAAATACAAACATGTAGAGTGCAAAACCTTGTATTTTGTGTTATTTTAATTTATAGGGTAAATTGCTAAAACCTCCCCTAAAGTTTCTGGTTGTTGTTGAATTTAACCTCCCCTAAATTTTGGTAATTGCATTCACCACCCCTAAACTTTCTGACATAGTTGCAAGTAGACCTCCTTTGTTAGAATCATCTAAAAAGGTGCATTAAAATGTGCAAAATACCAAAATAGTTACTTTTAACTAAAATGTTTATTTTCCAAATTTTCTCTTCATATGAATTGCTAACCTAAAATGCTTCAATATCTTTTATGAAATTGATTTATTTCCAAATTTGCCCTTTATATCAACAACTTAAAGGTAACTTTATAACTTAATGCTCTATCTTTTTATTGCTTATAAAGTTTGTATTGTTTTTTTTATATAGAAACTAGCCTCAATAGTAATTGCAGGGTATTTTGGACATTTTCGTCCCTCATGTTAGAGGATTTTAACAAATTAAAGGGGGTCTCCTTGAAATTGTATTAGAGAGTTCAGGGAAGGTGATTGCAATTGTCAAACTTTGGGGAGGTTTCAACAACGGTCAGAAACTTGAGGGGAAGTTTCAGCAATTTACTCTATTTTATATGTATTTGTACTGTACATATTTGCATTTGTACTCTTTTCAAACTGAGCCTTTTAGGCTGTGTTTGGTTGCAATGCAAATAAATTCGTACTGATGCAAAACCATGGCTGTGAAAATTCTGACATATTTTTGTTTCAAATTTAAGCTTATTTTGTTTGGTTTCAATACAGATGAAGTAAATTAAGACATGATGCAGAATAAAGTAAAATCCAAAACAAAATTAAACGAGAATTTGTACTAGTGCAAATAAAATTGTACTGCAACCAAACATAGCCTTAGGAATACCATGCACCCACATAATAATGTTGATGTACAACATTGGGAGCAATTGAGTTCTGAATCTGATCACTCCGCCGCTTGAATGATCAACTTAGGAGCTAAGCGCTTAAGGCTTACTTTTATGTCTACCTAGTTTACTCATGACATGTGACAAAAATAATAGATTCTTATATGGTTTGTTTTTTTTTTGGTAATAATGGGAAAATATTATGAAAATTAGATTGGGTAAGTTATTTCTAATCTTTAGACGAGAAACTCTAAGGGGGCATTCTTTTTTTGGATTTGAGAGGGGGGAAAGTTGGTCAATAGGATTTTGGTTCCCATTGACCAAGAATCCCATGCTCATTTTTCACATTAATGTCGGGACTAGGGAAAGTTTATTTTCTTGGGTATTACCTACTTGGGTAAGTGATACCCATCACTTTGTTGGGTAAATAACTTTCCCACCTAGGAAGAAAGTTGCTAACACTTGATTGGGAAAAAATGTCTATTTTAATAATGGATTTTTATGACTAAAATGATCATTTCCTTATTTACTTGAGAAATAAAAGAACATGGGTAAATGCACTTAACAGGGTAAATATTTTTCAGGAAAAACATATATACCCAGGTAATTGCATTTACTATTGTGTCAGATTCATTTACAATGACAATACAAGGATGTAGGTCTGAACAACAATACAAAAACAAAAGGTTCTGATGGAGTCATTTTAATTAGCCGATAAACTACATTTTTCTTCCTTCATTAAGGGGTCAATTCCATTACACCCTGTAGAGAACACTGATGTGGGCCCCACTACAGTGGTCCCCACTGTGTTCGTAGGACAGCATGTGTAGTTATTTGTTTCAATTATAGTAGTGTCAATTTGAGTCAGTTTGTTAATTCAGTTGTTATTTATTTCAGCTTTTATTTACTTTATTTATTATGTAAGTACTAAGGGAAGATGTGTCCTTTCCATTATGTACTGAACACAACATATAAATAATAAGAGAGTGGCGGCGACAGATCTGTTAGAATCTGTCCCTCCTTTCAACCACTTGTAGGTCTGAACAACAATACAAAAACAGAAGGTTCTGATGGAGTCATTTTAATTAGCCGATAAACTACATTTTTCTTCCTTCATTAAGGGGTCAATTCCATTACATCCTGTAGAGAACACTGATGTGGGCCCCACTGCAGTGGTCCCCACTGTGTTCGTAGGACAACATGTGTAGTTATTTGTTTCAGTTATAGTAGTGTCAGTTTGAGTCAGTTTGTTAATTCAGTTGTTATTTATTTCAGCTTTTATTTACTTTATTTATTATGTAAGTACTAAGGGAAGATGTGTCCTTTTCATTATGTACTGAACATAACATATAAATAATAAGAGAGTGGCGGCGACAGATCTGTTAGAATTTGTCCCTCCTTTCAACCACTTGTGTTCTCCTGTTTCTCTTCTATTCTCTCTCCTTTCTCTCACTTTTATTCTGTTTTGTAAACCTAAAACCTATTAGGACTCAAGACTGATTACAGTCTTGATCTTCTACTTGGTATCAGAGCCTATCTAGGGCTTCTCATGTGTGTCTAGTCCAGCCAACCACATGAGGACTAGCTAGGGCTGGAAGCTTTGAAGAAGTATTCGGTGGCTGATTCTTGGAGATTACCAGGAGAGGTTCGCAGCAGTTGAAGACTTGCCGCGGCTTGCAGAGAGTTGGTAATTAGGAAGAAGCAGTGAAGGTTAGGGTTCAGGTAACCCTAGAAGGCAGTAAACTGAAGTACATAAGTAAGTTTTTTTTATTGAGTTTCAGAGAGTGCGATCAGTCGAGATAGGTTGGACCTATCTAGAAGGAGGGGCCAAACTGTGTTTAAGTTTGTTTATAGGGTTTGACTGTTGGGTCGAACCCCCCCTCTCAGAGGTGATTAGTTTTTAGGGTTTCATATTGCCCTACGACAAGTCCCACTTGTGCGGACTGCTTGGAGAGTGCAACTGAGCACTTATTTCAGACCTACAGTTGAAACCCTAATTTTGCTCTTGCAGCAGTGGGCCCCATAGTAGTGATTTTAGAAAATAGCATCTCAGATTGACAGGCTGCCTGGTACTATGCATGCCGATTGATTTCAGATCAGTTTTGAGTTGATTCCTTGCATATAATGTGATAGGCGATTGATTTCAGATTAGATTTGGGTTGGTTTTAGATCAGGTTTCGGATCAGATCAGATTTCAGATCAGATCATATTTGTGTTGGTTTCGGATCAGATTTCAGACCTGCTTGTTTGACTCTGTTTTCTGGTATAGTGGCTCTAACAGTTTGTAGCCACTGAATCTTGATCAAAGATGGAGTTTAAGGGTCAGGGAGAAAGTAGTTTTGGAAACAACTGTTATGGTAGTGTATCTGAAACTGGGTTTCAGATTACAACTATGAGATTTGATGGGTCTAATTACTTGGAGTGGGCTCAATCAGCCATGATGGCTATTGGAGGAAGGGGAAAACTGGGTTACCTCTTGGGAGATGTGAAAGAACCTTCCAAAGAGGACCCAACATACACCAAGTGGGTTTAAGAGAACTATTTGGTTATGGCATGGTTGTGTAATTCTATGTAGCCACATATCAGCCGAAATTACTTGTGGGGAAAGACAACCAAAGAGATATGGGATGTTGTGAAAGAAACCTATTCCCAACCCCTTAATGTTGCCAGAGCCTATGAACTGAAGTGTGAGGTGAACAACCTTAAACAAGGAGAGAAGCCAGTTTTTGTCTACTTCTCTACCTTGAAATCCTTATGGCATGAGATTGACCATCTAGAGACCCTTGAGTGGGAGAGTCTCAAAGATGCATAGACTCACAGAAAGCAAGTCGAGATGAATAGGGTATTTGAGTTTCTGGCTGGTTTGAATTCAGAATATGACATTGTGCGACAACAGATATTGACAAGAGATAGTGTGACCCTTTCTCAAGCATACTCCCTGGTGCATAGTGAAGAGACCAGGAGGAAAGTCATGATGCAGCCTCAGCCCTCTTTCCCAGCCTTGACAGCTATTAAACCTAAGCCAGGGGGTGACTCAGAAAGGGACCGGAAGAAGGAAGATAAATGGGATCTGGTATGTGAACATTGCAAGAAACCCAAGCACACAAAAGATACTTGTTGGAAGCTACATCCTAACTTGGTCCCAGCAAAACTAAAAATAAGAAGGGTAATGCTCATGTGGCCGTGAACACTGATTCAGAATCCTCATTAGGCACATCCCTAGAGACTTTAGCTGCTGTTCGGGCTGCCCTCATACAGTTGGAAAAGGAAGTTGGCAGTTCAGCTCAGCCATCTCAGTCACCATAACTCCTGCCACATCTGCATTTGCACATTCAGGTACTCGGGTAAGGGGACATCAAGCTATCGTATACTATCTCTTTATCTTCTGTCTTACATGTTCCTAAACTTGATACTAACCTGCTTTCAGTTAGTAGTATTACCAAACACATGAACTGTTCAGTAACCTTTCTCCCTGACCGATGTGTTTTTCAAGATTTGGAAACGAGGAAGGTGATTGGGATTGGCCGTGAGACGTACGAGATCTATCTGCTTGGAGAGAGTTCTCGTCGGGAGGAGTCAGTGGATAAGAAGTTTTTTGTTTCCCAGTCTGTGAGTTCGGTTATGCTTTGGTATAACCGATTTGGTCATTTGTCTTTTAAGTCTTTGAAGAGTTTGTTTCCTGCTTTATTTGAGTCTGTTGAGTTATCAAAGTTGAGGTGTGAGTTTGCCAAACATTGTAGAACCTCTTATTCTTTAAGTAAAAAAAGGAGTAATTCCTCTTTTGATATTGTGCATACTGATGTTTGGGGGCCATATCATATCTCTTCTATGGGTGGGTACAAATATTTTCTACTGTTTGTTGATGACCATACCCGTTTTTCTTGGGTCTATCTTATGCGTTCTCGGGATGAGGTTCCTGCTCTGACCCAAAACTTCCATCAGATGGTTCTCACTCAGTTTGGGGCCAAAATTAAAGTCCTTAGATCTGATAATGCAAAGGAATACTTTGCTCAACCATTGACCTCCTACCTTCTTAGCCATGGAGTTATTCACCAAAGCACTTGCCCTTATACACCACAGCAGAACGGCGTTGCCGAAAGGAAGAATAGGCATATCTTGGAGGTGGCTAGAAGCATTATGTTTACCTCCAATGTACCTATTCACTTCTGGGGTGATGCTATCCTCACGACAGTTTATCTCATTAATCGAGTTCCTTTCCGGGTTCTTGATATCCTTTTCTCTTCTATACCCAGACGAGGAGTTGTTCATTGTTCCCCTTAAAACCGTTGGTTGTACCTGTTTCGTTCAGCTTCTCGAGCCTCATCATTCAAAGTTTGAACCTAAGGCTTCCAAATGCATTTTCCTTGGTTATGCACAAACTCAAAAGGGTTATTGCTGCTATGATCCGGTTTCAGAGAAACGGTTTGTCTCCATGGATGTCACCTTCTTTGAGGAGACACCCTATTATCCTAGGGTTTCTCCTCAGGGGGAGAGCAGTGAGAGTGGGGCTGTTTTGAGTTTCTTTCCTCAGGGGGAGAGCAGTGAGAGTGGAAGTGGGGCTGTTTTGAGTGGGGCTATTCCTTTACCTATTCCACTGGATAATGAAGGCTGTAGTGGTGAGGGTGGTCAAAGGGAGTCGGAGTTGAGTGTCTATCACAGGCGATGCAGGCAGGTTGATCCCAATCATCGGCAGTCCCGGCCAGCTCCAGTTCCTTCTGCAGCTCCAGATCCAAAGCCTACTGAGATACCTCCCACTGTTGCCACTTCCCCTCTTGTGGATGACCTTGATCTCCCTATTGCCATTCGCAAAGGGAAACGACATTGCACCACTTCTACAACTCACAGCATCTCACAGTTCTTATCCTATGATCGTCTGTCTCCATCTTACCGGTCCTATCTCACTTCCATTGCCGATGTCCCTATTCCAAGAACAGTGCAAGAAGCCTTATCAGTTCCAGAATGGAAAGATGCAATGCAAGTCGAAATGGATGCCCTGTTGAAGAATAATACTTGGGCACTGGTTGACCCACCAAAAGGAAAGAAACCGGTGGGATGCAGATGGGTGTTCACTGTGAAGCATAATGCTGATGGCTCTATTGAAAGGTACAAAGCCCGACTGGTTGCAAAGGGGTTCACTCAAACTTATGGTATAGACTACTTGGAAACCTTTGCCCCAATAGCCAAGATGACCACCATCCGAGTTCTGTTATCCCTTGCAGCAAATCATTCTTGGCCCTTGTTTCAGATGGATGTTAAAAATTCCTTTCTGAATGGAGACTTACGGGAAGAGGTTTACATGCAGTTGCCTCCTGGATTCTATGATACAGAGACAGGTAAGAAGGTTTGCCGATTGAACAAGGCATTGTATGGTTTGAAGCAGTCACCTAGAGCCTGGTTTGATAGGTTCAAATTAGCCCTTGGAAAGTTTGGTTATGTACAGGCCCAGTCAGATCATACACTATTCATCAAGAGGGTGGAGTCCTCTTTGACACTACTTGCAGTATATGTTGATGATATTGTGGTGACAGGAAATGACAGTCATGAGATTGAGTCCCTCAAACAGCTCCTTCATCAAGAGTTTGAGGTGAAAGATCTTGGTGCACTACGGTACTTTCTGGGTATTGAGGTTGCTAGATCCAAGCAAGGGATTTTTATCTCTCAGAGAAAATATGTTCTAGATCTGTTGGCGGAAACTGGAAAGTTGGGTGTTAAGCCTGCTGATACACCCATCGAACAAAATCACAAGATTAGTGCAGAGGGCGGGGAGCCTCTTGAAGACGAAGTTATGTTCCAACAGTTGGTTGGAAAGCTCCTATATCTCTGCCTCACTCAGCCGGATATCAGCTATGCAGTTAGTTTTGTTAGCCAGTACATGCACTCCCCTAGAACTTCTCATCTTCTTGCGGCAGAGAGAATATTAGCATACTTGAAGAGATGCCTGGGTAGAGGTATACTGCTCAAGAACAATAATCACATGAGGGTGGAAGTCTATACAAATGCCGATTGGGCTGGGAGTGTTGATGACAGAAGGTCTACCTCTGGATATTGTGCCCTTGTGGGAGGTAACCTTGTCTCTTGGAGGAGTAAGAAGCAGAGTGTTGTTTCCCGCTTCAGTGCTGAAGTAGAATACAGGTCAATGGCTAACGGAGTGGCTGGAATCTTATGGCTGAGGTCACTACTTGAAGAGTTGGGTATTGACTATGAAAAGCCCTTAATGCTGTATTGTGATAATTAGGCAGCTATTAATATAGCCCACAACCCAGTGCAGCATGACAGAACTAAACATATCGAAGTTGATCGACATTTTGTGCGAGAAAGGGTCACATCACAAGAAGTGTGTCTTTCGTACATCACATCTAATATGCAGCTCGCGGATATCATCACCAAGGCTGTACCAAGGAAGAAGTTAGAGACAGACCTATCCAAGTTGGGAATGATAGATATCTACTCCCAACTTGAGGGGGAGTGTAGAGAACACTGATATGAGCCCCACTGCAATGGTTCCCACTGTGTTTGTAGGACAGCATGTGTAGTTATTTGTTTCAGTTATAGTAGTGTCAGTTTGAGCTAGTTTGTTAATTCAGTTGTTATTTATTTCAGATTTTATTTACTTTATTTATTATGTAAGTACTAAGAGCAGATGTGTCATTTCCATTATGTACTGAACATAACCTATAAATAATAAGAGAGTGGCGGCGGCAGATCTGTTAGAATCTGTCCCTCCTTTCAACCACTTGTGTTCTCCTGTTTCTCTTCTATTCTCTCTCCTTTCTCTCACTTTTCTTCTGTTTTGTAAACCTAAAACCTATTAGGATTCAAGACTGGTTACAGTCTTGATCTTCTACTCATCCAATTCATCGAATCGTCTTATGTCTTTGGTGGCACCAAGATATGCAAGTCCCTAATAAAATCTGAACCTCTTAATTGGTAAGACAAAATGTTTGGTGATTTCTATGTAAAACTGACTTTGAACATTTTCCAGTTGGAGTATTGCACAAGTTTACATTATCAATAATTAAATACCCAAACATGTAGTGGTCAATTCTAGACCCTTTCGTTAGTCATCTCTTGAGTGGTTGACCACTACGTTTTGATTACTATTCTTGAGTTTGAATATTTTTTAATTGGAGTATTTGATAATATACCTGAATAAACAAATACAGAATGAAGTAATAGGCCAATCTTAAATCATTTCATCAGTCATCTCATGAACACTTGAGCCTTCTATATTTACTAAGCTTAACAGAAGATTATCCCTTGTGGGGCTGTTCTGATATGACTTGGATTGATACGGTGGAGGGTCTTCATTCTTTTGGCCTTTTGGGGGAGAAGTGGGGTTTTCGTCTGTATGGTTGGAGATTGAACTTTGTTGCGGTGTGTTATTATTTTGTAAGTTTTCAACACTTACTCCATCAGTAACATTTTGATCTTCATAATTATTTCTTCTCATAGTATGTGAAGAGAAGTCAGATCTCCTAAAAGTGTGTGAGGAAAGGTCCTTTCCATCAAATATTCTTGCCAAAATGACAATCTTTTTCCACCATGGGACCTTGGCTATCAGATGCCTATGCTCATAACAGAAAGTAATTAAGAATACCAACAAGGCTAAAAGTGAAGCAACTCCAGCAATTAGGAAAAGGCCCCGAAAGCTATTCATAGTAAGACTGTTGGAAGAAAATGTATCGGGGTCTGCACAATTGGTCTGCTGCTCAAACCATGCTGCCTCAATCTGTGCCATTTTATCTCCCTCAGTTACATGTAAGATTGCCCTCGAGATATCAGGTACTAGTGGGGAACCTCTTGGGAAGACCTAAAAAAATTGGACCCAACGTGAGGATTTACTGAAATAGATCTGTATGGAGGTGATCATATCTTATATGAATGCTAACCAATCCGCCAGAAAAGAAGCCTTTTCATTAGTGACAACAGGGACCGTCCATTATAGAAATTTGTTCCCACCATTCAACTTTTTTGTCCAAGTGGTCAATCACTGTGGGAGAACCATTTGGTTTGGGTTTTGGGACTGAACTATGTGGGGAGAGGTTGCCTAAAAGGACACGGACCAATTCTTGGTTGCCACATTGCTTGGATAGGAAACCATCAAACCAATCCGTTGCATGGACATTCCTATATACTTACAATTACATTCATATATATGAACTCATTTTGTTCCACTTTTCACCTGTAATGACTTAAGGGCCCAATTGATAACAGCTGAAAGACTTATTGCTTTGCCTCTTAGGTTTTGTTTGTTTAGAAATTTGTAATTTATCTGGGTAAGCGCACTTATCCAGGTAAATGTTTTCTGGGGAACACTTACCCGGGTAAACTCATTAACCCATGTTCTTTTGATTCTTAGAAAAGTAATAGAATGATTTTTTTTTTTTTTTACCTATAGAAAGACAATATTAAAATGGGAAAATTGTCCCATTATGTTTTATGAATTTTCTCCAACTTAATGTGAAAAGAACATTATGAAATAGGTCAATTGATATACCCATTGACCAACTTCCCCCCCTGCCCCCCTATTTACGGGCCATAATAAATAAGTTACTAAGGTTGCTGTGGGATCCTTAAAGTCTAAATAGAGTTGGGTTGATTATAATGCCTTCCACAAAAGACAAAGCACTAAGTAATTCATCTCAGTCTATCAAGCGGTCCTATAAAAACTGTTACCTCTTAAATAACCAAGTCATTCAGTTCAGTCACTTCTGCCCCGAGAGAGAGAGAGAGAAACTTACAAAGCCAAATCCATCAGTTTTGTATATAGGTCCGACCATTGTGTATTTAGAACAAGAACTTGCAAGGAAGAGCTTGATGTAAGGAACCTCATCAAAAGCAGCAGCAAACCCACCATTGCGAGTTCCCTTCAATAAACCTTCATTACATTCATCTACAGAGTTATAGGCCTTGAATTTGGATTCATCAAAGTTCCATCTTTTTCAAGAGTCCCACCACAAAAGAACCCGCTTGGTAGCCAATATTCTCCCCATTTGTCTGGAGCTCTTTTATGTCAGTTATGAATGGTTGGAGCTTTTAAACTGTCAACATCGAAGTCAAACTTGCTGTATAACTAGAAGTGAGTATGAGCACCACAAAAACCCAAATGATCACTACAAATCTGGCCAAGTTGCTTGCCACTTTCTCTCCTGCACCCATCAGAGGAAGTATTAGTACTACATCTTACAGATAGAAAATTTGATTTGCAGCAGCATTGCCACTTTCCAAGTATTTCCTCTCTTTAAGGGAAATGAAAATTTGACACTTTCTTCAGCAGGCACATAATACAAAGAACACTGGAAATAAGATCATTTAGTAAGTTTACAGGATTAAAATGGTTCACAGGTGGAGGTGGGCAATATCTAATCCCTATTCTATAACCTACCATTATAATCATGCAAGTGTGGAACACGATAACTTTAGGTTATGTTTGGTTTGATAAATTTGTGAAGTTCCTTTAGGAACTTTCACCAACTTTCTGTAGATCTTTCTCTTATTATCTATCAAATCCAACACAGCTGCCTTAAGGTATTCAAAACCCACCATGTTGAAGGCCCATTCTGTAAATAAATGGTGGTTTAACTTGCTACCCTGGAACTATATATTGATATATGCCTTGCATAAATGAAAATTAGAAGTGAAAAGTAGTACTTACTGTGTGCAAAAACAAGTGTGGAGAAGGAGAACCAAAAGATCATCCCGATTTGATGATTGATAGGGCCTCTAAAATCCTCGTTTATTCTGTGTTCAAGAAGCCAAACCACAAAGCCAGTGAAGATGAAGAAAGCACCACTTGTAATCCAAAGGTCCCTATTCAAAGGCTTCAAAAAATTCCAGGCTTTCTTCCTGTCATAATTTCTTAAAGGAACCATGGATGATACTCCGGATTCTGTATATGGTAATGTAAAATCCACATACAGGGATCGGTTGGCGATAATGGTAGTATCTCCGACGACGGCATCGTAATTCTGTTAACATAAGAAAGGTATTCTTCTTGTTAATGAAGAGGTGATGGATACGAATTAAGTAGTATCCATTAATTGTCTTAAATTTAACTTACTTGGAGATGTACTTGATATACCAAATCGTTATAATTCCCAGCACTTTTACCATCAGCCTTTTGGAATGGTATGAATTCGTATGGAACGGCATAAGGCAATTCCTCCATTACAGCCTTGAAGACATCAATGCAGTACCCTGTGACTATGGTCTCATTAGTATCAGGATTGTGTGAAACATTCACAAATTGATTAAATCCATTCTTCACTGGAACTCCAATTCTCAATTTCTTGCCGCTTGTAAGAATCACCCAACCTTTGGGTACAAACATAGGATCTCCTGGCCATATGATTGTGTGGAGATTATTCTTTAAAGTTGAATAAACTTGTGTGCTTGTGACATTCATTTCTTTCAAAATTCCATATTTGGGGGTCCACACCCCAACCTGTCTCCACCCATTCCCTATCACATTGACTATCTGGAAGGCTGATGACTGTAACTGCCCATTAATAAGGCGAAAGTCCCCACTTAATCCTCTAAATTTGGTCTCCAAAATTGTTTCGAGAAGCTTTGGTCCTATTTGAGATGCTCCAAGTTTTGCAAGGTCCATGGAGTTATCCGTAGCCTGAACCTGTTGGTAGGGAAAACTTGTTTCCCCAACTTTCTCTGCTGCCATTGCTAGTGCCCAGACAGTATCATAAGCCAA
Source organism: Nelumbo nucifera (assembly GCF_055504915.1). Classification (NCBI taxonomy): domain Eukaryota; kingdom Viridiplantae; phylum Streptophyta; class Magnoliopsida; order Proteales; family Nelumbonaceae; genus Nelumbo; species Nelumbo nucifera. The sequence goes on from NC_142650.1 coordinate 37,124,632, forward strand.
CAGTCCATAAATGTCTAAGCTATCCCTGCTTCCAAAGTCAGGGTTCTCCTGCTGCAACTTCTTTCTCCATCTAGCTTCAAAATTCTCTAGTTCTTTGGATTTTGGAACATAAGGCCTTATACCCAACACACCTTGCATGCAGTCAATCACAGAAGGATCCATGGAACTTAGGAGATTAGTTATCCCATCTGTGACAATCCATACATATCCTTTTGTCATCATTTCTGCCATTTTAAACTTAGAAAAGAAGCGAGATCCAAGAGAAGATGGCATGTGCACAATGAATACTCTAGTTTGCATTGTCTTCAACTTGTAAAGCTCAGCAAGAATTTGATCATCAGAAGCTAAGGGAGGAATTACACTCCTGTAGGGGACACGAGTATCTATTTCTTGCAAGGCATCAATCAAGTAGGGTATAATTCCATTCCCAAAATCCGTGTCTTCATATATTGGTACAGCTTCTCTCCATCCAAAAGCTTTGACAATGGAAGAAATAGCTTTAGCTTGAGTGGAGTCATTTAGGCAGGTCCGTACAAAGTAAGGTGTTTTAGTTGATGAAAGGGATGGGCTTGTTGCAGAGAAAGAGACAATGGGCACTTGAGCTTTGTTTCCAAGATCTACCACAAAGTTGTCCTGTGAAGATGTTTCAGGTCCTATGATAGCTTGTACTTGTATGTTCTTTAGCAAGTCGAGAGCTGTATTTGAAAAAAAGAAGTTGAATTTTAGAAACTCAAGTTTGCATTTACGAAGCAATATCCTAACCATGATAAGGTAATAAAACAATAATTTCTGTACTAGCTAGGAAGAGAAGGGTTAATGACTTATTGGGAAGGAGAGAATATACATGGATGTGCTAAAATGTTTTTTTTTTTTTTTTTTTTTTTACTTTGATTTCATCAACTCCCTGTGGATTTCTCTAAGCTAACTTGAACATCATACGCAATCCTTGACTTTAGGTTCATTTCAGTAAATTCATCCATTTTTTTCTGTCTCTTAGGGTTTGGGTCCTAATTGTTTTTATTTATTTACATAGACAGAACTAACAGCTAGAACATCCTATCTAAAGGACAATTAAAGCTGTCTGCAAGAAGAACATAACTAAGATCCCACGGCATAGCAGATAACTGTTAATTTTAAGATCACTTTAGAATTTTACAATAATTTAAGATTTATTTGGAGTGAAATTGGAAGACTTGAGTCTACAAATATGGTTTGTAATGGCATGAACATTACTATTGAATGGATTTAGGGTTTTGTTTTGTAGCCTTTTCAATCTCTGTTATGAATCTAAGTCATTTCTTACATGAATAGAAAGTGGTCGATCTTTTTCTTCACCCTTTTCAAGGTTCAAAATATCACAATGGAAATTGCCACCTCTTCATGGAAACTTGTCAAAAATTATGTTCGTTTGGAAAGAGTACAAATACAAATTTATAGAATACAAAACCTTGTATTTTGTATTATTTTATATATATTCACTGTACATACTTGAATTTATACTCTTCCCAAACTGAGCCTAAGGTTCCTAATGAGGGTGGTTTACCTTTGAAAATTTTCATCCTGACGCAGCGTGGAAGCAATGAGAACCGGAGCTGGCTATGCAAGCACCGGGCGTTCGCTAGCACCTAGCGAATAACACCGATTTCTCTAGGAGAGAGAAAAGGTGGCGGAAATAGGAAGAAGAGAACTTGAAGAAATTCTGAAAATCTGAAGTATGAATTGATGAATAACTTTGGGAAAATAGCAGTATTTATAATACATTTGGAAATTGTAAAAGAACTAGGAAAAAAAATTAGATTTGATCTAAACATCTCAAACTTGTAGATAGGATCGAACTCTTCTTGACTTGATCTCCCCCGTCCAATCTCCCTTGATCTTATCCATGCATGAATCTTGGATTATCTAGAATTCTTGGATTCTTGATGAGTCTTGGATTCTTTGAATTCTTGACAAGTCTTGGATGCTTGATGAGTCTTGGTCTATCTTAATTTCTTGGATCTTGCTAATCTTGGATTCTTGAGTTCTTGATTATCTTGAATTCTTGATTATCTTGAATTCTTGAATTCTTGATGGATCTTGAATTCTTGAATTCTTAATGTATTTTGAATTCCTGAATTATCTTGGATTCTTTATGTTCTTTGGCTTATCTTGAATTCTTCCCATGATTTGTCGCCCATATGATGAGATGGGCCTCCATCATTCTCCCCCACTTGGAAAAGACTCGACCCCGAGTCGTGGCTAGGATATGCGAGGGTCATCTCTGGTAGGTAGCGATGAAGGTCAGCAAGTATTAAAGCACTGGGAAATTGTGTAGTAGCTTCCCCTGAGAAATTGTTAGCATAGATTGCGGACGCTCTCTTATCACATATACGGTCAGCAGACCAACATGGATGAAGTGTTTTGGCCGCTTTCTCAACATCAATTCCCTTCCCCGATTCTGTCATCGAATAAAGGGCTTGGTTCTGATATGGCCTTAGACCACACATGAGTGTTTTTGCGGGATCCATTTCCTCTAGATTGTATGTATCTGCAGTACCGACAAGCTTATTTAGAGCTGACTTTGAGATAACTTGTTTATCGTTACTTTGCTCAGGATGTTGGCCCCCCTTTCTTCGTTTCAAAAGAGGCAAGAGTGTTGTAGTTTCATCTGAATCACCCTCTAGGCTTAAGGAACGTTTTCGCTTGTCAAGATCCTTCGGGATAACTTCTACCTTCTGATATGGCTTAATTTTCAGCAATTTGAAAAGAGCCAGAAGAGGACAAAGGGTAGAATCGAAATATGAAGGAACTTCTAACTTCCATGAAGACTTATCACCCTCAATGAAAATGGAACTGTGAATGTGAAAGCTTACACACAGTACAATTTCTTGCATCAAACTAAGGTCTTCTGGCATAGCTACACATCGACCACAAACCTTAACCTTTGAAGAATTTACAAGGGGAATTATGATTCTAGTACCAAGAACAAAATCAATGTGATGCTGTATATCTCGCATGGGTGAGAGTTCATGTGGTAGTTCATTTGGAACTACATCATGGAACTCATCAAGTAGTCCCTGCACTTCCACTGGAATTTTATTTTCCTCCAGTGTTTCATTCATATTTTTTCCCTTCAACAAATGTACCTCGTGGGTATCCTTACATTATTTCATAAATTCATCATGATGATGGGTAATAGTAAGAAAATTTCTCTCATTAGCTTTTGGGGCCTTAGGAATATTCTCTTCAGCCATGGGTAACAAAGTGTAACGTATACCCTCTTTTTCAAGTTGGTAGGTATTCATCCTACCCATGTGCCTTGCATCTATATCAAATTGCCAAGGCCTATCCAACAAAATATGGCAAGCATCCATGTCTACAATATCACAATATACTTCATCATTGTACTTACCAATAGAAAAGGGTACCTTGCAGCATTCCTCCACTCGTACGCCGCCTCCTTCCTTAATCCACCCAATTGTATATAGGTTTGGATGTTTTTCAAGAAGTAATTGTAACCTTTGTATGACATCCCTGCAAATAATATTTTCTTGACTACCACTATCAATAATTAAATCAAATAATTTACCCTTGACAATACATCTAGTACGAAACAATCTATGCCTTTGAGAAGTATCTTTATTTTTCTGGGACAACATTAATTTTCTCACAACACAGGTATACTCTTCATGTTCGTATGGGCCCTCTTCATCTTCCCCATCAGGTCCACAGTATACTTCCTCCTCCACATCTTCTTCCTCCTCCCTTTCTACCATATTAACTGCCTTCCTCCTGGGACAGTCACTGGATCTATGTCCAACCTCATTACATTTAAAGCATTTAATAGGAGCAGGCTTTGCATAGGGATTACTGGGTTTAGGAGGGTTGGAAGGGTTACCTCGAGTATGTCCTCCTGTAACAACCTTACCGGCGTTATCCGTACTTGCCGGGTGAGAAGGCTGAACTGTCGGGACTGATTTGTTCCTGTCGACAGTTGCCGGTCTATTGTCGCTCCCGCTATACCGGCGATAATTATCACTGCGTGCCTTGTCCTGGAACATTAATTCTGCTTTCAAGGCTAGGTTCCGTGCTTCCTGCACACTAAGAACCATCTGTACACCAATTTTATCTCTAATAGACGATCTTAAACCGCTTAGATAACGGGCTGCCTACTGGTTATCACTTTCAGATAATTGATTTCTTTCAGCTAATCTCAAAAATTCAGATGTATATTCATTAACACTACGAGAACCCTGCGCACACCTCTGATAAGATTCAAACATATATTGTTCATAGTCAAGAGGTAAGAATTTACCTCTGATTAATTTTTTCATGCGCCTCCAGGTTCGAACAGGACCCCTTCCTTCTCTCATCCGGGTCTCTCTCATCCATTCCCACCAAACAGATGCACCTCCCTTTAATGGGAAAGCTACTAATTTTACCCTTCGTTCCTCTGGTATTTCCATGTAATCAAAGAACCTATCGACTTCTGTGATCCAATCCAGAAGTCCCTCTATACCAAGATCTCCACTAAAAGTAGGAATATCTACCTTGAGTTTAAATTCATCATTATTCCTACGAGGGTTGAAGTTACCTTGATTGTGCCAATTTCTACCGTTTATGTCGTTGCCGGGAAGAACTGGAGCACCACCAAATTCGAAATCGTCATCACTGTTGTCGTCAAGAACTGGGCGTCGGGACGCAGTAGCGACGGGTGGTCTGTCGTGGTCGTCTCCTGCGATCTGCTGTGGATCTTCCCGGATTCGTGGGACAACCTTCCGTAACAAGGTTTGCAGTTGTTCAGTCACCTCTGCCAACTGTCGTTCGATGTTACGTGTGGCTGTACGCTGCTCTTCGATTGCTCTCCAAACAGCTGGAAACCCCTGATCTTCGTCACGGGGTGGGTTGCGACTGCTACCATCTGGGTTGGACATGACTGGGCGAATTCCCTGCTCTGATACCACCTGACGTAGCGTGGAAGCAATGAGAACCGGAGCTGGCTATGCAAGCACCGGGCGTTCGCTAGCACCTAGCGAATAACACCGATTTCTCTAGGAGAGAGAAAAGGTGGCGAAAATAGGAAGAAGAGAACTTGAAGAAATTCTGAAAATCTGAAGTATGAATTGATGAATAACTTTGGGAAAATAACAGTATTTATAATACATTTGGAAATTGTAAAAGAACTAGGAAAAGAAATTAGATTTGATCTAAACATCTCAAACTTGTAGATAGGATCGAACTCTTCTTGACTTGATCTCCCCCATCCGATCTCCCTTGATCTTATCCATGCATGAATCTTGGATTATCTAGAATTCTTGGATTCTTGATGAGTCTTGGATTCTTTGTGTTCTTTGGCTTATCTTGAATTCTTCCCATGATTTATCGCCCATATAATGAGATGGGCCTCCATCACATCCAATAATTCATAAACACGGTAGGGTTCACACCTTTTTCTATTCTTTTCAAATTTTTATTCAAAACATATTACTACTAAAGCTAAGGCAGTCGGGCTAAGAGAGAATATGGATTACCATAGTCAATGCCCCACCAACTTATTAAAAAAAGTCCAAAGTCAAACATTGAGTGGAATCAACAGAAACAACTGTACTATGGATAAATATGTTATAATCACAATAATTGACGGATGATAAAGAAGAAATAAATAGCAGATTGGCATGCTTCATTAGTTTCATGTAGCAAATAAAGGCATAAAAAGATAGCAGCAGAATCAACCCTTATAATGGTAGATGATTCCTTGCATTGTGTTTCCTATCCTATACTAGTCGGAATATTGTTTGATCAGTTTTAGAATGTCAGTTAAACTTCACCCTCAGAACATAGTAATTTGATGTCTTTTTGAAAGTAAGGCCAAGTTTGGCTGACCACCTTTTTTGGTTAACATTTGTATTTTCCTTAATTTTCAGGAAACAATTAAATTGACACAATTTTATTCCGCACATTAATAATTAGTTCAGTGCAATAAACATAGCAAATAAAGGCATTTAACTCTTGATTTTGAAAACCGGACCTGACCGGATGGTCGGACTAATTGGTTGAGGAATCAGTCATGGATTCAGGTCTGGTTTTATGGCTTCGAACCGGATGGTTGGACCATTTAACTCAGGAATTGGTGGCTAAAACAGTTCTATTTTCCATATAAAACCATTGGGATGGAGAAAGGGAAGGCTTGAGCTTCTTGGATAAACATTTTCATTTTTTAGGTTGGTCGAAAGTTTTGGAGAAACAATGGCCTAGAGTTTGCTAAACAGTCACTCAACAAGAGCAGAAAACAAATTAAAAGCTCTAGTATTGAATTTCTGAAGATGATGATGAGAAAGAGTAGAAGTCAGAGACAGCCATGGAGATGCAGGTCATGCCCACCTTCCCGACCCATTTCTCAAAATCAAGAACGACACCGACTTTGAACGGGATTGTTAAGTTCTGATGAGCCGCAGCAGCCAACTCTACTCCATGGAAGAGATTTAAGAAGATTAGAGTGGCAACAAATATAGAGTTCATCTTCAACCTCCAAACCTAATTAATTGTTGGTTGCTGGAACGAGCGAGCGATGTTGGAAGAAAAATTTTCAATGTATATAACAAGTGCTATTGAAAGTTGATCGGTCTGGATCCTATTTAAGGTTCTGGAGATTCAAAGTAAAATGCGTGTGGTGGGATGCAAACGAGCTCGCTGACTTTCTGCCTGCTAAATTTTATAAATGAAAATATATGCCTAGCAAGTGGGCTCCAAGAGAAAGGAGAGAAGATCTTAAGGCATCCATGTGGGTGATTAATTACAACGTAACCCTTTATTACTTAAGTCAGGTAAGGGTTAGTCGTTGTATTCGTGTTTCATTTGATTCACAAACACTACCAGCAGCTTGCTGAATGCTGAATGCTGAATGCCATTTGTATGCTATTGCTGGTTTTGGAACCAAACCGTGTTATATAGTCGTTTTGACGAGTCCGGCCCATACAAACTTTGTTCATGTCTATTCACATAACATCGTAATTACACATGAAGAATATCTTATCCTCCTGCATAGTATTATATGCAGGGGGAGATGTTCCCAATTCACGGGGGGGTGTTGTGGATAGATGCGAGCAGAGCTCATGTGGGTAGGAGATCCGGAGTGTGTTCTATTATATGGTAAGTTCCAAAACTTGAAACAGACAGGTCAAGATGTTCCCACAACCCTATCAACATAACATTGTAGCTACGTATTAGGAATATCTCTCTTATCATTCAGAAGGAGATGTTCTCAATACACAACCCATAGTGTTGTGTGGATAAGAATGTAAGAACAGTTTGGGATAGTCGATCTAGAGCGATCCAAACTATGTATGAATTTCATGTCCCCATTCTTATTATTGGGTGATGTTCCGAATGCACAGTTGGGATCGAAAGTGTAGGGCATGTTTAGGAAGCCCATCCTATCACTCTTAAAGATACTCCTTTAGATTATTATTTTGTGGGCCTGGATTCTCTCTCAACAAAATTAAAGACGCCCTGAAACACTGACATCCACCATACATTAATTGGGAATATGTCCGTACATTACTAAGGGGATGTCCCCAGGTGGATGCCAATGCGTGTAGAGTTTCTTTGGGGAAGAGGTCCTTTCTTGGATGTTGGAACACGCAATGGATAACATGGTTTGGGACCTTTCTAGCTATCTTCCACATTTGAATGGTTGGATGGAGTATGGTTTTAAAAAACGATCTAGAAATAAAATTGTTCTGATCATCGGTTTTTAGGTTGATGGTTTGATTATTCGATTTGAATAAATAATTTATTTTAATAAAAAGTTTAAAAAAAGTAATTAAGAATAAAAAACGGTCAAAACCATTAAATGAATTGATGGATCAACAGTTTGGCTGTTCAAGTTAATGGATCGTTGGTTTATTCAACAGTTTTTTTGCTAGAGATCGGATTTGGAGTAAAACAGAATCGATTGCCTGAACGATTCCTGGGTCGAATGATTCAACCGTCCGGATCAACGGCGATTCAAAAACCACGGGTTGGAGCAGTTTTTTTCTTATTTCTTTTTCTAAATCCAAATTATCGATGAAAAACCATGACTGGAGCAAGCTTGGGTGTCATGTTCATTTAAATACAGCTTTCTCAGTAGTAGATCCTGATTGAGACAGAGGCGTTAGATAGTTGGCAGTGTTGAAACGTTTGATGTTTGAGTTTGTTGACACAGCACCGCATTTCTCTCCTCAACCAACTAGCAAAACAAAGCCTTGCTTTTTAAGCAATTTTAATTGACTAATTTAAAAATATCCGCGGCAATTTGGGAGGATGACGGAGTAGAGCTGACACACAAAGATGAACATAAACAATTGAACGTCAATAATTAACATCGTTTCAAGCTCCACGTTGAAGTATCAAAAAAAAATGTCTCCAAATAATTGACTGTTTATTATAAAAAATGTGAATGATTTACCAGTTTACCCAGTTTTTTTTTGGAATCTTTTTGAAAGTTGATATTTATTTATTTATTTAATCCATTTGTCCTCTTAATTAGACATGTAATAAGATTATGTTTAAATCAAATCCTAGCTAAGAGGCGGATGATACACTCTCTATCCATTGACAAACTTGTGGATATATTAAGTTGGGCTAGGTCTTAAAGGTTCCAGCCAATTTTTATATGAACCATTGACTTGGGGAGCTGTGATTTTTTTAAGTAAATAAAAGAATTATTAAAAGAGAGAAAAAAAAAAGTTAGAAAGATATAAGAGACGTGGCCTTTACAAATGAGTCCGGATCTGCTCCAGAGCGCTTCTCAGCATGTTTTAGCTACACATTCAGAACATCTTTCATATTTATATCTTATTATTCATGGAAGATATTTCCAATAAATGATAGGATGTGGCTGTAAGATTGGTGTGAGGAACATTCTATGAAAAGCAAATCCCAATTCTTTAGAAACAAAAGCAAACAGGCCGGGAGCCATAGGATATCTAAGATGGTGTTTGGCAATGATGGTGTTATAGGAGAGCTGTTTTTTGAGATGCTCCACACCATAGCCGATCAAAAAATAGCTGCTTCATGCCACATCGATTTTTTTTCTTGGAAACATTGTTGCCATGTAAGCAAGAAGGAAAGCGGTTTTTTTTTTTTTTTCATTATTACTGTTGGGTTCACCCATTTTATTGTTGAAAATGCCCAACCACATTAGAACCAAAATACTGATTTAGTTGGTCATTTCATGTAATAACCTGTATACTGGATGAAGTGGATGCTCATCCAATGGCCTGTGATTAAGCTGCAAAGATCAAACAAAAAATCTCCTGGAAAAAGATTCATCATGCTCATTGAGGAGACGGGGGAGAAACCTAAAATTTGATGAAGTGATAACCGGAAAGCAGAAGGCAAAGTGGTTGAAAGACATGCAAGAAGAAATGAATTCCTTGCATGAGAGCCACACATATGTATGACCTTTTGTAAAAGTGTGGGGAAAGGGAGCACTTAAGACTAGTAGGTGTTCAGATGGATAATTGAGGACAAAATCTCACAATTAAGGTATAAGGTGAGATTGGTTATGAAAGGATTTTGGTAGAAGAAAAGGGTTTATTAATGAGATTTTGAAAAATTGAGGACAAAATCTCACAATCAAGGTATGAGGTAAGATTGGTTATGAAAGAATTTAGGTAGGAAGAAAGGGGTTTATTAGTGAGATTTTCTCCCCTATTGTGAAAATGACTTCAATTAGAGTTGTTTTGAGATTAGTTGTAAGGTTGGATGTCGAGGTGGAATAACTTGATGCCAAGACAACATTTTTATTTTTTATGGTGATTTCGAGGAAGAGATAAACATGGAATAACCAAAAGTTTCAAAGCCAATGGAAGGGAATATTTGGTTTGTAGGCTGAGGAATGGTTTATATGGACTGAAACAAACTCCAATGGTACAAGAAGTTTGACTCATTCATGGAGAGTCACAGATAGTCTAAAACGCAATTGGACCACATTGCCTTCATTATTCTTCTACTCTCTGTCCATGACATGTTGATTGATGGGCAAGACACCAACAAGATTGATAGAGATGAGAGAATTAAGACCTGCAAATATTAGGCATGATGATCTCGTGTGACAGGAAAACAAGAAAATAGTGGTTACCATAAGAAAAATACATTGGAAATGTACTTGCAAGGTTCAACATAAACAATGCAAAACCTATTAGAACTCCAAGTAGTGCCCTACCATTAAGAAGGAAAAGGAAGAAACGAAGAAGACTCCTCATGCCTCCATAGTGGGTAGTTTAATGTATGCCATGGTCTATACACATGCAGTTGGAGTTGTTAGCAGATTTGTTGAGAAGTGGAAAGGAGCACTAGGCCATAGTGAAATGGATTTTCAAGTATCTATGGGGTACGTTTGAGCTTTGGAAAAGACAAACCTATCACGAAAGGTTTTAGAAACACAAACATGCAAGCTGCATGGGCTTAGTATTCTAGACTGAGTACAGCCTTGATCCCCCACTATTTATCTTCAATAATCACAAGGTTATCCTGTATATGTTGATTTATGTTGATCACATATTATTAATTGAGAATTCTTATACTCCCATCATAGGGCTCTTATCTCAACTGTGTCTCAGGCTTTCTCTCTCAAGGATCTAGGTGATGTACATTATTTTTTTGGTATCGAAAATGCAAAGCCTCAAACCTTCCCCATAGTCGTCACTTGTAAACTCTCAAAATTCTCTAGTGATCTCTTGCCTGATCCCTCTGAATACAAAAGCTTTGCGGGCACTCTACAATATGTCACTATTATACGATTAAATCTTTCCTTTTCAGTCAACAAAGGTGTGTCAATTTCTACACGCTCCAACAACAGATCCTTGGGTTACTGTCAAGTAGATTCTTCGCTATCTCAAACACACCCTTGACCATGGATTATATTTTTATGCCTCTAATTCTCCTCCATCACTGGCATATTCCAACGCAGATCGATTGGGCTGGTAGTCTTGACAATCGGCACTCTTCTGAAGGCTTTGCTATCTACTTTGATCGTAACTTGGTCGCTTGGAACACCAAAAAAGAACCTACTATTGCATGGTCCAGTATAAAGTCTGTGTTTGACAACATTGGGGCAAATTACTCGACGGCTCACCCTATTTTTCATGCACGCACCCATCATGTAGAAGTGGGTTTTCACTTTCTTCGTGTTCAATACATTTCTTTGGAAGACTAGATTGCTGATGTGATGACCAAACCTCTAGTGGATTTCAGTTTATGCATCTTCGCACCAAGCTTCATGTCCTTCCTAGACATTTCGCTTGAGGGGACGTATACGTATTGGAGTTTAAGTAACCTTGGGAACTCTATCCATTGTAACATGTTTTAGTTAAACTATATCTATATCACCTTATCTCTAAGCTATTGTATCCTAATCGAATTCATCATCTCACTGTTGTAAGTTGAAGGACTCTCACTCTATATAATGCAAATGTCTAGACCAGCCTAAGCATTGAGATTTTCCCTTCATTTTGAGTCTTGCCTTTGCTAATTCTTTATCTGGTGTGGTGGGGGATATTGATGGGCAGTATAATAATGGTTGTGACATCGAGAGTTGGGAAAGGGGCAGCCAGTACAGAGAATATATAGTATTGGCAAGAGTTGAGACATGGCTACGGGTTGAACGGTTATATACAGGGAACAGGTATGAAGGGAAGTGTAGTGGGTATAGTCATGATATCAGAGTCTAAACATGCTCAAATGGGAGTTGTTATGTTAGAAGTTCAAAAGTTGATGATGAACAGTAATTTTGTGGATTGCTACAAGAACCCAGATTTCTTATACTCACTTTTTCTACCCACACTCTATTCGTTGTAAATTGTAGCCATACATCTCACAATTCAAGATGACTATGTGTGGCAATAATTCACAGCGGATAGAGTGTGGGTAGAGTAGTGGGCAGGAAATCCGGCCTGTTGCTACAAATGGATATTTTAGTTAATTTTTATCTCTATTCTAATGGAGTGTAATTACATTTATATGATAAACTTCAGGATAAGTGACTGTTATTAGCAAAAAGCAAAGAAATTATCAATATTGTTACAAACCTTAGGGGAGGTTTCAGCAACAGCAATTTACCTTAGTTTTTATAATTAAGATCAATATACAGATTTTCTTGGTAAATAGTCCGGTGTTTCCTTTTTTACTCAGAAAAGGGCGATTCATTAATACTATAAAGTAGTAACCTAAGGCTAAGTTTGGAAAGAGTATAAATATAAATATGTAGAGTGCAAAACCTTGTATTTTATATTATTTTGTATGTATTTGCACTGTACATATTTGTATTTATACTCCTTCCATACTGAACCTAAGGCCGAGTTTGAAAGGAGTACAAATGCAAATATATACTGTGCAAATACATACAAAATATAAAGTTTTGCGCTCTACATATTTACATTTATACTCCTTCCAAACTGAGCCTAAGAAATAACCACTGGACAAAGATACGCAGTGGAGGCTAACAAGATCTGAACCGGCTAACAACAGTAATCAATCAAGACAGTTAAAAATAAAAACTAAGAGACTGGATCTGCTCCTCACACCGGGCACTTCACATGTACATCCTATCATGCATTGGGAACATTTCCCGTACTTATTGGTTATTATTCATAGATGTTTCCAATGCATGGTGGATGTGCCTGTGAGGGGCCCATTTGTGAAGAGCAGATCCCATCACAAAAACGAAAGGGCCCTGATCCTCAAAGCCTTGCTTGACAAGACCATGAGCCAAAGTATTTAATTTCCCCTTTACATAAAAGAAAAAAAGACATCCACTTAGTCAAAGATATTTTTCAAAATGAAAAAAATAAAAAGAAAAAACATCTGGGCTGTAATTTAATGTCCCGTTTGGTTATAGGAATAGGGGTTTGGAATTGGAATCGGAACAGGTTATTTTGATTCCAACAGTTATTCTGATTTCAACTGTTTGATTGAGTGGGAATGGAATCCTATTCCCATTCCTACTAGAATGGTATTTCTAATTTGAAGAAATGTCTATTTTCTGCCCTTCCTCTGAGAATGAAATCTCATTTTTTTTTTTTTTATTTCAATTCCCATCCCATTCCAGTTGCAAAACAAACGAGCCCTAATATCTTATTTGCGGTAGATATTAAATTCTTCCTGAATCCACAGCCTAGCAAGCACTAAACCATTCCCAATAACAATAACCTCTGCTTGAATAGCCGAAAGAAATGGCTGGCCCATGATAAGCAGCGACACAATAACCATTCCAATCCCATATAACAGTGCTAAAATTGGCTTTATTTATAAGTTATTATTAGCGTTTCTTAGTATTAGTAATAATAATCTATTTATTAAAAAAAAAGTAAATAATCGGCTTTTCAGCAGTTCTAATTTATCGTGTACTTCCAACTGCAACACACGTTTCAACGTTTGAGCTGGGCTTCAGACAGTTACAACACACGTGTCAGTGCTTGGCATCGCCTAACCACCACTTATCAGTTTCCCTCCATGCAGATCTCAGTAAAAAAACAATTAGAAATAAACGCCCAGAAGTCCTCCACTCTCCTCTTCTTCTCCGTCTCAAGAACACTAGACAAACCTATGGATACCCATCCGATTAGACCATCCCGGCGTACCTTATTAACCACCATCCCTCATCCTAGGGCGAAAGAGGACGACCTCCTGATACTGAAACCAGCAGCCTGGTTCGTAAAGTTGGTAGCTTTCCAAGCAGAACTCATCTCTAACTGCTTAGAATATCTGTCATCGACCCTCTTCTCTTTCCTGTCAACGTCTCTTGAGTCCGTTCACCGTGCCGAAGAAGTAAGGGAAAGTGCCGGGGTGGCTGTGCCATCCCGCGTGGCCGACGGCAGCGGCATCTTCTTGCGGAAGCTCGGCTTTGGGCTTGTTGGTGCTATTTATGCCGTTCTGCTTCTGACTGCTGTCATGGTTTTGGCCATTATTGTTGGAGTTGGGTGGGTTCAGTGGTGGGTCGAGGAGCCTGTGTTCGTTCGAGAGCCTCTGCATTTCGATTACACTGATGTTCATCCCAGCGCAGTCTTCTCATTCAGCGGTGGTTTACAAGGGAATGTGAAAAGGGCGATTCCAGCTGGGCACACCTTCTATGTTTCGGTCGTGCTTCTGATGCCGGAATCCGATTTTAACCGGCAAATTGGCGTCTTTCAGGTACTGATCCGTTTATTTCTTTGCGTTTCAGAAGAAAGAATCTAATCTGGATTGGTTTGACTGTTTTCTGATGGTTATTAATTCTTGATCTTTTTTCAAAAAAAAAAAAATCTTGTTCTCTTACTTAGTTCTCTTATATTATTACAATTGTTGGTGAATGGACGAGTGAATTGATTTATATGGTCGAAGTGCAGAAATCACAGCCATAGATCATCTGTTTAGAACTTGGAAATAGATGTTAATGTGCTAAGTGGTGATGGTTTCAATGGCTGGAATCCATTTTTGGAATTTTGAGGTTGAGGGGTTTCTGCATGTTCCCTCACCTTGGCTCTGTTTTCAGTACCTAGGCTGACTGGCAATGGACTTGACGGAGCTTCGGAATATTGGGGATCGGATCTGTCAAATCCAGATCCACATTGGAGATGGCCTCAAGTGACTAGGATCCCTGGAATATCATGCAATGGATCCATGATATATCCATTAATATGCATTCGGGCCAGATTAGTGGTTAGATCCCAAATTGACACGTATAAATGATGGGATCATACCGGGTCCAAATTGATCCAATCCTCGAATCCGGAGGGGTTGGTTAAGGTAACGTTTTTCAACCTGTCTTTTGACCTGGCTGGTCGGACCAGTGACCCATTTACAATTCAGTTGCGGTCGTATCACAAAACTCAATAACATAGTGAACGACCCATTAACCGAACCACTTATCCATTCAACATGTCATCGGTTTTCTGCACTATTTTAACTTTGGAAAATTTTTGTAATGATGAAATCACTGGTTGACCTGTTGGTCCATATGGATGAACAGCTGACATGTCGACCCATAGGAAAAGCAATTCAGCTCGGTTGGGTTTTAAAAAACTGGTTTTAGGGTGGAGATCTTGTGAGGATATCAACCTACAAATATCTTAATATATACATTCCATTTCATGCACTAGGTTGAGCAGAGTTGCAATGACCATGTTATAAACTACTAGATCCAGCTTGGCTTAAAGATAGGCCCGTGTTGATAGATTGAATGGGGCATTTCGAATTATATTTTCTTGATTTTGAATTTGTTTATGTAGTTGTTAGAGCTCATATTGTTTTTGAACTCAACGGTGGCTTGAAATGATTCATTGAGACCCAATTGTTGATTGGGATTTGAGACTTCAGCTGGTAGAGGGGGCTTTAGAAATCGACTTAAAACTCCCATGAGAGACCGGGTGTATTGAGGCGGTTAAGAGCTGTTGTTTCACAGTGAACAAGGTCTTGGAATTGAAAAATAGAGGTTGATGTAGTAACCTTTGGCTTTTAGATAGCTAATCATGAAGGAAAGCCCCTCTTAGGTGGTTACAAAGCTCTATAAATAGAGCCACACCCACCTAAGTTCATTTTCATTTCTGGCAATGTAGTAGAGAAGAAAAGCAGACAAGGTTTTTGAGAAGATTTCAAAGCTCTCATACATCTAAAGGGAGCCATGGGGGCAGCATTGCATTTACATCCATCGCTCAAGGTTAGACATTTATATTTCCCTTGTCTGAGAAGATTTCAAAGCTCTCATATATAAAGGGAGTCCTGGGGGCAGCGTTGCATTTACATCCATTGCTCAAGGTTAGACATTTACATCTAAAGCGGTTCTATGCTTTGAAATGAATTGAAATGTTGTATTTTCTTCTTTGTTAGAACTGCTATAGTAGACATAGCAGGCCTAAAAATCCCACTAGAATAATCCAATTGTTTTGAAATGGGTTCTTGGGTGGTCAGAAACGACGAGGAATTTGGGTGTTCTTAACGATAGAGAAACGATAGAAAATAAGAGAGAGAAGGGAGGAGAGGAAGAAGAGAGAAGGTAGAAGGTAGAAGAGAAGAAGAAAGGTTGGCGACCAAAAAGAATTACTGGTGGCGCCAAAATATGTTAATATTTATAGGGCGACCAAAAAAGAAAGGGAAAAGACCCTTGTGCCTTGTAACTAAAGTACAATAACAAAAAATAAGTACTTTAAAAAATAGACCAAACATACTTTAACTAGACAAAATAATAAAATAGAAATAAAATAAACTATTTCAACACTCTCCCTCAAGTTGGGGAATAGATGTCAATCATGCTCAATTTGTCACACAAATCATTATGCGTTACATGATGAAGACCTTTGGTGAAGATGTTCGCAAGTTTTTCTTCTGAACTGATATATGGAGTGCACACTTCTCTATTCTCAAGTTTTTCTCTAATAAAATTCGTGTCCACTTCAATGTGTTTTCTCCTATCATGGAGAATTGAATTCGCAACAATGTTGCTAGCAGCTTTATTGTCCCAATAGAGTGGCATGGGGTTGTTAATTATAAAACCCAATTCACCTAACATGTTTCTTATTCACATGATTTCAGAAATTCCATGAGACATAATTCTGTATTTTGCTTTAACATTGGACCTAGCCACTACACTTTGCTTCTTATTTCTCTAAGTGGCCAAGTTTCCTCTCACAAAGGTACAATGCCCACTAGTAGATTTTAGGTCATCTGCTGCCCCTACCCAATCAGCATTTGTATACACTTCCACTTTCAAATGCCTATATTTCTGGAACAGCAAATCAGCTCCTAGAAACTTCTTGAGGTATTTAAGGATCCTCTCTACAGTTTCAAAGTGCGTTGTCCTAGGATTGTGCATGAACTAACTAAGGACACCCATTGCATAAGTAGTACCAGGCCTGGTCATAGGCAAATATAAGAGTCTCCCTACAAATCTCTAGAATTTCTTCACATCTTTCAAGAACTCCTCTTAATTGTCTCCCACCTGATGAGTTAATTAGTTTCACCCATAACTTGTCTCTATCCTCTAATAGATTTAGTACATATTTCCGTTGAAAAATAAATATGTCCTTTTGAGAGCGGGCAATTCTTCAGTTTTTGTATTTCAATCTTTCAGTCTCGAATGATCACTATGTCATCAACATACATAATTAAAGCTGCAATTTTCCATTCACCTTTCTTCATAAACAGAGTGTAATCTGACTGACATTGTTTGAACCCCATTTAGTGAACAGTTAAGTGAAACTTATTAAACCAGACCCGAGGTGATTGTTTCAACCCATATAATGATTTTTTTAACCTGCACACCTTCTACTCTCTACCTTTGGCACAAAAACATGGAGGTTGAGTCATGTATTTTTATTCAAGAATGCATTTTTATTCCATAGACCTATGTAAACCTTTTTGCCACCAATTTGGCCTTGTACTTTTCAATTGTTCCATCAGCCATATGCTTCACTGTGAACACCCACTTGCATCCCACTAGTTCCTTTCCTTCAGGAAGATCCCACCAACTCTCAAGTGCTATTTTGTGCAACGCATCAATTTCTTCCTTCATTGCATCTGTCCATTTATGTTTGGATAAAGCTTTTGCCACATTCTTAGGAATAGAGACACTGTCAACGGAGGAAATGAATGTACGATATGAAGGTAAAATATGATCATAGGACAAAAAGTGAGAGATAGGATAATTAGTAAGTATAAGATCTAACACCCTTTCTTAGCAATAGAAACATCAAGATCATTAATAACAGGGGATCAGTATTAAGAGGTTCAGGCATAACAAGTGTACCTGGCTGATGAGGAGGATCTATCTCTAGAGAATCCAATGATGTTAGTTGCACAATTTCATGTTCCACGGCTCTTGAACTCTATTGGCTCTTATGGCGGTGAAGAAAAACACGAAATGGAGGACGGTTAGGAAGAGGAGGTAATTGAGTCTGAGCCTGGGTGTGTTTTTCCTCAATCCTACTCTCCCCCTGAGGAGAAACCGAGAAAAAAGGTTGACTCTCAAAGAATGATACATCTATGGAGACATAGTACTTATATGAGGTGGGGTCATAGCAACGGTAACCCTTTTGAGATAAAGGGTGACCAAGGAAAACATAAGGAATAACATAAGGATCGAGTTTATCATGAATAGGGGACAAGTCATGGATAAAGCAACGACACCCAAAAACATGCATTGGAATGGGGGACAACATAACTGTAGGAAACACAAATTGATGTGGGGCCTTATACTCTAGTAACCAAGATGGCTATGATTAATGATATATGCAGCACACAGAACATCCATCCAAAAGCGTTTCGGAACATTCATATGGAATAATAAACCACGAGCTACTTCAAGAAGATGACAAATTTTCCTTTCAGTAACACCGTTTTTCTAGGGTGTCCTAACATAAGAGCTTCGATGAAGAGATCCACACGAAGTAAAGAACTCCGTGAGATCACTGGAAGTACTCTTTTGCATTGTCCAACTGGAAAATATAAATTTCAGTTTAGTATTAAGTGAAAATCATGTGTTGAAAGTCTTTTACAATCTTTGGCACTTCATCTCTATATCACATAGGATAAACTCAAGTATATCTATAGTAGTCATCAATTAAAGTAATGAAATACTTATCTCCAGCCTTAGTAGGAAGAATAACAGAGTCCTAAACATCAGAATAGATAATATGAAATGGAAATTCATATATTTTATTTCTTAAATGAAAGAACTTCTATAATGTTTGCTCAATTGACATGTTCGACACTGCAATTCACTAAATAACAAAGACTTAAATAATTCTAGAAACATAAGTTTTAATGATTCAAAAGAAAGATGACCAAGATGACTATGCCATAAGTAGGCTTAACTCTCACTAGATGAACTTAAGGACTCTGTAGGTAGAAGACCGGCTTTATTCTCCAACACGTAGAGACCATCCCCCATGCTTCCTCTACAATCGTCTTCCTCAAGGACAAATCCTGAAACACACATGAAGAAGGAAAAAAAGTAACTGAGCAAGTAGAGGATTCAACTTGTAGTTGGTATATCTTGGCATAGTGCCTTTGCTCTGAATAAGTAGATTTTGCTTGTTCCCATATTTCACAAGTTGTTTCAACCCACATGAATGGCTTCCTTACTTGTGGCAACATAGAAACCAAGAGCCATGACATCACCATACTATTTTTTTGGTTTCACCTATCATATTCAACACTTCCGGTCTTTGGTTCCTTTACTTTACCATTAATATATCTTATTTCCCCTAGCAATAATGTAGAGTTTGATTCCCCTAAACCATTTAAGGTAGTCAAAGAGAATTACAACCATGGGAAAACTCATATCAATCCCTCACTCATTTTGTTTTGACTTCCTGAAACTCCAGAAGTTATAGAATTCTCAAAGGGCATGGTTAAAAAATTTCAATCTCGACACACAACTTAGGATCCCTTCTTACACCAAAAAAAAATTCCTAGTTCCATGGCAAATAAGCAGTCCACATACACACTTCGGTTTGGACACAAACTGAGCACAAAACAACACCAATTTCCAAACAAAAAAGGTAAGATCAAATTGATTTCAGACCTGTATGGGTTAACAGTTCCAACCTACCAATCTTCCAACATGTCTAAGTGCATTAACCATCAAGAGAAATCCTTAACAAATTGTAATCACACCAAAAACTGGAAATAATAGGTCATCTCAAGGATCACATGATCCAAGAAAAAAAAAGGTCTAAACCTCACAAATTTCTGACAACATTTAGCAGCCTAGCTTCATTTGAATTTTTTCTTGGTACATGACCAAGAAAGATAAGAGAAAAAAATAGGAAGGTTTGTACTAGTTGTAGTCAGTTTTTTGTTCTTAGTCTGGAGAAGACAACAAGTTGAAGCGGAAGACTTGTTCGATTTGCTCTCACATTCAATAAACCCACTCTGATACCTTCTTAATAGTAGAGAAACGACAAAAAATAAGAGAGAGAAGGGAGGAGAGGAAGAAGGGAGAAGGTAGAAGAGAAGAAGAAAGATTGGAAACCAAAAAGAATTACTGGTGGCGCTAGGGCGACCAAAAAAAGAAAGGGAAAAGACCCTTGTGCCCCTGTTGTAACTAAAGTACAATAACAACTATAAAATAAATACTTTAAATAGACCAAACAAACCCTAACTAGAAAAAATAATAAAATAGAAATAAAGTAAACTATTTCAACAGATGTCAGTCGACAATCCCTTAAACACCCCACTGGGATGCTCTGTTCAAGCAAACACTGTAGTTCAGCACAATCCAACTTGACTCGATTCAAATGACTTGAATCGATTTGGTTTGGTTCTGATTTGCGCAATTCAATCTAGTTCACTCAGCTCTATCAATCTAAATCAGTGGCATTGGAATTGGGTCAGATGGGCATAATTCAAGTTGAAGGCTAAGATAAACTCACCTTTGTGGGGTTGGTTCAAGAGGTTTTTCAACTCCGTTCTAGTTGAAATTCTATGGACCCATAATAGACCCATGATCCATTTATATGTGAAATTTCAAGCTAAAACTTTTTTTTTTTTTTTTGGATTTGGAGATATTGGACCAGTTTAGTGATTGATTTGTTAGTTCATTATCATACCATCAATTTTGGGAGGCATGTTTATAGGGTTTCCAACCTCAGATTAGGTTGAAATTTGGAGGGCTCATAAATGACACAATTTTCCATCTATGTAAAAACTATTATGGTGAAATAATCCTTGGATATTCTTATTTTAATCTAGTTAAATGGTTATTTTTTCTAAATTTGCATTTTGCCTTTGTATTTGTTAGTTTTGTAATATTTTCTATTAATTATATGAAAAATACATGTGGTAATAATTATTATACATATTTTATATTTATATTTATTTCATTTAAGTATAACTGTGAGGGTCTCCTCTATAAGTCATATTTTTGTACCTAACCATGATGGGTAGTAGATTGACCCAACTGAAGGATGCTACTTTGAATGGTTGAAGTGGGACAAGAAGAATAAATAAGACATTTTGCTTGGAAATCCCTTAGCCCAATGGTGATGGGCCTATCTAAATAATAGAATCACTTAACTAGTTTGGACCATGAACATTATAAAATTATTGTTCAGCCCAATGAAAAGACAATAACATTAAATGAATCATGGGTCAAGACCTAATAAGGATTATGTTATGTAATGGTCTTGATAAAATTCAATTGCTTGTTGCCCCCAATTTGATTTATGTCATTGATATGTTTGTATATGCTTGGCGTGTGGGATGACATTTTTTGTACATTTACTATTATACAATTATAGTTAATCCAATAATGCTTACGGGTTATTTGTCTAGTGTTGAAATGTTGACTAGTACAAATTTTAATAAATGGAAAGACTAGACCATGATTCTTCTAGTGTGTATGGATCTAGATCTTTCAATTGCGACTCAATCCCATTGAAGCCACTAGTACTAGTGAACAAAAAACACTTTATCAAAAGTGAGAAAAGTGAGAATGCTTAAATTATACGAGTCTGATGATCATGTGGATCATCATTTCTACTACAATCCATGGGATAATTTCTGAAAAGAAAAATGCGGTGGAGAAGAATTTTGCTTGATTCATCAAAACACTGCCAAGTACCCATATAATTAAGATGATGATTATGAAGTGTGATGATCATGATAGTGCACATGAGCATATCATGAAAATGAGTGACATGACAAATCAGCTGAAAGTAATGGATATGGAAATATGTACATTTCATTTATGACTTCTCTTCCTACACAATTAGGTCAGTTCAAGATCAATTACTATGTGTTTAAGAAGACGAAAGACTTCCAAAGTCAAATTTCTGAACATGCTCACATCACCTCTAGGTCACATAAAAGACATTTCAAAAGAAGTTAGAAGAAGAGTAACGAGAAGGATATAGGTGTAGAAGGTGGGATTACAAGACATGCTCTTTTGCAAAAATAAGGGACATGTAAAAATAGGAATGCCCAAAACATGTAGTTTGGTTCAATAAGAAAGGTAAGGATGTTACCTCTTATGATTTATGAATCCTATCTAGTAAACATGTGGTAACATAAAAAAGATAAATGTTGAAGCCATAGGGACATATCATCTCATTTTAAATGTCGATTTTAATATAGATTTCATAGATACTATCTATGTACCCACATTTAAAAGAAATATCATTTGAGTTCCTATAGTTTTGAATTTTAAGTTTAAGAACAAAATTTTTACTCTATTTCATGATTCTATTAAAAGATTTGGCTACATTTCCAAGGAAAAGTGGAATGTGCCAAAAAGATGAAGTTCTCATTTCATTAGATTATTTTGACTTTTGATGTGTATGGATTGAATAAAGGAAAACAAACCAAGACCACCAAGAAAGGTGTCATAAGGTGTGTAGAGTTATTGAAAATAACACAAAACAAATATTTGTGGCTTCTTTCCTACTCCAATTATGAGAGGACAGAAATACTTCATCACCTTCACCACCTTTTTCCAAATACATATATATATATATTAACAATTAACTCAATAAGAAGATTATTGAACATTATGGAAGAATATAAATATATATATATATATATATATATATATATATATATTAACAATTAACTCAATACGAAGATTATTGAACATTATGGAAGATACACCAAAGTAAGTCAAAACTCAAGTGCCTTTCCCTTGTTACAGGAACATGCATTGTTTCTAACTACATTATGTTGGGCACACTTGAGCATAATGGTTTAGCAGAGTTACGAAATTATACTCTTATGGATATGGTGAGAAGTATGTTGTATAATTTAAATTTACCTAAAAATTTATGGGGTGAAACCTTAAAGATGGTTTTTTGTATACATCCTGAATAAGATCCCTATTAAAGTGTATTTAATACTCCATATGATTTATGGAATGGTAGGAAACCCCAATCAGGATATTTTCATGTTTGGGGTTGTTCAATTGAGATAAAAGTTCACAACCCATAACTAGGTTGGATCCTAAAAATGATTAGTGGTTATTTTATAGGTTACCCTAAAAGATCTAAGAGTTAACAAATTTCTTTGCCATACCTTGAATACTATAATTATTGATTCTAGGTAGGTTGAATTTCTAGAATTTAGAAATTTTAATGGGAGATTTGAACCTAGACAAACCACCTTTCAAGAAAATTTGGAGATTATTCTTGTACATATAATCTAGGAAAGAATTGTACCAAGTTAAATCTTAAGATTGGTACACAAATTGTCTAAATAATTAAATCATTGAGGATAAACACCGATAGAACAGATCCCACTTAGAAGATTTCAAATAATATAGAATGAGTGTGAATAGGAGTTGAGTAAATGAATGTGAGCACAAATCGAATTTGAAAATGATCTTGTATCATTTGCTAAACTATGAACTCTAAGGAATCAACTCATTGATTAGAAGCCATGAAGGATGAGTTGGAATCCATGGAAAGCATTGAGGTTTGGGTACCTAGAAGAATCGATCCAATAAGTTGTAAATGGGTTTTTAAAACCAAAAAGGACTTTAAGGGGAGTATTGAGAAATATAAAGCCACTCATTGCAAAAGGATACACTTAGGAAAGAATAAACTATATAAAGACCTCTCCTATCTCAAAGGACTCATTTACAATAGTCATGGCTCTAGTTTCTTATTTTAATCTGGAACTTTATTAGGCAAATGTCAAGATCTTGGTGAAGTAGTCATTGCATCTTGCTTTGCATTTCTCAATGAAATAGGTCCTCCTTCCTTGTATATCTCGACATCCAATAAATTCAAAATCTGTATACCCTATTACCTCCAACTCTTCTACTCACTTATAAGTGAGTATATAATCTTTAGTCCCTTGCAAATAGTGCATGACTTTCTTGGCTACTTTTTAATGGTCCATACTATGTGCAAATTAATCTAATAAAGTTTACCACACAACATATCACATCCAACTTTAATGGAACCATGGATTAGAGTATAACTTTTGTTCTTAAATTATAATTCAAAACTAGAGGAATCAAGTTTAGGAAGTGAAATTTGATATTTAAATTGAGATGATGTCCCCCTATGATTTCAACATCTACCTCTACTATGGTGCATTCTCTCTTATGCAGTCATCGGATTGTTAGAAAGCCTTGCACAAAAACCATGACATGAGTTGTAACACTTGTCTCCACCCACCACTTATCAGGAAGTGAGATTGGATTTAGAAATCATGAAGGAAAAACCCTTACTTTTATTGTTGATCCATACTGCATATTTAGGGCATTCCTTCTTTACGTGTTCCTTCTCTTTACAGAAGAAGCAATGTGCCATGTGATCCTCACCTTCTACAACTATGGTCGTTTCCTTATCCTTCCTTTGACTTTTTTTTTGAAGTGTCTTATGTGGCCCAATAGTAAGATAGACACCTTCAAGTATGAACGCACAGTAATAATCAACTCACTCATCTTCCATTTCTCTTTCTATGTAGTGTAGTTGATCTTGAATAGACCAAACTATATAGAAGAGAAGTCATAATGAAATGCACATGGAATCCTTTAGATATTTCCATATCCATTCCTTTCAGTTGATTTTCCAATGTCGCTCATTTTCATGACGTGGTCACATACCCCACCACAACCATCATACTTCATAGTCATCATTTTGATCACAAGGGTATTTGCCAGTGTTTTGGTGGATCTAGCAAAATATTCTTCTACTACCTTTAAATAATCAATTGCATGATCATCAAACTCATGCAAATTTGAGCATTCCCACTTTTCATGAAGCGCTTTTTATTCACTAGTACCAATACTAGTGACTTCAGTTGGTTAGCCCCAATCGCAAGGTCTAGATCCATGGACCTAAGAACAACTATGATCTATTCCTACTATTTGTTAAAGTTTACCAGACAATTAACCAGTAACCATTGCTAGATTAACAATTAACCAGTAACCATAGCTAGATTAACAATTGCAAATTTCATAATAATAAGTGTACAAATATGTCATGCCAAAAGTGCATAAAAATGCACACATATCAATAAATTAACATAAAATTGGGGTAACTAGCAGTTAAGTCTCATCAAGACCATTATATAATATAATCCTGATTAGGTCCTAAATCAAGATTGATGTAATATATTATTGTTCTTGTTATCCAATACACCCATCACCTTTTAATCTTTCCATCCCACTCTAACCATTTAAAGTATATGACTTATTCATGAAGGAGAACCACATAGTAATACTCCAAATAAAGACAATATAAGTCTAATACATGTACCAGAATCATCATCATGTGCCTTTTTTAGCAAGTAAACAGCAGGTATTACAAAACTGATAAATATTTGGGCAAAACTACAAAAATTAGCAGAACAACCATTGAATTGGATTAAATTATGCATATATAAGTTATTTTAGAATATATTTTATACACATGTGGAAAATAGGGTCCTTTATGAGCCCTCCAAATTTCAGCCTAATCTGAGGTTGAAAACTCCCTGAACCGGCCTCCTAAACTTGTTAGTATGATAATGAACCAATGTATTAGTCATAGAACTGGTCCGATATATCCACATCCAAAGGGACTTTTCCTCTAAAAATTTATATATAAAAGGCTTACTATGGGCCTACAAGATTTCATCCAAACGGGGTTGGACATCCCCTTGAACCAGCTCCACAAATATGACCTTATCATAATCTGTCATCAATTTGAACCAGACCACCCCAAACCGATTCGAACAGCATAGATTCAAGCCAGACAAATTCGAACTGAATCAAGTCAACTAAAACCGAATTGATACGGATTATTTGGGTCGAACCGAGTCAAGCTGGACCGAATCAGGTTAGGGAAATCCAAACCTTAATTTAAATGGGTCGGGTCGGGTATCCATAGGACCTGACCCTTGAAAGGTCATCTTCTTTGCCCGTTTTTGGGTGCTATAGTGTTCACTCGATGGAGCGAACACAACAGCATTGGAGGGGTGTTGACAGTGCGATCAGCCACCAGAAAATGGTTCCTCTATCGCTGCCGACCACCTAGGGATTGTTCTCTCCTCTGGTAAGAAATCAGCATAAACTGGCAATTTACAGGTCTGAATCTTTCTAGAAACAGAGAAGAAAATATCAAATTTTCAATTGTTTCAGTGCATAGAACCTCTTAGATACCAATGGTATGCCTTTATGTAAACTTCTAAACACATTAGAAGTATGAAAGGATCAATCTATACTCTAAAATGATGTGAAATAACCATGGATTGACCTTGAGCAATTGAAGCCAATGCAGCATCCATGGCCCCTATTTGAGATGTCAGAGCTTGGAAATCACTTCTCCCTTTCTCTCTCTCTCTCTCTCTCTTACTCTTCTTCACCTAAAACCGAACTGGAGAGCTTTTCTCTCAACAGAACAACAAAAAACCAGAAAATAGAACTTCTCTTCGGAGTTGGTTGTCTCTTGCTCGATGGAAGAACTGGGAGTGTGTGGCTCTATTTATAGAGCTTTGCAACTGCTCAAGAGGGGCTTTCCTTCATGGTTAAGCATCTGAAAACCAGAGGCTCCATCAACCTCTATTTTTCCAAATCCAGGAGCTTGTTTACTGTACCAATGGCTCTCAACTACCTCAATGCCCTCTCTCTCTCTCAGGGGAGTCTCAGGTTGGTTTTTCATAACCATTTTGCCATCCATGATGCCAGCCGGAGTCCTAGTCAGCAACTGGGCTTGAATGATTTATCTCGAACCACTGTTAAGCTCAAGAACAGTATGAGCTAGCTCTAACATATATATGATTTCTTTCAGAACAAACAAACATTCTTGGCAATATGAACTGCAATACCCAGACTGCACTAGAGCCCACTCATTAATTTCTAAGCAATTATTATTCAATACTGTTTTATCAGTTGACTGCAGAGGTTCTATCAGCAACTGGAGACGTTCTAGCAACATCTAGTCAGCCATGCATGTTGCGTTTTAGAAGCCCCCCAGTTCGACTGATGCGTACATTTGTTATGGGCATACCCCTCACACTGGGGATTTCAGGTGAGACGCAGAAGATCACAGTAGATGTACTGAAACACATGGAGGGAAAACCAAGGACGGAGGCAATCAGAATAAGATTAAAACCAAGAGCTGGAATCACTTCTCTCCCAGAACTGTATGAAGCTGAGATCCTCGTAAATTCCAAGCTTCCTTGGAGAAAAGAATTCGTGTACAATTGGAAATGGACATTTTACGTCTGGGCTTCCTTGTACGTTTATATAATGCTTCTTGTAGTTCTTGCCTGTTGGTATAAACCATTTCTCTTCCCAACTGTAGCAACAGGTGTAGCTGGTCGAGATCAAAGAAGTTGGTCCTTGGAAACAGAAAAGCATCCACAATCTAGAGACAGACGGGACGGGGAGATCTCAGACACGTTGAGGAAATGGCAACCAATCAGAAGCAAGAGAAAGTCATTGCTTCCACATGGTGTGGTCTCGCCGGAAAATGCTGCAGCTGGGTCCTCGACAACTAGCTTTACTGTTAACCCAGAAGAAGCGTGCGAAGTTGTCGAAGATTCTGGTGGGTTTGGGGACTCTGAATCTGTATCATAGGTGGTTGATGAGCTGATTAAGAACTGTCAGTTGATGTTGCAAAACATTGTAACTGCTACCACGTAATTCTGTAAGAGGAGTTCGCTGTTAGTACTTAGGACTTGATGAACTGCTAGTTGTCTGTTTTGCTAGCTTAGGAATATGAGAATCCAGTCCAGTTGATCATTTATGCATCTCGACTATAATTGCCTGGGAATCGGTTTTGGTTACTGCTCTAAACTGATAATATGATATCTAAACGTGTCTAGCTATTTAAATATAAGTAGTTTTTTTTGTCAAATTACAATCGGGTCTTATCAGGTCGAACCCGATAAGAATCTGGTTGAAAGTAGATTGGAACCATTGGCAGCACTAGTTTGCAGCTAAGTGCATGGCGATGGCAGTTAAAACTAAAGAGCACCAAGAATATTTGGGCGCAAAATGAATTGGCCCTTGGACTTGTACTGAATTTATAATAGAGGAGTTTTACATGAAAGGAAATTCTTTCTTAGATAGAGTCCTAGAGAGATAACAACCAACAAAGTTCATCTCATTAGGATAACAATTATCCTAAATCTCTAATGATAATTATTATCCTAAGATGGAGTCCTATCCTAATTGAAATACATAACAGGATATACTCTAATACGCCCCCTCAAGCTCCATGATCACCGGCAAGAGGTTTGATGAGAATATTAGCAACCTGATCCTTGCAAGAGATAAAACGGACGCTTGAGGCATCGTGCAAGAACAAGATCCCAGAGAAAATGAAAGTCAACTTCAACATAACAAGTCTGAGCACAGAACGCAGGGTTGGCAACAAGAAGGAGAGATGTAATCTAAAGAATTTCAATTGCTGATGTGGCACAAGCATGAAATTCAGACTCAATGTTGCTGTAGCTTGTTTGCGAGAGCTCCAAGCAATTAAATTCGGACCTAAATAGATAGCAAAGCCTCTGATAGATCTATCATCTAGACAACCTGCCCAGTCAACATCTGAATAAGCATGAAGAGAAAGAGAAGTAGATGATGCCCGTGAGAGGTTCAGACCATGCATAATAGTATGCTTAAGGTAACGCAAGATGTGTTTCACGGCTGCCCAGTGTTCATTAGTAGGAGACTGAAGAAACTAAGAGACTTTTCTTATTGCAAATGAGATGTCCGAATGGGTGATCGCCACATACTGAAGAGCACCAACAATACTTCTATTTTCCGTAGGATCATCAAGAGGACAACCACCATACTGAGTGATCTTAGGATGAACTGTCATAGGAGAAGAAATGGGCTTTGCAGCTTCCATGTGAGCTTGACGTAGTAGATTTGTGATGTACTAACGTTGACTGAGGACCCTATGAGGATGCCAAATAAGTTGAATACCGAGGAAGAATGCAGCAAGACCCAAATCTTTAAGAGAGAAATGGCGAGAGATCTCCTAAATGCAGCTATGGATAGCACTTTGGGAGTTCTCAATAAGTAAAATATCATCCACATATAGAAGAAGATAAAAAGTAACAGTCTTGGAGCATAACACAAATAAAGAAGTATCAGCTGTAAAGGCTCTAAAACCCATTTGTGTTAACTAGTGAGTGAGCTTGTCGAATCCCACAGAAAGGCATTATCAAAATCAATCTGATGAATAGACCATTGATTTAACAAGCAAGAGAGAGAATGGTACGGATGGTTACGGGTTTTATAACTGGGCTAAAAGTAGCAGTAAAATAAACCCCTGGGATTAGAGTAAAACCTTGTGCCGGCAATCGGGCCTTGTACTTGTCAATAGTACCATCTGCCTTTCGTTTTACCTTATAAACCCATTTGCTCCCTACCACATTCATGTGAGAAGAGTAGGGAACAAGGCCCCAAGTACCATTAGAAACAAGTGCATTAAACTCCTTAGTCATAGCATCACGCCAATGAGCGGATTTTACCGCTTGTGAATAATTGGAAGGTTCCGTAGTATCATCTCGAGATTGAGCTAATAGTGATTGAGGTAAGGGATACCTAGTCGTGAGATGAGAACGAGGAGGAAGAGACCCATCCATAAAACAAGTAATCATAGTATGCTCGTGAGAATGCTAGGGAGCAACCAGAACCGTTGCATCAAGAATGTCCTGCACAGGATGAGTCCCATGAGGTTCAACTTCAGGAGAAGGCATGCCTGTTGAGGAAGTTGTTGAATGATGAGGGTTGTCAGATGGTAGCGGAATAATAGAATTATTCTGTAACAGTGAAATGGTAGCCAGTGAAGTGGGAGCCAGGGAATTTGAAGTGGAGGGTGAAGATGCAGTTGGAGTTACAATTGGTAGCTGCAGATAAACGCCACTTGGATGGATAGATTCGGTAGGACCAGCCATAAAGTACCCCAGAAAATGATGCACATCAAAGATAACATGTCTGGAAATATATTATTTCCCAGTTACAAGATGCAGACAGTGATACCCTTTGTGTTTGTCGCTGTAGCCAAGAAAGATGCATTGCTGAGAGCAATAATCAAACTTGTGCCGATTGTAAGGGTGAAGAAGAGGATAGCAAGCACACCTGAAAATTTTGAGGAACCTGTAATCTGGAGGGGAGCTGAACAATACTTCATATGGAGATTTTTTCCGGAGAGTAGCAGTTGGAAAACGATTAAATAAATAAATTGTTGTAAGGGCGGTATCTGCCCAGAAGGAGAAGGGGAGCGACGAGGAGGCCAGTAGAGACAGGGTTGCTTCGATGACATGGCGATGTTTCTGTTCAGCACAACCATTCTGTTCATGTGTGTGAGAATAGGCAAGTTGATGAGTAATGCCGATGGAGTCCAAGTAAGAGGAAGGTTTCTAATATTCTCCACCCCAATCAAATTGCAGAGCCTTGATTTTGGTATTAAATAAATTTTCAAAATGACGCTTAAAAGATAAACATATGTCAAAAACATCCGACTTCCATTGTAACGGAAATAACCAAGAAAATATAAGCATCAATGAAAATTACATAATAGTGAAACCCTGCATTAGATAAAATTGGAGTTGGTCCCCATACATCTAAAAACACTAAATCTAGTGGACTAGAAACAATTGAAGAAGATGAACGAAGAGATAACCTATGACTCTTACTGACTTGACATGACTCACAAATTAAATTAGGATTGATACATAATTGACCTTTATATGGTAGTCTGAACTGAGTGACAACTTGCTTCACAATTCGCATGGCTGGATGCCCAAGGCATTTGTGCCAATCATCAACAGAAACATACTCTCCAATTAATGCAGAAGATTGATTTGTGTTAGTTACCTCGCCCGAAAACTGATATAACCCATTTCTATTGGTTCCTCGTATTCACAAGAAAATAATCACCATGAAATTCAAAAAATAATTGGTTATCGCGAGCAAATTTCTGAACAAATAACAGATTTTTGGAGAGTCCTAGCACATGGAAAATATTAGAAAATTGATGAGTAGCTGTATGAAGAATTGAAGAACCAATATTAACCCACCATATTCAGATCGAGCTTGCAAATTGTCGATGTCATGTGTCATGTGATGCGTGGTACCATTATCCGGGTATCGGGTTGGATTGAACGCAGACTGAGAGGGAGCAGTGTTACTGTTGTAGGCAGCTGGTTCTGGCTCCTCATTCTTGTAATTGAGATCATAACGCCGATGACATTTAACAACTCCATGTCTCGGTTTATTACACAGCTGACAAACAATCTGACTACCACGTCCTCTACCACCATTTTTCATGCGGATTTTTGAAGAACCGCACCCCCTGCCTCTCTCGCGAGTGTTCTCGAAAGAGGAATATTGATTAATATTTTGATTATTGTTTTTAAAATTGGCCATATTCGCCATAGGGGGTGAATTATCATCTGTAGTAACATTCTGTTCTAGCCAGCCCTCATGGCCAAGAAGAATGCCTAAAACATCATCAATATCGAGGTCCTCTATATCGGACCTATTAGTAATGGCAGTAACAACAGATTCATATTCTGATCCTAAGTCAGCTAGTATATAAGGAATCAAATCACTCATCTTTACTGGTTCTGCGACAACTGCGAGGCTATTGGCTATGGATTTAACTTTCCGAACATATTCAGAAATAGACATACCTCATCTTTTGAGACTCTAAAGTTGTCTTCTGTACTGCATCAGCCTGGACCGTGAGTAATTGGAAAAGGACTTGGCAAGAGCGTTCTAGACATCACGGGAAGATCGATGTCCTACAACTTGAGCGAACATGTTCTTCATGAGCGACACAATGATCCAGGATAAGACCAGCTGATCTTTTTCAAACCACTTTGTATGTGCTAGATTGAGAATCATCCGGCTGCCATCTATCGGATCTGGTATGCACTGAGGAGGTGCAGCGATTGACCCATCTACATACCCCATCAACCTATTGGTGTAGAGGATCGGTAGCATCTGCGCCTTCCAAACCAAATAGTTGTCATTCGTGAGCTTGATAGGAAGATAATGAATCCCACTATGGGGAACTGAATTCTAACCTGCTTGTTGCTGGAGGCGGACGCACCTGTTGAGTGCTGTGATTCAGAATTGAAGTCGCTAGAAGCCATGGGATCGGCAAATGCTCTAATACCAAGTTAAAACTAAAGAAGACCAAGAATATTTGGACGCAAAATGAATTGGCCATTGGCCTTGTACTGAATTTATAATAGAGGAATTTTACATGAAAGGAAACCCTATCTTAGATAAAGTCCTACAGAGATAACAACCAACAAAATTCATCTCATTAGGATAACAATTATCCTAAATCTCTAAGGATAATTGTTATTCTAAGGATGGAGTCCTATCCTAACTGATATACATAACAGGATATACTCTAATAGTGGCCATCTTAGAGGTGAGATATTCAATTGACGGTGTACCCAGAACTAGATCTGCTCGACTTATTTATGTATGTTGATGGTCTTTGTTGAAGCTCCGAGACCGTCTCGACCAAATATATTCCATAGCTCTTCTGGATGTACAACGGACCAACAAAGTGTTGCTGTTTAAGTCTGATGAATCAACTGTGGCGATGTGAAAACTGCCTCCACTCGAGTGCAAATCTGAATTGGAGCCCCACACCCAAATGACATAGAAGTTAATTACTTTAAGGAGATCTTCTCTCTCTATCTCTCTAGTCTCTATCTATCTATCTCTCATTGCCTTTCCGCTTTCTCATTCCATTCAAATCATCTCCTTTCCTGCCTATCTCTGGCTCGTCTTCCTCTATAACCACCAATATTACTTTCTACTATTCTTAGCCGAAATTCTATCATCAGTGAATTACAGCAGATCCCTCGCCAGAGGGTATATAAGCAGCTCCTCCATGAGTCCACCAGTTCTCTCGCCTTATCTCCTATCCGTAGCCTTAACTTATTATATCACATCAGATAGGGGTGGATCCATATTTGACTTGACTATAAATGGGTCTAATTCGAATCACCCTTAACCAAATTAAACATGAAATCAAATTTTGTCAAAGGATATCATTTGCAGCCCTAAGTTCTTGTGGTTTAAGTAAGAAGTTTAACTTGAAATCTAATAAACTCGTTAAGTAGTTAAGGCTGCATCTTGAGTTGGGTTGGCCTGAACCCAGTCAGAAAATTCATTTTGGGTTGGGTTGGGTTTTCAAGTTAGGGTTAGTGTTGAAAATTATGAATGTACTTTAAAATTATGAATGTACTTAACTTCAGGTTGAAGCCTTGGCTACCAACCCAACCTGAACTGGACATGGCTTCATATTTAAATGTTTAAATATTATATAACATTAATTTAACTTTTCATCCAAAACAACAAAAAATTAGGATTTGCCTGAAACATTTATTTTCTTACAACTCCTTATTTGGCTAAAGAGTTAGTTCTTACCCACCTGAAAGAGACATTTAGCTCTCTTATTAGCTTTCAATCTCCCTAAATTTGGGCCAAAAAACCAAAGGAATTAGGATATTGCATCTAGAGATGACTACTTTGAGAATCCCCTTCCACCTCTAGGATGTGGACACCCAATTGTTTAGCAAACCTTAACCCTGCAGTAAATTGACCAGTTCTTATGTCAGTGCTTCAATGCTAAACCTTAACCCTGCAGTAAATTGACCAGTTCTTATGTCAGTGCTTCACTATTCTCAAAGGATCCTGAATACAAAGCCACCACCCTACCTTCTGGATCTCTAAAAGCACCCCCTAAGCCGGCTAGTCCCCTATTATCAATATGTATCTATATAGATCTTTCTATGCGCATTTTTATATTATGTATGTATATGTTGACTATTTTAAGTTGAACTCAAAATTTTACATGAGCATGTCCTTTCACTCACATATGACAATGCTAAATCTAACTGAATTGACCTCAACCCTTAAGTAAGGAAATAAAAACATTTGGATAAAAGAAGCAAAGAAATCAGGCCAGGTTAGGGTTAAGGTTGAGGGAAACAACTTAGGTTGGGATAAGGTTGACCTCAACCCATCCTAAACCAGCCCGACTTGCACACATATAAATAGCTTGTCTTTCAAAACATCATATTATAGTAAATTATGTTTATGATTGATTTAGTAACAATTATAAAAACTATGTTTTAGTTCAAATCTACTAATGATTGATACCTTACTAATTATTAGTATGTTAAATCATTTTCAATTTTTATTGTATTAAACCAGCAATCATATATACTTACTAACAACAAAATGGAGTAAAGAAAGAGCCCTGAGCATGTATGAAATGGAATCTTTGGGCTCCTCTCTATGCATCTTACATGTGCAGCACGTCTAGGAATTTGGCCCATGCTGTTTGAACTAAGCCGAGCTGAATAGTACAAGGTTCGAGCTTGGTTCGCCAAGGTAGTACAAGGCTCAAGTTCGAGTTGGAGCTTGATTCATGCTAAAACCTTGAGCTCGAGTCAAAAACTCATAAGCTCGAGTTCGACTTGAGAAAAAATGTTTTATAAAAAAATTATATATAAAAAGTATTTTTTATTTGATATTTAAAAAATTAAGAATTATAATAATTAGTTATTATTATATATATTATTTTCTATAATTTTATATTATTATTATTATTATTATTACATATATATATGTAGCTAGTCGAGCTCGGCGTAAATTGGGCTGAAGCTCAGCTCGAAGCTCAAGTAGCTCGTGAAGAGCACCCCTGGGTGGGTCATTCGAAGCCTCAGAAATTTGCCCCTCATATAACCCTTTCTTTTCTAGCTTTCAATTCTGTCGGTTCTCCTATCCTCCATCAATGTGTTCCTTGCTTTGCCATTCTTTGTCCGAGCACGTCCCTGTGTTGCCGTTCTTGGTCAGAGCTTTAAGCATGGGTAGCGTTGTCGTTTTTTTGGTTGTTCTTCTTGGTCTGAGTTCACATGCCTTCTCCTTCATCCCACAAAGCATGGTTCATGCACTCTTGGTTTTCTTCCTTGGGATAGCTTGTAGTACCACCGTGTTTCTAGAAGGCAGAAGCCTTGTTTCGTTTTTCTCTCATCTCTCGAACATAGGTATTTTTGCAAAGGCTTCCTGATTACTATGGTGCCACCATCAACCAAATGAAAAAAAAAAAAAAAAGGGTCTAGCTCTCTCTTATATCTCTTCTCTCATTTCTCAATCTTTTTTCCAATTTCTCTCTACTCTCAATGGCCCTATTTTTTTCATTTTTTTCTTGGATTCTCTCTTGATTTATTATTTTGCTTTTGGTTTTCTGTGCTTCTTTTTTGTAGAGATTGGATAGATTTCTTGTACGTTATTTCTAAATAGGTTTTTAGTATTTTGTGTTAGATTCATGGCTGTTGGTTTCTGTTTTTTCTGTCTTGCATGCTGGAAATGGGCTTGACATCTGACTTGCAAGGAAATAAAGGGAGAGAGAGAGAGAGAGTATGGAAATGGTTTGCCCATGTCTTAAGCATCCATTTGCTGAAGATCCCTTTGGATTCTCTCTTCCCCTCTCTTACACCCATTGCATAAAGCAGAGAGAGATATTTGTTTTTTTTTAGCTTCGATTCTTATTTTTTAACCTAAACAACTTGCATCTTCCACTAGGTGCTTGCTTCACTATAAAAGAAGTAATTTCAGGTAAAAAACAACTTGTGACTTTCACACATGGGTTTCGATTTATTATATTCATATTTGATTTCATTTGTTGTGAGTTGGGGTTTCGGTTGCATGTTGAATTGGCTATGTTCTTTTATTGGTTGTTGTAGGATTAAACAACATAAGATACAAATTAGCCCCTTGTCATTCATGGGGAAGATGTTTCCAGTACACGCAGTAGTGTCTTGTGGTAGGAATGTGGATGGTTCCAGAG
Source organism: Nelumbo nucifera (assembly GCF_055504915.1). Taxonomy (NCBI): domain Eukaryota; kingdom Viridiplantae; phylum Streptophyta; class Magnoliopsida; order Proteales; family Nelumbonaceae; genus Nelumbo; species Nelumbo nucifera. Next base: position 37,160,397 of record NC_142650.1, read on the forward strand.
TGGGTTTAAAGTATCACTGTATCAGCCATGTGGCACAGATGGAATTGTCGATTCGCTATTTTATTAGCCACATGCCGATCATATCAACCAATAGACATTGTATTGGCCCATATAAGTAGAGATGGCGATTTGACCTGTCCCTGTTAGGTCCCATCCTATCCGGCCCCAGTTGGGGTGGGTTTTTTCACCATTGGTCGGGGTCCTGGGAGGGCTTGGGGAATCCCAAAATACTGGACCGGTTGGGGATGATAACTGTTAATATATATTATATTATATTATTAATATTAAATACTATATTATATAATATTAAATAGGTCTAGGTAAGTTTCAGAAAATAATAAATAAATAAATTTATAAGTATATAAGTAAAAATGACTAAGGTGAGGTGAGACAAATTCGAAAATCCCTTTTTCCCACAGAAACAAAGATGTTAAAGATTTCTCTCCACCTCGTTGTCATTCCTAATAGAAACTGTTTCACTTGCTTAATTGAGATATTTCACATAAACTATTAAAATATGTGTTTTCATATTTATGACTTTATTTATAATCATTTAAGACCTAGATTTTAGTATTATTAAACTTTGTAATTCGTTCAACTCCTATTATTTTTATTGTATCAAACTATCAATGCATATTCAAAATGTATCTTGATGCATCTCGTAAGATTGGCTTTTCAATACCGTCTCCCAACCTCAGAAAAAAGAGAAAAATTGCTTGTTAAGATTAAAGTAATGTTTAAGCATTCTTTTGAAAACAGGACTGGACCAGACGGTCAAACCACTTAACCCATAAACGGTCATATCTTTAGGTCCATTTTTCAAGTGGCCTGCATTTTCAAAAAAAATAAACCATTGAATTAGTCAGAAAATTGCTGACCCGGGTGGTCAAACAGCTAAATCATTCAACCCGGGCAGTGCTTCATGGTTTAATAAAATATTTGTTATTTAATTTTTTAAGAGCATTTATAGAGAAGAGATCTAAAAATGGGGGAGGGATTAAAATGAGATCTCAGATCTGAAATCACTGTTCTGAAATCAACCCGGGCAGTGGTTCATGGTTCATGGTCGCCGCTGCTCTGTTACCACTGCCACCGTTGTCATCATTGCCGGTGAACCAACTCCTCCTTCATTCCTTCTCTTTCTTTCTATTCTTTCCCAATTGACAGCCACCTGTTCCTCTCTTTTCCCATGAAAAAAGAAATGAGACATTATATACATGTATCATCCTCTTACCCTAATAGGTCAAATAACTGTCCGAACCTTCGATCTGGATGATCAAACCGTTTTTAAAACCTTGTGTTTAAGAAAGGATGGGATGTCACAACAGAACCCTAAGAATTAGCCAAATAGGATTATGCACTTGATATTCTTATTTAGGATGTGATACCATCTTCTATTTTCCTTTATTCCACCTTGGTTTCGGCCCTGTTCCACTGACGAGATTCACTTAGAAAATGGTTCCCTTAAATCCTCTTACTTTGAAAAGAGGCAACTGCATAAATACTGCAGCATCATTCTCTAGCACATGGTACAACGAGACTTGGTGATGGCTAGACAGCATAAGATGTGTTGAAAACTTAGGATTGGATGTTCAACCGGTGCCGCCCCTTTTCCCATGGACATGCAGAAGTAAATTTACTTATCAAGATTTGGTTCCCCCATCTCTGCCATAAGCCGGTTGATATATTGGATGATAACCTCGCAAGAAAAATTGGATAAAACCTGTTCGAGTCCGAATCTGGTTTGTGCACTGTCATTAAGTATGATACTTTGTCAGACAGAGAGAGAGAGAGAGAGAGAGAGGACTCAATTGAATAGATATTTGACTTTCCAGTTTCCACAAAATCTTTATAACAAATGAAGTTCTCTTTACCAAAACACTGTCATTTCATCTTATCTACAGGCCTATCACTCCTGCGGATGAAAGCAGTAGCCATAGCGAGGCATCTGTCAGATGTGAAAGTTCATGTACCAGAATGATGAAAACATATTTCATCAAAATCATAGGGATAACCATTAAAATGACTTCCCCAGCTCAATGAATGCCTTGTACAGACTGTAGTTCCAAAAAGGCAGCGCTATATATAAGCATCTCTGCGTAAGTTTGGTTGCATCATCAATCATCTTCTTCAGGTGCCTCTTTCAGCCACTGCAAATAAAGCCCACAAATCAATTTGATAAGTACTAAATGAGAGAGCAATGATGCAAATAAGGACAAGATGAATTTTTATAGAAAATAAACTTAATAAAATAAATTCACTTTTGCAGAAAAGAAGGGCTTAAATGGTACATACTCGAGATTACTTAACCGTAAAAGACTACTCTCACTGATACTAGTCCTAATTCTGTCTATCAGATCACAATTATGCTCTTTAAAGATTCAAAAGATTATACTGTTGCTAGCAAGACAAATGAACAATTAAATTCTAAACCTACAATTTCTAAAGATCACGGGCATGGGCACATCTCAGATTCTCAACTTACAAAACAGGTGTAAAGGAATAATAAACTCCATGATAGTTAATTTCAATATACCATAAGTCCTTTCTAAAAGATAAAGATCCTACATAACTCTGGTAGAATATGGAATTGTAAATTCTGCAAACCACTGGATCCTCAAATTGGGTCCATTTCCATAGAAATGGAATTTGGCAAAATGCAAATCTTAGCCAATTCTGCATCTTAGTTGAATTCTAGGAAAGTGGTTTTACCTCTGAAACTTTGAAGCTCAAAGGTGCAAGTGTGCACCATGAATCATCCAATGCACATGGAAAAAGGAAAAGGCAAAAAGAAAAGAAAGAAGAGGAGAAGTGAGCTGTAAAAGCTGAGAGGCTGCATCAGCAAAAAAAATCCCATTTGGTCTTCGTGCTTCAGCTAGCTTCAACTTTGCCTTTACCCTCTCTTCAGTTCAGTGGCAGACAGTAAACCCTTGTTCATACAAGGTTATTTTCAACATTGTATAACGCACATAGAGGATTCATGAGGTGGGGACAGGATGGTTTTGTTCCCACGCTTCTACTTTAAGAGGGATACAAGTGACCATAGCTACACACACACACCGTGACTATTTAAGTAACAAATAAGTTACTTAAATAGTCATTGGTTAATTTATTATTTTTAGTTTAAAAATAAAATTTAAGATGCATTTAAATAAAAAAAGATCAAGGAATACAATAATAGTCTAAAATGGTGTATTAATGCTTCTTTTATCACTTAACATAATATCATTGTATATTTCCACATATTTCATAATATTTCCACCATGCCTATATTTTTACAATATTTCTATCTGACATTTCTGATGTATGTCCCATATTTTGATGACTGGCATCTCCATCAAATAGGAGCCCCACACCCAAATGACATAGAAGTTAATTACTCTAAGGAGATCTTCTCTCTCTATCTCTCTAGTCTCTATCTATCTATCTATCTCTCTTTGCCTTTCCGCTTTCTCATTCCATTCAAATCATCTCCTTTCCTGCCTATCTCGACCAAATATATTCCATAGCTCTTCAGGTAAACATACTAAATTCTATAAATAGGAGCCCCACACCCAAATGACATAGAAGTTAATTACTCTAAGGAGATCTTCTCTCTCTATCTCTCTAGTCTCTATCTATCTATCTCTCCTTGCCATTCCGCTTTCTCATTCCATTCAAATCATCTCCTTTCCTGCCTATCTCTGGCTCGTCTTCCTCTTTCTCCATCAACACCGACATTTTAAACCTTGAGATTGAGCAACCACTCGTGTTTATTGCTCAAGGTGAGTCAGGGAGAGTACTTGGTTCGGTAACTTTGACACTATGATCTCTTTGGGTTGAAGAAGTGCCAACCACACATCATTCTGTATTTTGTAGACAGACATCATCAGGGCAGATTATTTTATTTGTCTATGTAAAAGGTATTGTTATTATAGGTGATGATAAACATGGCATTACAGATGTTAAGTGATACAGATGAAGAAGCAAGGAAAGAATTCATGGGGAAATAAGCCAATTCTCTATTTTTTTTTTTGATAAGCCAATTCTCCAATTCCTATGCCAGTTTCAGAACTTTTGGGTTATAGGATATTGGTACTGTTTCAGTTATTAATTAATTCTAGTTGTGGGTATCTTAAGAATAGGGTTATATTTCTTAGTTTTTTATTGCTATTTCGAAATTACTATTTAAGGTAACTTTCTGAATTACTATCTATAGTAATTCTCGTAATTACTATTTTCATTAAACTTACGGTTCAATATTTTTATTAATTTCTGAGGTCTTTAAATTAAAGTAGTTTTATTTGGATTAGGAAAGTGTCATTAGAGTTGCTTAGGAGTTGGAGTTCTTATTTAAGTGTCCTAGTCCAAATTGGAGTCTAAAAGTGGACATCCGGGTTACTAAGTTGAGTTTATGAAATAAGCAGTCATTGCAATCTGTCTCTTTGCTGTTTACCCTAACAGCAAGTGTTCTCTTCTAATTTCTTTTTCATTCTTTGGTAACAGCAAGCATTCTAATTGTTTCTCCATTCATATCCTTCATCTCTAATCACCCACAGCCATCAATCAACCTCATGAAGCCCACCACCAGATCATAAGTTGGTAGGACCCCTTCCCATCCAACATCATTAAGTCCTTTCTTTAGTAAAGATTCTATACTAAGAATTTAGGGAACCAAGGAACTTTCTAGGGTTGAGGTTTCTTGATCTCCCACTGAGATTAGTCTTTCCCAATGCAGGTATGTCATTGATTTGCTTGAGAAGACATGTATACTAGGGTCCAAGCCATGTTACACTTGTATGGACCCAAATGTCCAGTTAGCATCAGAACAAAGTCATCTCTTAGAAAATCCAGGAAGGTAAAAGCAATGGTAGGGAAATTGAATTATCTAGCAATCACTGGGTTAGCCATTTCTCATGCAACAAGTGGGCCCAGTCAATTCATGGGCTCTTCAAGGGTACTGCACATGGAAGCTTCTTATCATATATTGAAATATCTAAAGGGATCACCAGGTCATGTATTCATTGGACTGGTTCACCTTTTGATAGGTGGTCCCACCATAGGATATTGTACTTTTCTAGGTGGTAATCAAGTCATCCGAAAACAAAGAAACAAACTGTGGGTTGGATGGTCAAGTACTGATGCAGAATATTGTGCTACTCAGAGCTACTCAGAGCTAATGTGGATTGGATGGTCAAGAATTGGGTATTCCTGTTCAACTTTCCATGATTCTGGCTGCTGTACAAGAATTGGGTATCGATTTCATTGTGATAATCTGGCTGCTATTCACATTACTTGTAACCAACTATTTTATGAGGAAAAAGCATATTAAAGTGGACTGTCAGCTTGTTTGGGAGAGGCTTCTTAAAAGACATCACTATCCCATATATCAAGTTTAGAAATCAACTTACTGGCTTGTGGATTTGATCGATTTTGGGTTGACTTTATTTGTAACTGTTAGAATTGTTAGAATTAGTTGAAAGGGGCATTATTGTCTTTTTCATATTATTTTTCTCTCTTATGTCTGCTGTAACTTACCTAAGTGTATTGTAGTCATTTCAGCTTTAGTAGAATGCTAATACAACCTGGGTCGACAGTAAGGTGGAGTGAATGAGATTTCACCTTGCTAGTCTTCCCTCTTTTTTTCTCCTTTTCTTCTCTTTCCCTTCACTTTCTCTTCCTATCTTCTTCTCTTTCTTTCTTCTATCATTTTCTTCACCTTTTCCTTTTTTTATTGAAGTTGGAACATGGTATCAAAGCCTTGAGGTCGACTGTACTGTTCACGGCACTGTTGACGTCTCAGCTTTTGTGGCCTAGGAATAGAGAAAATTCTTTATTCTTTGTTGGAGAGGAAAAGGACTTAAGAGGACTGATTGCCCACTTGGAAAAGAGGCTTTAATGCCTCAAGTTGCAGTGTTGTTTGATTTGGTGGTGCTTTTCTGAAAGCCCTCTATTCGGCAGTTTGAAGAGGGCAGCCTTGTGATGTCTTGAGTTATGAGGCAGGCGCTCCTCAATCTATGGTGATTTTGTTGTGGTTTGTGGTGTGGTGACACCTTGTGGTAAGTGTGTAATCTTTCCCAAGTGTTTCTAAAGTAAAGGCTGATGATTCTTAGTGTTTTCCTTAAAGAAAAAGGTGTATTACAGTAGTTACATGATATTTGACAGTTTGCCTAAAATCGGTGATCTCTTCTCACTCATGGCTTCATCAAATAGTAGCACTAAACCTACAGCAGTTGTGCAATCAGGTCTCATGGGCCAGGTCGATTGAGGTATCTCTCATTGCAAGAGGCAAGTTGAAGTACATCAAGGAGAGTCCATTGAAAAGTGAATCAGAAGGATACAATTAACGGGTACAAGAGATTGCCCAAATTATGATATCCCTTTCGAATAGTATGGAGAATCCCATTAGTGTGAACCATATGTTTCTAGACACGACAAAGGAAATTTGGGACCATAACAAGCAATTGTATTCTGGACAAGACAATGTCACAAGAATTTACCAGTTATACCAAGACTATTTTTCTCTTCAACAAGGGGATAAGTGTTAAAGAATACTATGATTCTCTAAAGGGCTTAAGGAACGAGCTTAATGTTTATCAACCCCTATCCACTGTTTTGAAGACTCAACAAGAATAAAGAGACCATCTAGATATGGCAAGATTTTTATCTGGATTGAGGTCTGAATTTGAACCAGTGTGGGCCCAAATCTTAGGGAGCAGTGATCTTTCATCATTGTCTGAGGTTTTCTCCCGCATAAGAGCCTCAAATCCACATAGTGATCATCTCCCACCTTCAGAGAGATCAACCATAATGGTTTCCAAAGGAGGTTTTCTAGGTAGAAATATGTGGTAGAGGTGGAGGTAATGTGAGGGGGTTTTGGCCGTGGGCCCAGAGGTGCACAAGAAGGTGGTAGAGAGGTTGGTGGTGCAAGAGGTGGTGGTCGTGGTTCAGCTTGTTAGTGCTCACATTGTGGATGAGGTCACATAGTCGAATTTTGTCATGATCTTTATGGCCCTCCATCTTCCTAGGCTAACCATGCAATGGTGGAAGGTGACTTAGTCTTAGTGTGACTGAAGATGGTCCTACTTCCAATGTTGATAAGGATAAAGACACAATCCTTATCTCACATGAGGAGTATGAAAAGCTTTGCCAGTTTGTTTGTTCTAGTTCTGTCACTACTACACCTATGAAGTCAGGTACTGCTTGCCTTGTTTCTAGTTCTTCACCTTCACCCTGGGTAATTGATTTTGGAGCCCTAGACTACATGGCTGGCTCCTCAGATATGTTTGTATCATTGTCACCACCTTCTACCTCTCAAACCGTTAGTTTGTTGATGGTTCTTCTTATGCTATTACTAGTACTAGTAATGTGTCTCTTGGTTCTGACCTTAGTTTACGCTTTGCCTTTTATGTTCCCAAGTTCCCCTTTAGTCTCTTGTCTATAAGTAGGCATACTCAAACCCTTCATTGTTCGGTAACATTTTATCCTTCATATTGTGTCTTTCAGGATCTCAAGACAGGGAAAACGATTGGTGGCAGTTGTGAAGTTAGAAGACTGTACTACTTGGATAACCATGATCCTCAGAAGGCTCTTCATTCCTCTCTTACACCACATCAATGGCACTGTCGTCTTGGTCATCCTTCTCTGCGCATTTTAAAAAAGCAAGTCTCAACTTTGGAGTCTGTAACTCAGCTAGATTATGAGTCATGTTCGTTAAGTAAACATCATAGAGTGTCTTTTGTTTCTAGAGATGATAAGAGAGCCCTGAGTCCTTTTGCTTTAGTCCACTCAAATGTTTGGGGTCCTTATTGGTGTGTCATCTTATAATGGATTCATATATTTTTGTAACATTTATTGATGACTATTCAAAATTGACATGGATTTACTTAATGAAGGACCGTTCAGAATTGTTCTCTATTTATCTATCTTTACATGTTGAGATAAGGAATCAGTTTGATGTATGCATTAAAGTGTTTCGTTCTAATAATGCCAAGGAATACTTTCATAATAGTTTAAAGTCTTATTTTGACTCTCATGGTATTGTTCACACACTCCTCAACAGAGTGGAGTGGTTGAGAGAAAAAAAATTGTCATGTGATTGAAATTGCTCAGGCCTTGTTGATTCAAATGTCAGTCCCTAAAATCTTGTTACAGGTTATTGTAAGGATGGACAAGAAGTCTACTACAGATTATTGTACCCTCTTGTGTGGTAATCTCGTTACTTGGAAGAGCAAGAAAGTAGAGTGTGGTTGCTAGGAGTAGTGCTAAAGCTGAATACAAGGTAATTGCCCATGCTACCTATGAGCTAGTTTGGTTGAAGCATCTTCTTCAAGAGATGAATATCATAATTTGTCACCCATTAAATCGTTTTGTGACAACCAAGCTGTAACACATATTGCCTCCAATCTAGTGTTTCATGAAAGGACTAAACACATTGAAGTTGATTGCCATCTTGTGAGAGAGAAAGTAACAAGTAGGGAGATTGTTACTCCCTATGTTAAATCTGAAGACCAAGTAATCTGTTACAATTGGGTGAGATTAGCGCATTCTAATCTCAACCAAACAGAACAAGAAGGTCTCTTCTTCATCTAGCTTACAGGCTATATATACTTCACCAATGAAGGCAGTGAAGATTGAAGTGGACTTTTCTTGCTTTTTGGATGTTAGGAAGCCGAATTTCATACGTTTGCCATTGATTTAAAAGCACAAGGCGCAAAAAAAGTGTGCACCTAAGGCGCAAGGCGTGCATGCCTTTTTAAGCAAGTCACAAAATTACAAAAAAAAAAGTCAGAAAATTCAAAAAAATGGCAAAAAAAAATTTTAAAAGAAATGCAAAAAATATTTAACATAATGTTAATAAAAAATATAAACTTAAATTTTAAAATGAATGTTTTAAAAAACCTATTATATAAAATTAAAATACATAAACATAACATGTAAAGTGTATTCAAATGAAAATTTAAAAATAAAAGCAAACATATAAAGCATTTTCAAGCATGTAAAACCCACAATCTCTTTTTCTCCTTAATTGCATTGCTTCAAGTAGCTAATGTGATGTAAAACATATTACATTCTTAATTCGTCGCCTTTGTACCACGCCCCTCGAGGCAAGCCCGAATAAGTCTATGTTAGGGTCTAAAATTCTTATTTCTCACATAAAAAATAATGATTTTATAACTTTCATTGCCTTTTGAAAGGGGTGCGCCTTTTGAAAAGGGTGCACCTAGGACCAAGGCGAGGCACATACACCAAAATGCGCCTCACCTGTGCGCCTAGGCGCGCCTTTTAAATCACTGACGTTTGTTGAACAAGTTTTTCCTTTTTTAATTCATTGGACCACAATGATTTGGGCTCTGTTTTGCCCGTTTGTTTTCTGTCGAGTAATCAACCAGTTTGTCGGCAACCTTCTAGGAACTTCAGCCACTGTTCCCTTGTTACAGTGGCAAGTCAAATTCCAGCATTATCATCGTCTGATTTTGTGGTTGTATTCAGATATCCGACGAAAAACCATTTCTGGTTTTCACGATATTACCTATTCAGTTTAAGCGCCTTGACGTGGCTGTATGTGAACTGTGAAGAACCTTCGAAGGATTTTAAATAGGTGATGTAGGACAGGAAGGAGAAAGTCCTACAGACATCTACAGAGTTGCTGAAATCGAGGAAGTGGTTACAGATCTGATATGAATCATAAGAAAATTAGATGATAGGTGAAGGGCATTTTTGTCCTTTTATATGATACAGTTTTGGACCAACTTGACAGTTTTTGGAAGCTTAGGTACTGCAGTGACACAATTTGAAGTTCGGGTACTAACTTGACACTACCCCTAAACTACAGGGCACTAATCTGGAATTTTCCCATAAATAAAAAATGAAGATTGTAATCCAACTCTTAAGAACCCTTGTCCTCTTGTTTCTTGCCTACAAGACATAAATATCAAATCTCTCTATACATTTAAAAGGATGACCATTATATTTAAAAATAATTTATTCAAAGGGAATATAGCCTAGTTTTTAATTTAAAAGCTATTAAGCAGATATTTACAATGGAAATAAAAATTAATACCAAAACATGAGACACACCTCACAACAAGTGCCTTCTATTGTTAAGTGGAAAGTGGGAATAAAAAGAACACAGAAAATAATTGCATAATAATAATGACAAAAAACATTCCATAGAAAATAAAAAGAAAAGTTAGGACATATTCTAACCTGAATAAATGTTTCTGCTTGCTTAACAAAAATTTTATCTGATTCATCTGCCCCTTCTTTCTCAGATGCCCATGAGAGAATAGCTTCTTCTTGTAGTATGTCTTTGTCATAAAGGAGATGCAGAATCTGAAGAAAAAAAATATGGAATGTTGTTCAGTAGGATTGAGAAAACATCACAAGCTCATGTGCTTTCCTAAAAGTTAAAACGAAGCTTAATAACAAAGCTTTACATGACTCTTAGGTTAGCCAAAAGGCCCAAAACCTTAACAATATAGGCTCAAAGCTTTGCATGCTTCTGTTGGGAAGTATTTCTTGGTAAGGTTAATACTTGTGACTTGCTCCAAAAGAAAAGACCTAACTGGTGCTTATCTCCTTATTGGTGTCTTTTCTGTAAGGCTAATGGCAAGTCTACCCATCACTTATTGATATCATGTCCTTTTGTTTTCCCAATTTGGGATTGGTTTCTCTCCTTATTTGGGTGCAGATGGAATCCCCCACCAAATGTACAAAATCTCTTCTACCCCACCTTCGTTAGTGGGAAGAAAAGAAGAGGTAACACTTTGTGATGTACAAGAGATGCTGTATAATGGACAATTTGGGAAGAAAGAAATTAAAGATTATTTGCAGAAAAGGAAAGAAATAGGGAAGCCCTCATTGAAGAAATTACAACCAGGGTGGTCCATCGGGTGAAGACTCTGAAAGTTTTTGAAGGAGCTTCTGCTGCAGATCTGATGAGAAAGTGGGGGGAAGTAGCTGACTCTATTCCTTTGAAAACTGTAATTAAACCATCCTGGACCCTTCCATCTAATGGATTTCTCAAATTGAATTTTGATGGTAGTAGTGAGGACAATCCTGGACCTTCTGGCATTGGGGGTGCTTTCAGAAATGAGGAAGGAATTCAGAAAGCCAAGGAGTTAAATATTTCCAAGTTGATAATTGAAGGGGATTCGAAGCTTGTTATTGGTTGACTACAAAAGGAGGAGGAGATGGAATGGTGGGAGTATATAAACGAAAAAGGAAGTTCAGAGGTATGTTTCAAGGAATGGAAAATCAGCTTAACTGGATTAAGAGAGATGCTAATAGCTTGACTGATGCTTTGGCTAAGCAAGGGGTGGGAAGAAATGAATTATTCTGGGCTATGCTGTAATGTTTTTTTTTTTTTTTTTTTTTTCTAATAGAGTTTGTCTCCCCTCCCCTCCATGTACTTGATTAATTTTTCTTTCTTAATGAAATCTGATCATTTATTGATCAAATATACATACACACACACACACACACACACACACACACACACATATATATATATATATATATGTTGCATATTCCTCCTGTTTTACCTGTCATTTCATTCTTTGGCTCAGCGACCATTATAGAGCTCTTTGTTTCTATTTATTTGCCTCTGTATTTTCCGTTCTCCAATAATTAATGAAATTTTTTACCAATCAAAAAAAAAAAGAAAGAAAAAGTCAAGAATAAGAGAAACATTTTGAAATAAAAGATGGGGGCTCATTTGAACTAAGTTTCTTTAAGAGATCCTCAAGTGATGACAAGGTGGATGAAGGATCAAGGACAATGTCTGTGGACACTCCATTTAATTGGAGAGGAAAGAACGCTGACCTCTAGAATGAATACCTCATTTAGATGGATTTAAAGTTAACACAACAATCATGGGAAAGGAAGGGCTAGTGCAGCAAATTAATATTGGGTCCTACCCTTGGTATCTAAGAGTAGGACTGCAAGTTGGGTTGATTAAGTCTGATAGAGGTTCAACCCAAGCCCATTCCTAAGATGTACAACTCAAGCTCGGGCCTGGCCCAACCCAATGTCGAGCTCAAAATTACCAGCAAAATCTTAAACAAACACAACTCGGGCTAGGCTCAGACTCAGGTTAGGTCAAGTTGGGCTTGAGTGGGTTGGTTGGTTTGAAAGAAAGTTTCTTTTTTTTTGGTATTTTAGTGATACACCCGAATCCCCCATAGGGGCTGTTTGAATAGAGCAGCAGCACACTAATAACCCCCACCCCCCAAAGTCATTGGTTGCAGGAATCAAATCCACATCTCTGCTGGAATAAACCAGCTAATGTACCAACTGAACCACCTCTTAGTTGAAAGAATTTACGAATATATTTTTGTACAATGATCTTTTATTAGTTTTTATAACTAAATATAAGATTAGAATGAAATGAAAATATGTAAAAATTCTTTAACAAATTTACATATTTTATACATACATATAATTGAAAAAAAAAGATATTTTCCTATAAATAAAATGCATATATGTATATACTTGTTCAGTCGGGCTTGGGTTGGGTTGGACTTAGGATACTGAAGCCCAATCTAAGTTAGGTCAACTATAAGTTTTCTGTCCTAGACCCAGCCTGAAACCCAAAAACTTAAGGCCCAACCAATGCAAAAGATTGGGCTGGGTCAGATTGGGCTCAAGTTTGGTCCACCCAAGTTGCAGGCTGAAGGGGTTCTTGTTATCAGGAGGATAAGACTTGAAAACAGATATAGCAGTCCTAGGTTTAGTTCGAAATCTGTTCAAGAGAAGAAGAAGAAGAAGAAGAAGAAGAAGAAGAAGAAATGAAGGAGAGTACAGCAGTTTGAAATAAAAACAAATAAAAATGTGGGGAGCATATTTCTGCAACTAACAACATATAAAAAGAGACTAGGTGTCCCTGTCTACATCTCTACACTCCCCCTCAAGTTGGGAATAGATATTCAGCATTCCCAACTTGCTTAAATCTCTCCATCCTGACTTTAGTGACTGCCTTGTTGAAGAGATTAGTAAGCTGCATATCAGAGACAATATAAGGGGAGACACTTCTTGGGAGGCTACTCTCTCCCTAATGAAGTGTCGGTCCTCAATGTGTTTCGTCCAGTCATGCTGTAATGGGTTATGGGCAATATTAATCAAGGATTAAAGTACCGGTATTGGGTATCGTATTGGACCACTCGGATACGGATATGCTTTGGAAACACATGGATAAAGACGAAAAAATATGGATATGCCAAAAATGCATATGAATTCCATAAACATATTAATAGCATTATTTTTAAGATCAAAATAGACATAATTAATGTATAGATACATAGAAAATGTATATTCTAAAGGTATATGTGAAGAAATATACTACAAATAATATAGTGGGATGCATAGAAATCATAAAATTTTATTGATATTGTATCAATCAAGAATCTTGAAACACATTATATATATTCTTTAAAAATTAATACATGCACAAAGCTATTATTATGTTATTTTCTATTGAATTTCAAGGCACAAAACATATGCAACTATTATTTAGTTCAAATTAAAATATTAATTAATAATTTGTAAAATTTTAAGATGCATGTCATGTTCAAATTTATAAATATTAAGTACTAAAATAATTATTCTATTATTAATATCTTTTTTCATATTAATTTCTTGAGATCGAACAAATTTTTGATATAAATGTGGATTTAAGAAATTATTTATTCTATTAGTTTATAAAATATTAGTTTTGAAGATTATTTTTTTATTTTGTTGGAATTGTTAAACACAAATGTAATTTTTTTGCACTACATGTGAACACTAGAATAGAAAAAAGTTATTTTATTTCATTAAATTTCACAAGTTGAAAATTTTCTTAGTAGATCAAGCGCGCAATTAAGGCTTTAATGTTGGGTAATTTGTGTTCGAATCACACCAAACGCATTTTTTACAAATAAATGCGCACGCGCAAGAAACACGCCAATCCGTATCGGCTGTATCGGTGCAAATCGCTCTGATACATCACGATACAGGCCGATACGAATGCATATCACTCCGATACGCGCGATTCAGGGAATACGGGTTTAGTTGTAATGTATCCCATATCCCCTCTTGCCAATACCGATACGATACTCCCCGTATCGGACGTATCATATTGCTATTTAAATCCCTGATATTAACAGCAGTCTGATTGCCACAATACAGCATTAAGGGCTTCTCATGCTCAATGCCAAGTTCTTCAAGTAAAGATCTCAACCATAGAACTTTTTCCACTCCACGAGCCATAGATTTGTACTTAGGTTCAGCACCTGATCGAACCACTACATTTTGTTTCTTACATCGCCATGAAACCAGATTTCCTCCAATAAAGGCACAATACCTAGATATAGACCTCCTGACATCTACACATCCAACCCAATCTGCATCATTGTACACCTCAATCCTCATATGACCATATTCTTGAAGTGCATTCCACGACCTAGACACCTCTTGAGGTATGCTAGAACCCTCTCAACAACCAACAAATGAGTGGTTCTTGGGGAATGCATATACTAACTAACAACACTAGCATAAGAAATGTCAGGCCGAGTCAAACAAAGATACAGAAGTTTCCCTACCACCCATTGATACATGGTCTTGTCATCAAGAGGTTCATCGTCTTCTACACTTATCTTATGATTCAATTCAATGGGGAGTGTATGCAGGTTTAACTCCCAACTTTCCTATTTCCTCCAAAAGGTCAAGGACATATTTCATTTGAGAAATGAATATGCCATGTTTAGATCAAACCACCTCAATGCCCAGAAAACGTCGAAGATGACCCAAATCTTTCACCTCAAACTCAATGTGAAGTAATTGTCTGAGGGAATTAATCTCATCAACATCACTGCCTGTTACCACAATGTCATCTACATACACAACAAGAACTGTCAAGGAGGAACCACCCCTCTTGATGAAGTGTGTGGTCTGAGTGAACCTACATATATCCAAATTTCTCCAGAGCAAGTCTAAACTTGTCAAACCAAGCCATTGGAGATTTCTTTAAACCATACAATACCTTCTTAAGTTTGCAAACTTTCTTGCCATCATCTGTATCATAAAAACCATGAGGTAACTCCATGTACACTTCCTCCTATAAATCACCATTGAGGAAAGCGTTCTTAACATCCATTTGGAACATAGACCATGAAAAATTTGCAGCCAAAGATAACAAAACACGGGTAGTAATCATCTTGGCAACTAGTGCAAAGGTCTCAAAGTAATCAATGTCATAAGTTTGTGTGTACCCCTTTGCAACAAGACGGGCTTTATATCTTTCAACTGATCCATCTGCATTATGCTTCACAATGAACACTCATCTGCACCCAACTGGTTTCTTTCCTTTTGGTTGATCAACCAGCTCTCATTTCTCATTTTTAATGAGTACATTCATTTCCTCCATTGCATCCTTTCCTCGGGCACAGAAAAAGCTTCCTAAACAGTTTTAGGAATGGATATAGCAGAAATGGATGCCAAATAGGATTTATAGGATTGGGAAAGATATCATATGAGAGAAACTGAGATATGCAATGAGCAGTGCATGTGGTACATCTCTGTTTCCCTTTACGGATTGCAATGGGAAGGTTAAGATCATTAGCAGAAGGCGATGGCTCTGTGATGGTAATCTCAGGAGTGGAAGTAGTAGTATCTGGATCAGGTGCTGCAGAAGAAATTGGAACTAGCCTGGACTGATCAAGAGCACCAAAATCAACTCACCTCCACCTCCTACGCGAAACCTTCAACTCCTTACATTTCTGACAATGATCCTCCTGGCACAATTCCTTTTCAAGAATAGGAATAGGAAGGGGAACTTCAGGAACAAACACCCCCTTCACTTTTTTCTCCCCTTGAGATGAAACTACCAAATAAAAAGGAATATCCTCAAAAAAGGTAACATCCATAGACACAAATCGAGAGCCAGAAACTAGGTCATAACAACAATATCCCTTTTGATTTTGTGCTACCTGAGAAAAATGCATTTGGAAGCTTTTGGATCAAATTTAGAACGATTAGGTCCCAAAATCTGAACAAAACATGTGCACCCAAAAACTCTAAGAGGAATAGAAAACAAGTCTTTCTCAAGATACAATAAGGTGAAAGGAGTCTTCACGCCCAAGACACGAGAAGGAACCCGGTTAATGAGATCCACAGCCATGTGAACTACATTCCCTTAAAAAAGTATAGGGACATTTGAATTAAGCATAATGCTTCTTGCAACCTCAAGGATGTGCCTATTCTTCCTCTCAACTACCCCATTTTGTTGAGGGGTATAAGTATAAGTGCTCTAATGAATAACTCCATGTTCAAGGAAGTACGAGTTCAATGGTTTACTGAAGTACTCCTTGGCATTACTAGATCTGGAAACCTTGAACTTCACCCCAAATTAAGTGAAAACCATTTGGTGGAAGGCATGGGTCAAAATGGGGACCTCATCACGAGAACGCATGAGATAAACCCAAGAAAAACAAGAATAATCATCAACAAATAACAGGAAATACTTGTATCCCCCATAGCAATGATATGATACGGTCCCCAAACATCAGTATGCACAATTTCAAAAGGAACAATGCTTCTTTTATTACTCAAAGTATACTTTGATCTACAATGTTTTGCCAACTCACAATGTTCACACTTTAGATTGGACACTTGGATTGATTCAAACAAAGTAGGAAAAAGACTCTTTAAAGACCAAAAGACAAATGACTTAACCGATTATGCCAAAAGACAAATGACCTAACGAATTATGCCAAAGCATAATCTAACTCAAACTGAGAGACAAAAGACTTTCCAACTCCTTTATTTCTTTCAGGTGGATGCTCAAGCAAGTAGATACCATTCGCCTCATGGCCAGTCCCAATCACCTTCTTTGTCACCAAATCTTGGAAACCACAATGATTAGGGAAAATAGTTGTTGAACAATTCAGGCTTTTAGTAATGCCACTAACAGAAAGAAGGTTAGTACTAAGTTTGGGCACATCTAAAGCGAATGATAAGGAAAGTGTATCAACCACTCTAATGTCCCCCTTACCAAAGATGGGGACAAGAGTGCCATCAGCAATAGTGACCTTATCTCTAGCAGAGGACAAGTGGTAAGAAGAAAATAGAGAGGCTAAACTGGCCATATGGTCTGAGGCACCCAAATCTACAATTCAAACAAGATCAATGTTACCTGTAGTTGAGGCATGATAGGCAGTAGCCCCTATACCCGACTGAGCAAAAGATGAAGTGGAAATAGAGGGGCCTAAGGTAGACTGAGATGGTCCAGTAATGCCAGCCTCACTCTCCAACTGCGTCAAGACTACCCTGATAGCAGCCAAGGCATCCAAGGAGGTAGACGTAGCTCTAGTAGAGGATGAGACATCTGTAGCAATGGAAACATTTGCATTTCCCTTCTTATTCTTAATTCTTGACAGTGCCAACTAAGGATGAAGCTTCCAACAGGTCTCTATAGTGTGTCTAGGTTTCTTGCAATAGTCACATATGATCTCCCTTTTTTCTTCCTTCCTTACATCTCTCTCCTTGTCACCATAATGCTTTGGCTTCAGAGCAGCAAAGGTCGTTTCAATCTTACAGTTTTGTAGCATAACTTTCCTTCTACTCTCCCCACTATGTACCAAAGAATATGCTTGAAACAAGGTAGCAGTTTCCCTAGTAAGAAGTTGTTGTCTAGCTATATTATATTCAGAATTCATCCCTGCAAAAAAACTCAAAAACCATGTTCCTTTCCATCAATTTGTTATATGTTGCTGCATCCTTCTGACTTTCCCATTCAATTGTCTCCAAGTGATCAATTTCATGCCATAGAGACTTTAAGGTTGAGAAATAAATCAACACAAGTTTCTCCCCCTGCTTCAGATTTGTCACTTCAACTTTCAGCACATAAGCTCTTGCTACATCAAGAGGTTGAGAATAAGTTTCCTTCATATTATCCCACATTTCTTTGGTAGTCTTTGCCCAAAGATAGTTTCTACTGATATGAATCTGCATTGAGTTGCAAAGCCAAGTCATTACCAAGTAATTTTCTTGAACCCACTTCGCATAGGAGGGGTATTCCTTGGCTGGCATCTTAGTGTCACCACTTATACATACCCTAGCGTGCCCCTTCCTCCAATGACCATCATTGCAATTTGAGCCCATTCAAGATAGTTTGCTCCACCAAACTTGATGGTCGAAATCTGGAAGGAGCTACTGTTTGTCACACTACCAGCCCCTACAAGCCCTTCCCCGATTGGTTTAGACTCATTTCCAATATTTTCCATTCCGGACTGAGCAAGATATCACACTTCCCAGCAATTTTCTGATGGAAGGAATGATTTTCTTATTGAAGGAGCAGTCAGGCTGAAACAAATCGACTGCAACACACATGGTTATTCCAGCAAAGGAAAAAAAACCCTAGAAAACAGAAGAGAAGTTTCAGCCGCAACCTCCAGAGACTTCTGACAGTCCTCCACTTGCAGTCGGCCTCTAAACAAGTCAAAAAACTGCCCAGAAAACACTGAGAACAAGAAGAAGGAATGAGAGAAAGATAGAGCAGAATGAATCAGGTTCTGCCACCCCCTCATTGGCTTTTATATTACTTGATAAAAAAGAGTACAATGACAAAAATACCCATCAACTGTGACAGAAAGAAAACACAAGTACAGCAGTTTGAAATAAAAACAAATAAATGTGGGGAGCATATTTCTGCAACTAACAACATATAAAAAACAACTAGGTGTCCCTGTCTACATCTCTACAATAAGAATGCAATTCACCATTCCTATTCTGAACAAAGAGATGTATGTTTGTAGATATGGCAAATTGGCATACTTGACTGGGAATATAAGCACACAATATCAAGGATCTAACATAGTAGTGAGATTGGTTGATGTTTCTTTAAGTATTTAATGAAGAAATAAGTAGTATTAAGAACAGAAGAGAAGAAAAACATCCTCAACCATAATATTTCATACACTTCATGACTCTATGCTCATTTGAACACTGGATCTAACAACCAGTCTACTTCTAACTTCTCCACGTGACAATGTTACCCTCCTAGAAAGGTGCAATAACTTGAGGTTACTGAAAAGAATAAAGCAAATCTTTACCTGGAAATCCATTCAAGTAGCATAGTATTCTCTCAGCAACATTCAAGTGGGGAAACCTAGGTCAATGCACGTACTGACACCCTCAAAATGCCCCGAGGCACATGCTGGAAGCATTAATCCGAGGCATATGCCTCAGGTGCATGAGGTGTATGCCTCAAACACCTTTTGCATGAGGGGTACCAGAGGCGTGTGCCTCATGCACTCCTTGCATAGAAAGAGGGAGAAGAAAAGAAAAGAACTTGGGAGGCTTAAGCATCCTAGTGCTCGGAAGGCTTATGCCCCAATTGAGTTCTGAACTATGCCTCATGCCTCCAGGTAGTGGAACCACCTCTGTGTTTTAAAACCTTCATTCAAGGTAAGTAAACTTAAGTAATAATAATTGTTGGATATAATGTAGGGTTCATAAATGTGGAAATACAGGATTCTATTTGTTTAAAAAATGAAGAGATTCTAAGCTAGAGCCAATAAATGGAGAATATCATCATATTGAAAATATTCAATGCACTTTATTAAAAACCTTGTTTTTCAACTCAAAACATTGTAAATCATCATATCTAAAAGAAGACAATAATAGAATTTTAATAGTTAAATATTTAATAGAAGAATTGCATGTTAAAAAATTAGTAGCAAATAAAGAAGCCTATTATTGTACAGAAATAAGAAATTTGAGAGAGGATAGAGAAAGAGTAATGAAAATAAGAAGAGAATAAGGGTCAGATCCCCTATTCGATTTAATGTAATAGAGAGAAGGTAATTATAGAAAAACGGAAGAAACCTCTTTTATCCTCATTTTCTTTTCCCTTCTAAAACCCCTTGGATCTTTTATGTTTCGATGGTAAATCTCTAATACAAATCATAATATATGCAATATATGATAGGATGTATCAACATGTATCTTTATGAGAAGTATCCTTACTAATGATGTTATAGTAAGGCACCCATCTTGTGATTTATGTCACCTAGGAAGATGCCTTGTTCCCTGTGCAGCTGCCTTAGTTATCTAGATGGGGGTCTTTTTGAGACAAGTCATGGTGTCCAGGCAAGCTGCTCCACCAAGGGTGCCTTGTCACCTTGGAATTGCATTGACAACAATGAGCTCCTGTTATACTTCAACATAAAGAAACTATTATAACTTACTAACTACTCATCCTATGACAGTTACCAATGCATCACATCACCTGGTGAAAGCAATTTACAGAATTTCTGGTATCTTGTGTATTTCCAGACAATGAAATAATTACATCAAAAAAAGGCCTTTCCATTTCCCAAAGAAAATATCCAAGATCCACTAAAGAACACTAGGGAATTTAGAGGTAACTGGATAAAACACCTATAAATAAAATCATCAGTTTAACGAAGATGAGGATGAATCGCTGGTTGACATGGAAATACTAGAGATGCATAGGCCTTCTTCCTTGCCATTAACTTAGACCAGACATTTCTTATGCCATAAGAAATATTATTCAGTACACACCTAGAGTCCCTAATATAGAGGCAATGGATCTAAAGATACTTTAAGTCAATGACAAGCACACACTTTGGTGATAACCTTCTAAACTGGAGGAGCAGCTAAGCAGGAAATAGTCTAGTTCTGTTGTCTCTATGTAGAAGCAGAGTACCTAGCAATCAAGGCTCAAAATTTCAATATGTATCAGGCCATATTGGCCGATACGTATCATATCGATGGCTTCCCGATACACCCTTACAGTGGATGTTTCGGGGTCTGACCTGGTTCGGGGAGTAGACGGACCTTAAACCAACCCCTCTGAACCAGATTGAAAAAAAAAAAAAAAACATAAAAGAACGGAGAGTTGAGTCTCAATACAGGCCAATACACCCCTAGGAGCATATTGGCCAGTATCGATATTTTGAACCTTGCTAACAATGATCCTATGTGTATCTAGCTACTACAATAAAGTTTTACTTGGTGAATTATGACCATGACAAGTACTACCATTAATATTAATTCATAATCCAAGTCAACATGACAAGATAAAGCTTGTTGAGGACATAAAATTCATCAGGGAAAACATTTTATCTTAAAATGTGAAAAAAAATAGTTGCCAAGACAGGAGACAAACATGCTAATTTCTAACTAAAGGGGTTGCAAAAAGAAAACTAGACAACAACTTGTGCAAGTTAGGCATGATAGATATCTACGCTTCACATAGGAGAACAAGTAATATTGAAATTTAAGACATCAAGGGTATCTGTGTAATTCTGTTATTTTTCTTCATTAAGTATAAATAAAAAGATAGGGCCTTGTCATCAGAAGAAACCTTCTTCTACAGTTCTACTACAGTTCTAGTGCTTCCAATTGGATCGAACAAAGACTCATGAGAACATAGGGCCTTGTCATCAGAAGAATAAAGAGAAGGCTAGTTGGACACAAATACAGATACTTGTCATGGAAGAAGGATCACTGAACAAAGGTCCTAGTTTATGCATATCCATACTCAAATTCAAACATCAGAAACCAAGAAGATGAAGAAAATTCAAAAGATTTTCTTATTGGAATGAAGAGAAGAAAAGAGAAAACTCCATGTAGTCAAATGACAATGAACATTAAGGACTCATTAGTAGGATCAGTTAGAAAGGTTACCAATACGAATATACAAACCTGTGCAAATAACGGAGAGAACTCTTTTGCAGACTCCAAGCACATTTCCTCAAATTTCATTATCACTTCAATCTGCGAGATAGCATAGTTGTTAAGGAAAGCTCAATATTAAAATTCTCTAAATTTTTATTCCTTAAGACAACTTATGATATGAGAAGAAAAATTCTGGAGTAAAGGATAGTTTTCAAAGCAAGGATAGCTTTCAAAGCATATTAGTTCTTCATTCCTAATTTAACAAAAAAAAAACTTGTTCTTCATTCCTAAGGTCTCACATGTTAAAGCATATTAGTTCATGGATTCAATAAGGCAATGAGAAGTTAGATTATAAATTGCCAAGTAGAGTATAATTGGCAAAATGCCAAATTTTTTATTACACGGTTAAACAACAATTCAATGTAGAAAATGAAAACTAACATCAAATATAATTAATTAATTCTTAATTCTAGTCATTATGCAAATAATGATTAAAAAAGCAAAGAAAGAAAGATTAATTGGGGCAAACTTATAGTTAAACAGAAACAGAATGATACAAAGCACAAGTGTGATAACTCTGACAGAGAGAGAGAGAGAGAGAGAGATTATAACAACATGGAATGAATAGAAAAGAAAGGAAGAAACATCCAAAACCCATGACACTGTTGACCATTGAACCATTGAAACATATATATTCCAACCTAGATTTTTCAATTTCAATTTTGTGGTAAGCTTTAATGCATTACAAAATAAAAATTTTCATAGCAAATATCAGAATGGTGAATTCTTTTCAACTTGATGGAAGCATTATGAAGAATGATATTGTGAAATTAGACATGGTTAATACTAAAACAACTAATCATCACCGTCATCATCGAACTCGTTGTCATTATCATCCGAGCTTTGCTCTAACCATATCGGGTTGGCTAATATAATAGAAAATGACCAGTTGAGTAAAAGTAAGATTAAGGAAGAAAAGTACCCATCATAGACAATAGCTGCATATTGACAGGGAAGACATGCAGACGACATTTTGGTCTAGATATTTGTCATTTCTATCAGATTTTAAAATCTTATGATATAAATAGTCAGTTAATATTTAAAGCCTTGTCCCAACTATATGGAGATAGCTACATGAATTCTGTTAAGTGAGAAATCCATTTTTTAAATGATGACCCTTGAATCATTTCTTACTGCTTCAATGGGTGTTGTTTTTTGTGTGTCCCCAACTCTTCTATCCCCACAAAATTGTGACAGATCCCGTCGTATCCATGTGACCAAATCATCTTAGTCTAATTTCCCTCATTTTATCACCTATTGGAGATAATCCTAGGTTCCT
This sequence comes from Nelumbo nucifera, assembly GCF_055504915.1. Classification (NCBI taxonomy): domain Eukaryota; kingdom Viridiplantae; phylum Streptophyta; class Magnoliopsida; order Proteales; family Nelumbonaceae; genus Nelumbo; species Nelumbo nucifera. The sequence goes on from NC_142650.1 coordinate 37,183,399, forward strand.
TTAAATGAGTTCATTCCCAGCCCTGTCCATTCTAGTTTTTCCACTCATCTATCTCAGCACAGAATTTCTTCCACACTAGTTTGGAAATGTTTGTTTTTTGCTTCCCAACTCTTCGTTCTATACAACATCGATGACCTTATGACTGTTATATGAAAATCTCCATTCTAGGGGTGAGCATTCGATTTATTCTGTTAAAAACCGAACCGAATAAACCAAAATTTTAAAAACCGAAATAAAAAAGAATGAAAACCGAACCGAAACCAAATTACAAGAAAACCAAAATAACCGAAACCGAAATTTTCAGTTCGGTTTTCAGTTATAAACCGAATTTAATTAGGGTAAAATACAAAAAACCTCCCCCGAAGTTTCTGACCATCATAAAAACCTCCCCTATAGTTTAACTTTAGCAAAAACCTCCCTTCTATTTTTAAGAAAACCGATAAAAACCTCCCTTCCGTCAATGATCACGACGAAAAACGTTAAACTGATTATAATTTTTTTCAAAATACCTATTTTACCCCTCTAGCTACGATGCATGGCACAACACGAGTTCTCTCTCTGCAGCGGTGATCCCTTCGTTTCTAGTTCCAATCGGCTCAATCATTTCTCTAGTGAGATCCCGGCATCACTTGGGAGATTGCCAATGACGGTGAGCTTCGATCTGAGGCATAACAACCTCACCGGAGAAATCCCTCGGAATAGAACTTTTGCAAATCAAGGCCCGACCGCATTCCTCCACAATCCCTGTTTGTGTGGATTTCCTCTCCAGAAACCTTGCAACGGGAATCACCAAAAGAACACCTCAGTGAACCAAAATCAGACAGTGGTATTTGATACCAATCCAAAAAACAGGATTGAAAGCAAGTTTAATAATCTTAATTGTGGTGTCATATGCCGCCGGAGTCACAGTAGTCGGTTTGCTCATCGTCTATGTATACTGTAAAAGAAAAGATTCAAAAAGTTGGTAAAGGAAAGTTGGTCAATGGAGGTGAAGGAAAAAATTGTCTTCTTGCTCTTGTTGGAATGCATTCCTGAGCAACGAAGATTCGGAGCTGGAGTCTGATGAGAAGGCAGGAAGTAATAAAGGAGGAAAAGGTGGTCTGGTTGCGATCGATAAAGGGTTCACGTCCGAACTGGATGAGCTTCTGAGATTGTCGGCTTATGTTTTGGGTAAGGGCAGATTGGGGATCGTATACAAGGTGATGTTGGGTAATGGAGTTGTGGTGGCGGTGAGGAGATTCGGTGAAGGTGGAGGGCAGGAGTATAAAGAATTTGCAGCGGAAATACATGCGATCGGACGGATTATGTACCCTAGTATTGAGAGATTAAGGGCTTATTACTATACTTCTGATGAAAAGCTTCTCATCTCTGATTTCATCTCTAATGGCAATTTGGCTTCAGCTCTTCGCGGTGAGTTCTTCTCCAACTTCTTTTCATTTTCAATTTTTTGAGTTTCCAGACTCTCTCGAGTTTGGATCTACTGCACTTGTCGTACAATTGCGTTTAATTTGTGACAAGTGTTTCATCACACGTGTAATGGGAAATGTGTTAGTGATTAAATGCAAGTGCAATAGATTCTCACACATGTAATATTATTGTTTGTGAACATACGTCCTAGGTCCTACCATATGACAATGAACGAGCACTTCGTGCAAGAGAATATGGCCATTGGATATTAGATATAGAACGTGGTTAGTATTGAGACGATTGATCAATCTCCTTGATGGTGATTGATCTCTTTTGATGACAAGAAGAAATGGGGTATTTACAGATTAATTACGATCTATACTTCCTCGCAGGAGCTAGACACTATCTAAGACTAAGATGGGGATTGTTGTTTGTTGTGGCTCACATTTGGGATCTCCCTGGTTGAATAGATTGAAGAGACGTTGTGGCCCTAAGATCTTTCAATGTTGTCTCATTTTTTTTATCGTTTCTTGAGTTTTCGGTTCTACAGTCCTTAATTTACTCATTCCATGTAGGGTCCCTATCGTCCTCCTGAGAACAAATTCACTGGTAACTGCGCAATCGGCTCATCTTCTCAGATGCCCAGAACAATCCCAACATGCTCAAAGCTCAAGTCCAAACGTGAGCCCCATTGCTTTCGCCACCACCACCTCCACCCCATCCCCATCACTAGATGACGATTCCCCAATAGCGATTCATCCGCCGCCGTTCAACAGGGTGAGTGATGCTGTTGTTGTAGTAGCTTAATCACCTGAAACGGAATCTAAGTCGTCGCTGCTGAAATCTCTCATGGACTGTGCCTGACTGGCCGACTCTACACCCGAACGAGCCGTCAAACCACTTATTCAACTCCGAGAATTACTGTCCAAACGTAGCAATCCAGGGGAAAGAGTTGTCTTTTATTTCACTGAAGTCGGGTTTCTTCAAAAATTGGGAGAACAGCACCAACGTTTGAGACCTCGTCGGAGGATTTCACACTCCCAATTTTTTGCCTTCACCTCCACCGCCCAACTTTCCTTTACTAGTGCAGCTGCAACTTTTTGAATCTTTTCTTTTATGAGCAAACCGACTATTGCAATTCCGGCGGCATATGACACCAAGTGATGTTGGGATCTCGCCAGAGAAATGATTGAGCCGATTGGAAGTAGAAACAAAGGGACCACCGCTGCAGAGAGAGAACTCGTGTTGTGCCATGCATCGCAGCTAGAAGGGTAAAATAGGTATTTTGAAAAAAAATATCATCAGTTTAACGTTTTTCGTCTTGACCATTGATGGAAGAGAAGTTTTTATCAATTTTTTTTTAAATAAAAGGAAGGTTTTTGCTAAAGTTAAACTATAGGGGAGGTTTTCATGATTGTTAGAAACTTCAGGGGAGGTTTTTGTATTTTACCCATTTAATTAATATATATAATATTACATATTATAACCTATAATATATTATTATTGTAAAATATATTATGACATTGAATTTCATTATAATACATTAAATATAATATATTATAATATAAATATATAGCATATTATATATTAAATGTTATATATTGTATATTATATATTACATATTATGTAATGAATTTCAGTTAATTCGGTTATTTCGGTTAACCAAATTTCTAATTCTGAAAACCAAAAACGAAAACCAAAATTCTTAAAAACCAGATTAACCAAACCGAAAAAACCAAAACCAAAATTTTCGGTTTGGTATTTCGGTTTTAACCAAATAAAGGAAGACCCTGTCCATTCTAGTTTTTCCACTCACCCATCTCAGCACTGCATTTCTTCCACACTCATTGTTTGGAAATGTTTGTTTTTTGCTTCCCAACTCTTCATTCTATACAACATTGATGACCTTATGACTGTTTTATGAAAATCTCCTTTCTAGGGGTGAGCATTCGGTTCTATCACATAAGATTCCGGATGTACCCCTTTATTTTGCCCATATTGAGCAGCATTCTCCTTAATCTCTCCCCTGTTATGAATTATTGAACCAAAGTACAGGAGAGGTTACAATGAATTATCTCTCAGCCTCTAATCATAAGTGTACCCTGATTTGCACTTCCATTATTATTAAGCTTACATTGTATATATCCTGCTGTAATCCTACTTATTTTGAAACCTTCTGGTAACTTACTAAACGACCAACGCCAATCCCCACACAAGGCAACATTAAGTTCTTCAAACTTCTAATCCCCAGCCTGCCTGCTTTAATGGATCCTATAGACCTTGTATGAAAAGTTAGGAAAGAAAAAAGTTGTAAAATGGAAGCAATCACCTTAATGAAATCCAGAAGCAGTAGCACTTGCATTACTGGCAGAAGAATGCCTTTCTTATCTAGACCATAAGATCCCTTCACTTTCTATTTTTAATTTATTATATCCTCACTTTTCCATTACTAAATTCACGGTTAAAAATTCAAAGAAATAAAAAAAAAGGTGTCACTGTGTCTGTGTCTCATACTTTCACCTGTGCACCAGCATGTATGTTCCATTTAACTAATTCTGTTTTAAATTCCAAATGGTAATTGGTGGTAATATAACAAGTTCCACTTCACATAACACAAGAATTGTAAATTCAAGTAATTCAAAAGCACTAGTAAGTGCTATTGTAGAACAGCATAAGAAATTTATTAAATAAAAGACACAAACCTCCTCATCTATGGTCTGTAAGTAATGCTTCATTAGGCCACCCCATGTAGCAATTACACTTGCAACATTTTTAAATAATTCACCTGAGAGATAGAATGAAAGAAGATTTAAATATGAAAAGAGAATGAAAGAAGATTTAAATATGAAAAGTGGCTTCATTTATAGTAATAGCACAAGGGATGGAAAAATGAAAAAATACAAATCGTATGGAATAGAAGTTTTCATAACAAAATGATGAATTGGAACAAGAAGTATAGTTCAGAAAACAAAGGTAGATCACTTTCTATTGTTTACCACCACCTTTTTCATTATTAAATATTAATACATATTCAATGCTTTTAATGTTTAGATGGAAAATAAAAATATTATTACAAAGCAAGGGGGAGAAGAGAGAGATACAAAAAAGAAGAATGGAAAGTACAATATGATGCCAAAAAAAAAAAAAGATTTCTAAAGTAGAGACTATATAGCATCCATTGGTCTATAAATTCTCTTCCATTAGGTCTAAGATCATCCAAAGCTCACTTCTGAAACTATAGATAGGCATCTTTACAATCTGACAGAGGCACCAATATCAGCACACAACTGCCTTGAGTCTCTAGATTTAACATAAAAAAATATTCCTGTTCCTCTCTCTCTATAGACCATGACATACTGCAAACCTTCAACTATTGGCAGCACTGCATTACCCGATACTTTGCAATCTGAGATGCCTCCACATGCTTTCTAGTCAAAGCCTTGTTAAAAGATTTGGTTGTGAACGTAGGTTACATGGATAATGGGCATAAGTGACAAAATCAGATAGGTACCAGGCCTCCCCTATGATCCACTCTGTTGCCTTCTTGTCCCCCCCCCACTCTCTTTTCCTTCATTTCCTTTCTCTCTCTTCTCTCCCACCTCCTCTTTCAGTCTTCACACCAAACCCAACAGCTCACTCCCTTGACTTACAGCCTTGTAATGCAAAATCCTTTTCAATTTAAAGCTTTGAGAATGTATTTGGTATGTCATCTAGACAACCAAGGGTGCTAGGATGTAATCTTTTTCTTTTAATGAAATTTTTTCTTGATTCTTCAACAAAAAAAAATTCTGTTCTGGTCACACCAGAGGTGGTGGTTGTGGAATGAGAGGAGTTCGTGGAGGTGGCAGAGATGGAGGCGCTCGAGGTCATGGTATTGGTGGTCATGATGTAGTGAGAGTGTAGCCATTGTGGACAAATGACATGTGGTAAATTGCTACAATGCTATGCATGGCCCGCCACCTACTTGGGACAATCATGTTTGTAACTTTATCCCCCTTGGCCTCCCAAACTGTCGCCCTAACAGATGGGACTACATCAGCTATGTCAGGTACTGGTAATGTTGCATCCCATTCTGATTTGACTCTGCCCTCTGTTCTATATGTTCCTAAATTACATTTCAGCCTTATATTTGCTAGTAAGTTGATAATAACTCCTAACTACACTGCCTCATTTTTTCCATATGTTTGGATGATGATGGATGGAGGATTATGCCACATGGATGATGATGGTTCGCAGAAAGTCCTACATGCTACTAGTACACCATTTTTTTTTTTTGATCAGCCATACTACTACTACACCATTACAGTGCATTGTCAGCAGGGCCATCTATTCTTCCTGCTCTTCAGAGACTGGTTCCCAATTTAGTGTTTGTTCATGAATTACAATGTCAAGCCTGTTATCTTAGTATACATTGTCGTGTCTTTTGTTTAAAAAGAAAATAATAGTCTCGAGTCTTTTTGAACTTGTTCATCCATATGTTTAGGATCATTGTCCATTCCAGCATTACAAAGGTTTCAAATATTTTCTCATTTATTGATGATAATTCAAGGATATCTTGGCTTTATTTAATGAAACTTGTACAAACTTGTTTGATATCTTTCTCTCATTTTATGCTAAAACCAAGAAGCAATTTGGTATTTCTATCATGTTTTTTTTTTTTTTGTTCTGACACTGAAAAATAATATTTTCAACACCCTTTTCAAACATTTTTTTATTCCCATGGCATTATACATCAGTCTTCTTGTTCATCTACAATCCAACAAAATGGGTGACTGGATGGAAGAATAGACATTTTCTTCTTTTGAAAAAGTAAGGTATGTATTAAAATAAAAAGGGAAAAGATAGAATAAACAAGAACAAAGGATCAAACCATTAGAGCCAAAAGCCCAGCTTCAGCAAAAGAAAGCTGAAATGACAGCAGCTAAGCCCAAGAAGGATCCACAAGAGTTGAGGCCATTGACACAACCAGTAGCCCAAACCCAACTGACACCACAAAGCTAAAACAAAACAAAGAAATCCAAAGCAACAACTAAAAACTAAATTCAGCAAAACAAAGTTATGCCGCCATCACCTTTTATCCCCCAACTCCCCTTCCTCTACCATGCACGATACTTGCATGTTAGTGGAATTTTTTTTTAGTATAATTTCTCACATAACATAATTCACCCAATTAGACTAATAACTGGGTTCTTTTGTTATTTGGGTAAGCCCCATTCAGGAAATCACGTAGATATTCCCCCTTAATTACATCTCTGCTAGGGACAGAGAAAGCCTTGTGATTCTGATTCAAAAGTACAAATAAATAGGCCAAACTAAGTATCATTTTTCAGGGTCAAAATGAAATAAGGAACCATAATTAGCCAAGTTTCATAGACATAGCTATAGATGGTTATCTCCTTACATGTATTTCAATATGAAACAAGGAAGAAAAGAAAAATAAAAGGAAGAAAGAAAGGAGTGAGAGGAATAGATAGAATATGGTCTTCCATCTCATGTGGGAAGAAGCACAAGGAGTATCATATTGAAGGGGTATAGGAAGAAAACAAGATTCTTGCTATTTCTTTATTTATTAATTGAGGGTAGTCGTGTAATTTTAGTTTCTTTGTTATAATAAATTAAATAACAGAGGCAGTTGAGATCAGGTAGTTCAATCTCTTTGCTTTCAGCCCTATTCTTCTTTTCTACTTCTTCCCTCTTCTTCTACTTGAACCAGGACAGACCAGGTTGAGTTTTTCTTCTTTTCTTACCATTAAATAGAGTTGTTTCAGACCAGATCACAATTACAATTTTGATTTGAATCTAGTTCTAAAGTTTTCCTTGACTTGATTTTAGATATTAGTTCCAAAAAAATTATAACATACATTAGTATTCATTTGAAAACTTAATCAAGGAAGAAATTTATATGTTGACAGTCCTCTCTATCTACTCCTATCACCATTTAATTAGAGTTCTTCTCATTACCATTACGATTGTAGTCATTTAGTGCTTTGTATTTCTTATATTACTGTTCTACAAATTATTTATCTTGTATGATGAAAGCACTATGATTCTATTTATTCTCTAGAAATTTCATCTTTCATTAGTCAGCTTGCAGCCACCCCTAACTTTTATATCTCATATCGTAGTTGTTTAATTTATAAAAGGGCTTAAGAGTGAGGTATTTTTGCAATATCCCTGTTTCCTCTGTACTGATCAATCTTATTATCAGAAGATGCAAAGAGTGTGTTAGTAGTTTCAACCAAGGTTTTAAAAACCGGCCCAGAAACGGAACCGTTCTAGCTACCGGTTTCTGGGTCAGTGGTTCGAACGTCCGGGTCAAACGGTTCGAATGGTTTGCTATAAGGGCAAATATTTTATGAGTTATGAAATTTGAGAAAGGAGAGAAGAGATGTTGTTGGCTGAGAAAGAAAAAAAAAATAAAGAAAGAAAGAAAGAAAGGAGAGGAAAAAAGAAAAGAAGAGGGAAAGGAAGGAGGGAAGGAGGGAAGAAGAAGGAAGAGGGTGGTTCAACGCTCATCGGCGATGAAAATGGTGACGGCGAAGCGGCGGCAACAGACTCTGAGTTCTCAGATCTTCTTCTCTCTCTTCTTCTTCTTCCTCAGATCTGAGACACGAAGTTTCTCTCTCTCTCTCTCTCTCCTGCAACTTTGTACTGCGAACCACCGTCCGGGTCAAATGAGTCGACAGTTCAACCATCCGGGTCAGCGGTTTTTTGACAAAGTCAATGGTTTTTGACCCAGGAACGGGTTAGGGGTGAAACAGAATCGGTTGCTTGAACGGTTTCCGGGCCAAAAGGTCCTACCATCTGGGTCAACGACGGTTCAAAAACATTGATTTCAACTTTCAGGTTTGATTTCAATAACATAATTATAATCATTAGTTGGTTCAAATTTGGCTTGAATTGCAATGTCCAATTCCTCTAGTATTTATTTGACTTTGAATTGCAGAATTTTAATCCACCTTTTAGTTTTGTTATTCCCTGAGTGTTCAAATTGCAAGGCTCCAACTGACATAAAATGCATCCCAGTAACCTGATTGGAACCCATGCTTGTAATTCCTTTTTATATTTTAATGAACTGGATAATGCTTTGCAAATTTCCTGTGATCTCTTTAGTGTATTGGGAGTTTCTTCTTTTCTTTTACATACACCATAATTAGTGCTCCTCATTTCAGATTTCTTCTACACCATTCTTCATCTTAATTTACCATGATTTGTTTGGCATGCTACAATTTGTTTTTATCAATAACAGAATCATTTTATTAGAAATAAGAAGATACAAGAACAGATAAGTGCAGGGAGAGATAAGCTCTCTTAACTCTCCCCACAATGAACAACAAGATTACAACATAGCACAAAACATTTGATCCCTCCCACACCTTGTTTGGCAAGTGCACCTGCAAAGGAATTAGCACATCTTTCAACCCATTGCAGTCTCACTTCCATACCCTGAGTCAGCCACTTAAATTTCCTTCTTTCATTAATGTAACCCGACATCTCATCATCCTCTAACCAGCCATTACCAATTTTGGATCGCCTTCAATGATCTATCTGCTAATATTGAGCTCCTTTGCCCTTTGGCACCTTCCAAAACAGCCAGTATCTCTTCTCAAAGTGAGTCACCTACATTAATTGGCCTGAGAGCAAGGGAATAACTTTCAGTGGTTTTCTGCATTGATTTTGTAATTCTGTAATTCTGATTTGATTTTCTGCATCTGTTAACTGATAGTAGCTCGTCTCTTGATAACTTTCAGTGATTTTATTATTTTAGGTTTTACTATTTGTTAGTGCTATACATTCTGAAATCTTTTGTTTCGGAATTTTGAATTGCAGAACATCAATTTTTTATCTATTTTAGACCACTATTAATTTTTAGCAAATCTAATCTCCCACTATTCTCTTTGGACTTGATTTATCATTTGATATAATTGATTCTGCAGATGTTGATTCAGAATGGTCACTTTATCCTTTTATCTATTTTTTGCTGTCATTAAATTTTTATAATAAAGTAAGAAAAAAAGATCACCGTTATGTATATTATTCATAGAAGCATAACAAGCTTTAAGGTTACTGAGCTTATTCGCATCCATAAAATTTTGGCACTAGTACTGTTTTTGTTGTTATTTTCATACTAAAGACCATTACCTTATGTTGCTCCCAGACTCCCAGCTATCTGGGGTCTTGGGAAGGTTGGGCTGGATAATGGTTGGTACTATTATCATTAGTGTCATTATTATTTCTTCTCTGGTGGTCAAGTGGAAAGTGTACAAGTACAGGTCTAAGGTATGAAGCACTAAATCACCCCCCTTTCCAAACTCTCTATCAACTATCAAGTATCAATGATTACTTTTAATACTAATAGTAACAAAAGCTGGTTGCATACGAGTATCTTCATTTTTATACAGTTAAACCTATAAATATTCTATGAGAAGAATGCACAATAGAATATCTAAACCGGTACACCATTTTTGTATTTTACTCGACAAGGATACTACAACACAAAAACATATATTTAGTTTCAAACCAGATGCTATATGCTCATGGTTGTAAGCATACATCCTATTACACAAGAAACTATGCACAACAAAGAATGCTGCAATTGACACACTATTTGAGGCCAAATCCAAAATAGGAATGAAATTGCAAAGGAATACTCACTATTGGTACTATGTGGAGTTTCTAATGCCAACTTCATCACTGAATAAAATATTGCTCCAGCACAATCAGCAAAAGACATGTTGTATGATAACCTGTAACCCAATAAGAAAGAAAGTTGTAATAGAGGGCAATCTTCAGTTCACAAACTATCTATCTATTTATATATATATATATATATAGAGAGAGAGAGAGAGAGAGAGAGAGAGAGAGAGAGAGAGAGAGAGAGAGATAGATATTATGTGAAGTAAAAGAGAGTATTATAACATAATAACATAAGTTGGCAAAACTATTGTTGATAATGTGAAGTACTAGACTAGTATTATTATTGCCTACCAAATGGGCATGATTACCACTTCAAGTCATCTCAAAATTGTTTTCAAACATGAATTTATATCTTAGTTTTCATTTGTGCAATAAATTATTTGGTTGATCTATTAGAATCACTTACATATTCTGAGTCTAATTTTTCTTGAACTCACTCCATCATGTAATATTGACTCTTAAAGCTTACAAGACAACTTCATAGTGTATTATTTTGTCTACTAACCCTAGTTTCTTAGCGAAAAAGGCTGTACCTATGCTTCTTTTATCATTTCCTAAAATATCATTATATTGTTTTGCATATTTCACAATGTTTCCACCACGTTTACAATTTTAGAATATCACCAAATGACATTTCCAACATGTTCCTATGTTTAGATGAGCAATAATACCACCGACACCAACATAAACCTTGAATATTAGATGAAATGTAATAAGAAAATATCCGTACGTCTATGTGAGGAAATGTCAACGCCAGAATTTGATCTTTCTTTTTTTTTTTGAAAAAGATAATGTATTATAAAGGGGAAACCCCAAGAGATATTATTAATATGGAAAAGACAAAAAAAAGTACAGTGCAAGAACAAACAACTATCACTTGGGTTGGCAAGCAACATCCGCTAACACCATTTAAGACATAAAACAAACATAGCCTAGTGCAGAATGGGGAGGGACAAAACCATAGTTTTCAAGGCGCCAAGGCGAGGCTGGGCGTTAGGGGGGTGCCTGGTTGCCTAGTCGCCTAGGCGATGGATTTTTTTATATAGAAATCTTAGATCATAGGGTAGTTTCCTAGGTACCATAGCCATATTTCCTTAATAATTATTCATAATTTTCATAAGAAAAGTATAGAGTTCATTTTAAAGTATAGAAAATGTGTTGATTAGACAAAATTTTAAGTTCTTCCTTACTTATTGGTTCAGATTTTAAAGTCTTTGAGGGTTCAATACAGCATTTAGCAATGTTTGTATTGATTAAATCCTAACAAATAAGAAAATAATAAAAACAAATTAGTATATAAACACACAAAATGAATATTTTAGTTCAATAGTGCCTATTTTATAATTATAATGTCAAAAAATAAAGAATAAAAAAGTATTTTACAATACATAGTACAAAACTTCTTGGTGATTAGGCGAGGCGAGCCTCAAAGGGCGCCTTGTTGCCTAGGCATTGCCTAGGCGCCCGCCTAGGCGTCGCCTTGACAACTATGGTCAAAACTAATTCAGGCTGCTCCACTCCACTTTCAACTAGGTAATCTGTGAAAACACACTTGTATATCTTCCTAACCATGAAAATATATACTTCAAGTTGCTTGTAGATCTTTTACCTCTCAAAGGAAATGTGTTTCATAACTAAGACAACACAACAAGAACATGGAAGGGTGCATATTAATCACACAGACTACAATCATTTGATGGTACTTTAATACTCCAGGGATAATAAACAAAAGAACAACAAAAATAGAATGCCAGTAAGAACCTAATTCCTTCTTTTAAAAAGCAATCCTTCCACTGGTCCAGTCTTCCTTTAAGAGGAGTAAATAACAGTATAACACATAAAGGAAGAGTAAATAACAGTATAACACATACCTAAGTGAATTCACTTCTAGGATCACATTGTCTTGTTTCACATTTTCATGAACAGCCCTTAAAAATGTTGCTTCAACCTGAAAATTATAAATGGGTTAAGAAAACAACTTGCTAGACAAAATGGGGATTTATCAGTATCAATATCACACATTAATCACCTCTCTCTCAAAGTAAACAGAATCATCTTTAAAATCTTCATTATCATCAACTTCAGAATTAGCAATGTCAGAGTCAGGCCTCAACTCTCCTGAAGGTGGAAGAACACTGCCATCTTGAGTTGATAAATCTACATCATCATTTGAATATTGCATCAACTCCATAAGTTTGTCTGCAGGAATGGGTGCAACTGAATGCTTCCATTCATCTTCTTGTCCACCTTCACAAACTGACCAAATATAACCAGCTCCTGAAACACCAACCTGATAAACAATGCTTAAAAATGTAAGATGCGAAAAAGAAGCACCTCATTGATTGTACAGTGTACTAATAAGATATAAGAATATAGCAAATTTTCATTTAGAATCCAAGGCCTTAGATATAATTAATATTCAAATTTAACATTCTATAATGGTTAAAAGAAAATGAGCAATACCAATACTTGGTGTAATGGTAAAACCTCGGTATATCAAGTGACTCAAGTGTGAGAACACGGGTTCAAGCCTCTGAATGGCCATTTTGTATGTGTGTGTAACGTGAGGCATTACCCAATGTTGGTCCCAGTTATATACATACATACACAAATACACACACATATGTATGTATGTATGTATATATATATATATGTGTGTGTGTGTGTGTGTGTGTGTGTGTGTGTGTGTGTGTGTGTGTGCATAGTTTTAAAGGCGCCAAGGCAAACCTAGGCGACAAAGGAGCACTTAGTCGCCTGGTCGCCTAGGCAGGCACCTAGGCATCGCTTAATGTCTAAAAATAAAATAAAATAAAAATGGGATGAACCCCAAATACAGAAGGGCAGAGCCCCTATCTTTCTACCGGAAAAAGAAACGGACCCCTATTTTTTGTTCCAGAAGAAAAAGAAGAAGAGAGGAGGAGGTGGAGGAGGAGGAAAGAAAAAGAAAAAGAAGGGGCGGAACCCCTGTTTTTTGTTCCAGCAGCACTGCAGCAACAGGAGCAGAAGGGGCGGAGCCCCTGTTTTTGTTCCAAAACAAGAAAAAGAAGAAGGGGCAGAGCCCCTGTTTTTTGTTCCAGAAGAATAAGAAGAAGAAGAAGAAGAAGAAGAGAGGAGGAGAAGGAAAAAAGAAGTTCCAAAACAAGAAAAAGAAGGGGTGGAGCCCCTGTTTTTTGTTGCCGAAGAAGAAGAACGAAAAGCATACTTTTGTGATCGATTTGCCTTTCTTCTTCAAAGACATACAGCTTGGAACATGACGAGGATATCTCTTAACTCGTTTGATAGAACTCATCTTCGAATATTTTATCTATTATAAACCTTAAAAAGATAAGAAATTAATAAAAATTTTATTATGATATAAAAGAAATAAAGATAATGATTCGGTGCATCGTGTCTATATTTATATCATATACTTAAGTATAAAAAAATATTAAATATGAAAAAATTACAATTGTTATAGAAACATCGTATGGCGTTTGGGCGAGGCAAGACCCAACAAGCGCCTACACGCCTAGGTGTCGCCTTGACAACTATGCGTGTGTGTAACAATAATAATAAAATCAAAAAGAAAATCACACCATGAATTGATTGGGGCTGCTGTTTGTACAGAAACTAAGGAGGTGACAAGCTTATGTATAAAAATATATAAACAACTATCGTTTCCAAAAGTTGATTTACAAACATCAGAAACTAAGAATATATAAGGTAAAAATGGCAGAGATAAAAGGCAATAGATCTCCATAACTAACCTCAGCAGAGTCCCAACATTTTGTATCAGAAAACTCAGACGTCAACTCACCATTGGAAGCATCCAGAGTGCTATTAACTGCTGAAAATTGAACATCTAAAAATAAAAGCATGTCCTGATACAAAATATAGAACCCTCACTACACATGCAAACTCTCCAATAGACTCATCCATATTACAACTAGGACTAGGCCATAAATATCCAAAGAATAAAATAAAAAACCTGAAAAGGCATATAAATTGGAAATAATATATACACAATATATTTCACCCTTCAAAATAAATTCCAATCAAAATTTAATTATAATTGACAAAACTAACTGTATAATTTCAATTGCATATTAGAAGCGAAAAGACTAAAGAGAAATTACGTGGTACAATCGAAAAAAAGTAGGGCTGAAAAACATGAGAACACAGGTATGAGTATGAGAACGATCATTTTATGAAAAAAAGAATGCCAAAGGTTAGCTCCATATCCAATCTACCTTTCCCAGAACCCCAGATAGCTGGGACCCATTAGAAGCAAATAGAATGACAAGTTCCCTAACAAACTCTATACATCCAAATCAACTTAAACCCCAAGATATATGCATAATAATATAGACACGGGTATGGAAAACAATAGAAGAATCTTCATATCGAAAATCCAGAATATGTATATGCAGTTATCTTTTTCGATGCCTGTTTTTGACATAGTATCCCTTCAATACTCATACCCCTCCAGTTTATAAAAGTTGATAAGTTTCTTCTATATGCTTTGATTGGTTAAATATTGTATGTAGAATGTTCTATTTTTTTATTAGGGGTAATATGGTCCTCTTACCTGTCGCTTATGTTTGCCCTAATACAGTAATGAAATTACCTTCCACCCCACTATTCTATTGGCTCCAATATTCTGTTTTATCCCTTCTCTCTCTTTCTCTTCTTCCAAGAATTCCAACTCAGAAAAAATGGTATCAGAGCAATATTTCTGATTATACAGACTAATCTCTTCTCTTCCTCTCATCCCTTTCTACCTTTTGATTGACAAATACATAGAGAAAGTGGTTCATTTCTGGACTGATCAATAGGTAGTTTCAGCCTCTTTTCTTCCTTTTTATTTATTCTTGGTTGCTTTACAAAGAAGATCTGTTGTTGTGAATGTACGGCTCAAAAAAAGCGCAAAGGGCATTTTGTACCCGAGGCGCAAGGCACAAAGCGAGGCACGCACCTTTCCAAAGGCACAAAATGAAAAAAAAAATGCTAAAAATTAAAAAATGCCAAAACATCATTAAAAAAGCCAAAAAATTCATAAAAAAACAATAAACTTAAAAGTCATTAAACAAATTATTAATTAAAAATATAAACTGTAAAACATGTTAATTAAAAAATATAAAGTGTAAAACATAATACAAAAAAATATAAACAGCAAAACATATTAATATTAATTAAAAATATTAAACATAAAAATATTTTAAAACTTCAGATACATAAACATAACATGTAAAACATATTTAAAATTAAAATTTAAAAATAAACTCAAGCATAACATATAAAACATATCCAAGCATGTAACACTCCCAATCTCTTTATTCTCTTGCTAATTGCATTACTCCAAATAGCTAATATGATGTTAAACATTATGAATTCCTAATTCTACAAACCGCCTTTGTACCAAGCCCCTCAAGGCAACCCCAAAAAGTCACTTGCCTTATGAAAGTGCTCTGCCTGGGGGCTAGGCAAGGCACATACCTTAAAATGCAGCCCACCTGTGCACCCAGCCACGCCTTTTAGATCACTGGATAAGAAGAGACATAATTGTATCTCTACCCAGCTCCCTTTCATACGCAGGTTGTACCTGCATGTTTAGGATTTCTGTGAAGGTGTCGGAGTGTTCCACAAGCTTGATTGAGGTTTCTGTGTGATGCAACAGTAATTAGCCCTAGTGGAGCTCTCGGGTATCTAAAAAAATGTGAAGTTGTTTTGTCTTGTTTATGCTTCCCATTATAATGTTCTCTTACTGTACATTTTTTATGACTAGCAACTAGTAATTTACAACACCTTTCAAGGTTTGGGTTATGCACTTGTGGTTCAGGTGTTTAATAGGGTGTCTGCTGCAGCATTGGTGGGCCCAACGGTATATTCAATGTTGTAGTCGTAGCCCATTCATTAATACATTCACTTTTTCTGGTAGCTAGTTAGTACCTGATGATTGAATAGATGCTCGAGACTATTGGTCCATGCGAATGATGAACCTCCGGCCCATGAGATAGACCCTCGACTTTTGGACTGGTAGCACCAAGGCCAGTGTTTTAAAAATGCAAGGTACTAAAAAAACGCAAGGGCCATTTTGCGCGCAAGGCGCAAGGCGCAAGGCGCAAGGCGCAAGGCGCAAGGCGCAAGGCGCAAGGCGCAAGGCGCAAGGCGCAAGGCGCAAGGCGCAAGGCGCAAGGCGCAAGGCGCAAGGCGCAAGGCGCAAGGCGCAAGGCGCAAGGCGCAAGGCGCAAGGCGCAAGGCGCAAGGCGCAAGGCGCAAGGCGCAAGGCGCAAGGCGCAAGGCGCAAGGCGCAAGGCGCAAGGCGCAAGGCGCAAGGCGCAAGGCGCAAGGCGCAAGGCGCAAGGCGCAAGGCGCAAGGCGCAAGGCGCAAGGCGCAAGGCGCAAGGCGCAAGGCGCAAGGCGCAAGGCGCAAGGCGCAAGGCGCAAGGCGCAAGGCGCAAGGCGCAAGGCGCAAGGCGCAAGGCGCAAGGCGCAAGGCGCAAGGCGCAAGGCGCAAGGCGCAAGGCGCAAGGCGCAAGGCGCAAGGCGCAAGGCGCAAGGCGCAAGGCGCAAGGCGCAAGGCGCAAGGCGCAAGGCGCAAGGCGCAAGGCGCAAGGCGCAAGGCGCAAGGCGCAAGGCGCAAGGCGCAAGGCGCAAGGCGCAAGGCGCAAGGCGCAAGGCGCAAGGCGCAAGGCGCAAGGCGCAAGGCGCAAGGCGCAAGGCGCAAGGCGCAAGGCGCAAGGCGCAAGGCGCAAGGCGCAAGGCGCAAGGCGCAAGGCGCAAGGCGCAAGGCGCAAGGCGCAAGGCGCAAGGCGCAAGGCGCAAGGCGCAAGGCGCAAGGCGCAAGGCGCAAGGCGCAAGGCGCAAGGCGCAAGGCGCAAGGCGCAAGGCGCAAGGCGCAAGGCGCAAGGCGCAAGGCGCAAGGCGCAAGGCGCAAGGCGCAAGGCGCAAGGCGCAAGGCGCAAGGCGCAAGGCGCAAGGCGCAAGGCGCAAGGCGCAAGGCGCAAGGCGCAAGGCGCAAGGCGCAAGGCGCAAGGCGCAAGGCGCAAGGCACAAGCAAGGCGCATGCCTTGTTGAAGCAAGGCGCAAAAATGGAAAAATTCTAAACAACTCAAAAAAATGCTAAAAAATTCAAAAAGAAATGCAAAATATTAAACACATTATTAATTAAATATATAAACTTAAATGAAAAACATATTTAAAATCAAGCATGACATATAAAACATATTCAAGCATGTAAACTCTTAACCTCTTTATCTTCCCAACTACATTAATTCAAATAGCCAATGTGATGTTTAAGTGTTATGCATTCCTGATTCTATAAGGCACAAAAAAGGTGCATGCCTTGTTGAAGCAAGGCGCAAAAATGGAAAAATTCTAAAAAACTCAAAAAAATGCTAAAAAATTCAAAAAGAAATGCAAAATATTAAACACATTATTAATTAAATATATAAACTTAAATGAAAAACATATTTAAAATCAAGCATGACATATAAAACATATTCAAGCATGTAAACTCTTAACCTCTTTATCTTCCCAACTACATTAATTCAAATAGCCAATGTGATGTTTAAGTGTTATGCATTCCTGATTCTATAAGCCTCATTTGTACCAAGCCCCTCAAAGCAAGCCCAACAAGTCCACATCAGGGTCTTAAATTCTTAATCCCTATAAAATAAGGTTTTATAACTTGAAGTGTCTTTTAAAATATCTTTTATTTGAATGAATGAATAAGCAACATTACCAAATTCAATGGAGGGTCCCTGATTCTAATAGCTAATATGATGTTGTTATGCATTCCTCATTCTATAAGCCGCCATTGTACAAAGCCCCTCGAGGCAAAAGCCCAAACACGTCCATATCATGGTCTCAAAATCTTAATGCCTACAAAAAAATGGTTTTATAACTTGAAGTGTCTTTTAAAAATATATTTTATTAGAATGAATGAATGAGCAACATTACCAAATTCAATGGAGGGTCCCTCCACAGAAATAACCCCAAAACTTAACATGGCCACCAAAGATCATGGTTTGAAATGTCCATAAATTTCCTAATATTTCCATTTCCATAGGTAGCGACACAAAATCTTACTAGAATCAACAAATTCCCTAGTAAACACTAACAGCACTATGTAGAGTACAAAGGATAGTATTATAACATAATTTGATGACAATATTATAGATATGTAGAGTAGCAATGTTATTACCTGCCTAAAGTACTATATTAACACTTTGTGTGAGCTTGATATTCATTTCAAACATAAAGTTAAATATTAGTTTTTGTAATAGATTATTTGGTTGATCTAGAAGAATCATTTGCATTTCCATGAGTTTAAATTTTTCTTGAACTCATTCTATCATGTAGTTTTGAATCTTAAGGTTTAGATGACAACTTCACAACATATTATTTTTGTCTATCTTTGTTTCGATTTGGAGAAAGATAATAATTTAAAAAGGTGTGCCTATACTTCCTTTATCATTTTATAAAATATCATTCTATATTTTTGCACATTTACAATGTTTCCATAGCTCTTGTAATTTTTACAATATCTCCAACATGTTTCTATGGTTGGATCACCAACAGTTCCACTGACATCAACATTTTAAACCCTTCCAAAGATAATCAACCTAGCCACATAAGCATGCAAAAGTACATCAAACCAAAGGAGCATATGCAGCAGTCAACTACCAACTAACTTTATCCCAACCCTTATCTTCTTCCTAGGCACCTTAATTCTCTTCAGAATTCACTGGGAAGAATCATCAACCCCACTCTTTTGCAAATTTCAGCATCATTCCCATTCATTAAGGTTGTGAATCACCCTATGCACTTCCTCAAGCATACCCACTAATATCAGTAATTTAGGCAAAGTTGACTCCTCTTGACTTTCTCCATCTCTTTCCACCAGTCCCTTAAAGAGTCTCTTCAGCAAAAGCATTTCCATCTGAAAAAAAAAAGGCTAAGATTTGGTAATTTGAAACTCATGCCACACCACTTGCTCAATTCAAAGAATTTCCCCAAGACACAGCATTATCTATAGATAGGCATGGGAAAGATGACAACGCATTGTAGGACTTAGCTAATTCCAAAAGTTTCCTGTTTCTTAGAATATTATAGACAATTGACCATCTTCATTTTGCAAGATATTGACTCCAATAAAATAGAGCATCCCAGTGCACGAGGCTCCCACCAATGCGGGGTCTGGAGAGGGACAGATGTACGCAGCCTTACCCCTGCACATACAGAGAGTCTGTTTCCAAGATTTGAACCCTGGTCAGCCAGGTTGCAATGGAGCAACCCTGGTCACCAAGGCCCACCCTCAAGATATTGACTCCAATACAAAACCCAATAACTGACTCCATAAATTGAAGTTCTATTTTTCTTAGACTAGACCATTTGGCATAACTAATCATCAACAAATTCTTGACAAAAGACTCAAATGCAAACCTTTGTTTGATGTCCTATGTTTCTCCAACTGATCCAAAAGTTAAAGATAGGAACAAGGTTCATAGAACCACCACTCACCCAAAATCCAGGCCACCCCAACGGTTAGATGATGACATAAAAGTGCAATCTGTAGAAAGATGATGAGGTATTCTATTGGAGTTCCACTCTTCTAGATTAGAGTTCTGAAGGGTGTAAAAGGGAGTAAAAGGGAGTTGCAGAAGTGCAGTCTAGAGCTCTTGAGTTTTTATCATTTCTGATATACTGTATCATGTCCCCTTCATTTTCACAGCATCAATATAAAGCTCACTAAGTTACCAAACAAAAAAAGTGAGCTAAACATCCTGAACAAACTTGTGGGTACGTAACTGGTTGTTATGGAAAAATTAGTAAGATATCCACCATCTTTCAGTAACTTTTATAGGCTTGGGAGTAATCTTGTAGATTGCATTGTCATCACAAACACATCCGTATAGGAAACAATACAATCATTTTCCAAAAGCTATTCTCAGAAGATAGTTGATCCAAATATGCCCTTGTGTCTCCAATTCATGTCTCAAGCCCCACACCTTCACCAGACCTTCAGAGACTTCTAATCTTAAAAACCATTAAAAAACTCAATGCAAAAAATGCAATAAGGTACATTAAGAATCATACGGAAATGTGGACTACGCACATTTCCACCATATCAAATGACAATAGAGGATAACAAAACCATCTAGAAAATTAGGTTGGAAGATGAAGCATTAGTAGTTTACATGGATTTTCTGCAACTCCACCAGTACTGTCAGCATCATACTCAAGCTCCTCATCACTATCTTGTTTTGTTGGTTGGGGAAGTAGAGATACCTTTGAGTAAGCAGGAACAACACATTGTTGCCCAATTACAATCTGTAAAAATATAAGAAGTTAATACATAGAAGCACAGCAATAAATTTGGAGAAAAGAGGCAGTCAATAAATCACCAGAAGAATGAATTTTTCAACCTGAACATTATACTCCAAAGAAAACATTTATTGAAAAAATTGTAAAAAATAGTAAAATGATAGATGATAAACCATGCTATCCTTCTATACAAATCACATATATGACTTCAGTTTGATTTGTGGGAAAAAGGTGAGAAGCTTATATGTCATTATTATTGTGACTAAGATGAGAGATAGCCTACACTATTATCGTTTGACCAAGGCGGTCGAACCGTTCAACTCGGTCACTGGATCACGGGTTGCACACTTAATGTATGTGCAAACTTTCAGAGGCCATAACTTTGCACTCAGATGTCCGATTGGGGTACTTTTTTATTTTGGGTAACTTCTTGAGATCTATGCATCCCAAGGTGTCAAAGCCGCATTACCCCATTATTTTTTCCAAAAAAAATCCTGTTTTGGCCTCAAATTGCAACTTTTAGCATTTTTTACAAATAAAAAATTTAAAAATACAAATTGAATATAAAATGATGAATATATTACATGTAAAATAAATTTGTACACTATTTATAGATAAAATGTGCTTATACATGTGTGTGTATATATACTATATTTGCTGACATGGCTTGTCTGACATGTTCAACCTGGCCGGTCAAACTGGTGACCCGTGACCCAGAGGCAAAAACGGTTCAGCCTCCAGGTTGGTTTTTAAAACATTGGGAAAACCAGACCTGGTGTTATAAGAGGAATCAATGTAGGAACAGGCTGATGCAAAATGTATTATAAGTATATGGTCAGGTACAAAGAAGATGAACACAAGAAGGTTTCTGCCAAGAATCTGACCATTAAATCTATGCCCACTCCAAATACAGTGTAAGGCAACTCAGGCCATCAAGCCCACCATCCCTCGAATGATGAAGAGTTCAATTCTCAAGAAGAGTCTGGTTCTGGTTCTGAATCATCACCCAAAAAACACCACCAGCCGACTCAAGGTGCCAATTCAAACATAAAGTTGTGTCTTCAAAGAAGACAAAGAAGAGAAGAGAGAGAGAGAGAGAGAGAAACAATGTGAGAAAGGCTCAAAAGTATGCCAGCGATGCCAGCCATTGCTTACTGCTGTATTGAACCCTCAAAGACTTCAAAATCTGAACCAATAAGGGAAGAACTTAAAATTGTCTAATCAACATATTTCTTCTTCCACCTTTTCTTTTCTTCTTTTCCTATAATAAAAATAGGGGTTCAGCCCCTATATTTTTTTAATTTTCTTTTCTTTCTTCTTTTTCTTCTCATAAATATGTTGATTTTCTAGATTTAAACATGAAGTTTATAATTTTCGTACGAAAATTATGGATAGTTATTAAGGAAAGATGGTTATGGAACCTAGGGAACTACCCTAGGATATGTGGTTTTTACTTAAAAAAATCCATCGCATAGGCGACAAAGCGCCCCTTGTCGCCTAGCCTCACCTTGAAGCCTTGAAAACTATGATATACATATGGATGATGTGTCATGGCTTGACTCATCCAACTCGAACAGTTGAACTGTTGACCCATAACCTAGAGGCAAAAACTATTCAGCCTCCAAGTCGGTTTTAATTTATCTTTTAAATGGAAGTAGATTATTTAGCCTAATAACATATCATTGATATCTCCATTTCAATATAATTATTTCTTTATTAATAATTATAATTTAATATAAATATATCTAATGTATATAAAATAATAGTCAAATTGAAATGGAAATAGATACAAATAAAGTTAATGAATTTTAGGCAATTTAGTGGAGTAATGGAGAGGAGAGAGAATTAGTGGCATGAGCTATTGAAAGAGAGTGTTAATGGCATAATTAATGAGAAGAGATAATTAAAGGAATTGGTGAGAAAGAGGAGTGAGAGTTAATGGTGAGCTAATGAGAGGAAATTAGTCTTAAAGCTGATTGGCCACTTTAGTTATTCTGTCAATTTTAAAATTAGACAAATTTAAAAAAAAAAAAAACAAAAAAAAAAAAGATAAGTGCCTTTCAAAAACAACCAAGAAGCAAGAAAGTGCCAAGTTGGCATGTTCCCTATTCACCAAAAGGATTGGTACTTGGTCCTTGTTTATTTGCACTAATAATGGGTTAATTGACTAAGCATATTCAAGAGGAGATCCCATGGTAGCGGTTATTTGCTAAAAACATAGCATTAATAGATGAAACCAACAAAGGATTAAATACACAATTAGGTTAAATAGCGTATAAGCAAGAGGTTTTAAAATAATGAAGACTAAAAAAGAATAAATGGTTGACTGTCCAATTGCCATTATTCCATCCTAGTCAATGGGGTAGTTAATGATTTTTTCCCAACTAGTAGGGGTCTGAGACAAGGTGATCCTATGTCACCTCACCGTTCTTTTTCACTTTAATCGCCAATGCTTTTAGTAGACTCCTCTTAAAAGCAAATAGAGCCGGATCTCTAAGAGGGTAGAGAACAAGTAGAGATAGAGTTTCAATAACCCATCTCCAATTTGCAGATGGCATAATAATCTTTTGTGAAGGTTGTGATTTGATGGAGGTAAGGAATCTGAAGGATTTAATAATTCACTTTGAGAGGGCCTCAAGTTTAAAGGTAAATTTTGAGAAGAGTTGTGTTGTGGGAGTTCACTTGAACAGAGAGGAGTTGGAGTCTATAGCAGCCTTGCTAGAATGCACCTGCTCTCAGTGGCTTCTATCCTACCTAGGACTTCCATTAGGTGCAAATTCAAAGGAAAGTAGGTTCTAGAACCCGGTGGTGGAAAATTTCAAAAAAAGATTGGCAACTTGGAAGAGAAACTATATTTCCAAGGGGGGTAGAGTTACATTGATTAAAGCAACTTTAGCCAACTTGCCTTTGTACTTCTTGTCAGTCTTTAGAATTCCTAAAAGGGAGGCAAAGAGGTTGGAAAAACTAATGAGGGATTTCTTATGGGAACCTAGTGAAGAAAAAAAAAGATCACTTGATTAGGTGGGAGGTGGTGTGTCGGAGTAAGGAAGGAGGCCTAGGATTAGGGAACATGGTGAGCAAGAATGAGGCTCTTTTAGGTAAGTGGCTTTGGAGGTGGCCCCTGGAGAGGGAGAGGTTGTGCATGTAGTAGTGAAAAGTATCCATGGCTGTTCCGAATCAGGTTGGGATGCGGGAGTATCCCAAAGGGCTTTGCTCACAACACCTTGGAAGGTCATCTCTGACATTCTCCCTAAGTTCCTCAGTTTTGTAAGGTACGATGCTTGCTTTGGAAACTCCATTCTTTTTTGGGAAGATACTTGGGTGAGCTCTCAACCCCTAAAAGACTGTTTCCCTTCTCTCTATTCCATCTCCCTCTTTAAAAAGAAACCCATTTCTTGGTTCCTTTCCCACCCGGTTTGCCCTTTGGCCTTAAATTGGGATTTTGGGTTTCGAAGAGGGTTAAGGGATGAAGAATCTCTTTGCATTTCAGAGCTGTTGTTGCTTCTAGATTCGGTGTGTTTAGACCCTCCCTAACCCGAATAAAAGAGACTGGTCCTTAACCCCGGTTGGATCATTCACTTGTGCTTCTTTCTTTAAAGCCCTTTGTTCCAACCCCTCCTCTCAGGTCTTCCCCATTAAAGAGGTATGGTCAAGACCAATTCCCCCCAAAATAGCAGTGTTCTATTGGGAAGCCTATTATGGTAAGATCAATACTGTGGAAAACTTGCAAAAGAAGAAACCTTTTATGTGTTTGTCACCTAATTGGTGCTCTCTGTGTAAAGTGAAGGGTGAGGACTGTAACCATTTGCTGATATCATGCTTCTTTGCTACCAATATTTGGAACTGGGTTGTTTCATTATTTGGGTGCAAATGGAATTTGCCCTCTGAAGTAAAGCTGTTGTTCACTTCCGGCTGCTTTTGGGAGATTGACAAAAAGAGGGAAGCTAATGTGGAAATGTATCAGAGCTGCTACGTTGTGGACTGTCTGGGAGGAGAGAAATGCTAGAATATTTCAAGAACAGGAAAGAAGTCTTGCTGAAATCAAGGAATGCATATTGACAAGGACTATCTCATGGTTAAAATCTTCACACTTGTTGACAGATTACTCCTTTGATGACTTAAGGAGAAATTGGGCTGCAGTGGCTGCTATAGTCTCCACCAAGATCAAATCACAAGCTGAATGGATTCCCCCACCGGATGGTGTGGTAAAATTGAATTTTGATGAAAGCTGCCAAGGTAACCCAGGGCCATCGGGAATTGGTGGGATTCTGAGAGACAAAGACAGCAATATGTTGTCTCTATTTTCAGGACCAGTGGGTGAAGGTGATTTAGTAAGGGCAGAGTTACTAGCAGCGGTACAAGGTATACAGATGGCTAGTCAAATTGGAGTGACCAATCTGCTAGTAGAAGGGGATTCCAAGGTAGTAGTAGGCTGGCTAATTAGCCCAGAAACAGATTGTTGGGGCTACAGGGATCTGTTAAAGAAAGTTAAATGGATGACAAGGAATATGACTGTCAGGTTTCAGTGGATCAAAAGATCAGCAAATGCAATGGCTGATTCTCTGGCCAAGCAAGGGGTGTCAAGGGGAGATCTATTTTGGGCTACTTTGTAATTGTGTCTCAGGCTTGGGCAATTTTGGTGTATATGGTTCAGTCCTAGGGGGGGGTAACATCTCGTGCCTCTATCTAGGCTGATTGTATTTTCGTTATTTGATTTAATAAAACCACTTTCATTTATCAAAAAATAAATAAATAAATTTATTAATAGTAGGAGTGCAAGTCAAGGTGAACATAGACTTGGGATTGGAGACAGAAAAAAATTCAAAGAGACCTCTTATACTACCTTGGTTCAATAATTCATGTAAGTGAAAGATTAAGAGGATGTCACCCATAGAATTAAAGCAGGATGGAAAAATGGAGGGGAGCATCTGGAAACTTATAAGATAGGTGAATACCACTTCAGCTAAAAGGAAAGTTCTATAAAACAGTTGTAAGGCCAGCAATGTTGTATGGAGTATTGTATTGGGTAGCTAAAACACATGTCCAAGGTGTAACAGAAAGACGAATTTTGAGATGGACGAGTTGAAAAACTAGAAAAGACAGTCAGAAATGAAGTCAGTCAAAGGAGCATAGGATTATTTCCTATAGGCAATAAACTTAGAAAGTAGATTAAGATGGTTTGGCCATGTGAATGGAAGACCATCAACAGCACTCATAAGAAGTTAACTGTTACAAGTTTAAGGGGTTAGATGATCTAGGAACAGAAAGAAAAAGGTATAGGTGATGTAAGCACTCATAGTTTAACAATAGCTATGGCACTGAACAGAACAGAATTGTGAAACAATACTCATGTAGCCAAGCCCATAAAGTTGGGACAAGATTTAGATGATGATGATGGTGATGACTTGTATGTATGTTATTCCAGGCTGGACTGAAAAGCATTTGTGTTACAATGTTTGTACAAATCATGTTCTAATTAGTTTATCATATGAGAGGACAAGTATTCCAAATCTATAATGAGAGCTAAAGCTTAATCAAAATGAAAAATCATCATATGTAATCATCATTATGGAACTAGACACATGCATAAGAAATATGTACCTTGAAAGATAAAATCACTCCAGGTTCCAAAACAGCTCCTGTCTTTAATACTACCCCATCACAAACTATTGCATGCCTTAGCTTACAATCATCTTGAATGGTCACATTATTCCAAATATAGGAACCTTCAATGGAAACATTTGATCCAATATTACATCCTTCACCAATAACGGAATTTGAGATTTTAGAGTTGTCACCAATGCTGGTATTGTTCCCAACCAATGTAAAAGGACCGATTTGTGCAGAACGTGATTGCTTTACCTCTGGAGAAGATAATTGGGCTTAGTTAACATGAAAATGCTTAAGGAAAATAAGACAAACAATGAACAAACTAGCATACCACTCTCAATATCCTTTCCTTTTATCAATAATAAAATTATTCATTGAAAAGGAGTGGAACATACAAGGGGTATATACAGGCACATACACAAAGGAAAATAAAAGAATCAAAACAAAGAAAGGAGAGGAGAAAAAGAGAACCATCCATAAAAAACAAGCCACAAAACATACAAGTACCCTCACCAGATCTAACACCTCTCCTCAAAAAAAAAATATAAAAAAGGAACATACACCACCATACTTGAACAATTGACACTTTAGCCAATTCTCAATGTCCAAATTATAACAAAATCATGTTAAGAGGTCACTAAAATGAGGCCATAGAATCTTCAACCATCCATCAATATTATTTCTTACTTATCAAGTTCCAAAATTTAATAGGCCCCACATTGAATAAGAAATCAATTCAGCCATGACACGGCAGCAACAGAATTGGATGGAAACTCTGTATAGCCAGGAAAACAGTCCACCTTTTAGAGAATAAAACTGAAACCACTCTGATAGGCAAGATGTCTATACATCTCCCTAGTTATTACCAACTGCTTCTTATCCATTCCAAAATAATTCTTATCCAGATATTTATCTTTCATGAGTACCATATTTGGCATTATCAACAAAACAATTTTGGTGTGGGTAAACATGTTACCATAAAACAATTAATTTTTTTTATCAATAACTGGAATTCATTAGATTAAAAGAATTTAGTTACAGCGCTCCAAAGAGAGATAAACAGGCTTAACTCTCTCCAGGAAGATAACAAAAAAGAAAAAGTTACAGAACAGCCCAAAACATTTGATCCCTTCCCACCCCCTGCTTTGCCAAAGCATCAGCAAATGCATTTGCTGTTCTCTTGACCCACTGAAACTTGATTTCCACTCCTCTAGTTAGCCACTTAATCTCCCTCCTCTCATTAGCATA
This sequence comes from Nelumbo nucifera, assembly GCF_055504915.1. Classification (NCBI taxonomy): domain Eukaryota; kingdom Viridiplantae; phylum Streptophyta; class Magnoliopsida; order Proteales; family Nelumbonaceae; genus Nelumbo; species Nelumbo nucifera. The sequence goes on from NC_142650.1 coordinate 37,210,669, forward strand.
TTTCCAAAGTCCACTACCTTCTTGTAACCAACTCAAGACCATAAAACAAATAATTAAGTGCAACATCATCATAAAAATAGCAGTAATAATAATATGAAAATAATATATTTTATGATATTGAGTAGATGTTATCATATAATTTTTTTTGCTACATCAATAATCTAATTGTAACATGAAAATGCAAGTGAAAATATCTCCACCTACTTAGGCACACAATATCTAGAGAAAATAGGATTTTTATTTATTCATATTAGAAGAGTGAATACTGAAACCAAGGTTCTGTAACTTCTGGCCTTACCTGATGCTTTGTACATCCCCTGTCTTTCCAATTTAGTCATGCAACCTCCAAAAAATTGAACATCTGGTACCAAAGGGTATGTCCACCTCTGAATTATATCCTTACTGATGGTGTCATAGCTTCTGAAATTATCTACTCTAGCGGCATAGCTTGAATGGATTTCATGAGTGAAAATTTTGTATCCCATAATCTGAAAGCATAAAGAAAATTTCAAGAGTAAATTTATAAAAGTATATAAATCCATCAAAGAAGATGCAAAAAGAATCAAAATATCAAAAGAACAAGAGTTAACAACACAAGCAATTTGGATTTAATCCAGTGTTCTTAATATGGAAAGTTTACACCATGTCATAGAGAGGAGATTAACCAAAGCAAGACATAATTAAAGTGTAAACATAAAAGGCCAGGCCCAATATTATAATTAGAATCATCTCTAAACATAAAATATCAAAAATTATGGAATTCTTCTCATTAGAATTTGGCTACATTTCTCCTTGTGGGATTTATAGAGTTAAGAAATACAAGGATTTAAAGAGATACAAACAGAAATTTTTAATGCATCGCTTTGCTTTACAAATCTCATTTTCTCACTCTGTACAGGGAGCTGTAGTCAGCTGGATTTAATAACCCTGAGACTCCGTATAGACTCATCTATCAAAAGAAATAATCTTGTAGTTTTAGCACCTAGTCCACAATTAATAAACCAATATCAGCACATAGCTTCTTTACAATTCTATACTTCACTCAAAAATTCTTCTTTTTATTCCTTCTAGATGTTTTGATGGTTCAGATAAGTTCTGCTCAGAAGGAGGGAGAGAGAGAGAGAGAGAAGAAGAAGAAGAAGAAGAAGAAGAGAAGAAGAGAAAAGAGAATTCTGTCAAACTAGAGAGTCTCACCTCTCCCAGTCGACCATAACATTTTATTATATTAATTAAGCGTACAAAGTCAAGTATGCCCCTACTTAAGTATGGGTCAAGTAATTTAAAACAAAACAGAATTGACAAGTCACTACTTAAAGTATAATGAAAAGACTAAGTTACCCCTACGCAACCGACTCTAACGGTCCCCCTCAAGCTGGAGAATATACGTCATATAATCCCAGATTGTTACATATATAGTTCACTCTCCCTGAACTCATACCTTTTGTGAAGAAGTCTGCCCATTGATCATCCGAACTCATGCGCTTTGTGCTCATCTCTCTAGTAAGGACTTTCTCCCTTACAAAATGGCAATCAACCTCTATGTGTTGTGTCCTCTCGTGAAAAACCAGATTAGAAGAGATGTGGATAGCGGCTTGGTTGTCACAGTACAATCTCATAGGCTTGTTGATTGAGAATCCAACTTCTTGCAAAAGATTTTTCAACCATACTAATTCACATGTGGTGTGTGCCATGGCCCTATATTCAACTTCAGCACTACTCCTCACCACAACAGTTTGCTTCTTACTCTTCCACGTCACCAGATTTCCTCCAAGAAACGTGCAATAACCTATAATGGACCTCCTGTCAAACACCGAGCCTGCCCAATCTGATCTGTATACCCAACTATCTCAAGACTTCCTCCTGGCTTGTACAACAACCCGCAACTTGGAGCTCCCTTCAAGTACCGTACAATTCTAAGAACTACATTCCAGTGATATACTCGAGGGTTTTGCATAAATTGGTTCACCACACTAACGGCAAAAGAGATATCTGGTCTGATAATGGTTAGGTAGTTCAATTTCCCACTAACCGTCTACATCTTCCAAGATCATCAAACATTTCACCCGCATCACTACTCAACTTATCATTTGGTTCCATGGGTGTTTCAGTTGGTCTAGCACCTAACAATCATGTTTCTTCCAACAGATCAAGAACATATTTTCTTTCACACAAATTTATACCTTGTTTCAACCTGGCAATTTCAAGACTGCGGCAACTCTTCTGGTAATTCTAGGACTGCTGCAATCTCCATTACAGGTGCTAGGAAGGTGTGGTAGCCCTAGGTTGGTGGTTCTAAGACTGTTGTCACCAAGAGTGACAGCCCTAGTGGTCGTGTGGTGGTGTTTATGGTGGTTCAGACCCACTACTGAGCAGTTTCAAGAGGGGTTTTTTGTTTGTTGACTAACAGTTATGGTAGTTGGTTAATAGTAGTGGTGTGAAAAATACTACGTTTTTTTTTTTTTTGATGAAGGAGATGGTCGAATGTGTCTGAATGGTGGTATACATTAGGTTTTCTCATGGTGGCTAGTTGAGAGAGTGTTGTAAGATGATGTGTAGACTGCTGCAGTGTTGACTTAACAGCAGTAATCTTTTTTATTTTTGTTTTTGGTTGGTTGATAATTCAGAATTAGGAAGGGGAATTGATAGTTCCTTGTATTGAGACCACAATGGCAACAACTGGAGATGGTGGTAGACTATTTAGGTGTGCAAATGACATCAATTAAACTTAATGGTGAAAATTATGTGCCATGGGCCAAGTCGGTGGAGGTTTTTCTCAAGGCCAAGAGGAATGTGAAACATGTGAAAGAGGATAAACCATTAGTTGAATCTCCAAGGTTTGATGATTGGGAACAAGAGGATGCCTGATTCATGACATGGTTATGGAATAGTATGAAACTAAGGGAAACATGGGAACATGCCAAGAAGCTTTATTCTAGACAGGACAATACTACGAGAGTATATCAGCTCTATTAGGAGTATTTTAATTTGAAGCAGGGAAATCAAACCCTTGAAAAGTATTATGCCAATATGAGGAACCTTAGGAATGAACTCAATGTCTATCATCCCCAAACTTCATATGTCAAAATTCAGCAATAAAGAGGGAACAACTTGATGTAACCAAGTTCTTAGTGGGATTAAAATCAGAATATGGACCAATTAAAGCACAAATATTGGGAGGTTCTGTTATGGACGCATTCGTGGGGAAGAAGTACCGCCGCCGGAAGCAGCAGTAACGTGGGACCCTCATCAGATTATCTAGCTAGCCACAGTTCATCTTACCTTATCCTTATCTTATCTGCTTTCTTACTCTTATCTTATCTGTTCCAATAAGGATTAGTATAGAGTCTGATTTATCTTAGGGAGTTTTTATCCTTCTTGAGTAGGGAGTCTTATCTAGGAGTCTTATCTATCTTATCTGTAAGCAGTTTAGTTAGTCTTATCTAGGAGTCTTATCTATCTTATCTGTAAGCAGTTTAGTTATCAAGGAGTCTTCCTACAAGGAGGACTCTTACCTCTTGTAATCTCCTATTTAAGGAGCTGAAATTATTGAATAAAGATATCAAATTTCCAGTCAAGAAAGAGAGTAAAAGGAGAGTTCGGTGATCTCTTGGACAAATCACCCTCTAGGACGCCAAGATAGGTTCAGCTAGGAAGGGGAGGAGTTTTTCCCCGTGGACCGACCCGTGACGAGATCCTATTCCCGGGCCCATAACAGGTTCTGCTCTTCCTACACTTGAGGAAGTATTTGCTCGGCTCCGTAGGATTTCCCTGGGACCCACAAAGAGTACTACAACTTTTGATAGATCAATGTTTGTTGTAGTGAGAGGAGGTGGACATGGAAATAGAGGGGAGGACATGCATTTTGAGGAGGCCATGGTAGTCCTATGTTTGGTCGTGGTAGTGGAAGTGGTGGAGGTCGTGACTCAGGGGTAGGCCATGGTAGAGGAAGAGGGAACACTACTAGAAAGTGTACACATTGTGGCAATGAAGGACATACAATTAATTTCTGTTATGATCTACATGGCCCACCTTCCACATGGGCTAACCATGTAATTGTTAGTGGTGGTGAAGTGAGTGATAATCAACAAACAAATCAAACACCTTTCACATCTACATCTACTTCCAAGAAGGAGATGATGAGTGTCCCACAAGTGAGTATGAGAGGTTCCTTTAAGCCGCATCACAATAGAACACTACTACCCTTGCACATTCAAGTATGGCTTGTCTGCATCCAAACCTTCTCACTGGATTATTGATTCCGGAGCATTTGATCACATGACCGGAACTCCAAATGTGTTTTCTTCCCCCTCTAAAGCTTCCTCATCACAACTGTTACCCTAGCCAATGGTTCTTCTCCTCCCATTTGTGGCGTTGGTAGTGTTGATACTTCTCTTTCTTTATCCTCTATTCCATACCCAAATTCCCATTCAACCTTATGTCTGTTAGTAAATTAACTAAGTCCCTTAACTGTTCTATCACTTTTTACCCTTCAAGCTAGGCCTTCTTCCATGCCTAAGTCTTCATGTAGCATAAGCTCTTCCCCTATGGGCTTGCATCTCGGTCCAAGTGAGGCACTTAAAGGATTTTTTTTATTGAAGATAAAATAAAAATTTTATTAAAAGAAAAATAAGTACAAGAGACCAAGAGGGTGATAAGAAATCACCATACAACTTCCACAACAAAGCTAAAAGATTTCAAAATCAACAACCAAAAATGAAACCAGCCAGCCCCATCCAATACAAAACCAGAGACAAAATAAAACTAAACCAGAACAACATCCTCGACCCATAGCTTGAACCACTACACAATGCTTTCACCAAAACTTTGAAGGCAGCAAAGTGAACCCCCACCCAAGCTCAAATCTGTTGATGCGCCTCAAAATCTTCCCTTTCACCAAACGGCTGCTTTGCAACACCCGGTCATTCTTCATCCACTATTCCTTCCTCTCCCCCTTCACCTTCATCCCAAGCCTTCCCCCTTCACCTTCATCCCAAGCCTTCCCCCTTCCCCCAAAAATCTTGGTTTATTAGACTCTTCCCTTCTATTTATTTCAAATTGTTCAATTGCTTTTCTAACCACTGCTTCCACCCCCCCCCCCAAGAATGAATAATCCAAGAGACTTCCCATTCCCACCTGTCTATCTACTAGTCTGTCAATACCCACTCTTTCCTTATTAGAAAGGCCCTCCTTAGGAGATTCTTCATTTCCACAGCCCCCTAATTTCCTTTCCCCTTCTTCCTCAGGAAGAGATTCTGCAGCTGCCTTATTTTCCAACAATCCGATTTTTCCATCCTTCCTTCTCAACCACCTTTTCGATGACTTCCACAGCTACAATCTCTTCACCCTCCTCTTCTGTAATCTCTAGCCCAATTCTTTCCTTCTTTTCCTTTGAGGACTCCACATCTATTTGATTGGGTGGAAAAGAATCTGAAGTCATGTTAGTCGGATCTAAATTCAGAGCCATTACCTTATTTCTGTCTTTCGGTGAGGATTGCCCTTTAACCTTGAATTTCAATCTTTTCCTATTGTAAATCCTCTTGAATCTGCCACTAGGACTGTCCTTGACTAGCCCTTCCTTAAGTCTGTGAAACACTTTAGGCGCTTAAAGGGTATAGTGAGCTGGACTGCTCCTTTTGGGTCAGTTGGACCAGATTGGGCTGGTCTCTAACCAGAGCTTTTAAGTATTGGTCTAGCTGGCCAAATGAACTTCTTAGACTGGTTCAACTTTTCCTCCTGCAGCCTAGCTAAGCCAGTTGCTACCATGACAGTGTTTGGCCTCCAAGTCGTAACTTCCAACCTGATCCCCTCCATTAACAGCCCCACAAAACTCTCCACTAGGGCTTTCTCAAACCAACTAGAGATGCAAGTTGTTGTCTTCTCAAACTCTACCTGGTATTCTTTCATCATACCCATCTGCCTAAGTCTGGACAGGAGCTCATCAAAGACCTTATATATGCACATTTGGGTGAAGAAGACATAGACTTAAGATCATTTGACCTCATTGTGTATATCTCCTTTTTCATATTCATATTGGATTTTTGAAGTGGGTGCCAACAGTGAGACACCTGATACCAATTAAAAGAAAAAGAAAACAATGACACACCAGGACTTTTTTTGTCTGGATTAAAAAAAAAAGGTTTTGGTTTCTTGTATGCAACCTAATCTCCTAAAATTAACAATAAATATAAATAAATGGGCATATAACACATATGCACACAAAAATACATATATAAAGGGTGAGAGAGAGCGTCAAATGACCTTTAGTTGTTAGCAGATTGTTAATGTATGCTCACGTGGACATGTTTATTCATTAATAGGCATCGGAGAATAGAAAAGAAAAAAAGAGTAACAAACAAACCCTACATCATCAAGAAGCAATCCTTTGACAAAATGACGCCGAAGATGTTGATAGTCAAAATTGTCAGTGAAAAGACTAAGAACTTCTGGAGAACAGATATCAATGTAGCAATCCTGCAAACACCACATCATCAATTAAAAGAATAACAGAGTTCTAGTTAGCAGATACAAATGCAATCAACAAACAAATAACACGTATGATCATTTTAAAGTAATCAAATCTTATTCCATAGGGTTAGGCGATACGCCAATGCTCTAGCCAACTCTTTGGCAGTTTGTCTAGAATTAGGGTACAAAGTAGTGTATTGTATCAGAGCTCAGCCCTGAAAGATGAGTTTTTTGTGCTTTTTATAGGCCTAAGGAAATGCTGTATTTATGGTAGCCTTTTTCTTTCATGCTTCACTATCCTTTTACCTTCTTTATTGATGTTTTATTAATAAATTCACTTGCTCTTGTCACCACTAGAAACGATCAATATTCAAATCTTTCATGTATTTTCTTAGGAGACAACTTCAATTCATTTTCAATTTATCATTCAACAAACCCATACAGGAAACAGGACAAACCATAATTTCACACAGATCAATATAGGCATTCTGTTTTTGCAAGATTGCAACCTGTGAGAAAACTTAACTTCTATAATAATGACTTCTCTTGCTACTGGCAGGTTTCTGTTGCTAGTTAGGAAATCAAAAAAGGATAACCTACCTACACGAATCAAAACAGGAAAACCTACAGTTTACCTGTTTCAAAAATAAATTAAAAAAAAAAAAAAACTTGCATTTTGTTATTAGCAATAAACATACATTGCAGTCTTGCAGAATATTTTATTTCCTTCTTTTCTTATTCTTGAAGAAGTTGCAAAATTGTGTTGCATGTGATGCAAATGCTTACAAGAAGAAACTCAATAAATCTCAAAGGAAAAACTTAGAAAAAAAGAGAACAATTGGTGATTTTGTAGGCCTGCAGAATGTACTGTCAACCAGAAAATAAGTGACTAGTTGAACAGTCAATTCTTATCTGACTTATCTGAAATTTTGTTGGTGGTGAGTAGTTCCGCCAAAAAAGTTTTCAGATTTGGTGGGGTAACCATAGAGTCATCTAGTGGGAAGGAATATGAAGGGATTAATGAAAGGTTTAGTGAAGGAAGTGAGGGGGTTGCATTGATTGGGAAGAACCAGAGATCAGTAGTGGAGAAGACAAAGAAGGGGAAGGATCTTGATATGTGCACGGAATGCTCAGTCCAATGATGATGATGATGATGATGATGATGATGATGATGATGAAGCTTTTGTATATTAGTGTGTCCAAAAGTGTAAACAATGTAGACAGGGCTGTTTAGCCACTCACTGTACGGGAACTATACAGTCTATACTTATAAAGTCCAATATACGGAAGAGTGAAGTGGTGGGCTAATGGGGATTGCAGATGTTGGATGCCAATGCTGTTGCAAAGCCACTCTGTGTGACAACCAGCAGTCGAATCAAGATTCTTTTGTATGGACTACTAAATTTTGAAGTAATATAATACCATATACATCACCTTACTATTCAAAGAAACAATCTATTAAGGAATGAGAAGAAATAACATTTTTGACAAAACAAATTAAGAGCTTAAGACCTAGGCATGCATAAACTGTCTTACCTTTGCTTTTTCCAATATGCATTTGCAGTCACTACTTTAAGTATAAAAGGACCACCATAGTGCATGAAAGAGGAAACAATATATAATCCTTAAAAATCAAAACAACACAGATATTTCATTGTATAATGGTTACAAACATAACAATGGTAAGCATTAGTAATAGAAACTTTATGCAATATGAAACCAGCAAAACAGGAATTAACAACCTGCTTGTCATTGTGCAGAAAAACACTGGGTTTATCTGCTAGCAATGTTTTATCAAGAGAAATGAAGCCCTTCAAATGATCGGCCTTATCTTCATAATATAGAAGCTGTTTTGTATCAGGATCAATTGCCATATACAACTCATCATTACCAAGTCGAGTTTGGTGAGTCAATGGAGAAGGCTTTGACTGTTTTATGACCATGGTCATTACAGCGTTAGTATCTTTTTTCCTTCTTTCCGTATGTTCTTGAAGTGCCTGTGTAAGGGACATGTTGCTCACTGTATCGCCACTTATAAGGACAAAATCTCCATGTATCTTCAGATGTAAGAGAAGATAAGTCAGATTGTTGAAATACATAAGCAAGTTGCAAGCAATAAACAAGTATAAGATAGACATTGATTTCATTGATAACTAGTTGCTACATCATCAAGTTCCTATGAGGTAAAAGGACCTCATACATACTTCCCTTTATAGTATCTCAATCTTTGATCTATTTCCTTCTCCAAAATGACTGAAACACTTGTCCAGTAGATATTTAAAACATTGACCAGGATAACTTCATCATCATTAATTTAGATTTGAAAGATGTGTTCCAAGGAACGAAATAGTATGATCAATAAGAATTGATGAGTAGGAAAACCAAAGACAACATGGACAGATTAAAATCAAGATGTATTACATAAAATCAAGTCCTGGAAGACTATTGGTATGGTGCTGGTAAGCTTTGCTCCCTACAACCTAGACACTATAGAGTCCTACCCCAGGTCAGAAAGAACATTATCAACATTTCTCTATTCATGGAAGTTTGGTAGTATGGAACCTAATATTAGGTCCCTTTTAAATTAAAGAATCATATAATGTCTGCTTCTTTAGAATATTTGAGGATGTTATCATTTTCCCTGACCAAAGGGATGAAATTGCTTGTAAAAAGGAACCAAAAAGAAAGTTTTCAGTTAGATCCCTCTATCTGTTTCTTGGATGCAAGCTGCATTTGGGGAAAAAAGGTTAACCCATAGGGTCTGGGCCTTTGTATGTCTCCTACAATGATAAGGTCCCAACAATCAACCACCTAAACAATAGAGAAATGCAAGTTCATAATCTTTGTAGCAAGTATAAAGCATCTAAGGAGACAGCCAATCATCTTTCCTCCTTTTGTCCAGCAAAATCATACTTTTGGGAGCCCTTTAGTTCCATGTTTCAGGTTTCATAGGTTGCTCCTCATCAATGAAGTGATCCAATCTTGGCCTCATGCTTTGATTGGTAGCCAGGTGGAGCTTTTCCAAATGCAAATGTTGGACTATTTGGAAATTTTATAAAGGAAAATTGCTTATTCACGTATGGATGTCAATAACCTTATCATGGTTTGGGCTCTTGCTATGATTTGAAATGTTCTAAATGTAAAATTTTGTCCATACTTGGGTAAATATTTTGGTAGTAGAGGGCAGCATACTGTAAGATTTGTGCTCCGGGCCTTTTCTGTATTCCTCAACCTACTAATAAGAATTTTTGAATACTCATCAAAAAAAAGTTAAAAAAAAATGAACTTAGAAGCTTTCAACTTTATTCTCATAACTGTTCTATGCCATTGACAGAATGATGTCCTGGAAAAATATGATTTAATTTACTTTCAATCAATAATGCTACACTGGAAGTCTGGAACAACCTTCCAAGAGACCACGATAGATGGTGTTTAAAGAAATAAAGAAAGAAGTACTGGAATGTAAGAGGGCAATAAAGAAATGAGTAAAAAAATCCATCAGGAGAGGCTAACCAAACTCTAGCATCCTCCATATTTTGAACCAAGAAAGTTGAGTTAACAGGGGAGTTACAAACATTATATCCCTTCTAAACCCAAAATCCCATCTTAAACCCACCTAGGGAAAGGTCCCAAAAGTTGAGATAGATTCAAGTTTGTAGTTGGAAAGAGTGTAAAGAACAGGGTATTGCACTTTAAGGGGAGACTCACCCAACCAACCAAAAGAGAATTCTACTCCCACCTCCCACATCAAAATGAGTAAAAGTGAGAAAATTTGGGTATACATCTTGAATTGCTTTCCAAGGAGATGCTGAAGTGGAGAAAGGAGCTGAAGTACATGTTCTGAGACAAAAAAAAAAACATGGAGATTGATAATTGAAATAATATTTATATAATTTTTCTGCATATCATGCTTGTGGTGAGTGATCCTAGGCTCCCCATAAATATGGCACCCTTCCATAGGACCATAGGTATACATGTATCATAGGTGTGCATGTGTCCACATGTTTTGAGACAAAAACATGGGCATTCAATTCTTCTCCTCTGAAGCAAATCACAAGTGTTAATGGAGCCATGAAACACTTCCCAGCAGAAAGCATTAACTTTTGGAGGAATAGGTCAAGACCAAATCTCCTTAACAGGGAAGGAAGGAGAAAGGGAAGGAGAAAGGGAAGAAGCTACAAGAGAATTCAGAAAGGACTTGCAAGGAAAAAAAACACACTCTGGAATCAGAACCACCATCCCCTAAGACCACTGAATTCAACAAGCTAAGCAGAGTGGAAACACTAGAAATTTTGGATTCTCTAAGATTTCCAATAAAGCCCAAATTCCAACTCAAGCCTGAAAAGGAAGAGGAAGAACTAATAAAACCACACACAGGTCTTCCTACCAACTCCGAACATATCTATCAACTGGATGAAATCTCCCTTTTTATCTTTTAGCCATCTTCTGTTTATTATGTATTTTACTTACTTGCCATTTTAGCTTTTTTTTTCTTTTTTCTTACTATATATTTTGATTAGATTGAGAACCCCCTTCTGTAGTTGTATTCCTACTTCTTTTTCTGTTAAATTATAGCGACTTAGTAAGTGAATCATACCAATATAATAAACTAATCATCTAATCACCAAATCCACATTTGTTCATTTAGGAAAAAAAATTTATATACATATATATATATATATGATTGTTTTTGAGAAGAGGAAAAGTATAACTTTATTTTATGAATGAGTGGTATTTTTATTAAATGGAGATAGAAATAGTACAATCACCCTAAGAGGAGGCACAAGATGTTACCTCCCCTTAAGTAGCCCAAAACAAAGAAACCCTTGAAGCCCCTTGTTTAGCTAGAGAATCAGCAAAAGCATTGGCTGATCTGCTAACCCACTGAAATCTAACTGACATAGTTATTGTAAGCCATTTAACTTTTTTGAGGATATGCCTGTAGCCCCAAACAACAGTATCCGGGTCCAACAGACATCCCACTACCACCTTAGCGTCTCCCTCAACTATCAAATTGTTCACTCCAAGTTGGTTGGCAATCTGTAGACCCTGTGCAACTACTGGCTGTACAACAAGAAATATTAGAAAGTTTCTAATAAAATAACAAAATTTTAAACGTTAAATGTATAACTTAACAATGGAATCTGAAACATCGCAGACCTACTGGAAAAACATCGGAGATATTAAGGAAAAAAAGGATTCTTGGAAAATTCCATGTCGCTACCTAAAAAAATGGGGAGATTTTTGGGAAATTGCACCAGATTTCGTCAATATTGTGAACCATGGTGCAATCAAAACATCCTTTCAGAGGCTTTAACATAACACCTTAACATTGCCCTGAGCTCTAAACACAATAGAACCCAAGAAATATAGAACCCGGAAAAAAGCAACTGAAACATTAACACAAAAATACATCTTAAGTCTTAACTATCATCAGAAATATATAACCAGTTCCTACCAAAAACCAAGCCTTTAATCCTTTTGAAATGTTTCAAAACGATATTGATATCTTGAGAAACAAAGACAAGAAACAATTGCTAAAAAAGAATATCAGCATACCACATTTCGCTCGTAAATCAATCGCAGTGCATCTCCAGCACTAACAGAGTTATGTGATTCTATTGTTGTGACTGAAAAGTTTTTTTGACACATCCACTGAGAATTCTCCAAATAATCTATTACTTGCTTGGAATGTGAACAGCAGAACACATAAACTTCTTCGACCCCTGTAGACTCAAGCCATGCTAAGGAGTAATCAATCATTGGGATATTGACCAGTGGTAAGAGTACCTGCAAAAATGCAATAATTAGCAATATTGACCAGTGGTAAGAGTACCTACCTACCAATCACTGGCTTAGCTGTCTACTTTTCGTATATCCCCACTGTACAGTGCCTCAGTGTACATGGATGATGATGTAAACACCTTTTGAGTTTTCATACATTTCATATAATACAATACTATACCATACCAATACATATATAACAATAAAATGAGGGGTATTCTAAGAGTATCCACTATCCAAAACAAAACAACAAAACAGTACAGGTATTGAAGTTTGCTAGACAATTCACCTTTCTATGCTACATGCAGAAGTAACTATGGCCAATCAAGACTCTAATGATTGGCAAGTGTTCACTCCTGCATTGAACATCTACCCTTAGACCCCGTTTTGCATTGGAATTTTGCCCAATCAAGGCATTTTGAGGCACATGACTCAAAAAATAATGGAAAATCCATGAAAATATCAAAACCAACGTAACTTGATTCATATATAGTAGTATATAGCTCATTTGATAGATTATTGGTCTGAAAAACACAACTAGGATTAACTTTTTAACACATACAATGTTGTGATCAAAACAAATAATATAAAAGTTGTTATTAAATTCTCAAAAAACAATCACATTCCTTAAGCTTAACTCCAACATTTATAATTCATAGTAATTAGTCATATATATATATAAGTTGGTAAAAAAAAATATAAACTTTTATGGTAAGCAATTCAAACAAAAAAAGAAAGAAATTGACCTAATAAGAACATGTATAGTCTGGACAGGCCTAATCCTAAATATAATTGGAATCTAATTGGAGAGATACAGAGCAAAGGGATGAAGAAATCAATGAAGGATGGATAAAAGTTGACAGGGAGTGTGAGAAAGAAGAAACTCGGAAAGGATCGCTGGAGGATGAAGCGGCTTTGTTTGGTGAAAAATCTCAAGAAGGAAACAATTCGAGACAGCAATCTCAAGAAGGAAACAATTCAAGACAGCAAAGGCTGTATTTTGATATTGCAGTTAAAAAGAATTTTTCTCCTTTTAGCCATTAAAAAATAAGAAAATGTAGATTTCAAGTATTTGGCAACCCCTAACATAACCAACCTTTTGAAATAGCAAAATCCAAAAACACAAGAAAAAGAAAAAGGAGCTCAAAGTTCCTTCTTCTTTTATCCAGGCCAAAGTTTTAAATGATATTTTCTTTCCACTTTTACCCCAATCAAATTTTTTAAAAAGAAAAAAAAATGATCAATAACAAGTAACTTTCATTAATCATTACAAAAATAGCCCTTGCATATCAATAAAAGCTCTTTTTTTATGGTGAAGACCTATTCATGAACTATAGCCATCACTTTTCTCCCACTCCACTGTTGGCTGCCGTCATTTTATTTTTAAATTTTCATTTTAAATATGTTTTACATGTTGTATTTATGTATTTTAATTTGAGATAATAGTTATTTTTAATATTTGTTTTAAAACTTCTTTATATTTTCAATTAATATTGTGTTTAATATTTTGCATATTCTGAATTTTTGGCATTTTTTATTTTTGTAGCATTTCTTTGCATTTTTTGTACCTTGCTTCAAAAGAAATCACACCTCATGTCCTCAACTCCTCATCTTACACCTTGCGCCTCAGGTGCAAAATAACCCTTACACTTTTTTTGCGTCTTGCGCTTTTAAAAGACTTTACTATGCTGAGGTAAGGGCATTACTATTTCATATATACAAGAACCTGGTAACTGGTATATGTATAGGGCAGTTCAAGAATCAGTTTTCTCTAAACCTTCCTTTTTCTGTTGGGGGTTATAAAGTCTTGAGGTACATATGGGTATAACACAAAACTTTTCTATTGCAAATAAAAAATAGGGATCACTTTATTTTTAAGAGCCACTAGCCATCCCCTTAATTCATCTTATTACATGTATCAAGTTTTGCCCACATATTAGAGGTTCACTAATCAGTTTTTATTATCCTTTTTTTCCCGATAAAGAAAATGTTCCAGAAAGTTACTTTACCCAGATACAGCGAGGGCACATCGGGACACAGTGTTGGATATAGAATTTACACTAAAATTTGAACTATCCATCACAACCACAACTCGAATCTTCAAAGAAACTCCAACCAAAAACCGCCTACTTACTAAATGTATGCTTTAACCAACTGAACTCTATGTCTTCTTTTCCATTAACTAGAAGCTACTAAGTTTAACTGCATGTGTTACTATGATCCAGATCATCATATCACTATCATCAGCATAAAATAAATAAATAAGCAAACAATTTAGAATAATAACATGAAACGAAAACTAATGCCACAGTTTGTCAAAAAATCTAACAAAAGCACTAGAATCTTCCGCCAGAAAGACAATGAAACGAAAAACTAAAAAATAAAAAAGAAAGAACAAGTAAGAGAAGATAAAAAGCATGCCTTAGGACGCTCGAGTGTAATCGGGCGAAACTTCTGAGTAAAGCTGTCGGCCAAGAGGATGGCCTGCAATGGAACGTGGGCGAGCTCCTCTGCATCTTCGGAAACCCTAGCTCCTTTCTTCTGTGTCATATTCTTCTCCTTTCTTTCCGTATTGCGTCTTCAAAGTTCAGACCATTAGAGGACCCCAAAAACAGTGGAGAAAGGACTTCGACGATTTATGGACAGCATGGGCGTTGTTTTTCAGTAAACACAATAAGGTGGCCTCTCACCCGTTTCTCGTCGGAAACGTACAATGCCGACCGGATGCGAGCGACGGGAGCGGGAAACGTTGGCACTAACTGCTTGGATGAGAGAAATAAGAAGCCCTAACTAGACCCAACTCCAAACCCAAACAGATGGTGAGACAGAGGACAAAACAGACACCATTTCCACAGCTCTACACAAAGTGGTCATGTAGGCTTAGGGGTGCAATTTGGGCGTGTCCAACTCCAGCCCGCAACTTTACATGGGCTGAGCTTGGGCAAACCTGGCTTTTTTTATTTTTTGGGTTGTAGCCCGAGCCCGGACTGATCTTATGTGAACCTGAGCCCAGCCCGATTATGTGTATGTAAATCATACACATGTGCATTAGACATGCATATGGATTGAATGACCAACTCAAGTGTATCAAATTTTAATGTAATTGAACCAAGGTTGGACTGCTCGAGTTTGACCTCGAGCTCGAGCTTAGGTTGAACGATTAGGGTTGGGCATGGATTGAACTTAAACCTAATCTAATATAACCTATTCAACTTCCACTCCTAAGCCCTTCTTTGAGAGTGTTTATTTTTAATCATTTACTAGTGGGGACCGGTGTGATGCACAGGAATTATTAAGGAAAAGTGAAACAATGGAAACTGATAATTATATTAATAATTTTAGTCATTTTTATTTTAGTAATTTGTTATAAAAAATAATTTAATAATTTAGTTTAATTATATTAATATTTTTTAACAAAAATAATAAATTACTACTAATTACTCAATGAATAATTATTTATTTACATATTATCCATTAGTGTTTTATTGTATTGATTTTACTTTATTAATTATTAAATGTTATAATTAATTTAATCTATAGATTAAATTTTTTAGTCATAATTAAATTAATTTAAGTCCAAGCTCAAGGTTTAAGATTGTGAAACAAATCCTTGTTCCCATCTCTGTCTCCATCCTTGGCTGGGTATATCATTTTTAATGGGTCCTCTATTTTATATAAGTCTCTTGCGTAGTATGGGCATTGTGCACAATAAAGGTTTCAACTCATAAAAATTTAAATTTAACAATATTATCAATTAATTAATTAAAAATACATTAATACAAAATTATCTAATAAAATAAAAAAAGAATAAACAAAACAAAATAGAACATTAGAACATGGGTCTAATTTGCAATATATCAAACCCATATTTAAACCATAATATTATGTAAACCCATGTTTCTTATTTTTATAAGTGTTTATTAAGTTTGATTTTTAAGTGGAATTGAAATATTTTTAATTTCTACTAAGTTTTGTTAATATTTATTAGTTTTAAGTGACAGTTAGTGGACTTTTAAATTAATATTTATATTATTTGACTTATTAATATTTTACTTTATTATATTGTATTACTAATCCCTCTCTCTCACTCTCTCTTAAATGTCTTTTTTAAATATAATAATAGCATGCATTAAAATAAGAGGCTTTGGAAAACCAAACGTCTATCTATCTCTAATAGTGTGCAACTTTATTAATCTAATAAAAATAGGCAATTATTACTTTTTATATTTTTAAAACAAAAAAAAATAGGAAAAATACAAAAAATTGAGAAATAGATAAATAGTTTCTCTCAAATGAGAGACATGCTGACATGGAGCGTCCAATTTTATTATATATATATATATATATAGAGAGAGAGAGATTTAAATAGAGAGAGAGAGAGAGAGAGAGAGAGAGAGAGATTTAAATAAGCACTTAGAACATATTGGCAAAACATTCATGTAGCAACCTCATAATTTTCAAACAAGCACTTATTTTAGGATAGGACCATGCCAATAAGCATTTATGTGCATTAGGGGAAAAAAAACTGAATAAGTGCTTATTCCAAACCTATTTTGAAAAAAAAAAGTCAAAAATTATCCCTTATTTTTAATCATTGTTTCAATAAGTGCTTATCGTGTTTCTGGCCCATCTTGGCCCCACATAATTTTCAAAAACCTATATTGCCCCATTTAAAAGAAATGTTCTTTCACCAAACACTCATAAGCACTTAATATTACTAGGTTCAACAATAAGCGTAAATCTATTGATCCTATACGTTTTGATGATAACAAACTTATTGAGAGTATTAAAATTGTATCTAAGAATGTAGCAATCCTTTAATATACTTCTCTGTGCATAATGAGTATTAAAGTTGGAATGCTAAAAAAGATTAAGTGGAAACTTTGCCAAGGTGTACCTATGCTTCAATGATCATCTAGATCATCATCATCATCATCATCATCATCTCTTCAACTATGGATGCTGCAAGTAAATTAAGCATTAAGGCTATTAGATAACTAAATGGTTTTGGAGTGGCTAAAGCATGATCTGCTACTACATCTCAACAAGGAAAGAACTACATCAAGTTGTATTTATTGTTTTTATTTTTTGAATCTTGATGTAATCGGTTGTTTAATGCATTCTAAAGATGCTCAACAAGACTATATTCAGTCAATCTTCCTTAGAAACCACAAACCATGTGGATTTGGTTTCTAGGCTTTCCTGAGGTTAAACTATAGATAAAAGTCAAGAAAATATTTGTTGAAAGCCAATGAAAGTATTTCCAAACCTTTAAGACTTAAGTCTCTAATGTTTTTAAGTGTTGGATTGTTTATCAGGCAAATTTTCCCTAACTATGAAATATAGTCCTACCTAGAAAGATGTGTTGACTAACTATGCCAACCAACGCATGCATGGCCAAGACTATGAAGATTAGTTAACTATCTTAGAAAGATAGTTTTTATTAGACTTTTTGACACAATACTTTAGTTTTTATTAAGTTTTTACTAAATTGTTATAGTTTTCATCACCTATGGGTCATACTTGGAAACACAAAGCGAGAAGCACAGGTGGCTTCTATGAGCATTTTTAATAAAAAATATAGAGGATTTATGATAACTGATAGCTTGACCCAATCATTTACAATAGTTAGAAAGTGTATCGATCCTTAATAACAGAAGCTTCATGTAGAGAAGCTTGACCACCACCAATAAATCATTAGCAAATATTAGATGATTAATAAAAGGGTTATGCCTAATGAATTGGAAGTCATGTCTCATGTAAATTATGGTTGTGTTTGGTACCATTGCCATTTTTACTTGTAATGTTTTAGGTTAGTCAATACAGATTTTATAATAATATATTTTTTTTCTTTATCAAAGCAACATTGGGTACCATTGATGCTTGTTCAGGAAATGTTAAATTTGGTGTTTCTATTATAAATGTCAACGCTTAATCCAATGCCTATATTTTTTAGTGGAAGCAGTTATCTGATGTGATGTGATACAATAATTTTTCAAAAATTTGTATTGACCAACACAAAACGATGCAAGCAAAAGTGGTAATAATACCAAACACAACGTATGCTGTTGAAGTTTTGTTGAAAAAGCATGAACAAGACTTCTATGTATATAATATACAAATAGGGTGAGAGAGAACACCCTTGCCTCAAAGGCACAATGCATGTTGTGGCTTAAAAGCAAGGAAGGGTAATCCATTAAGTAGTACATCCATTGTGACAGAGGAGATACAATGCCTAATTAAATCATAGAACTGGTGCGAAAAGCCTAAATGATGAAGAGTCAATAATAGAAATCTCACTTGATGCGATCATATACCTTTGCCATATCAATTTTCATAAGAAAAGAACCAATTCCTTGTTTGTTGACCTTAATAGACGAACCAATTCATGTGCAATAATTGTGGATAACACAACTAGAGTGAAAGTTGATTGGTATGAACCAATCAATTGGATGGCATACATCTTAATTAGTTTACAATGATCTTTGTGATAATTTTATACATGCCATTATTATGGATCTAGCTTAAATCTGTAGCAGATTCATCCACTTTTTTTTAGGTATAATTGCTAAAAGAATGTGATTCACCCTATCCATGAGTGTGTGGTCGGTGAAGGTAGAGTATGCATATTGAGTAAATTCATTACAGATCAAAGGGTCATGCTGATTGAAAAAATGAACGTGGCAAACCATCTCGACCCGGTGCTTTATGGGGATCCATATGACAAATGGCATGGTTTTAAAATGGATCGGAAACGGAACTGTTTTGGCCATTGGTTCTCAGAAAAAACAGTCCGACCTGCTTGGTCCAACCCCGAGTCAAATGGTTTTGGGGTCTAAAACTGGATCCGGATACATGGCTGTTTCTTGGGTCAACCGGTTTGACCGTCTGATCCAGTCCAATTTTCAAAATCATGAAAAAAACATCCTTTGCCTCATGAATAATAGGAGTGGCACAAAGAAAGGAATTGTCTTCATTAGAAATAATTAGTGGCAACAAAGAGAGATCAAGATCTAGGAGGTGAGAAGCTTTAGAAGAGAAAATGGTATCAAAATAAGTTAGGAGAGAATTGGCTATAAAGGTCAGCTCACATAACCAAGGTTCAAAATTTTGATATGATATGCCTCGTATCGGGCATATCGTATCGTATCTTTAGGGATCCGATACACCTATTTACAGGTGTTTCGAGACCCCACTCTTTTTTAATAAAAAAATATGGTTAAATAGCTTCCTAAAAATCAAATTTTGAAAAAAAAAGGTATTTCTGCTTGTATCTAAGTACCGATATGCCTTTGCCGATACGCAAAGAGACGTATTGATACTTTGAACCACGCACATAACCATTTACTATCAACCCCTTTGAGGTTCTTTTTTGCTTTGAGCCAATTAATAGAATTCTTCTTTTTTGTGAATGAAAGTTTTGAGATGAAAATACTTAATATTTTTATCACCTTCTTTGATAAAATCATATTTGCTACTTATTTCCAATACATCTCCTCTAGAACACGATAATGACCCATTTGTTCAACTCGTTGTAAAGTAGAAATCTGAGCAAAGAGGTCCTTTATAGTATGAAGTGGATTGTTTACCCCATTTGTTCAACTCAAACTTACAAACAGTACACTTCGAAGGAAAGTCACCATCACTAGTATTTCAACAAGATTAAAGCATTGCAGAGAAGAACACGAGCAAAAGGTAATTTGCTATCCCAATCTGGGCAAACAAGAACCCCATCCAATCGTTCCCAAATGAGTGGGCCAGAAAATCCAAGATCAATTAAACCACAACTATCTATGAAGTTGTGGAATTGAGTAGAGAGGTGAAGGGAGACCGGCAAACCGGCCACCCTCCCTCCTTCTCTACATCTGAAGTCACAGTATTGAAATCACCAAGAAGCTAGGTTTGAAGGAAGAGTGGGATGCCCATATACACAAACTAAATTCCAATGAAAACAACAAATTTGATGAAATGAAGAGAAGAATTAATCAACAATGCCAAATGGTCTATATAAATTTCATTACACCACCCAAGCCACAATCCACCGAAGTAACCTTCAGAAGGTACAAAATAACCATGAAAATCTGCAGGTAGAGATCGAAAGAAACCCCATAGAGTGTGATTGCTGGCAGCAAGTTTCTGAGACGAATAACACCTTATAACATTAGTATTGTGGAGAAGCTATTTTAAGTAGAGAGAACTACAGCCTACACCTACAGGGTAGCTTCTACATCCTTGGCAGTTCCGCGATTACAGCTTCATGAGGCAGGTGGGACTTGGTTAGGGTGCGCCTCCACCCATGTACCATGAATGTGGTCATCAATGGAATAGGAAATAATGTGATGAGTTTGGGTCTTCAATCGTTGTTTGCCAGGCTGAAGAGAGGAAGAACCCAAGAGCTTGAAGCTTTTTACTTGCAATTGAGTGTAACAAACAAGGATGTCTGCGCTTTCCCTTACTAGAATGTGTAACAACGTCCACCATCATATATAGGGTTAGTGAGCATCAGGTAAGGAGTTGCAACAGCAGCCTCCAATAGCTTCAGTAGGTACTGACTGGTACTAGAACTGTAGAGAATTGGCAATACGAAATATATATATATATATATATATATATATATCTGCCAACAAAACATGCTCCAACTCCCTACCACCCCGCACAATTCACTATGAGACTGGACCGACTATAAAAGTGAGACCCGCTATGTATGAAATGTGTGGTGTGAGATTATGGCGGTTCAAGGGTTGGAAAGTGTTTTGTTGGCAGGTGATCCAGGCTCATATATGAAATCTAAATGTTATCTTTACAATTGTTAAAATTGAGCGTGCAGTTTGAAAGTTACAACTATACCGAAATGTATTTGTCCTTTGTAAACAGTGGGACAATTACTAGGATAAATGGAGGAGAACTATTATCAACCCCATGGGTTAGGGGTCACTTTTATCATTTAAAAGTTTGGGTAAATTTCTGAAACCTTCCCTGAAGTTCCTGACCATTGCTGGAACCTCCGCTGAAGTTTCTGACCATTGTTGGAACCTCCCCTAAAGTTTGGTAGTTGCAATCACCCCCTCAACTTTCCCCCTTTGTTAAAATCCTCTAATAAGAAGCACAAAAATGTCTAAAATGCCCATGCAGTTACTGTTGTGGCTGATTTTACAGAAAAAACAATACAAACTTCATGAACAACCAAAAAATGGAGAGTTTAATTAAAGTTGTAGTTTTACCTTTGATAAATTGATATGAAGGGCAAATTTAAAAAATAAATCAATTTCAGAAAAAAACATGGAGGGGCTTGGGGTACTGATTGATTTGAACAAAAAATTTTGGAGAATAAACATTATGGTCAAAAGTAACTAATTGCATGGGTATTTTAGACATTTTCATGCCTCATGTTAGAGGATTCTAAAAGAGGAGGTCTACTGCAACTATATTAGAAAGTTCAGGAGAGGTGATTGTAATTACCAAACTTCAGGAGAGGTTTTAGCAACAGAAAAAAAAAATCCTATCCAGTCCAATGTGAGTCCATTATAAATGAATCAGGTCCAATCCAATTCAATGAATGTTTTGGACCAATTTGGACCGGTCCAATTCAATGTTTGGACCATCCAATCTGTTCTAATTCATTTTGATTTAGATTGGTTTCAACCCAAACCCGGTCCATTGACACATATGTTCTTATCTTATATCAATGGATTAGATATTGGCTTAATCCAACCCAACCCAATATAAATTTGTTATGGATGGACCAAGTCCAATCCAATCTAATAAATATTTTGGACCCCATTGGTCCAATCCAATATGTATTCTTGGTCCATCCAATCCGTCCAAATTGATTTCGGACTGGACGGGGTCCAAACCAAAACCGGTTCATTGACACCCTTATACAAGATAACAAGAATGTATAAATTTCCATCATCTGACTAGGTTGTGTTTTATAAATCCACGTACATCAATGCCAAAACAAAAAGCGGCAATAAATCAATCAAACTCAACTCCTTCCACCAGTCATCTCAGGTCTAGTTGATGGCTCCATTCTTTCATTGCTAAGCTCAATAAAATAAGTCATTTCTTGAGAGAGAGATACATTTGGAATTGCATTGACAAGCTCAGTAGAGGGTCTTCCTTCTTCATCAGGGGGAGGAGTGCAATTTCCATCTATCCGGTTAGAAATGACTGACGGACTTTGTGGTACATTATTGTTATCAGGTTGTGGTTTGGCTCTTACACCTCCCACTTCATTTTGATCTTTGCAGCAACAACAACTCATTGAAGTAGCTGAGGATGTCTCTTTCTCATCAAATCTTCTTGCCATGATTACCAGCTTTTCCCAAACGGAGGTGTTTGCATTAACGTTCACAACTAAATGTCTGTTCCTGCAATGGAAAGTAATGGAGAATATGACGAGTGCTGAAACTGAAGCAACTCCGGTGATGAGGAAGAGACCCCAAAAGCTATTCATGGTAAGACTGTTGGAAGAAACCATTGTGTCAGGGTCCGGGCAATAGGTTTGTTTCCCAAACCAAGCTTGCTCAATCTGTGCCAATTTATCTCCCTCTGTGACGTTTAGAACCGCTCTTGATACATCAGCTACTAAAGGAGATCCTCTTGGATAGACCTATACATGACAAAACCGGCCAAATTAGCTTTAGATGTCTACTGAAATGGTTTCTGCAACTCTGCGCGTGTGTCTCTGAGAGAGAGAGAGAGAGAGAGAGAGAGAGAGAGAGAGAGACTTACAAAGCCAAAGCCATCAGTTTTATACGTAGGTCCAACCATTGTGTACTTGGAACAATAACTTGATAGAATGAGCTTGATGTAAGGGATCTCATCATAAACAGCATCAAAGCCACCATTATGACTCCCTTTCGTCAAACCATCATTACATTCTTCTACAGAGTTATAAACCTTCAGCTTGGACTCATCAAAACCCATCTTTTTTAAGAACCCCACCACGAATGAACCATCTTGGTAGCCAACATTCTTTCCACTTTTTATGAGCTCTTGTACATCAGTAATGGTGGGTTGGAGCTTCTGGACTGTCAACATCGAAGCTAAGCTTGCCGTGTAACTTGAGGAAAGAATGAGAACAACAAACACCCAAATGATCGCAACGAACCTAGCCAAATTGCTTGCAACTCTCTCTCCTGCACCACGAGAATAGTTGTTACTGTATTATCTACTGTACTACGTATTCTAAATAAATCGAAGTGGAAAAGGCATTACTGTGTGCGAAAACGAGCGTTGAGAAGGAGAACCAAAGAGTCACTCCGATTTGATCTCCAATGGAACCTCTAAAATCATCACTTACTCGATGTTCAAGAACCCAAACAACAAATCCAGTGAAAATGAAGAAAGCACCACTTATTAACCAAAGATCCCTACTCAAAGGTGTCAAGAAAATCCATGCATTCTTCTTATCATCCTTCTTTACTGGAACAATCATGGATACTCCGGACTCTGTATATGGCAATGTAAAATCTACATACAGGGATCTATTGGCTATGATAGTAGTATCTCCCACGACTGCATCATATTGCTGTTCAACATACAAATATATAGACATTATTGCAACAAGAATGAAGAACATATATTGATAGACAAATTTGTAATCAGAAAACAAGATTAATTAAACTTACCTGGAGATATACTTGGTAGGTCAAGTTATCGTAACTACCAACGCTTTTGTCATCAGCCTTCTCGAAGGGAACAAACTCGTAAGGTACTGCATATGGCAATGCCTCCATTACAGCCTTGAATACGTCGATGCAGTATCCAGTGAAAATTGTTTGGTTAGTATGTGAATCTCGTGTCACCTTCACAAACTCACTGAATCCATCTTTCACTGGAACTCCAACTCTCAACTTCTTTCCACTGGTAGGAATCACCCAACCCTTGGGTATAGCTGTAGTGTCACCCGGCCATATAATAGTGCGGAGATTGCCCTTCGAAGTTGAATAAACTTGTGTACTTGTAACATTCATTTCTCTCAGAATTCCATTTCTTGGAGTCCAGAATCCTACTTCTTTCCACCCATTCCCTATCACATTCAGAATCTGGAAGGCTGATGATTGCAATTGCCCATCAACAAGGCGGAATTCCCCACTTAGGCCTCGAAATTCAGTCTTCAGAATTGTTTGGAGAAGCTTGGGACCTATTTGAGAGACTCCAAGTGTGGCAAGGTCGGTGGAATTCTCCGAGAATTGTATCTGCTGGTAGCTAGAATTTTCACCTCCAACTTTCTCTGCTGCCATTGCTAGTGCCTTGGCAGTATCATAAGCCCATAGCCCAAAGATGTCTAGGTTGCTCATTAATGGGCTATCTTGTTGGAACTTCTTTTTCCATCTAACTTTGAAATTTTCGAGTTCTTTGGATTTTGGAACATAGGGTCTTATTCCCAATACGCCTTGCATGGAATCAATGACAGAAGGATCCATGGAATCAAGGAGATTAGTTAGCCCATCTGTGAGAATCCATACATATTCATCAGTCATCATTTCAGCCACTTTGGCCATCAAGAAGAAGCGAGACCCGATAGAGGGTGTCATGTGTACAACAAACACTCTAGTTTGCATCGTCTTCAACTTGTAAGGTTGTGCAAGAATTTGATCTTCAGATGCAAAAGGAGGAATAGCACTCCTGTAAGGGACACGGGTGTCTATCTGTTGGAAAGCATCAGTTAAGAAAGGTACAATTCCATTTCGATAATTGGTGTCTTCATATATGGGTACTGCTTCCTTCCATCCAAAAGCCTGGAAAATGGCAGCAATTGCTTTCACTTGAGAGGAGTCATTTAATGCAGTCCGCACAAAATATGGGGTTTCAGCTGAAGAGAGGGATGGACTTGTTGCAGAGAAAGAGACAATGGGCACCTGAGTTCTATTTCCAAGATCTATCACAAAGTTGGCCTCTGCAGATGTTTGTGGCCCTATTATGGCTTGTACTTGTGTGTTCTTTAACAGGTCCAAAGCTGTGATTGAAGAAAACAAATGCCAAAGAAGTTTCACTACAAAGGAAAATATATACGAAGGAAAAGAAGAAAATAAAACACATGATTCTGTATCTTGTGACCAAAATTTAACCTGCACAAAAAGATAACAGTACACATATTGGAAGTAGTATGCCCTGATGATTGACCAGGTCGCAAGTTGCACCATTAATGAGGTGTCTAGTTGTGATCAGCCCCACACGTATAAAAGAAAAGTCAACAATCAAACATTGCCCAATATCAAGTCAAACAACCATATAGATGCAACATGATCAAAACCAGGGATTATGGGAGGCAAGATCCATATACTTCTAAGGACCGGCTCAGATAATTTTGCCATCTGTTCTGTATTTTTTTGTTCATCAAAACCCACCATCCAATGTGCATACCACATAAGTTGGACAAAAAATCAGGCTTACCCTCATGTCAAATTCATCATTTGAAACGAGGTCTCTCTCTCTCAAGACAGAAACGAAGACATCTCTAATCCTACTTGTAAGCATTTGATTTATAATCAACATCCCTTTACTAGGCAATTCTTTAACTATATTCCAAAATCACCATACTCTACCTTTTTTAAATTAAGATACTACTGTGTACTGTCACATCACAGTCAATTATTATATGAGTCTCACATAGATGAGGGTCCACACCCTTTATCCATTAGCCACGTGGCAGCTGAACCACACGGCACATTTCATTATTTTAAAACTTAAAAGGAGTGCAATAATAGAAACTAGTTCATGACATATAAACCTTAATTATGATATGACTAAGATAAACAAGTCATAATTAAAGACATATTTTCAATGAACAAATTAACTCAAGTAGAATTTGACATCCATGTCACAGTTCTCCGTTTCTCTTTCAGTGATTTCATTTTTCTTGGATAAATTTAGCCGATTTGGATGCAAACCAAAACAAATAATCATTCAATTCATAGAAATTAAGGAAGAGAACCCAAAGTTTTTTCTGAAAGGTTGTAGTAAAATACATACCCATAGATGCAGCACCGACGACATCATTCTTGGAGTCTCTAGCGTGGATAACCAGTCTGGTTTTGTAGTCGTTGTTAGTGGCATAGAAATCGTTAACCGCCATGGAGATGCATCTCAAACCCATTCTTCCGACCCACTTGTCTAAATCAAGAATCACTCCGACGTTGAACGGAATTGTCGTGTTTTGAGCCGTAGCGAGTCCCCCGAGGAAGACAACCAAGGGAAATAAGGAGATGAAAGTGGCTGAAAGATGTATCGCCTTCATTTCAAGTATCTTTTTCGTGAGAGAAGTCTATCATTAATTAGTGCATTAGTGTTCGTTGTCGTTGGAGGAGGGAGAGAAGAATGAGACAGAGAGGAAGAGAGATGATTGGAAGTTATATATAGATGAAGTAAGAAAACCTGCCTTGGAAGAAAGCTTATTAGGTTTCAATTTCAAACTTGACAAAATGGCAATTAAGACCGCATCTCTCGCTGTGTTCAAGATTCAGCTCTTGTTTGCAAGATTTCTGGATAAAACGCGTGTCGCGCAGATGAGTTGGAAGCAGACAAATTGGCTGACTTTTCATCTAGATTTTAATCAAAATTCAGAATGTGTACTCTACCTCTTCTTATGGCTTACTGGGGGAGTTGTTCTCTAGGTTGTCAGAGTCTGGGAAGAGGATCCCAAGTTCTGTAGATTTCAAATATTGCAAGCCTTAATTTGTTATCTTGTAAGTTTGGTTGTGCAAGAAAGGAAGAAGACATTAAAATGAAAGAGGAACCTTCAAGGTAATTGCTGTTGAGGATATGCAAGCATGGAAGGACATTTTCTGGTCAACAATTTACACTTGCCCTCTGTTATGTGATGAATTTTGGACTAGGTCTGGAACTCTGGATGTTGAATTCTGGACAAGACCGGTAGATCGGTCTGGGGGTCCATAACTTATGACATCTCCAATATATCCATCAAAATTACAAGAAGCACCAGCAAAAAATATTACAAAAACAAATATTTATGGTTAGGAATGATCTGATTATGCTGATTTTGGGAATAGCAGACCTTTTAGTAAATTGGAACCCATTTATTTTCTCAAGAACATTTAGGTGAATATTGAAGCTTCTTCTCCCATCAATCATCATTGCCCCAACTACTGCGGTGATGATCAAGAAACCCCAAATCTTTAATGGATCAAGAAACCCCAACTACTGTGTTCCTTAATACGCAATGTGAAGATAACAGTCAACTCCATATTACATAAGATTGGTCAAGCAGTTAGTATCTTATGACGACCCTATAAAACACAAGAAGACAAAAAGATAAACGGGCCTAAAACTAATGTTTCAGGCATTAAACCCCTTATTAGTCATATATTTTCTGGTGCATCAGGATTATTTTCTATAAAACATGTTTTTGTATTGTTGTCCTTTTCCAATTAAGGGCCTGTATGTTGCGTACTTTGTTTGAATAATAAAGGACATACAACGACCATGGGAGGAATGTTAATAAATTCTATGGTATTTGGGTTTCTTGGCATATAGGATCCATGAATTTTGTCCATGTATAATGCAGCCCAAGTCTTTCACCAACTCTGGTGAATTTTGCTTTCCCAGAAGTTTGGAGATGCAGTATGGGGACCCTTTGTTAGTTGAAGCTCATGCAGCCCTTGATGACATCTCCTTTGCTTTGGAGGTGGGTGTTTATACTTTAATAGTTGAGAGTGATTCGCATATTGTCATCAAGAGTTTGTTGAATTCTGATTCTCCCTCTCTTTGGGGGATTATAATCCTTATTGAAGATTGCAAGCTCATGTTGTCCTGATTCCCTCATAGCTCGGTGAATTGAATCCCTAGGGATGCTAATAGAGCAGCTCATAAGTTGGCTAAGCATGCTTTAGGTATTCAAAAAACAGTTTTACATGGTCTTGTGCACCATCGTTTCTTGATGAAACTCTCTTAAGTGATTGTTTTGCCAAGCTTTATTCTTAATGATATTCGTCTGTCTGGTTTAATAGGCGTTTTGCCTTAAAAAAAAGTCTTTCACCAAAGACCAAGGATGAAAGAACTTAATTGAATGCTCTTCAAAATATACATTAAGAGGGAAAATCACAAGTTAACCACACTGTAACTAAGATCTAGGCTTCCCAAAATTTAAAAGCTAGAGAAGTTGAGAAAGAGATAAGAGAACTCAAAAGCTACACAATGTCTTTGCACTACATTGAGGGGATGTTTGGTTTGCAGCCGGAATCGGAACCAGAATCGGAATGGTTCATTCCTGGCATCTGTTTGGTTCAGTCAGGAATCGGAATCGGATTCGATTCCTGCTGTTTGGTTCAACTAGAAGCTGGAATCGGAATCAGCCAAAGTTTCCAATTCTGCCCCCAATTCGTATAGTCTCTGCAAAGAGAAAAAATTGCAATTGGAGCTAGACCTTTTGCTTCACTTTCACTCAACTGTAAGGTGCTGCAATGAGAAAAAATTGCAATTCATTAATGGGACAATGGCACATCGTCAGATTTCCAAGATAACACAAATTTCTATTCTAAAATCAAGTACTGTAATCAATTGATCCTTCAAATCAGCAGAAGTAATGTCATGCAAATATGCCAAATATGCACTGTAATTTAAAAGGGTTTTCCTTCTCAATTTCTTCCTGGTGTAATTTCAACACACCAGCTTTAGAATTCCTTCAAGCCTTACACATTAACAACAAAAAATATAGCAAACTGAGAGTTTGTACAATAAAATCTAGTATGCTCCCTTGGTTGGCAAAGCTATGACCCATTATCAAGTTTTTTTGTCTGTTCTTCTATTCAAATGTGGAACTTTTTGATCCGGAGGTTGAGAAGGAACCCTGCTGAGGAGCCACACCAAAGCTCTACACCAACCAGAGCACCAGAAAGATGAGCAATGTGGTTGACATTCTGCAAGTGACCCCTGCTAAAACTGCCTGACATTCCAGTTGAAGCTTGTGCTGCTTCCATCACCTAATTACCATTGATGACAATAGAAAAAGCTGATCAACATAGATTAGAAGCAAAAATTTGAAGTTAACAATACTGAATCCAACATATAGAATCCAAATGGGCTAGAAGGGCCAGGGACAGACAAAAATGGCTTGGTTTGAAGTAGTAACAAATGATTTAAGTGTTCATAATTTAACAATAGAGTTTTGGCTTTATTTGGGGTGGATCTGATCCATCCCTAACATTGAATAATGCTTCTCAACTAATTGGAGTATTACTTTATAAAACTTTTCTCCATCAGTTCACAGTCATAATCTTCTCGGCAACAATTTATTTACCTTCATTAGGAGGGGGGGGGGGGGGGGGGGGGGGGGGGGGTAAAGCTTGAGCTGATGGGGATAATGGCATCTTTGGCTTCCTTGGCAAAGAACCTGAAGGAGAAGTTTTGGGGAAGAAAACATATCCATGCTGACAGAAAATCTGATGAGCAAATGTTCACAAGGATCTAATGTAGATAAAACAGAAAAAGTCGGAGACACAAGTTCCCCCATACTTTGGCGGATTGAATTGTATGAGACGGCCTAGGTGCAGAGGAACCATGCTTTACTGTTGGAGAAAAAGGAGCCTGGATAGGAGTGACAGATGGACCTGCCAGATGTCTGTAGGATGCATGGCAAGTTATAGGGAACTGTTTCAGGGGGTCTTGTTGTCTAACTAGGGCCTGGAGGAAAAGCAGAAATGTTGTGTTGCTCTCTCATCAGTGATTAGTGTTGTATTAAATAATGTTTTTTTTTTCTCTAATGTGATTAGTGTTGTATTAAACCAATGTCTTCCATTTGTTTGTATTAAACCATGTATACTAGTGTTGTCTAACTAGTGTTGTATCAGTGACCACCAAAACTTCTTCTTTGCATCTGAATTGTTCCAAACTCATAGCAGAGGTTTAGATACCATGTATTAAACCAAACACCAGTTTGTATTTAGAAGCAGCAAGAAGAGGTTTTCCACCACCCTCTCCTGAAAGGAAACACAACTTGGTTCAGATTCTTATTCCGCATTGGGAAATTGGCTCTCCAACCCTCCACCCCTTCTATATCTCCTCACAAATTCCAAATCCAGCTGGGCTCGATTCTTTCTTAATTTTCAGATCAGTGATCGACCATTTTGCTTTTCATTCTCATAGTCTGTAATTCTGCTCTCTTGCCGGCAAAGTACAAACCATCTCTCATACTCTATGAAGGTAGTAAGGGAGAGAAGGTATGCTTTACTGCTAGTTGCAAATGACTCTTGTGCTAACTTGAGTATTTCAATAAACTTGTGTCCTCTACCAATCATTCTCCCCAAAGCCAAATCCTGAAACACAAAAGTGTTGGGGGAAAAGGTTATTAAACAATTCAAGGACTTTGTAATGCAACTAATATAGAGAAGACTGATGGACATCTTGAGAACATGGTAAACATCAAATAAGCGAAGGCCCATGGGTAGGGAGATAACTTCCTACTTGGTAATAGTAGGAAAGAATCCATCAACAATTTTAAATTTATCTCTGAAAAGGGAAGACTCACCAGTCATGTGGTTTGTGGACCCTGCTTCAATAATCCACTGTGATTGAGAAGTGAAATTGAGACATAAAAAGCATGGTACTTAGAAGACCATGCTCAACCTGTTTGAGAACATGCCCAAACTGTTTAAATTGATCATGTTGTGGTACTTAGAAGACCTTTAGATATAGAGCCCATAGGTTGAACTAGAGAGGAGATACTTTGATTTGGTTGCTGCTGACTTTCTTGCTTAGTTGCAGAGGAGGCAATAATAGCTGCATTAGGCCTTTTACTTTGCTTCCCTTGGAACTTCTTAGGCTAATCAGTCATGTCCAAACAAAACTCTCTTGTGTGGCTAGGCATCTTACAATGGCGCCACCAAAGCTGATCCATATCATTTTCACCCTTCTTTTGCACTTCACCCTTCTTGCCTTCACCTTTAAATAATAAAGCCACCTGCTCCTCCTCAGTGGAATAAATAGCAGTCTTCCTACTTTCCTCAGACTGAATCAATGCAAAAACTTCTTCAAGACCTGGAAGCACTTGACCATCCAAAATCTGAACACAGATAGGTTTATAAATAGAATTCAGATCTGCTAGAAGCCAAAAAAAAATCTTTCTTGGGAAATCAACTCTCTATAGGCTGGAGCATCCTCCTCACCCTACCAGTTAATAGTCTTGTAATAGTCCAAGTGTCCACCTCCCTCCACATGCAAGCCATGCCGTGACTCAATTTGGAGGTGGTAAATCCAAACAAAATGTCTTTGTTCTGAATATGTTGATTTTGCTTGGTCCCAAATCTTCTTGGCTATTTCTGCCCACATAAAATTCTAAGAGTAGGCTGAATTGAAGATGCAAGTCATGACATAATCATATAATTTTTTTGCTCCCACTTCTCATAATCAGCCCCTTCACTAGCAAGTTTCTTAGCATTCCCAATGAGATACCCCAACTTTCCCTTAGCTCCAGCAATCATCTTCACACTCTTGGACCTTTCCTAGTAGTTTAGTCTATCAAGAAGAACAATGGACACAGGTAAACCCATGCCTGCCCATTCCACCACCAGAAGCAACTTGCCCTCCAGAACAATGGACACTCTTGGACCTTTTCAGGTCACACAGTCACATGACTGTAACAATTGAAGAAAACAGCACCACTGCTATACTGGGAGGGTCAAAACTGATCCAAAGGTACTTACTCACGACATGCTAACACTTGCACCGTGCAACCACTGCCATTGTAACTCATTTAGTACACCATATAAAACCCTAGATGAAGCTCACCTTTTTGACTGCAGAAACCTATCATTTAATACACTTCGGGTTTGAGGGGTTTTTTCCGTTATTTTACTTTTTAATGATTTAACCAACTGGAATGAGAATCCGATTCCTGGAAGATGGGTCGGGGGAATGGCCATTCCTTAAATGGGGGATTGCCATTCCGCTTGGAATCGGAAATTAATTAAATCTCAACCGTTGTGTTGAAGTAACTCATGACCATGTTCCCTTTATCTCCCCAAATAGAGGTTATGCTTAATACTATAATGACCTTGTAATAACTGTCTTTGATCTCTCATTTGAGGTGTTACATGCCCCTTTAATGTCACTTGCATTAAATGCTCCTACATTAGACTCCCAAGATTGAGAAAGACTCGTCCTCGAGTCAAGATCATTTTTTTTAAGAATAAGAAGAGAAAATTTTATTAAAGGAGAAAAAAGGATATACAAAAGTAACCATGCACCCTCTAACTAATGTTGCATTCAAAACACCAAAACGAAAAACACAATAAAACCTCTAATCAAAACAAAGCGGTGAGCTCCCCAACTGTATCCAATTAAGTCCTCAAGACAAATCTTAGAGAAGGTGCTTAATCATCTCCCGGTCAAGAACTAAAGTATTGGTATCGGGTACGCTATTAGACAATTTGGATACGGATACGAATACACTTGGGAAATGTATTGATATGAACAAAAAAATATGGAAACGCTTGGTTATGTTAATAAAATGCACACAAATTCCATAAATATATTAATAGCATTAAGTTTAGTGTCAAAACAACTATAAATAATATATAAATGTATATGAATTGTATATTTAAATGATATATATATATACATATGAAGAAATATATTATAATTAATATAATAGGACATGTAGATATTATATATACAATTTTATTAATAATGCTTTAATCAAAAGTCCAAGGCAAATATTATATAGATTTTTACAAATTAATACATGCAAAAAGCCAATATTATTTTATTATCTATTAAAATATAAGGCATAAAGCATATGCAACTATTATATTTGAATTATTATATCATTCTTCTATTCTTATTTTTTAACATTAACAAAAAATTCAACTAAAAAAATAATTCTTAAATGTTTGATAAATAATATTTATATTTTTTGTAAACAATAAATATGTTATTATAAAATGCAAATTAAAATATCAATTAATAATTTATAAAAAATATATAACCTTAACTTAAAATATATCAAATCTATTAAAATTTGAAAATGCATATCATATGAAAATTCATAACTTTAAATTACTAAAATAATTATTTCATTGTTAATATTTTATTTTTATAAAATTTTGAAGTTAAAAATTATTTTTTATATAAAATGTAGATTAATAGATTTGATATATTCAATTTATATTATATTTTCAAATACTTTGTAAACAATACTTTTATTTTTGTAAATAATAAATACATTGTTATTTAATGCAAATTAAAATATTAATTAATAATTTATAAAAACTTAAGATATATATACCATATGCAAACTTATAAAATTTAAGTATTAAAATAATTAATCTATTATGAATATTCTATTTGTATAATTTTTTGAAATTAAAATTCATTTTTGATATATATGTAGATTTTATAAATTAATTATATATTCCCTCAATGCTTTTAAGCACGAAAAACATAGCAATTCTTGGAACTTGGGTGCATCTACGGTCTTAATCGCCAAAGGCACGCCTCTGCATTTCAAGACATAGCAAGTATTGAAGCATTCAAAGGACTGGTAATAAACCTCAAAACGCAGTAGCTGAACTACTATAAGAAGGTGACAATTGGGTTGAGAGAGGAAAGTGCATCCAAACATTCTGACCTTTTCATCATACTTACTTTGACAAATGAATATGCCATATCAATATCTTGATAAATTTCAATACCAAGAAAGTGATGTAATAGTATAATATCATTCATTTTATATTTTTCACCATTTCATTTTTGAAATATTCTATTATTTTCCTATTATCTCTAGTAAAAACCAAGTCAACAACATAGCAACAATGAGAATATCATCCATACCTTGTTTTTTCACATACAAAGTAGGCTTACTTTTCCTTGTAATGAACTCTTTTTCAAAAAAGTAGGCACCAATTTGGCTATACCATGCCATTGGAGCTTGTCTTAACCCATATAAGACATTCTTCAACTTGTACACCTTTTCTTCTTTGCTTTGAATCACAAAGCCTTGTGGTTGTTCTACATATACTTCTTCTTTTAATTCTCCATTTAAGAAAGTTGATTTAACACTAAGTTGTCATACCAACCAACCTTTGTGAACAGCAAATGTTGGTTTTGGATGGATTTTGCATCTCCAAAGTCAATTTAGGGATTTAAAATTCATTTATATATCTAGAACTAAGAAAACTTAGGCTCATCTTTTTAGCTTATTATGCTTGTAAATATCAAAGGCACTCTACTATGGACATGTTACCTTGTACAACTTTACTCACAATATAATTTAATCACCACTCTTTTGTTTGAAAAAAAAAAAAACCCTTTGTGAGCAGCAAGTGTAATGAGAGCTCTATCGGTATTCAACCATGCTACGGGAGCAAATGTTTCAAAGTAATCAACACTTGGTTGTTATGCATAGCCTTTAGTAACCAGCCTTGCTTTGTTTCTTTGTACAAAACCATCAGAATTATGCTTCACTTTGTAGACCCATTTAACACTAATCACTTCTTTGTCATTTGGTCTATCAACCAACTCCCAAGTTTTATTCTTTTCTATGATAGCAACTTCTTCCATTGCCTATTTCCAAGCTTCTTCCCTAACAACTTCAAAACTTTTTAATTCCATAACTAGGGGTGCAAATGGATTGGATCATGATCTGATCTGATCCTATTTGGTCAAATTCAGGTCACCCTTGTTTGGATCTTCAGATCGGATAATAGGATCCAATTAGAAATCAGATCGGATTCGGATCACCCCTATTCGATTCGAGAAGTTCTAATCTGATATATGTTATATATTTATAAATATAATATATATAATACATAAAATATGTTATTTATTTATAAATATATTATTTATATTGTATTTTTATAATTTTTTATAAAAAACATGTATATATATGATGAAAACAATTAAAAAACACTTGTATTTTTGCTTTTAATTTATTTAAATTAGTATATTTTATTTTTCTTTTAATAATTTATTAATTTTTAAAGAAAACAAGTATTGGATCAGATCCGAAGATTTGACTTACTGATAAGATTCGAATTTAGATCGAGGCCTATCAAGTCTGACTAGATCGAATTCGACATGAATAGTGTCGGATTGGATTCGGATATACCTAGATTCGAATCCGATTCAATCCGTTTGAATCCTTATCCATAACACAAAAATAACACCTTGTATAAACATCACTCAATCTCCTCATATTTCTTTGAGTTGAGTTCGATGAAGATGAACTTGAACTTGGAGATGATTGAGAAGTTCTTTCATTATTTTGTGTTGTATTCTCTTCCAAATTAGACATGGGAACATGTTCTTCAATTTTTTCTTACTCCCAATTCCATATAACTTTCTCTTCAAACAACACATCTCTACTAATAATCATCTTATTTGTTTTCAGATTACACAACCTATAACCATTTGATAGAGAACTATAGCCAACAAAAATACACTTCCCACTTGTTTCATCAAGCTTTGATTTTTTTTTTTTTGGAATTTGGACATAGCACATAGTATTAAACACTTTCAAATGTCAAATTGATGGTTTTTTCCACTCCAAGCTTCTAATGGAGTCATTCCTTTAATAGAAACAATAGGACATCAATTCATCAAATACACAGTTGTGTTAACAGATTCAGCCAAAAAACTTTTGGAAATTTCTTTTCATGTAGAATGGATTTGGCCATCTCCATTAGAGTTTGATTTCTCCTCTTTAATACTGCAATTTTTTGAGGAGTATAATGTACTATAAGTTGTTTTCCAATGTCTTCATCTTCACAAAATTTATCAAATTCATTTGAAGTGTACTCCTTACTACAATCACTTCTTAATTTTTTAATCTAACAGCCACTTTGTTTCTCAACAAGACATTTAAATTTCTTAAAAATAGTAAATGCATCAGGTTTTCCCTCACAAAATAAACCTAATTAGTCATACGAGTATAATCATCAATAAAAAGAATTACTTGTTTTGGGAGTAAGGAGTCTTCATGGGTTCACACGCATTGGTGTGAACTAATTCTAGCACTTTATTGGCTCTCCCTGCAACTCCTTCTAGAAATGGTTGTCGGTGATTCTTTCCAAGTGCACAACCTTTACGAACTTCATGTTTTTCTTCAATTTTGGAAGCCTTTTAACCATCTCTTTTATGATAGCAACTTTAGTTCCTTGAAAATTAGGTGGCCAAATCTTCTATGCTATTGTCATGGCTCATCAACCTCCTTGGAATTTATAGCAACATTTCTTGCATAATTTAATATTAGTGTAAATCTTCTATTTGTCTTCATTTTCACATTTTTTACTACATGTTTCTCATGGTCATAAATAATATAACCAAGATCTTCAAAATAAAGTGAATAACCATGTTCTAAAAGTTGTCAAACACTAAGAAGATTCTCATTCAACTCAAAGACAAATAACACATCATGTATAAACTTTCTTTCTTTCTTTGTTTCAACACCAATTGTTCCTTTGCCCATTACTTCAACAGTTTCTCCATTTCCCAACTTTACTTTTGAGCTAAATAATGTGTCCATGTTAAGAAAAATATTTAGGTGCCCTGTTATATATGATTACTACACCCGCTATCTAAGAACCATACATCATTATTTTCCTCAGTAGCACTTTGACATGCATAAAACTAAGGGTAAATTTCTTAAACTACCCTTATGATTTAGTTAATTGACTAAGTGTACTCTTATTGTTTGAAAATTAACTAATACTTCCCTTACCGTTAGCGCCAGTTAAGGGAAAGATGAAAAATAAAACTATTTTATCCTTTATTCTTTTTTCAAGTTTTCAAAATAAAACAGGGAAAGAATAATGTCGCTTAGAGACTTCAGAGACTTGGGCAGGAAGGGTTTCTACAGCTAAACACTAGAAGTGTTTTAAGCTTACGAATACTGTTGCTGCTACAATTGGTTTCTGACGGTGAGAGGAAAGGATCTGCCAGTGGTGGTCTAACCCATATTTACACAGATACATAAATCTGCTAAATAATGTAGTTCAGAAATGAAACCGACGGAGGGAGAAGAACCAGACATTCAGACTAGAACCTGATAGATAGGATAGGATGATGATGGAGAACTCAGCCACCGCTATGGCTCCTTTTCTTCTTCGGAATTTCGTAACCTTTATATTCATATTTGCTGACAAATCCTTCTCAATTTATCAAAAGGATATAAGCTTCTCTAATTCATTCGCTACCTTCTTATCCAACTTCTCTTATTTTTTCTTCATTTCCTACCTTTTATCTTCCCTTCTTTAATTACCAAATCGACGACTGACTTTCCTCTCAAACCCCACCACGTTAAGCAGGAAATCCTGACCCAGGGAGACTTCGGTATCGCTTGAGCACTCTCTCAGATTTTCTCCATCGTCAACGATATCCCAGTCAGCTCCTGCAAATATGAAATGGTTCGAAACTTAGCTGAAAATCTCATCGACGGAGAATCTCCGGGAAGGATGCGAATCACTGAGAAAGGTCAACCAATCGATTCTATCGGTGGCGTTCGTCAAGACTCTTTGCCAACTTGAAGGGGCGATGTCAGAGCAAGAGCAAGAGCAGACCGCTAAAAATGGATTTAACCTAATCTGTGACTGTCGAATCTTCAAATCTGAACAAAAAAACTCCAAAAATGTGGAGTTTGATTGGAATCTAATGAAAATCCCCCTATGCAAAATCCTTGTTTGCATTTAGAAAAAAATTGGATGACTCCGATTGGAATCTTCTTCAAACTTTACTGGTCGCGGCCTTTTCCTCTTTGGTGCTATAGATGCTCATTAAACCAAGACTGCCATCGTCAGCCCTAGAAGGAGATTTCTAAAGGATCAAAAGAAAGAGTTGGGAAAAAGAATCCAAACTTCCAAGACTACCAACTCAAAATACTCACCAACAGCTGGTAATGAAGTTGACGGAGTGCTAGAATTCTGAGGCAACGTCGACAACTGAGGTCCCGCAGCCCTTTGAACTGAATACTTTCCATGTTTTATGTGAATTTGAGAGCCTGCTTTCTTTTTCTATCTTTGGAGAATGGGGATTTACCAAGTGATGTCGGTGTTATCCCTAGTTGTTCGATTAACATGTTGCTTTTCTCTTTCCCTTTCTTTTTCCTCTCTTCCTTCACGAGCCCCCATCGTCTTTCACAGCACTGACGCACAACATGAATCTCTAGCAACTGGCTGAGATGGATTGAGTTCAAGAACAATACTAGAGAAAACTAAACAAGAAGAAACCATTATCAGAAAGGCTCTAATTGCATACAAATTGTACATTAAATACATTGATTGTTTCAGCTTTTTATGCCAAGGGTGTAGAACTAATATGCTACAGGGATCCAAATTACGGTGAGCAAGGTCATGAGTGGAGTTGGGTTTTGGACGAGGCAGTCGTCCTGGAACACGGCTTACTTTTTGCGGCTAAACACTAGAAGTTCTAAGCTTAGGAATACCTCTGCCGCTACAACATGGTTTCTTATGGGAAGAGGAAAGGGGATGCCGATGGCGATCTAACCAGACCGACGGATAGGACAGAGAGAGAGAGAGAGAGGGAGGGAGGGAGAGGAGTAAAGCCAATAGGAAAAAAAAGATGGGGAGAGAGAGAAAGAGGGGGAGGGAGGTGGAGTGTAAATTTGGGTTTTAATATATATATCACGTGAGAATGAATTTTGACAGAATATTAACGGAACTTAATGGTAAGGGTAGAGTTTGTCAATTGTCAGAAACAATAGGGGTAAGGTTAGTTAATTTTCAATTAGTAAGGGTACACTTAGTCAATTAACTAAACCATAAGGGTAGTTTAAGAAATTTCCTTCATCTTTCTTTTCTTGTGTAAAATTTTCTTATTGATTATTTTTCAATATACAATCATTTTGTAGATGCCCAAGCTTTTTACAATAATAACATTGTGGTTTTTCTTGAAACCAACGATTTTTGTCAACATCGCTCTTTCTTTTGCAAATAGAACACCATTGTGATGACCCTTCATCACTAGATTTTCTATCAAAATTACCTTTGTCTCTTCCTCTTTTTCCTGCATATCTACCGCCTATATAAAACTTTTATTTTCCATGTTCATGAGTTGATGATGTCCTATTATGACTTTTGGAACTAACATTTTGATGGGATTGGAATGCACTTTCTATTGATTTTTTGGTGTGACATGCCAATCTTTGCTCATATGATTTTAGTGATGCCAACAATTCATGAACACTTAATTCTGTGAGATCCTTTGTTTCCTTAATGATAATCACAATATGATCAAATTTCTTATGCAAATTAATTAAAATCTCCTCAACAATCATCCTATCATCAGATTTCTCACCATATGCTTCCATCTAATTTATCAACTCTATAAATCTACTGAAATAATCATTTAAAGAGTGTTCACACTTTACAATGCACACATATTACTATTAGTCTATTACAAGGCCACATCCTCCAACTACACTTGTACAAAAAGCTAGCCACATATTGATCAACCATGGCAATCTTTCCATCAAATATATAACAAGGATTAGATCAATCATGATATAAACTTGTAGTTGGGTTGCAGTTTGTGGGAGGAGATTCCTTGTTGTTGTCTTTGTTCCTCTTCCTCCGGTCTAATATCTGAAACTTCCTAGTTTTGAATCCTTGGTGTTATTTGTGAATCATTTACATTGTTTGTCATTTCAACACCTTCAGCTACACTTATTGGATGAACTCTAGACTCAGTTCTTCTGAAAGTATGAGAGCTGAGATCCTTCTGGTCAAAATGTTTTCCCATTGAGAGAATTTTTTTCCAAGTTGATTTAGGGGTACTAGTATTTGGAACTTGCCATTGTTCATAAAGAAATCCAACTAGGAATAGTATAAGTGAACAAATCGAGGCAAGTCCTGTGATGAGGAAGAGTCCCCAAAAGCTCCTGAGGCTGAGACTTGCTGAATTTGAAGAGACCTCTGTGCTTTGGTCCTGACATTTGGTTTGGTACTGAAACCATTTTCTCTCAATTGTTTCCATTTCATCACCCTCAGTCAGGTTCAAAATTGCTCTTGAAATATATGGCACCAGAGGAGAGCCGGCTGGGAAGGCCTGTAAGAGATATAAGAAAAGTACTTGCTAATTCAGAATTCAGAGAAGAATTGATATGTGATATAGCTTCTTTATCTAAACAGAGACTGATGAAAATAAAAATCAATCATTTATTGCCACTGACCAACCTAATTACCTAACAGAGAGCTAAATCAAAATTTGATATTGGAATCAAATCTACTGTCTCTAAGCCATCATTTAGAGGAAAAAAAAAGAAGAAATTCTTTAGGTTTTGTAGTTTGAATTAACCACATTATTGGCTTTTATAATATCTACAATGACCTCAAGAATGAACAATATGGTGTCCCTTTATTTTTCTATTGTATTGTTTTTTGGTAATAATTTTACTAACACATGACATTATTGTTTAAGAAAAAGAGTATAAAATCTACTTAATTAACATAATTGAAAGATAGAACAACTTACAAAACCAAATCCATCAGTCTTGTAGGTTGGCCCAACCATGATATATTTAGAACAATACTTGGCAAGAAAAAGCTTGATGTAGGGTATCTCATCGATTATTGCAGCAACTCCACCATTCTGAGTTCCTTTAGATAAGGCCTCGTGATACTCTTCAGGAGTGCTATAAGCCCTGAGTTTGTCTTCATCCAAATTCAACCTTTTTATTAGGAGCCCTTTGACAAAGGAATCCTTCTGGTATCCCACATAGAACCCATTCTTTCTGAGTTCATTAATATCGGTTAGTGTTGGTTTTAACTGTTGTACCGTCAACATAGACGTTAAGCTTGCGGTATAACTTTGTGTTAGGATGAGCACCACAAACACCCATA
Source organism: Nelumbo nucifera (assembly GCF_055504915.1). Lineage (NCBI taxonomy): Eukaryota > Viridiplantae > Streptophyta > Magnoliopsida > Proteales > Nelumbonaceae > Nelumbo > Nelumbo nucifera. Next base: position 37,251,732 of record NC_142650.1, read on the forward strand.
TAATCAGCACAAACCTTGACAAGTTGTTAACTATTTTCTCTCCTGCAACCATCAAGACAATTCAATTAATTAATTTATTTATAATCAATATAGGAAAAGAATGAATTCTTCTTTTGTTATCTAGGCTGCTATTGCACTCCAGTTCGATTTTGCAGGTATCTGGTAAGAATGCACTTCTGTACTAAAACGAAAGTTTTGGCTTTACCACTGTTTTAGCATTCCAAATGGGAGAAATGAATGAATGAACAAATATGCATTCACATCAGTTCATTTTTTTGCACTCATACGAAATGCAGCTAATGACTGAATGAAATTAAAATGAGAGCTTGGGATCATTTACTATGTGCAAACACAAGCGTTGAGAAGGAGAACCAAAAGATAATGCCGACTTGTTGTGTGGGAGGTCCCCTGAAATCTGAATTTATACGATGCTCCAGAATCCACACCACAAAACCTGTGAAGATAAAAGCTGCACCAGTCATCAACCAAAGCTCCCAGCTTAGAGGCTTTAAGAAAATCCAAGCATTTTGGCTTGTCTCATCTCTGATTGGAACCACCATGGACACCCCTGATTCAGAGTATGGCAATGTAAAATCTACATACAACGATCTGTTGGCGACGATTGTCGTATCTCCCACAACCGCATCATATTTCTGTTTGATACCAAAAGGAAGGAAATGAAACGTTAGCTATGCATTTAATGTCAAAAGAACAACTACCTTCCTTTCTATATATATCAAAGTAAGAAGGTAGATTCCCAACCTTGAGATAAACCTGATAAAGGAGTTCATCATAACTCCCAATACTTTGTCCATTGGGCTTCATGTAGGGAAATAAATCACAAGGGACTGCAAATGGTAATCTGTTTATTATGGTACGAAAAACATCAATGGAAAAACCATCGAAAGATTTCGCATTGGTAGTAGTATCATTGATGACCTTCACAAATTCACTGAAACCATCTTTCACAGGAACTCCAATCTTTAGCCTCTTCCCTTTAGTGGGTATAACCCAACCTTTTGGTGTGATTGTTGAATCTCCTGGCCAGATTGGTGTGCTAAGATTGTTCACTGAATTTGATTTACTCTTCCCTTTTAAATCTCGATGAAGTCCTTTCTCTACTGACCAATATCCAATAACCCTTTCTCCTTTCCCAATCACATTGAAGATTTGGAAAGTTGAAGGCTGTAACTTCCCTTTAACCAAATTGAATTTACCACCCAATCCTCTAAATCTAGTAGCTAAGATCTTTTGCAGAAGTTTTGGACCCATCTGTGAGTATCCAAGGGTTGCAAGATCTGTTGAATGTTCACTACTTTCTGTCTTAATGAAGCTAGTATTCATGGCTCCAACTCTCTCTGTTGCCATAGCCAATGCCCAGACTGTGTCATATGCCCACAACCCGAAGAGACTCAACTCTCCTATTTTTCTATTTGGCTTGTTCAAGGAGAATTCCTTCTCCCATCTAATTTTGAAATCATGAAGATTTTTCGACTTTGGAATGTAAGGTTTCAAACCCAATACGCCTTGCATGGAGTCAATGACAGTGGGATCCATTGGATCCAGTAGACTAGATAAGCCATCTGTAGTCATCCATACAAATCCTTCACTCATCATTTCCGCCTGCTTTACTTTTGCAAAAAAGCGAGAACCAAGAGAAGCTGTCATGTGCACCACAAATACCCTAGTTTGCATGGTCATTAACAAATTAAGCTCTTCCAGTATTTGATCATCATTGGCATATAGAGGGATCACACTCCTGTAGGGCACACGGACCTCAATTTCTTGGAAAGCATCAATTAGATAAGGTATGACTCCATTCCCATAATCAGTATCTTCGTAGATAGGGACAACTTCTTTCCATCCATAATTCTGGAAAATGGATTTAATGGCTTTCACTTGAGATGAATCATCTTGGGTTGTCCGAACAAAGAAATGATTTTGAATGGGTGAAAGAGAAGGACTGGTTGCGGAGAAAGAAATGATGGGCACCTGAGCCTTGTCACCAAGATCAATCACAAATCTAGCTTGTGCTGATTTTTGTGGCCCAATGATGGCTTGTACGTTATCATTTTTCAACAAGTCTAAAGCTGCATATTTAAAAAAACATAAAGTAATTATGGAATTTTCAAACAAAACAACTCTGCACCCTAAAATCAAGTTTTATAAGGATTAGTGACAACAACTACAATAATAATAATGTAAAAAGTTCAAAAAATAATTTATTGATAAATGTCATTACGACAGGTGTAGTAAATGGATGACTTGGGTTGGGTTGGATCGTATGCAGTTGAAGACCAATCCATCCTCCAAACCACCCACACTATTTTTACTTCTTTCTTTTGAAAGAATACCTACACCCATTTTGACCCACTTGAATATTTAAATATATGTAAATGAAAGATTGTTGAGGAAAAAAAAAAAACTTTCGGTTTTTTATATGGTGTGACCATCACCACTAGGTCTGGGTTAGTTAGAAAGAGAAAGGAGAGAGAAGAGAATCAAGAATGAGAGAGGAGTGAGAAAAGAGAAAAGCAAGAAGAGTGAGGGAGAGACCGAGAGAGGAGAGAGAGGAACTAGATAAGAGAGAAAATAAGGCTTCATTCACTTTTCAGTAAGTTACTTCCCGGGTAAATGCAATTACCTAGGTAAGTTTTTCTTGGGAAACACTTACCCAGGTAGGTGCATACCCATGTTCTTTTATTTTCTAGATAAATAAGATAATGACCATTTTAGTCATAAAAATCCATTATTAAAAAGGTCATTCTTGTTTCATTCAAGTGCTGGCAACTTTCCCCCTATGTGGGAAAGTTATTTACTCACCTAAGAGATGGGTATCAATCAAGTGATACTCAGGAAAATAAACTTTCCCTAGTCCCCACATAAATTTGAAAAAAAAAACATGAGATTCTTATTCAATGGGAACCAAAATCCCATTAACCAACTTTCCCCCTCTCAAAATCCAAAACATGAACACCCCCTAAAAGGGAGAGATGGGAGGAGAGACAGGGGTAGAAAGATGAAAGTGAAGGGAGAGAGGTTGAGGGGAGAGAGAAGATATGAGAAAAAATGGGGCAGAAGATTAGGATAGAGAGAGGAATGAAAGTTGGGAGAATAGGAAAAGAGAAGAATCAGATTGAGAAAAGAATTAGATAACTAAAAATTTTTTAACATTTACCAAAAAAAAACTTCTTTAATATAGTTGACCCAAATGGGTACACAAAACCCAACCTAGTTCAACCAATCTTAATTGTCCCAATAGGCGGCTCAACCCATATTTTCATACCAGGGTGAGTTTGGTTGAAATGTAAGTAGGATTGTAATTAACTTGGGCAGGCCCATCCCGTGTTTTTCAGGCTTTTGTACGGGTTAGGCCTGAATTTTCAGGCTTCAGGTAGGTTAAGCTTGATCTGAGACTGGCTTGACTCAACCCAAGTCCCAAGCTCAATTGATATTGTAGGATATGCACATCTACATATGTATATATTTTGTTGTATAATTTATAACATATATGTGTGTATGATATAACTTATTTATATTATGTGTATAGTTATTTTAAACTTACAACAAGATGTAAATACACATTGTTATGCATTTATAATATGACTAACATATCGATCGATCATATGATGGATTTTCCAAACAGAACAATTCTGCATCCTAAAGTAAAACTTTGTTAAAAGAATTAGTGAACATACTACTACTACTACACCACTATTAATAATGATAATAATATTATAATTAAAAAAAAGCTCAAAAAATAATTTATTGTTAAATGTCATTACCCATAGGTGTAGCAAATGAATGGATTGGGTTGGGTTGGATGCAATTGAAGACCAATCCATTCTACTTGTAATTAGGCCACAAAGCTCAATAAAAAATTAATGTATAAAATATAGTTGGGCTAGGGTCAAACTTAAGGATTGAGTGTTAAGGTTGGGCCTAGGTTGGCCCACAATCCTGACCCAACCGGTCCGAGTAGCAACCTAGGTTGTAAATGGATGGGTTGGAAGTATCAAGTGGGTTAGCAATTGCCATCCGGTTCAAGCTATTTGGGCTTTGGGGTCTTGGGAGGGGTTTACGGAATACACAAAAAGTATCAGCTCTCCTACCAGCCTAATTCCATCTTCACGCTAGTCAGTCTCAGATTATTACACATTTACACCAAGCGGCAACGGTTAGGAAAATTTTTGCACTTTTAATGATGTCAAATGTTCTTAGGCCATGTTTGTGAGTGCTTAAAAATAAGTGTTTATTTGAAATAAGTGCTTATTTGGATTAGGACCACACCATTAAGCATTTATTGGTGTTTGGGAAATAAGTCTGAAATAAGTGCTTATTTTAAAAATAAAGATTTATTTTTTTAAGCTCAAATTTTCAGCAATTTTTAAGTGTTCATACAATAAGCACTTATTCAAATTTTTTTCTCCCAAAATTGTCCCCAGTAAATTTTTAAAATACCAATTTTACAATTTCAATATTGTTGCTTTTGGGAAAATAAAGTCCTTTTACGAAAGCACTTTTATGAAAGCACTTTTACGAAAGCAATTTATAAAAGTAATTTAATGAAAGTGCTTTTTTGAAAGAACTTTTAGGAAAAAATTTTTTTATGGAAGTACTTTTACATGAAGCACTTGTATAAAAGTACTTTTGTAAAAGCTTTCATAAGAGCACTTTTATGCAAGTACTTTTATAAGAGCACTTTTAAGAAAGTACTTTTCTAAGAACACTTTTATGAAAGTACTTTTATAAAAACATTTTTTTATAAAGTAATTTTATAAAAACACTTTTATGAAAGTACTATTACCAAAGTACTTTTGTGAAAACACTTCTACAAAAGTACTTTTACGAAATCACTTCTATCAAAGTACTTTTGTTCATTCACTTTGTATTGGATATTTTGAAAATTTGAAAGAAAATGAAGGACAAAAAAGTCACAAGTGCTTATTGGAGAAAAAGACCACCAAACACCCAATATAAAATAAGTGCTTTTTCAAGTGCTTATTTGAATAAGCACTTATTTTTAACATAAGAACTCCCAAACATGGCCTTAGTGATCAACTTAATTTCATTTGGATATTTAATTAAAGCAACTAACATACCTTGATTAAATTGCTTGATTATTTATTGGGAAACTAAACTCAATTACTTGATTTATATTCATGAGTTTTAATACTAACAATGCAGGGATCATTTTTAGCACAGCCTGCCCTACAATATATTAAATATCAATGTTTTAAAAATTGACCCAAAACTGGAACCACTTTGGCCACCGGTTTTCAGGTCAGTGGTTTGACCGTTCGATTCAAATGAATAGCCTGTTTCAAGTTAAAAAATAAAAATAAAAATAATTAAAAATAAAAAATGGCCAAAAACCATTATCCGAGTCAAATGGGTTGATAGTTCAATCATCCGAGTCAATAGGTTATTGACCAAGTCAATAGTTTTTGGCCAAGAAACAGGTTAAGGGTAACACAAAATTGTTGCTTGGACAGTTTCCAAGCTAAACGGTCTGAGCATTTAGGTCAGCGGCGGTTCGAAAATCATGTTAAATATTATATTTAATATATAATAAATTATATATTACCACTACTTTTTAATTTGAACTATTACTTTTATTAAATTCATTCTATTCCATCTCTCTAAATCATCTTATATTTAAAACACTTTAAATAGATGAACTTTGTAGACTTTTCTTGACTAAAACACCACTAGAATTATGAATTTGATCCCTAACTATAACTGCATGGGCAGAAAATTTAATTTAAAGAACTATTGCTTTCCACTTCATTCAATTCCCTTTCATTAAGGGAACGTTTGGGACTGGTGCATTTCATGACTATTCCATTTCTTCTGATGTGTCATGCACGCCACATTAGCAAATAAACAGAATTGGTAAAAAAAATGGCATTTGGGAGCCCTGCTTTAAAAAAAAAAAAAAAAAAAACGTTTTTTTGTAATAATTAGCTTTGGGGTTCAAGAAAGGAGGGGTTTTTTTTGAAACACCAAATTTTTGTTCTTGAATCACCCAGGTGATCCTGAATCGCACTGGTGACATGGCACATTGAAATTTAAAAAAATTGGCTACTTTTTAAGATGTCACACTGTTGTCATTATAAATATATTACAATATTAAATAAAATCAATTTAAACGTCTAATTAGTCTACATCCCATTTTTTTTGTTCTAAAAAAATAGATGAAACGAACCACTTATAAAACGGAATGGTCGTGAAATGCAACAGTCCCAAATATCCCCGTTTATCTCCTTAAATACTTTTGTTTGAAGTACTCTTGTTTCTTATATCCAATATCTTGAAGGCCTATTTATGGTTCAGTTCGATCCCTTCAGATTATTTTATTGGTTCGCAAATGTATCTACCGGCAGCTCCCCAAGACACACGAACCCCCCACCCCCACCCCAACCTCCATGAATTGTGATAAATCTCCCCCTTGACACTGTTCTGAATGGTATGAGCGCATTAGGATTTTTGAGATGGATTAAACAATAAAAACCCCTATTTTTATTAGTATAAAACCTATCTTGAAAACCAACATGAAAAATAAACCAACCTTTCATCCATCTAAATGATAAAAAATTTAAGTATTACATTAATTTACAAAATTTTATGAAAATATTTAAACACATCTTTAATATTACATATTTATCATATTAAATAACAGTAGTATGATAAACAAAAAACAATATGGCATGCAACGGTTTGCCAAAAAGAGAGAGAGAGAGAGAGGATCTCCCCCTCCCGGCCTAGTTTATATCTTTGTCCTACTATTTGCCAAAAAGAAAAAAAAAAAAAAAAACCTTCTTTTAACTCAAATCCCAAATTTTAGCATTTGTTTTGCATATAAAAATTAAAAAACTGAAATAAAAACATAAATTAGATATACACATGCATATGGAATCAATTAATTGTTACCACCTTCCAGGGGTATGCAATTTTATTTATTTATTCATTTATTTGGGGAGTCGGTAGACCCAGCCCCAGAAGTCTGTACCATTCTTCTAGTTAAAATGGGTTTTAACTATAAATCAAACCTAATTTAATCTTCAAAATATATGATGAAGACAATAATTCCACACAAATTATGAAAGTATGGTTAATTTCCTCATAGGGTTGCTCATTAATTAAAAAGTGACCAAACACCCAGCTGTGCTGATTGGGTGACGGGTCAAAGGATGCATTCATTGAATGGAACTTGTTTAAATAAATGAGATGCAAAAAGATTAAAATAGAAAAATAATAGATGATTTTAAAATATCTTGACCATGATGATGTTATATATCAAAATCAATGCAATAAATAGGAATACTTGCTTTGTTTTGTGTAGGTCATAAAGTTAAAAGCAGATAATTATTATATCATACCCTTATATTTTTACTTGAACAAGTGCATACATAACCGTATCCCTAGCTTCCAACTACAATGCATTAGGGATATTTAATTTGTTGTATGTATTTATAATTTAACAATGTTAAAGAACCAATTATAAACGTTTTCGTTTTATAACTAGCTCAAAAATATTTAATTTTGCTCCTGTAATTCATAGCATCATAGATTTTGCCTTGAAACCATTCAAAATGTCTTAGAAATTTCTAAGGTGGATAAAAGGACACGTTTCATGATAATAAATGGGCCTTAAGGACTGGAGAGAGAAAACGAAGCCCGATTCGGTCTTTGTATTGGTACTTTAAACTATAAACTTTTTAATTTTAAACATATTTTTTATATATTATTTAATAAAAAATGAATTCCCAAAACAGGTATGTATCAAGGACAAAAACAATTTAACATTCCTAACAACGAAAGATAATGAAGTTTGGCAGACTGTAATTCGGTCTTTTAGATGCGAAGAGTCTAAAATGGGCAATTTTAGAGAAGCTCAAATAAAACTTCTGCAATTTTTTGCGAATCTTAATATAATATCTCAATGCGTCTTTTAAATGTTATACCAAAACGGCCTCAAAGTCTATTTTACACAGCCTTCTAGTTCTACCAACCGAGTCCAAATCAGAAGTTTGACTGTTTGATTATGAAATTTCTAGCTCAAGTACGGGAACACGTTTAATAGCTGGCTTTAAAGACTCACTCTCTTGACTTCACTTGAAGTCAAGAAGAGAGAGAAAATTTTCTTGAAGTGTCATGAGAAAGGAGATGATTCAGAAAGAACAAACGAGTTAGGAGAGGACTTTGTGTTTTTTTTTTTTTTTTTTCTTTTTAGATACAAAAGAAAACTCACATTGAAATTATCAGACCTATATATTTTGTATCATTGAGCCATGCATCCTAAAATACATCCACATTTTGCTGTAGATTATTAATATATATTCATTTGCAAAACAAATGGTTTTTGAAAACAACAGTTACTCCCAACTATTTGTAACTTACACCAATTACCTGTAACTTCTCTTCTTTCATTCAAATTATATTCAACTATATATCATACGCTCTATCTTTTGTATATATATATATAAACAAGGAGTCTAGTCAATGGAAGTTTGATTCTCAAACTAATCTTATTTGTGAAGTTAATTTGGTATCAAAGCAAATGGTGCAATAAGGATCTGAAATCACTAGCCAGAGAACTTCAACCTCCTCACTATTCTATGTGACAATGTTTTTCATTACTTCCCAATTAAATTGACTGGTCCAAACTATATGATTTGGAGAGCCCAGTTTTTACCCATTTTCCAAGCACATGGTCTCATGGGTTTCCTTGAAGGGACCAAGAAGATCCCACCTTCCCACCAATATACGTTTACTTCTGATAACACTCCAGAAGATAAAGATGATCTCATCGATCACATCTACAGAAGTTACGTGATTAAGAGAGAAAGAAAGAACAAACTTACGTATAGTTGCTGAGAAATAACTAACTAGTGTAATAAGGAATTGAAATATATATACCTGCAGAAGCTGCGGCAACAACATCCTCGTTGGAGTCCCTGGTGTGAAGAACCAGTCTCGTTCTATAATCTGTATGAGCAGCATAGAAGTCAGAAAGCGCCATTCTGATGCAGGTCTCGGCCATCTCCCCGACTGTTGAATTCAAATCAAGAATCACGCCGATGGGAATCGAAGCTTTGGATTCAGAATCTCCATATCGAGCAGTCACCAATGTCGACAAGCAGCAGATGCAGAAGAGCAAGGAGAGAAGCTGTGCCTGTGCCGGTGGGTTCAACATTTTTGATCAAGGTCTGTTCTGATGAAGATTTCTCAAGGCTCAGATAAACTACTTTGCCATTTCATGGCTTATAAATAGAGAGGAAATAGACTGGATTAACCTTTAAGGAAGCCATTAGTTATCAGAGTCACAGCTTCGCGGAAACCGATGTGATGTAATGCCTTGTGGACCATAGTAGTAGACTGTAGAGTCGGCCGGAAAAGACGAGAAATAGAGAACTACTAAGACATGCATTAAATGTAAATGTTGTTGTTCTTTTTTCTTCTCCTTGGACATGTATTCCGTCTTAACGCGCTAAAGTTTAATTATCTTATGACACGGTCGTATCCACAGTGGATGTGTTAGATACCTAACAATCAAAATGTATAAAAATTTTCAGAAACAATAAGGAGTTAGGAGAGGTGGCTTTATACCATCCAACTGTGAATTGGACCGTTTCTTTCTTGAAAGCAAAAGCTATGGAAACACCCATTAAGAATATCTCTCTATCAACCTGATGTTACATGTAAGAGAGGATTTAATCATGTGGCAGTTGTATGTTGTATACTCTCAGAGGTTTTACTTTTCAGGAGATCCGAGCTGCTTGTCTAGACTGTTTTCCATGCAGCAAAACTGGTGCCACTGGGTTGTGCAAACAGAACTGTTTTGCTATTGTTTACACAGTTCTCCACGTAGCAAATCCGGCCTGTTTCCAAATAAAAACATGTACATTAATTACGGGTGTCCATAAAAACCAAAATCGAACCGAGAAAATTGAAGCGTTAAATGCGGTTAATAGAACCGATCACTTAGTTTTGGTTTGGAATTTTGAAAAAACAAAGGATTGGTTCTATATATTATATATAAATATATACTTATATTATATTTATAATAATGTATTTATAATTATATTATATATTTTTAAAATATTTATAATATATTATATATCATTTATTATTTATAATATAATATTATAATATATTTATATAATATATATTATAAATATAAAAAACCAAAAAATCAAAGAACCGAACCAGTCAAAAACCAAAACCAGTGGACCGGTTAACCAGTGCTACTGGTTCAGTTTCGATTTAGAGAAATGGAAAAACCGGTACCACCGATTCGATTTGCAAAATATGCACATGATTCGGTTAATTGAACCGTGGACACCCCTAACATTTATGGGATTAATTATAGGTCAAGTGCTCATAGATATTGAAAGCGAGTAAATATGCTCACGGCTAGTTAGCAAAATTAAGGCTTATTAGGGTTATGTTTGGTCTTGTGGGTGTTTATTGGAAATCACCATTTGGTTTTACTGTATTTATCAAATAAACACTCAAAAATAAAAATGCTTTCATTTGTTTGCGTGAAGCATCCCAAAGTCTAGGCATTTATTGAAACGAAATGCTTATGTAGTACACACACACTAAAAGATGAGTACATGATGTATACATAGTAATTTTAGAAGAGGATGATGATAATAATAGTAGTATTAATATATGTCCAATCTTTTCACATTTTTTATATTTCTATGTGTATAAAAACAATTCTTATTTATCACATTTATTTTTGTTTAGAATGATAAATATATAATATTAGAGATATGCTCAAATGTTTTCTACCAAATTTCTATATTTTTCATAACTTTTTGAATTTTTATCCTTTTTTAATTTTATTATATAATTATCACATCAAGGGTTGATATATTTGACCTAGAAGGTTAAACATTTGACCAGTTGCCAAACAGAAAAAACAATTTCATTTTTGGGTTAGCTTAAAATTTTATGTTTCATTTTCATTGTCAACAAATCAAGTCTTATTCATCATAATCATTTTTTCTTTATTATGATTAATAGAAAATATTAGACTTGTGCCCAAATTTGTCAACAAATTTTTTTTTTATTTTAAATGTTTGTATTTATTTTTATTAAAAAAATCGTTTGTTTAACTATAATGTAATAGGTTGATCCATTTGACCCAAATGTTTGAATTTCTTACGAATCATCTAGATGAAAGAATAGTTGTATTCTTGGGTCAATTAAAAAAGCATGAATATTGATAAAAGTATTGAATTTAAATCTAACTGATAAAATTTATTGGTAAGAAAAAACCTTAAATATAGGAATTAATGAGAGAATGAGAGTTATTATCTTAAACAAAAAGAATGGAATTAATAAGTCAATCTCACAATGGACTATCCATTATCTTTATTTTAATTTGAGCCTAAGCATTCAACTACTTCACAGAGGGGAAAAGAGATGCAAAATAGAGGGTTACAGTGACAAATGAAATTGGTGCTCTCTTTTACAATCATGAAATAAACCTTTTGTTAGCCATACCTGATACGAAATTGTTTAGATGTAATTAGGTCTTTCAGTTCAACCACAAGGTAGATAAGTCATTTATCTGCTATGAACTTGAACCAGAGTTAGGAATGGCAATGGGGTGAGTTCAAGGCTAGAACCATATTCCCCATTCCTTACCTCAACATTGAAATAAATTCCCATCTTCGACCTCTATCCCCATCGGGGATAAAAATTACCCTCCATCCCCAATCATGGAGATAATTCTACATTGGGGACCCGAATCCCCAAAATTTTTAAATTTAAGTTTTTTAAAATAGATTTTATTAATAATAATTTTTTACACATAAAGGAATTTTAAATAAATTTTAATATATATATATATATAATATAAACAATATCATAAATAATATTATATACGGTTCATGTTTAATATCCACAATCGGGGTTGGGGCAGGGTAGGGAATTCACTGACCATCCCCATCCCTGTCCCTAGTTGGGTATTACCATCAATCCCCATCTTCACCCCCATCTCACCAAGACAATCTCCATCCCGGACCTCATCTAGTCAAGGAAGTAGGTAACCCAGTGGAGATAGAGAAAATTGCCATCCCTAACCAAAATGCAACTCTAGGTTATAAGCAAAAACTTTCAATTCGGCCCATTATTAAGCCCACATCATTCAAGTGGTTTTTACTTGTTCCATCTAGAAACATTTGGCCATTCATAAGCAAAGTATTTAGACCTTCATGGAAATCTAACAAAGTACATTTTTATGAAAGTAATGCCTTGGCTTTATAGACCCATAGCTCTCCTCTCAAATTCGTCATTTTCGAAAGTCCTTGCCTCAACTTTAACAAGGGCTTGGTAATACAACCTCATTTTATTTCTTCTACATACCGGTTAACTTTCATACATCTAAAACTAACTCAATCTATGTATAGGTTAGTCCTATTTGAAGAGTTTTGTTTTTTTTTTTTTTTCTGAAAATGTTTCAAGCATATTATGTTTGCCGTTCTTTATGTGGATGAGACGATATCATCGTTATAGGATTGTAAGGGCATGTACAAGTAGAGATGAGTATGGGCCACTGCATCGTAGAGGCCCATACTCATACCAGATGCTATCGATACTGATATGATACGCGTACACCCTGTATCATATGTGTCTATCGATATTTCAATTATTGTTTTCAAGTTCATTAAAACATAATTTTAGGATGTGTTTGGTTTGAAAGAAAAGTAGGAAAAGGTAAGAAAATGTAGGGAAAAGGAAGGAAAATGTATTTCATCCATTGAGATACCCATGTTCTTTTTTTAGATTTATGTGGGGTCCATAAAAAATTCATTTTCCTTGGGTATCCTAGGTGGGTAATTAACTTTTCCACATGGGAAAAAGTTGCCATTACTTGGATGGGACAAAATTGACCTTTTAATAATGGCTTTTTATGGTTAAAATGGTCATTGTCTTATTTACCTAGGAAATAAAAGAACATGGGTAAATGGACTTGCATGGGTAAGTGTTACCTGAGAAGCACTTACTTATGTAGTAGCTTCCAAAAAAATTAGCAGGGCCTTAGAAGAGAAATTATAAAAAATAGCAGTAGGGAAGATCAAAAGTAAAATGAAATATAATAATGAATCATGAACTAATGAAAGCATGGAGAACCAAGTTAATACCAAAATATGATAGTCAGCTGGTGACATTTAATAAATCTAAAATTAGATGTCTGAAAAGTTAAAAAGCTATTATTTGGGTCTGAAATTTGAAAAGAAGTAGAAATGTTTTTCTTCTTTTTAGAGGTTTTGAAAAGATATGATCATTTGAGTTGGAGCAATTCCCCAACATCTGATATTTGGAAGTTTACTATTTTACCCTTAGAAATAGACCATTTGATAATAGTATGAATAATAAAAAGAATATTAAATAAAAATAGTATTTAATAATAAAAAGATATTATGATTTTTTTGAAATAAATAATTGTTTATTATTTAATTAATAATATTATTTATTTATTATTAACTAATAATAAATAAAAGCATTTTAATTATTACTAATAAACATTTTGTTAAATATTCTTACTACTATATAAATATTAATACTAAATATTATTATTTATTTAAATTAAAATGATATCATTTATAAATTAATAATAATAAGTATTTAGTAGTAATATACTTATTTTTAAATAATAATAGTATTACCATTATTACTATTATTGTGAAATAAATATTATTACTAATATTATTATTGATTTTAATGAATAAATTATTAGCAATGTCACTTTATCACATCTGAAATGCGTCTGACTCTGGTAAGACATGAAACTAGGTCTTACCAATTAAAATCTGAATTTGTATTTCAGATCCTCTAATCAAACTTAAATCATATCCAAATCGCAGTGGCATTTGAACAACAAAGCCTTCAGACCTCAAACATCTAAAGAGTGTTATCAAATGCCACCTTACTTCCATTCCAATACAATTAGGAGGGCAAGGCTGTGGTATTGGAATTCTGTTTTTTTTTTTTTTTTTTCTTTTCTTTTGGCTGCATTTGTTTGCGATACAAACACCGAACCGGGGTATTTATGCACCCCAATTTGCATTTGCAAACATTTGTTTGAAACGTAAAAAGGTAATGATTATCAAAGTAAAATTGTATTTTTTGACACTTTTATACTCTAAAAAGAGAGCATTATTGTACCTATATTTTGATACAATTTTGTATTCATTTGATAATTAACTTTTTTACCAAAGTTGAAGCATTGGAGCATAAGATAGTTGAAGCAGTTAATGATGGGCCCACACCTTTGCAACGATTTCAAACAAACAGGATGAATGCAAAAATGGTTTAAAATGTGAACCGTGTTTGTATTCATGAACCAAAAAATGGGTAAATATGTAATGTACATATTTGCGTTTGCATTACAACCAAACACAGCCTTCGTTTTTTTTTTTTTTTTTTGTTCTAGTGATCAACCTTAAAAGATTCATTATGCAATCGCTGACTGCAGAAGTTTTTTAAGGTGTTTCTCTCATTCCTCGGCCCAGTATATATGTTCGTAAGAACTGTAATTTATGCTCAGTTTGGAAAGAGTACAAATGCAAATATGTACAATACAAATATATACAAAATAATATAAAATATAAGGTTTTGCACTCTACATATTTGCATTTGTACTCCTTTTAAACTGAGCCTAACTTGTTGGCAAAACGAGACCAAATCTGCTCCCACATAGGGCGCCTCACATCGACCTCACACTCACATCCTATCATGCATTGGGAACATCTCCCGTAGTTATAAGTATTATTCACGGGAAATGTTCCCAACGCACGGTGGATGTGCCTATGATGAGGAGCAGATCCCGTTCCTGGCAAAACATCCTTGTACTTTGAGAGTACAAAATCATGGTCTAAACCTCCTTTTTTGTAAGCCAAATCTCTATGGAGATGTACATTGAAACTGTTGATTGAAGGATTTTGCCTTTTTTTTTTTGTTAATAAGGAACTTTCTTCGAAGAATGTAAAAAAAAAAAGATAAATAAACAAATAAATAATAGGAGGGCAAGGAAAACTACCCTTAAAATAGGTTATGATAAATGTCTTGTGAAGACGATAAATAAATAAATAAATAATAGGAGGGCAAGGAACAGTACCCTTAAAATAGGTGATGAAAAATGTGTTGTATTAAGAGCACAAGGAAACCAAACTAGTAAGGAGTTTTGCATGGTTCAAGCACTCGTCAGAGCCATTCAATGAAATAAATAGAAGCTTTCTCACTAGACTTTGTACGAGCCCGGATCTCCTGCAAGCAAAAACTTTACGCACACAGCATCCAACCACACATAAGGAATATCGCACTGGATGGCTATGCTTGCAGAGTGTGTGCAGAGTTTTTTTCTTCCAGGAGATCCCATCGCAGCTTGTACTGCTGATTGAAAATTAGTGAATTTTTCAAGAATCTTCTGTGTTCTTCTCCATGTTTGTGTTAGAATCTTTTCTATATTTTACTTCTCTAAAATAACTTCAAGCACTAGTTACATTTAATTAATTTGATTCTATGTCGAGCCTTGGCATCTACTAGCTGCTTCACGACATCTTTCATTGTTGGTCTCTCACTTGGCTGTGCTGCTGTACATCTCAATGCCACCAATAATACATCAATCACTTCTTTAATGCTAATGAAATCCATGGATTCTTGCATGAGGCTTGGATCTGCAATCCTGTCAATGGCTTGAACTCTCCTCCAGATTGATCTTACCCAGTGCACTATATCTGTGTCCTGTGGAAATGAAGGATCCAGAGCTCTTTTTCTGCTAATCAGTTCAAGCAAAACTACTCCATAGCTGTATACATCTGATTCCTTACTCTTTTCTACTTTAAATGCAGTCTCTGTCATAGCAAGTAAGTTAGAATGTTAGAAGCAAATCTCTTGATACCAAGAGCTGTGAAGAAATTGAACCTATTGTCTGAAAAAGCATTAAACACAAACAAAAATAATGTTACTGTATAACAGACAGCTAACTGATAATATAGAGATATTTATACCTGGTGATATATAGCCAATGGTACCGGCAACTGTGATGGACTGAACAGTGGCAGAGGACTGATCTATGAGTTTGGCAATGCCAAAATCAGAGATGTGAGGCTCCATGTCACCATCCAAAAGTATGTTATTTGGTTTAATATCTCGATGCACTATTGCAGGATTGCAATCATCGTGTAGATATGCTAATCCTTGGGCAGTTCCAAGTGCTATCCGGTATCGTACTTCCCACCTGAGGACTGGAGCTGGTTTAATCTCATGTAGAACATCATGGAGGTTTCCATTCTCCAAATACTTATACAAGATCAATCCATTGTCCTTCCTCAACCAGAAGGCTTCCAACCTTACCAGATTCCGGTGCTTGATCTTTCCAACAGTTTCAATTTCCCTAACCATGCTTTTAATATTTTCTCCTTTATGGCGTGAAAGTACAAGTTTCTTTACAGCATAAACTCTCCCCGGATCCAAGGCAGCCTTGTAAACAGTTCCATGTGCTCCTTTCCCTATCATAAATCTGTGGTCTAGATTATCAGTAGCCTTCATTATTTCACTTAATAAGAATGCTGAACCTTCCTTAGCAGAGATTTCAAATTCTGGTTTTGTTCTTCTGAATTTGAGATACATGCAATAGAACAAAACAAGCACTAAAAGGCAGAACAGCAATGATCCAAGAGCAATCATTGCAATCTTTACTCTAGTGAGGCCCTTCCTGTCACCCAATTGACGATTGCAAGGACTAATATTCTTATTCGCATTGCAACTTAAACCATCCCCAATAAGACAAGGAGCACAGAGATGGGGATTGCCCCAGAATGATGATGGTGAGGAGTTTAGAAACTTCATCAATCCATCTGGTATTGGATCACTAAAGAGATTATATGAAACATTCAACTCAGCTAATGCACCAAGGGCACCAAGGGCACCAAGTTCTGATAGATTTCCTGTCAGATTGTTCCAAGATATATCCAATCTTATCAGCTTCCTCAATGTCCCCATCCCTGATGGAATTTCTCCTGTCAACCCATTACCACTGAGATTCAAAGCAATATCTAAGTCCTGCAATAATCCAATTGATGGAGGAATTTCACCACCAAGTATATTTCCCCCAAGTTGTAGCTCTAGAAGGCTACTGAATGCTGAAAAGAAATCTGGAATACCCTCACTGAAGAGATTCTCTCTCAAAATCAAATTGGACAATCGTGTCAAGTTCCTTATAGTCAATGGAATTGGACCATTTATTGAGTTGAATCCTAGATCCAGTTTCAACAACTTGTAACAATTTGAGATTTCTGGAGGTAAGGGACCGAGCAAATTGTTATGAGAAAGATTCAAAAGTTTCAGGTTCACAAGGTTTCCTATTTGTTGGGGTATGGGTCCTGTGAGATTATTCATGGACAAATTGATTGTCTCAAGATTGCTACAGTTACCCAAGCTTGAAGGAATTGTTCCATTTATGTTATTACTACTAATGTCCATGAATGAGAGGTTTGAGTTTTGCACAAAATCAGGAAGGGGGCCAGTGAGATGGTTATGTTTAAGAATCAATCTTTTCAAGGATGAACAGCTTCCAACATCTGAAGGTATGCTACCTTGAAGTAGATTTACACCCATATTCAAAACCCTCAATCGTTTTCCAAAGCAAAGATTTGGTGGGATTTCACCAGAGAAAGAATTGTTAGTTAATTCCAACTGTACCAAGCTACTGTTAATCCCCAAGCTATAGGGTATCGCTCCAGAAAAATGGTTACTGAACAAGGAAACGTTTTCCAGATGATGGAGCTCAGTCATCTCAAAAGGCAATTCCCCTAACAAATTATTCTGATAAACCAAGAGGTATTTAAGGGCTGGAATCTTCCAAATGCTTATCGGAATCTCTCCAGTCAACCGGTTTGTATACAACTCCAGGTCCTCTAAATTACTCAGTGATCCTAATTCACTTGGAATTTCCCCTTCAAGTAGGTTGCTCTGCAATAATAGCTCCTTCAAGGAACTACAGGACCCAATCTCAGGTGGTATTTTCCCAGACAAAAGGTTTTCATTAATATAAAGATACTCTAGTTTTGTAAGTGAACCAAACGAAGAAGGGATCTGACCTGTTAACTTATTACCCAGAGCTGAAAAAACCGTCAACCTACTGCAGTTTCCCAAGCTCGACGGGATTTCTCCATCAAATTGATTGTATGACAGAACCATTACTATCAAATTCTTGCAACCACCTGAACCAAACCGAATCCTACCCTCAAGACTGTTTGAACTGATGTCCAAGTACTCCAGAAGTTTCAGGTTGTTTAGACTATCCGGTAAAGCACCGACAAATTGGTTTTCAGTCAGATAGAGTTCTTGCAATTTAGTACAATTTCCAATAGATTCTGGTATTTCTCCACTAAGGAAATTCCCATAAAGTGATAAATACCTCAGATTCCTCAGGTTGACAATATTTCTAAGAACTTCACCAGTGAAACCATTCTCAGATAAGTCCAAGTGTTCTAGAAGGCTGCAATTTGACAACTCTGCCGGGATCAAACCCGAGAAATTGTTGTTATTAAGATCAATCACCTTGAGGGATCTCAAAAGACCAATCTCCGGCCCCAATGAACCGGAGATTCCCAGACCCGACATGTTCAGGGAGATTACATTCCGGTCAAGGCCATCACAACGAATCCCTTTCCACTCGCATGGCGTGGAAACGGAAGAGTTCCAGTTCGGTTTGATCGAAGGTGGCACAGTCAAACCTTTCAGTAGCGAAAGCAGAGCTTCTCCATCAGAGTTCAACCCAGAACCAGCATGAATCAAAACAAGAAACAAGACCAAGAAGAAGACGAAAAAACCTCTACACACAACAGCCATTACAGAAGAACAAATCAAAAAGGTAGAATGAATAACAAGTATGCTCACTCACCATACGGAAGAAATGCTGCAAGAGACCCAAAGCTCTAGCTTTTCATTTGAGGATTGAACCTGTAATTCGAGAGACAGAAGAGAAGAAAAACCATTAAATCCTAAGCTATTTCACTGAGCTTTGATACCTGGTGCTGCATCGTCTGGCCTCTGCACCCCTCGTTTCATTTCAGTATTTAAATTAAGTTTAACAACGACTTCACAACTCACATATGCTTTTGAGCTTTGACATCTCTAATTCTAGTCTATAAAAAATCAGTTTTGAAAATGGATTAAGTAATGTCTATGCTTCAAGTCAACCACTCCTTCGGTCCGAACTGGCAACTGAAACTGAATTAAGCAATGACTTCACAATGTTTATTTAATCTAAGTTCAGTATTTATTTAATTTAATTTGTTCGCCTTCACTCTTCATTTGGTCCGATGAGGGGTGTCGATTGGATTGGATTTGGTCCAATCCGATCCGGTCCAACGTGAATCCATTACAAATGGACCAGGTTCAATTCAAACTAATGAATAATTTGAGTCATTCTGGACCAGTCTAATTGAATGTTCAGATCATCCAATTTATTCAAATTCATTTTAATTTAAATTGGTTTCAGCCCAAACCCGTCTATTGACATCTATATTCTTATCTTATATCAGTAAATCAGATATTGGCTTAATCTAACCAAATCCAATAAAAAATTATTATGGACCGACCAGGTCCAGTCCAATCTAATAAACATTTTGGACTCAATTAATCCCATCCACTATATCTTTGACCCGTCCAAATTAATTTTAAATTGGACGGGGTCCAGTCCAAAACTGGTCTATTGACACCCTTTGTCTCCCATCTCATTACTGAAAATGAATTACGCCAGTCACTATTTATGCTGCGAGTCAACCCGGTAGAACCTAAGGGATCCGACCCATTAGTCTATCATTAACAGGGTCGGTCCAAATATATTAATAGCACTTGAATTGGGTGCTCGTTCCTGTCCGATTAACACCCTAATCGGTTGTGTAAAAAAGATAGCTTCGAACATTTTTATTGTTACTTTTAATTGAAAAAAAAAAATATAAAAAATAATATATAAAATATAAATAATTATTAATTATTTTAAAAGTTAAAATATAAAATACTTATTTATTTTTAAATGTTTTTATTATTTAACTTTTGTTTAACAAAATCCGAGTATGAATCTCCACTAATGATATATCTAAACTTATCATTTTTTATCCCTGAAGAGCATCTAAAATTGTCATTTTACTGAAAATAAATAAAATGTTTTAAATAAAAAATAATAACAATGGGAATGATCACGGACTGATCCGGGTCGGGTGTCTGGGCTTGCTCAATTTTATAATCATAGATATCGAGTTGGGCATCCAGATCTGGAAAAAAAACATCGTCCCATACCCGGAAAATGGCCAGGCAATGCAGCCCAGCAGAATTGATCAACCCTGACCCAACTTTTGAATGAGTCTTTGGAAACGTTTTGGGCATTATGGTCTATTTATGGGTGCTCAGTGTTCACCAACACGTATGGTCTTGTTTTTAAAACAAAAATGATTGTCACATCAGCAAAAATATATTGATTTTGCTAAATAATTATTTTTGTTTTGAAAAACAAAATCAGTCATTTTTCCAAACACCCCCTTAATCAACAATCCAACGGTCTGCTACTACAAGGAATTTGGCATCTTGGTTAGGGGTGCAACTTGGGCGGGCTTAGCCCAAGCCTCAACCGATCCAACCTGAAGTTTTATATGGGCTGGGTTTGGATTTTTTGTCCTCGAGCTGGAGTCGGACCCAAGAAGTCGGGATTTTTTATTTTTCGAACTAGGCCTAGGTCCAACTCTTAGGAAGCTCGAACACGGCCCAACTATACACATTCATGCAAACATACATACATACATATATAGCTCAGGTTGAAAAGATCGGGCTTCACCTTAGACTTGGGCCTTAAAACCAAATTTTAGGGTTGAGCATAATTGACCATAAACCCAGCCCAACCTACCCGACTTACACCCTTAATCTTGGTGTTTTTTATGATTGCCTTTGAAATGAGCATCTCCTATCCATGTCTAGATCTCCTGACACTGCACATCTCATTCAGATCATGTTAGTGAGATGTTCAAACTTGTTTGGTAGGAGATTCCAAACTCTTTCTATCCACATGACCACATTTATACACAACCACAAGGCGATCGGATCTTCTGCCCACAAGAACCTTATCCACACAAGAACCTTATCCACACATCACTACAACGTAGGAGTCTAGGAGATCCCCATTCCCGCATGATCATAAAATTGTATGGACATTGTATATTTATTAGGGTAAATTAGTGAAACATCTCATGTATCCTATTTTATGCTTATTGCACAATGTCCATAAAATTGTATGAACATTGTGGGTAAACTACTTTCTCATAATTGTGGTTCAGTATCCTATTTTATGCTTATAGTACAGTCCTCCCATGAAATTTCTAATATCGCACATCTACACCCCCTTTGTTACCTCGAGATTAGAATGTTCAACGATGTCATAGTCTCAATATTTTTAAATGTTAAGATTGCCTTTGATGAAAACATGTGGTTTTACACTAAATCTCTATTTAATATATAAAACATCAATTATTAAATATTTTTAAATAATATATATATACATAAAGGTATATATATATATATATATATATATATATTATTTATAAATATTCGGGTCAAGCCTAAAAAATTAGACCTTTAACAAAAAACCTAGGCCCAAGCCTCGATTTTTTAGGTCAGGCTTGGCTAAGCCGGGTCGGGCTGAAATGATCACCCCTAACTACAACAATTGAGTGGGCCCACCTAGCTTTTGCATGGATTGGGTTTGAGTTTTTGGGTTGAGCCTAACCTAAACTTAAATGGGCTTGATTTGAGGCATTGAAGCAAGGTTTTAAAAACCGACCCGGAAACGGAACCATTCCAGCCACCGGTTTTTGGGTCAGCAATTCGACCGTTCGGGTTAAATGGTTCGAATAATTTAAATATTTTAATGGGTGATATGTTATCTTACCAATTAGATTGGAATGTTAGGATAAGATGCAAATAAATATAAGAGAAATAAGGTTTGACCATTTGAGAATGAGAGAGATTTGAGAAGTTGTAAATGACTGAGAGAGTTGAGAAGAGAGAGAAGAAGAAGAAGAAGAAGATGACGATGACTTACAGCGGCAACAGTGACAGCGATGGTGATGACGATGGCAATGGCAAACTACAACGACAACAGAAGCAGCGATGGTGGCGAATTGGCGATGAAAGTAGATATGAGATTTCTTTGTCTCAAATCTCACTCCTCTCTCGCAAATCTGTCATCTAGAGTCTAGACTGCTCTCCCATATCTCTAAATGTGAGATCTCTCATATCTTTCTCAATCATGGTTCAAAGTATTGATACAATACGCCCTGTATTGGGCATATCGGATCGTATCTTTTGTCCCAAACGCTTGTTTCTAAGTGTTTCAAACCCCCAACTATTTTTAATAATCAAAAACATCTTGCAAGCTTCCCAAAATACCAAACTTTGAAAAAAAAAAAAAACTAAAAGAAAAAGTGTGTGTCGGTTGTTTCTAAGTACTGATACGATATGGCTGAAATATGTATCGTATCGATACTTTGAACCTTGTTCTCAATGTCTCACACATCCCTCAACTGATATCTCTCTCCAGTATATCTCAGATCTAAGAGATCTTCTTCTCTTTTCATTCTTTTTCTAACTTGTCAAAAGTAATAAACTACAAACTGTTCTTCAAGTTGAACAGTTCAACGGTTCATTGACTAATTCAGCAGTTTTTTACCAGAGACTGGGTTTGGGGTGAAAAATAACCAACTGCTTGGATGATTTCCAGTCCAAACAGTCTGATTGTCCGGGTCAACGACAGTTCGAAAAAATTGCATTGAAACAATAATAAAGTTAAAATCCTTTTAAACCTAAGCAAGCTTGCCCGAGCCCAGACCAAATTGTGTTAAGTTAGGCTCAGGTTAGATTGGCAATCTTGGATTTGGCCTCAGATTAGACCAATCTTGAGACCAAGGTCTAAATCTTAAGGTTGAGCCTCAATTGACACCAAACCCGAACTAAATCTAAATTTCCAAAGTTGCAACCCTAATCAAAGGGGGCATACAACAATACCCCATTTATAAAAATGTGAAGAGTCCAATTATGTTGCATTTCAAAATTTGTATACGAAATGTCACATGATCTACTTTTAATTAATTAACATTTCACAACATGGTTTTCGAACCACCATTGGCCCAGACAATCAGACCATTCGGCCTGAGAATCATCCAGACAACCAGTTTCATTTTACCTCAAACATTGTCCCTGCCCAAAACCATTGAATCGGTCAATGATCTATTGACTTGAACAATCGAACCGTCAACCCGTTTGACCTGTTTAATGGGTTTTGACCAATTTTAAATTTTAATTATTTTTTAATTTATTTTATCAGAATGGGGCCATCCATTCAGACTGGAGGATTGAACTGTTGATTCAAAAACCGGTGGCCTGAACGATTTCAATTCCATGTCATTAAAGACTTTAACAACTTTAAATATCACTACGTTATTACTGGTTCATTTACATTTATGAGTTGTTGCAGAAAAAACGTAAATTTTGCGAAATGATAAGATGGTGTATCGATTTTCATAGAAGGGCATCAAAGAACATAATCGCTGTAAATTTATACTAAAACGTTGATATAATAATCCATATTTATGATATATTACTTTGGGTTCTATAAAGGATTCACAGTTGCGGTGTGACAGTGTCACCACTGTGCATAAAGGATTCACAGTTGCGGTGTGACAGTTCGGAAATCCAGGTTATGGAATTTGGATACCGGAGATTCTGATTATTCTACAAAAATCAACCATAACCAGATTTCAGGTGGGCTAATTCTGAATGGTTATAGAACCCACACATATATAGAATTATAACTAAATGTTTGGATTCGTACTAAATTATACTATAAAAGTCAAACATTTTAGATAGAATCCATTTTATGAAAAGAAAATTCTACGGTTGGAATTGAAGTTGGTTAATTTTTGACATTGAGACTTCAACCTACTCAAGATGCAATAATAGATTAGGAGGAAGTAACTGTCAACGAAAAGAAGATTAATTAAATAATTAGATAATGGATCAAGTGGTTTAGGTCAAATAAGTTAGAATTCAGGTGCGTGAGGAGTGATCCTTCCAAAACGCAGCCACTTTTGATTATTTATTTATTTCAGCATGTTAATTTATTTCTGGGCGGAGGTTTTAGACTATTTAATATATTCTTTGTCTAATCAAACAAGATTTTGCGTATAAAATAGCTCCACGAAAGATAATGAGTTGACATTCCCACCTTATCCACCCACAAAGGAAATATATCATATAAAAAGGTATGGTGCTGAATTATGAAGTGAGCAATTTGGTCCGGTCCAAGCATGGTTTTTAAGGTGGGGGTCCAGTTACCGGTTTGAACAGTTCGACTGTTCAACTTGAATGATCGGCCCGTTCTAACAAAAAATTAAAAATTAAAAAATTGGAAAACGGTCATAACTGTTCGAACGTTTCAAACGGTTAATCGGATGATTCAGTGGTTTGTTGATCAAAATCAACGGTTTTAGGGGGAAAAGCAGTTTTGGAGGAAAACGGAACCGGTCAGGTTCCCGGTTTTTCCGGTCCGACCGTCTGGTCCGGTCTAGTTTAGAAAACAGTGAGTCCAAGTAAGCCCAATCAATCAATCATACAATTTTACACAACTTGGATTTAGATTCTCCATCCTTTGAATATTGGGTTTGGGTTAAAAAATTTGGTTTTTTTTTTTATCTTTCAGGTTAGGCTTATACCTATCCCTTAGTTAATCTGAATCAAGTGAAACTTGTAAATTTTTAAGAAATGTATCGAAATACGCATTGGATACACATGTGTATCGGCGAAAAATTAAGATACGCATACATATGTTTGGAAACACTATAAATAATTTAATAAATCATAAAAATACTTCAATAACACTAAAGATAAGACTTCAATGAGGTATATATAGATTAAACTAATATATTTTAATGGTTTTATGAAGAAATATATTGTAGGTAATTATAACTTCATTAAAAATCTTATGCTTAACTATAATTTATAAATTATAATTTAGTTTTAACGTTTTATGGAATGGGAAAAACTCAATTTTCCTATCCAACAATAAAACATGCATTAGCACAACTTTTAAGTGAAAATATAATCAATAATTATTTATTATTTATTTTCAAAAATTATCAAAAGTAAATAAAGATTATATAATATATTCAAAAAATAGTTATTAAAGAAGAAATTTCAATTGCTTTGTGACGCAGCGTGACGTGCTCGACCGGGCTGACTACGCAAGCACCCAGACGATCGAATCGGCTTCGGACTGGAAGCCTCACGTAAAGAGCTAGGCATAGAGCCTTAGTAGAGAGAATTGCTAAAGAAAATTCTTGTGTGTCTATTGAGCTTGGAAACTGAAGTATTTATAATACATTTTGGTAGTCTTGTAGAATAATTAGGAAAATAGAACAACTAAAACAACTATGACTTGGACTTGACGGCCACCGTCCGATAGCCACTATCATGTTGGATACGTGATCTTATCTGCCATTACCAATATCCGTTGCATGCATCCTTATCCGATGCGTGTTCCACCCTAGATGTCGTCGGCTGGTTCGGCCGGTTCGGTGGGTCGTGAGCTGGCCCTCCATCATTCTTCCCCACTTGGAAAGAACTCAACCCCGAGTCATGATCGGGATATTCAAGTGTCACTTCCGGTAAATAACGATGAAGATCAGCAACATTAAATGTTTTGGAGATACCCATGTGATCTGGTAAGTCCACGACATAAGCATTGTTGTTAATTTTCTTAATGATCTTGTATGGACTGCACTTCCGAGGTTGTAGCTTGTTATACTTTGCCACAGGTATGCGTTCTTTCCTTAAAAACACCATGACTTCATCACTGACGTCAAACACTCGGTGTTGACGATGCTTATCAGCTGCAACCTTGTACTTTGCATTGGCTCGCTCCAGTTTCTATTGGACTTCTTCCTGTACGGACTGGATCTGTTCTGCCAACTGCTCGACAGAAGTATTGAGGCCGGGTACTCTAGGTAGCTTCACTAAGTCCAACGCATGGTTAGGTACCTTCATATAAACAATGGAAAATGGGGATCTACCTGTAGAGTTATGAACTGCATTGTTGTAAGCATACTTTGCTTGTGCTATGGCAAAATCCCACTGCTTCGGTCTCTCCCCGCAGATACTGCGGATCAAGTTACCTAAGGTCCGATTTACCACCTCTATTTATCCATCTGTCTATGGATGAGCTGTACTGCTGAAATTCAATGATGAGTCGAATAATCTCCAAAGGGTCATCTAGAAGTGACTTAAGAACCTCGTATCTCGGTCCGATGTGATGGTCTTAGGTACCCCATGTAAACGGACAATCTCTCTGAAAAATAGCTTGGCTGTCGTTGTTGCATCCACGGTCTTCTTGCATGGGAGGAAGTGATCCATCTTGGAGAACCGATCAACTACTACGAAGACGGAATCCATATTTCTTGGAGTCTTTGGCAAGCCTAGCACGAAATCCATGGACAAATCTTCTCAAATCATAGTAGGAATGCCCCTTAGCTGTCTGACAGATATAGCATCTACTCACAATAGTGGTCACATCCCTTCTTAAATTCGGCTAGTAGTAATACCCCTTGACTGCTTCAATTGTTTTGTCTCTTCCAAGGTGTCCTGCTAATCCACCCCCATGTAGATCCTTGATGATCTTTTCGCGGAGGGAGGTGCAAGGGATGCACAGTTGTTCCCCCTTCATAAGGAACCCATCATGAATGTAGAAATCACCTGCTAGCTGTCAATTCATGCATTTTTCTCACACCTGTTGGAAGTCCTCATCCTGGGCGTACAGGTCTTTCAAGCACTCAAACCCCACAATTTCAATACTGAGAGTCCTGATGAGGGCTATACGTCTACTAAGAGCATCGGCCACTGAGTTTTGCTGTCCAGCCTTATACATAATTTTGTATGGGAATTTATCAAGAAAAGCAGACCATCTTGCATGCAGGTCACTCCTCATCTGTTTTTGCTTACTGAGATACTTAAGAGCTTGGTGGTCGGTGTAAAGAACAAATTCTTTCGCAATTAAATAATGTTTCCATGTTTTCAATGCTCTAACTACAGCATAGAATTCTTTATCATAAGTGGACCACTTCCTCCTGTCTTCACATAACTTTTCACTAAAGAAGGCAATGGGTTTCTTTTCTTGGGACAATACAGCCCTTATGCCAAATCCACTGGCATCACATTCAACTTCAAATAGTTTATCAAAACTTTGTAAGGCAATGACAGAATCAATGCATAATTTTTCTTTTATGAGGGAAAAACTCTGCTCTCGTTCTTCTCCCCATTGAAACTTTCTCTTTTTCAAACACTCAGTGATGGGAGATACAATACTACTAAAGTGTTAAGATAAATTGCCTGTAGAAAGTTGCTAACCCATGCAAAACGTCTTACGTCCGTGACGTTTAATGGAGTCAGCCACTCCCTAATGGCTTTCATCCTTTCCCTCATCCACCTTAATTCCATCATTACTTATAATGAACCCTAAGAACAACAAATTATCACTCATGAAAGTGCACTTCTTTAAATTAGCATATAATTTGTTTTCCTCTTTGATATGTCCTAGGTGCTCAATGATAGATTTGTTGTAAATCAAGATGTCATCAAAATATACCACAACAAACTTACCAATAAAAGGGCATAGTACATG
Organism: Nelumbo nucifera; assembly: GCF_055504915.1. Lineage (NCBI taxonomy): Eukaryota > Viridiplantae > Streptophyta > Magnoliopsida > Proteales > Nelumbonaceae > Nelumbo > Nelumbo nucifera. The sequence goes on from NC_142650.1 coordinate 37,279,480, forward strand.
ATTCATTAGCCTCTTGAATGTGCTAGGTGCGTTGGTTAATCCAAAGGGCATGACTAACCATTCGAACAGTCCATCTCTAGTTTTCAAGGTTGTCTTCCATTCGTCTCCGGGACGGATTCTGATCTGATGGTACCCACTCCTGAGATCGATTTTTGAAAATACTACAGCTCCATCAAGTTGATCTAGCATGTCGTCCAGCCTGGGAATGGGGAATTTGTAGTCAATAGTGATTTTGTTAATAGCCCTGCTGTCGACACACATCCTCCAACTCCCATCTTTCTTGGGTGTTAACAATGCTGGTACTACACAAGGACTCATACTGACCTGAATATGCCCCTTTCTCAATAATTCTTCTACCTTTTCCCATAAGATTTCATTTTCCTTAAGATTCATCCTGTAATGTGGTAAATTAGGTAAACTAGCACTAGGAACAAAATCAATATGATGTTGGATATCTCGCATGGGTGGGAGTTCATTAGGTAATTCATCTGGAACTACATCATGGAACTCATCAAGTACTCCCTGCACTTCCACTGGAATTTTGTTTTCCTCTAGTGACTCATTCATGCTTTCTCCCTTTACCACCAACAAGTGTACATCGCGGGTATCCTTACATTCTTTAAAAAATTCAGCATGGTGATGTGTAAATGGTCAGGAAATTTTTCTCGTCTACCTTTGGAGCCTTTGGGGAATTTCTTTCTGCTATAGGTAATAAGGTGTAGCGTACACCCTTTTTCTCGAGTTGGTAGGTATTCTTCCTACCCAGGTGTTTTGCATCTGTATCAAACTACCAAGGCCTACCTAATAAAATGTGGCAAGCATCCATATCTACAATATCAGAGTATATCTCATCAGAGTACTTACCAATGGAGAAAGGGACCTTGCAGCGTTCCTCCACCCGTACGCCGTCGACTTCCTTGATCCACCCAATTGTATATGGGTTCGGATGTTTTTCAGGAAGTAGTTGCAATTTCTGTATGACATCCCTGCAAATAATATTTTCCTGACTTCCATTATCAATAATTAAATCAAATAATTTACCATGTACAGTACATCTAGTGCGAAACAGTCGGTGTCATTGAGTGGTATCTTTGCTTCTTTGGGACAGCATTAATTTCCTCACAACACAGGTGTATTCTTCATATTCATATGGACCTTCTTCGTCCTCCCCATCAGGTCCACAATATACTTCCTCTTCAACATCTTCTTCCTCCTCCCTCTCTACCATGTTAACTGCCTTCCTTCTGGGATAGTCACTAGACCTATGCCCCACTTCATTGCACTTAAAGCATTTAAAAGGAGTAGGTTTTGCTTAGGGATTACTGGGTTTATAAGGGTTGGAAGGGTTACCTCGAGTATTTCCTCCCATGAGGGCCTTACTGGCGTTAGCTGTACTCGCCAAGTGAGGAGGTTGTACTCCTGGGGCTGATTTGTTCTTGTCAACTGTTGCCGGTCTGTTGTCGCTTCCACTGTACCGGCGGTAATTATCACCTCGGGTCCTCTCTTGGAACATTAATTCAGCCTTCAAAGCTAGGTTCCTTGCTTTCTGTACACTAAGAACCATTAGGACGCCAATTTTGTCTCTGATAGCCGGTCTCAAACTGCTCAGATAGCGGGCTGCCTGTTGGTTATCGCTTTCAGATAGCTGATTTCGTTCGACCAATCTCAAAAATTCAGATGTATATTCATTGACACTTCTTGAACCCTGCGCACATCGTTGATATGATTCAAACATATATTGCTCATAATCTGGGGGTAAAAATCTACCTCTTATTAGTTGTTTCATGCGCCTCCAGGTTCGAACAGGACCTCTTCCTTCTCTGATTCGGGTTTCTCTCATCCGTTCCCACCAGACAGATGCGCCTCCTTTCAGTCGGAAAGCTTTAATTTCACCATTCTTTCTTCTAGGATCTCCATATACTCGAAGAAATGGTCGACCTCTGTGATCCAATCTAGAAGGCCCTCCATATCCAGATCCCCACTAAAAGTAGGAATATCTACCTTGAGTTTAAACTCATCAGTATTCCGACGGGGATTAAAGTTGTCGGGGTTGCGCCAATTCTTGTCGTTTCTGCCGTCACTGGGAATAACTGGGGCAACGCCGAGTTCCATCTCGTCGTCACTATCATCATCAAGAACAGGATGTCGGGGTATAGGATTGACGAGGGGTCTACCGTGGTCGTCTCCTTCGATTGGGTACGGGTTCTCCCGGTTCCTTGGAACATCCTCCCGCAACAAAGTCCGCAGTTGTCCAGCGATCTCTGCCAACTACTGCTCAATGTTACGCATGGTTGTGCCCTGCTCTTCGATTGCTCTCCAAACAGCTTGCAACCCCTGATCTCCGTCACGGGGTGGGTTGCGACTGGTACCGTCTTGGTTGGCCATCTGACTGGGCGAACTCCCGCTCTGATACCACCTGACGCAGCGTGACGCGCTCAACCGGGCTGACTATGCAAGCACCCAGACGATCGAATCGGCTTCGAACTGGAAGCCTCACGTAAAGAGCTAGGCGTAGAGCCTTAGTAGAGAATTGCTAAGGAAAATTCTTGTGTGTCTATTGAGCTTAGAAACTGAAGTATTTATAATACATGTTGGTAGTCTTGTAGAATAATTAGGAAAATAGAACAACTAAAACAACTAGGACTTGGACTTGACGTCCACCGTCCGATGGCCACTATCATGTTGGATACGTGATCTTATCTATCATTACCATTATCCACTGCATGCATCATTATCCGATGCGTGTTCCTCCCTAGATGTCGTCGGCTGATTCGGCTGGTTCGTGAGCTGGCCCTCCATCACTTTGTGGATATGATGGATCATCCATAGAATTATAATATGTTCAATCATTGTGATCAAATGATAAAATATAATTAATTATTTATTTATTTTTTAATTCTAAAAATAAAAAAAATAATTATTAAATAATAAATTTCAATTGGTCAATGGATATGAAAGATCATCCATAGAATTATAATATATTCAATTGTTGTGATCAAATGATAAAATATAATTAATTATTGTTTATTTTTTAATTCTAAAAATATAAAAAAAAATACTAAAGAAGAAATTTCAATTGCTCTATAGATATGATAGAGAAGTCCATAGATGTAAAACATATTTAGTCTTTATAGGCAAAGAAAAATTACATTTTCAAATTTTTATTAATTTATATTTTCTCCAAATATCTTCATGAAATTTCCATAAATTTATTAATAACACAAAAAAAAATATGATTTTCAATGTAAGAAATGTAGATCAACATAAATTTAAACATTCAAGAAAAAAAGAAATCACAAGATATTATAAAAAAATTGAAAAAGAATTACCTATTTTTTCCATATTTTTTCAAAATTTGAAAATTAAAAAAATATAATGATTCACACTTGTTTCTTACAATCTTTTGCTAATCTAACACTCTAGTAATGAGGTTTGGAGTTTTAAAATCATTTGGGAGTGAAAGAATGCTTATTTCAAGGAAAAAAAAAACTCGTATTTCCCTTTTTTTTCAGTTTTTGACTGTATCTTTTTAGTACACCCCGATACGCTGGATATGGGTCAAATAGGTATGAAAAAAAAAACGAAACGTCTGATTTCCATGCGTATCCCATATCCATATTTCAATTTTAAAACTTGGCTACACGTACTCATAAAAAAGGAATAAAGCATCAATTCACACGGCTTCCGCTTGTAGCGCGTGCTGGGCTAACGGGACGTGCTTCTTCTTTCCGCTGTCCCTTCACATAAAAGCTCGTCCTTCTACTTCAATTGAGAAATTAAAGTTCCTGAATCCCGACAGTAATACTAGAAAAAGACCGCTCTTTCATGCCCCTGTCCTTCGGCAGTTGTCGTAGAGCTCTCGTCCTCTGTTTGATTGCAGATTATAAATTTTAAGCAACTTTTTCTTAGAATTTCAGCTGGTTGTTGACGTTCATTCCCATTTTCATCTTGCGTCCAACATCAAATTCTGCATTAGCTCTGCTCAATTTCCCCTGATAACTAATTAATAGATAAAAAACCCCGCAATCCCCAAATTCAAGTCTTCATTCAAGATGGGTCTATCAAGTCTCCCTGCACCATCCGAAGGAGTTCTCTGCGTCCTCCTTATAAATACAGCACTCTCGATCTCAATCTTCAAAGGCATCCTTCGGTCCAACCTTCACATTGTTGGAATCCGTTTATCATCATTATCGTCGCCATCAGATTCCTTTGAGACGGCACCACCAGAGCCCTTTGAGTTTCGTGTAACAACGTCAAGTACTTTCATGGAGGAGTTCCGATATCGGGTTCCAGCCATTCGCTTCAGCTCTATTTTTGACGACAATTGCTCTGACCACGAGTGTTCTGTCTGCTTGACACGGTTTGAACCGGATTCCAAGATAAATCACTAGTTTGGAGAAGTGGTTGGATTATTGGAACATCACGTGTCCTCTGTGCAGAACTCCTCTGATGCAAGAAGAAGCGTCTTCTTGCATTTGGTAGACACTGGAGACTGACTGGTTCGTATTGGGTGGGGGTGCTGCTGAATGTGATGGCACTCATCTCATCTGGATTAGTGTGTGGGGCGAGAATGGGTGGGGTGCAGATTTAAACTCGTGTTTCATTCTTTTTCAGATTTTAATAAAATCATTTGTTTGAGATGCATAATATTTGAGCTCAACGAGATTAAACTCAATTAAATCAATGTTAAAGACCAATGACTAGAATAGATTTGGTTGTTAGACTTGAAATAAAGATTAAAATGTTGACATTCACAGGGAAAAATCTCCAAACTTATGGATTAAAATTTCCACGCTTTCTAAGCATTGGAACTATCATTAGTCAACTACCTCTCGCAAGGGAGACATGGTATATCAAACCAATCGACCTAAGGACCTGAGGACAAAAAAGATTAATTATAGTTGGCTATCAATTTATTCAAGTCATTTAACCATTAAAAGGTTCTACTGTTTTCGAATCATCATTAACTTGAACGATCAGATTGCTCGGCAAAGAATCATCCAGTCAATCAGTTCTGTTTCACTTTTAATTCGTTCCTTGGCCAAAAACCGTTGGCTTGGTCAGCGATGTACTGATTCGAGCAGTCAAATCATCAATCTATTTGACCTAAACAACAGTTTTTTATCATTTTTTATTTTTTTTTTATTTTCTTTTATTTTAAAATTGGAATAAGCCATTTATTTGAACTAGATGGTCAAACCACTGACCTAAAAACCAGTGGCCAAAGTGGTTCCAATTTCAAGTCAATTTTTCAAGCATTAGTAATATCATTTGAGAATAGGACACTATTAAAGGTTGGAAAAACACTTATAAATTCTACTAAGTTATGTTGGATAAACATCCATAAGTTCTACCAAGTTAGGTTGGATGGGCACCAGTACGTCAAAGTTCTAAATATAGATACACCCGATACGTCGATAGGGGCATATCGGTACTTTTTTTCAAATCTGATTCAAGGGGGCCAGTTTAAGGTTCCTCCACCACCTGAACTGGTCAAAACCCCGATACCCGGTACACCCTTTGTAGGGGCGTATCGGGGTGCTCCCAATACGATACGTATCAGCCAATACGTGTCAATTTTTTGAACCTTATTGTAAGTTTTGCCAAGGTATCGTAAACACCTAGAAGTCCTACTAGTTGTATAGGTTTTATTAGCTAGTGCTTGAAAATCTAATTGGTTTAGTGGAAATCCTGAAGGGGTTGCTTAAGGTAAAGGACATAGGTCAAGGTTGACCGAATCTCTATAAAAATTCTATGTACTATTCTTCTTGTTTTCTTTGTGCTTTACTTTTAGTTTATGTAGTTATTTACTTATCTTGCAAACTAACATTCTACTAAATACACTAACAAGCAATTACTTTACATTTATATTTGTTCTTTACTTTCTTGTTCATTTACTACAATATATTGAGTTGTGTGTTTGTGTTTATTTGCTACAGTTATTTGAATTTATTTTTTCATCTATTTTATATAATTGCAATATATTGATCTTACAATATATTGATTTAAAGCAGTTGCACTGTTTATCTGTTATATCTTCTTGTATAGTGTGCATGCGCGCGCACACACACTAAGCCTTTATTTCTGCTTCATTTAGTTGGGCCCGGGTTGTAGAATTCAGGCTTGGGCCTTAGGCCCAATTCTTAGGGTTGGGCCTGGTTGAGTTGAAACCCAGGCCAGCCCATCCAACTTACATCAAACCACAGGGTCAGAGAAATCAGAATATTTTAATATAGTTACCATAGGGTTGAGTTGAAACCCAGCCCAGCCCGAGCCCGGATTAATTGTAACTTAATGGCTGTGTTAGGGGTAAAGCTTAACCAATAATAATGCCCCACATCATTCATACAATTGAAGTAAGAGATCGAATGGTAGCGGGACATATACACATTTATCGCTGACATGGAGTGTTATTATTGGTTACACAGCTCCAGGGAAGAAGAAACCCATTACGATACAGGCCATGACTTTTATGCCCTTTGCGTTTCAAAGTTCAAACAATATTCTTCTCAGGCTTCATCTTCAACCTTCAAACACGAGACCAATACAAGGCTATCTATAGCTTCTACTTTGGGGATTACAGAGGAAACCTATCTAGCGGTGACCGGTGGATCAGGGATGTTTAGATGTCCAAGCAGGTGAAATTACAATCCACCGTCTCTGACAGTTGAACCGTTGACAACAGCAAAACATTTAGCCACATTCAATTATTCTTGGTCATTTGTGACCAAGAATAAATAAGTGGGACCTATTTATAATTTTTCATATATTTTTTACTTGTTCTATCATATCATCATATCAGTAGGCGTTATTATTTATTTTTGTCTTAAAAGTGACTTTTCCGTCATAATTGAAGAGCAAAAGTTGCTCTTTTTAATTATCCAGGGTTTTAAATGTTTTTTTGGAAAAGTTCAAAGGTTATCACAGCTGAAAATCCATTTTATTTTGGTTCAGTTTAACTCAATGTTCAGAGAATCAGACCGAGCATAGAACTGGAGAAGGAAGAGGTCCGTGGGTTAAAGGTTCAACCGGGGTCAAACCAAAAGTTGAACCGTGATAACATGGCATATACATATATATACTACGAGTCATATAAATACTATATATAATATATTTTACAAATTTTAATATACTTATATATAAATACTATATATAACATGGCATATACAAATGACTAGGGTTCAAGCCTTAACTTTCATTTTCTTTAAAATGAAACCGGGACCAATTCACCGGTTTTTTGGTTTTTAGTGGGTTTTGAGTAAGTACGGTTTAGGGATGTCAATGGGTCGGGTTAAATGGTAAACCCGGCTTGACCCAAGTATGGGTTCGGGTCAGGTATATTTTGTTTAGGGTTGGGTTAGGGTTTTGACTCTTTGGCCCGAATTGGGTTCAGGTTTTGGCTGACCCACCCTGCTGGGTCATGATACCTTGCATATGCCCAGTATTTTGTAATTTTTTGACTTCTAACTTTATAGGCATAAAGTTTATAATTTATTTATATGTTGATTTTGATTTTCTTCTTTTTTTTAAATGGAAAAAAATAATACCTTAGAATCTATAAAACAATTTCCTTATTTAAATTAATGTATTTTAAGTCTTCAAAATATGTTAAAAAATACATTTAACACTATACGGGTCAAATCAGGTCGAAATTGGGTTAAACCCTTTAAGGTCGGGTCAGGTTCGGAAATCATATGTTTTTTAAGCCAGGTCGAATCGGGTTCAGGTTGGAGTGCTGGCAGGTCAGATTAGGATTGAGGCAAACCTGTGCCAAATCCAACCCGTTGACATCCCTAATCCAATTATTGGGGTATGACTGAACTAACCAGAGCCCCGAGTCACGGTTCAACCGACTGGTCCAATCCGATTTTCAAAACACTGATTTAATTTGACAGTCCGGAGACTCCAGACCATATTCTGAATACCCCTACGAAGGATTGTTGAACGGTGTGATGCAGGTATTGGCGTATAGCATGTTAATTTGAAACTACAAGACCTAACTATAAACCACATAAGGTGTTTTGCATTGCCATGTGGATTTAAAGTGCCCTTTTTAATTATTTAGGGTCTAAAGGGTTTTTCTCGCAAAGATTAAAGATTGGCATAGCCAAAAATCCCTTCCAATTTGGTTCAATTTAATTTGATAGTGTGGGACATATTATAAATACCCCCACCAAGGGCTGTTGAATGGTGTGATCTCTATATGATATAGCATGTTTGGAATTATACGCCGACTATAATGTAGTTAAAACCACAACATAAGGTGTTTTGCATTGTCATGTGGACGAATTGTTCACACAAATAAGAAGTAAACCATTTTAATCATTTATTATACTATACATGGTAATCATCCAATGAAAAGTATTTTAGCCCAATATGCAATATTTTGGTATGGTGTATATGAGAAATTGTAATATTTTATACTTTTTTTCTTTTTTGGTACATATATTGTGTTTCAAAACTACACAAAACATGTCACACCCCTAGTGCGGTGTATTTCAAAATCAAACAATGGAACATAATATCCACAATACTAAATGCCACCCAAATGATATATTTAAATCAATGTTTTCAATTTTCCATTGACCCAACAGTTGAACCTTTCAAACTATCATCCGACCATGATTTCGAGTCTAATTCTCATAAAAACCATCTTTTTATACAAAAAACCATCCAAATCAGGCAATTGAACAATTGGCACCTGCAGGATAGTTAGAGTCATGGGTTGAACATTCAACATATGTGCAAATTTCAGGAGGCCATAACTTTGTAATTTGACAATCGATTGGGGTTACTTTTTATGGCTAAATTACAAAGACCCCCTTGTACTATGGGGAAAATGACAAAGACCCCCCTATACTTTAATTTGCAATAGGGTTGTTCATAAAATATTGTAAACCGACTAGACTGGACCGACTCGACCCAAGATGGTCAATTTCAAAAAGCAATCGGTCGGTTTCAGTTTAAAAAATAGTAGAACCCAACAATTTGGTTCAGTTATAGGTAGCGGTGGCCACGAGCCGAGCTTCTCACAAGCTATTCGAGCTCGGCTCAGCTCGGTTTAAATCGAACTTCAACACTGATATATAGGCTCGTTTGCTAATCAAGCCGAGATCGAGCCCAGTGAAGCTCGGCTCGTGAGGCTCGCGAGCCTAATCGAGCTTAGTATAATAAATAAATATTTTTTTAATATATACATACATATACATATATAAATATATAATAATATTTTATATATAATTTTTATTTTTTGCATGTAAAATAAAATCATTTTTATATGTATATTTTATATTTTTTTTATATGTATAATAATAAATAATTTTTATGATTCTTATTTTTTTGTAAGTAAAATAAAAAATATATATTTTTATTTTTTATTTTTTAGAAAAAAAATTGGCTTGCAGTCAAGCTCAAGCCTAACACAATTTTAGCAAGTCGAGCTCGAATAACCAAGTATTCGGCTCGACTCGCCTCGAATCCACCCCTAGTTGCATGTTATGACTTTGTAATCCAACTTAAGACCGACCTGAATCGATGAATAAATGTAATATCTATACTATATATAAAAGTGGGAATGCAATGTGAAACTTTCTTTCGGACTAAAATTATTCTATATTTCTTTGTTTCAAAAAGGGTATAAAAGTCATTTTATTACAACTTTAATGTCAGCTTTTATGGCTATTAAAATGCCCATAATTGTGTATTTAGTCCATCTCTAATGGTAAGCGTTGAAAATGTAACTTCAATTATTACTTCCCACCTCATTTAATCCCCTTTCATTAAGTCTTAAGGCATGTTGGTTTCCTCTTAATTCTTATATCTTAAGAGAAATCTTTTAACTTTAAGAGAAAAAAGGTTGTTCGTTCCTCTTATCTTTTATCTCTTAAAGTACAATCATACAACTTTTTGTTTTCCAATGACACTCCAAAAAAACAAACAAAAACTCTCATATATGGGGTCAAAATGGATATTTGATCATTTTCAAAATTCAGAATTCAGAAACAACATTCTCTGCATTTAAAGTTCAGAGGAAAGAAAAATTCACTAACACCAATATACCTCTTAATGCAATTATTGCACTTTCAGATATTAGACTTCAAATCAAACAAAAAAGCTCTTATACTTAAATTATTAACTCTCATTTTCTCTTATTAAATCATATATTTAAGTTATTTTTTACTAATAAATGCTATTAATTAGATCTATGTCGATATTTTAAACAATAAACCCATATATCTTAAAACTAACTCAAAAACAAAACTATTCTTTATCCAAGTGGTGGCTAAGAAATTCAACCATTCGAATCAAATTAATCAACCTATGAAGTCATAATTAGGTAATAAAAATTTTAAAATAGGAATAAATATAGAAAATTACAAAAATGTAGAAAAAAACTAAACACATTTATGATATTTTATTAATCAAATTAAAACAATAAGTGCAATAAACAAGAATTACTTTTATTAATAATAAAAATGAAATACATAATTTAGAACTCACCAAAATGAAATTATTTTACTGTTAGGCAAAAATCAATAGTTTAACTTTTGGGTCAAATGTATTAACATTTAATTTCATAAATAAATAATAAAAATTAATAAAGATAAAATACAAAAAATAAAAATAAAACATAAATTTTGCAAAAATAAAAAATATTCAAGCACATGTATAAAATCATATTAAACAAAAAGTAAGTATGACATATCAAAATTATTTCTACACAAAAATACAAAAAATATAAAAAAAAAATTGAATACATATATAATCCTATATTTTATACTACTATTAAAAATATGAATAAGATTGTGAAACTTTCTTTTAACTAAAATACTCATTTTTAGATTTAGTCCCTATTTAATTGTGCCTTTAAATTATAAATTAAACTACTACTATTCACATCATTTTCCTATTTAAATCTTACATTTTTTATAAGAACAAAAAAAAAATATAAAAAAGGATAAAGCATTACAAAAAAAAATGAATCTAGCGGAGCAAGTACGCCTATTAGTCATATTTAAAACTTAACAACTTAATCCAATCATCACGTATTTGGACAAGGTGTTTATACATTTCAATTTTACAATTTGCATCTCTCCTCTCTCACATTTCCCTCTGTTCGTCCTTTCCTCGTTTCCTTCCTGAAGAAGATATTAAGGTTTGTTTTTCGTATTCCGGTAGCAGATATGGGAGTTGCAGATCTGAAAGAACAGAGTGATGACATCTTGAGAAGAATCCCCTTCCCTCCGATAGTAAGAATCCCCTTTCGACGAGAGCAGAGCAGCAGCAATTGTGGACGTTGATCATTTACCGATGGGCTATTGCTCTTTGAAGGGGTTTTCGGCGTGGTGTGGCTGTGAAGGGGCCTTCGGCGTGGTGTCTCCGCCGTGGATTACAACAGGCGAACACAGCTTGTTGAACAGCGGCAGTTCTCTTGTAGAGGCGATACATACCTCCTCCAGATTAAGATCCTCTACCATTCGAGGACCAGGCCGCACTCGAAGCAGACAGTGTCGCCAACCGAACAGTGCTTGATCTCATGGTGGAGACGATGGCTTCGTTGTTCCTAGCGAGATTGAACCAAATTCAAATGTAGTTATCATGCGGTTGTTCGATCTCCAATGTATAAGACAATTTTTCGTCATCGTCTACCAGGAAAGTGGAAACGGATGTCTGCTGATGGACAGGACTTAAGTGTTGATGATGCCAAGAGATTCAACGAATAGCGCTGCAAAGCCAACAATTCGCTTGTAGGAGCCCACCTCCATTGAAAGTTGCCGGTTCAAAACGCAAATAGGAAAGTAGGAAACACAAACAAGTCATATTCACGTTTTGTTGAAGTCACTAATGTGTAACGCTTTCATGGACATCGCAAAAGTCAAAGAAAACCCATCCTCATTTACCTCTGTTGCTCTCCCTTTCTCCACCCTCCCCCCTTCTTACCAGTCCCTCGGCACGTTTTGCATGGTGTATAAGGGAGCAAGAAAGAAATCAGAGATGTGAGTTCAATGCTTGTGGAAAATTGGACATACTTTTGACATGATTGACCGATATGCAATTGTAGGTATAATAACCCCTATTGTTGGTGATAATTGTAGGTATAGCCATACAATTGGATCCAATCAAAATTTGACTTTTTTTTTCAAGTAAAACATTAAAATTTCAATTCAATTTAAACCGACTGAATCATTTTCAAATAAAATGAAAAAAAAAATAAAAATTGTTTTCCTCACTTGTTCGGTTTTCCTCGGTGCAACCCAACCAAACCAACCCATGAACAACCGTAATTTGCAGTAAAAACCTCCTGAACTTTCTTTATTTTCTTTTCATTGCCCTTTTCTGTTAAACCTTAACCTAATCCCATCTTCATATTCCCTTCCCCGATTTTTATTGCTCACCAAACACTATTTTCTCTTTTCCTCTTTCTTTCACCTCTACACCCACCAATGCCAATCACCACTCACCTTCAACATCAACTACCGCCTACCCACACAAATAAGTAAAATTGGATGACCTTGCTAGTACAACCACCAAAGACAAGTGGATTTCCAATATAGAAACCACCAATTAAAGAGGATTGAACAAATCAATCGTCATGGTCATTGGAATCCATGGTGATCTGGTCAGTGGTATCTTCTCACCGTTCAAATAAATAAGAAAGGGAAATTAAGAATTTAAAAAATTGATTTCCAATATAGAAACCACCAATTAAAGAGGATTGAACAAATCAATCGTCATGGTCATCGGAATCCATGGTGCTCTGGTTAGTGGTATCTTCTCACCGTTCAAATAAATAAGAAAGGGAAATTTATGAATTTAAAAAATTTTAAACAGTTGAATGAAACTTTTTTCTAAGTTAACTAACGAAAGGCTAATAGAAGGGGGGCTTTGCCTAATGTCTAAAGTTAAGGAGGCCTTTATCGCAAATTAAAGTATAAAAGGATCTCTCACTATCCCCACAGTACAAGGGGGGCCATTGTATTTTACCCTTTTTTATTATAGGCAACTTTTTGAGATCAATATGTCCCGAAGACACAAAGGAGACTTGCCCACTATTTTTGCCAACCAACCCTTTTGTGAGCCTTAAAATGCAATTTTTAGCATTTTCAAAAATAAAATTAAATTGTTAATTAAATATAAAATGTAAAATATAATTATACATTATTTATTGATAAAATACATGTTCACACATGCACGAGTCATGACAGTCTAACCGTTAAACCTAATCAACCGATGACCAACGATCTAGAAGAAAAAACAATCCAACCTCTGGATCAGATTTGAAACCATTGTCTTAATTTGGTTACTCTCACCCATACATCTACAAGCTCTCCATGACACTGATCGGTGGGCTTTCATGCACCCAGCTGTCCCCACTACAAATCGTCACCAGCATATCATCCAATAAAAAAGAGATGAATATACCATGGTATCTGCTACAACACACCCTTGCGACAACAAATGAAGGACCAAATTGGAGCAGATGCGCTCTCTTGATGTGTTTAACCAGACATCAATTTTAATTAACAAGAACAAGGTTCAAAATATCGATATGCCCATACTCCTTTTGGTGCTTTTTTTAATTTTTTTTTTCGCCAACTGGTTCAGAGAAGCTGGTTTAAGTTTTCACCACACCCTGAACCAGTCAGACCACCGATACACCCACTGTAGGGGCATACCAGTGGGGTGCCAGAACGATACATATCGGCCAATACAGGCAGATACTTTGAACCTTGAACAAGAAAAATAAGGAAGAATGAGGATGGAGAGCACAAAATTATCTCCCCTTCCATGCCCATCCATGCTAGCTTCCTATGGAAACACCTCGATTGCAGAAAAGACTTTTTGAAAGCAAGGTAATAATTGAAAATTTTTGCAATGTATTTCCTAGTTTTAATTTTTTTAACTCGTACCTCTATGAACTTGTTCTCTTCCCGGTCTTAGGGCCCTTTGGGAGAGCTAAGCTGTAAGCGCTCATGATACAAGAAGTGACAAACGGACCCTAAAAAGATTGGCAGAACGTATTTTGGGCTCTCTAGCTGAGGAAAGGGCTACTACCCCCATTTGTGGGCAAACGAGCTACACAACTTGGGATAGCCCACCCTAAGTCCGAATCTTGAGCTCACATTGTTGTTTGTATAAATTTCTTTTCAAAATCCGAAAAAAAAATGTATGCAGTCTTGAATTTCTAGTCTCAGAACACTTTGCAGTCTATTGTTTTACTTCTTAGCATGGTGCATTTCAGAGAGATTCTGATTGTCTTCATATTTTCTCACCAGGGAAAAGATATTTTTCTGAATCAAACTGTAAATGTTTTCACTGCCTCCAAGAATGGAAAAATCAACTACGTGAAAGCATTTCCATTTATTCTCTTCTATTTACTTATTTCTTTGATGTGATGTTTTCAAAATCCGAAAAATGGAAAACCAATATATTCATGTTGGCGAACAACCCCCTAAAATTCTCATTTGGTGGAACAGGCAGATAGAAAGTGTTTCACCCTATTTTCTATGCCTACGTTATCCCTGTACAATTGGGTCATGCATCGACCAAAATACAAGAACTTGGAGCTTACCTTAATTGTCCCCACAAAGTTTAGGTGTCAAAAATTAAAAGGAAAAAAGACCGAGGAAAAGTTGGCTTCATACAATCTACTTTTAATGATTGGCAAATAAAAGCGGCTTGAAACCTCAAAACTAGGTGCAGCTTCAGAAGATGGTAACAATTTTTTTTTATCCTAGATAATCCATCAAGTCAATCTGCAGTGCCCTGTAACGGTGCCTGGTTAGGAAAAAGTTACCTGAAACTGAAGTGGTGCAGCAACATCCCTGAAATCATTGTTGGAGCAAATGCAGCTCAGAATTTTCAGTCTTAAGATAAATCCTGCATAGAAATCACAGCATCATATATTTCTGCCATTTGTTTGGATTGTTGAATAAATGTTTCAAGAGCCTGGAGGTTAGAAGCATCAAATTCAGTTCCGTGATAAACTTGGACAGATGTTTTGTGGATGAATGTATGAAGAGATGCTGCTCAAACCATTGTGATGAGGACTATGGACCAATGATATTATCCAGCTTCAATTATGTCATGACATGGCATGGAACTTGGAACCACTTCCCCAAATGACATGGAGTGAGAATGACGTGATAAAAGATGCCACTAAAATGTCATTCGTAATGTCAACAAAAGTTATGGCCAAGATGAAGTCCCCATAAGAAAATCCTGAATACAAAAAGCATCATATATTTCTCACATTCTTTGGCTTATTGTTCAATGCCTAAGAACCTAGAGGTTGACAGCAAGAAAACCAGTTGTGTGCAAGACTGATCAATTGTACTTTTTAAGAATAATATAGAGATATGCAGGCGACCACAAGAATCATGAACCGATGACATGATCCAGAATGTTCATACCTTAACCATCTCATGACATGAAATGAAATTAGAGAACTTTCATAAAACATGGAATGAAAACCTACAAGGAAGAGAGAAATGGCAGAGTTGCCTATCAAAAGTGTTATATTCCTAATGACAATGCACAATATAGTCAAGATGGAGTCCCTGCACAAAGTCCAAAAATATGGACCTAAATCCTTCCCAACAAAACAAACAAACATGAAACCTAACCATTCATTCAGTTCTTGGATGCCAGCAAATGCATATCTTTGATAAACAGTCAATCCTCTAGCGATATGGACCCACTGGTTGTTCATGGCATCACCACATGCGTTCATAATGCATGCAACAGCTGCATGATGCATCCTACCATGTAGTAGTAATTGTTCTTTTCCTATAACTCATTAGGAAGAAAAAGAGCAGAATACATCCCTTCAGCTACTGGTAAGTTAGTGCTAGTGGAGGAACACCATTTGCATTGGCATTGGCATTGGCATCAGGAGCAGCAATAGGGTTGCTTGAATCCTTCCTTCTCCCAAACGGGTTCTTTGAATATGTTTCCAAATGTCAAGTAAAACAAAGAATAAAAATAACGTAATTGAATAAAAAGAGAAGGCAGAAACAGTGAGAATATTTAAACGAAACCCATATCCAAGTCTGAGGAGTCCGCCTGCTCAATTAGACTAGACAAACCTTGGAAACAAGATCTAAATGGCTTTTGAGTTTTCTAGTTCACCCTCCAGACAATGAATTCCATTACCTAAAATTGACAAATGGATTTCTCCTTTTACAAGTTATAGAATGGGTGGTGACTGTTTCAGGCCAATGAAACAGCCTCAACTGATCATCAACATCTGAAGCGGTAGACAACAATTCATAGCCTAACAGAAGATGAAAATAATAGGAAAATAAAGAGTGGGGAAATTTAGCACCAAAAACCAAACTACAAGGTAAACAAAGGATATTGGATTCGCATGCCACCACGTCCAGAACTGGGGATAACTGCACCTTGCAAGTTGTGATGAACATTGGTGGCACTGTTTACATCCTGCATAGCCAACATGATCATAGGTCAAATAAAATCTTCAATATGGAATGAAGAGGCATATAGGATTACTGCCTATCATAAACAAAAGTCTAATTTTAATTTTGTCAAAGCAGAAAACTTGAACAACTTTTAAAATGATATAAATATATCTATCTACTCACATCAAATTCAATGAAGCATACTGTATTTCTTTCCTGCCTCAAAACCTTCATTTGCTTAAAACCAGGTTGGCTGCATATAATAACATAAAAAAGGAAATCAAATACAAAATCCTGGGAGAAAACAAGCAAAACAAAGTAAAAACAGATTGGCAATGGGAATTAAGAAAACTTAAGGTAAACAAGTTAACAATAAATTTGTAGCCTTGAACTTTCAAACTGGCTTCTCATCAGTGCAGAACCCAAGGACTTGTCAATTAAAAGAGGGTGAATGCCTTGTACATGGGTAACAGTAATGGGGAAGCAAACTTTATGGTTTTCTGTTACAAAAGATTTGGCCACTGTAGTGTAATTTTTCAGTTTCTTCACAAGTTTGATTGCAAATGTTTCTATGGGTTCCCAAGCATGTTCTAACATTTCTTTAAAGTGGACAGTTAGGTTTATAGATAATCGATATGTAAATTTCTTCCTCCTATACCCAGTCAGGATCTCTCTTAACTCCAATATCACCCATCAAAAAAATAAATTAATTAATAAATGAATAGAGTAAAGAAAAACAGAAAAGTTCAAGACTACTGGAATTATGATATTAATTGGGCATAAAGTGCACACAATGTTGGGAATGCAAATCATAAAAGCAATAGGAAATGCACATATCATAAATTGGTAAAAGACAAAAAAGATCCATACACACTGAAAAGATTCCTCAGTTCTTCCTCAATTACATTCTCTCCAAGATTGCCTATAAAGAGAGTGTTGCAAGGAGGATTGTCTTTTGTGTTCTGCAGAGGAAACAAGAAAAGATAGAATCAATATTTTTACCTCCTACCAAATCAATTAGACAGACAAGAAATGAATGTCATGAATCTTCAACAAGAAAATTGGTGTAACACATGCAAAACATGCAACACTGGTTCTACCCTTTCTCAAGGAAAAGGAATATAAAATGAGATATGCTGAGCTATCATCAATCATAATAGCCCTATTAGATGTAAACAATTCCAGAAGAACCACCTATTAAGGAAAACGCTTCTTTTATCATTGAAAGAAGAAATCCCTCAAAAGCATTCGTTAGTGCATATCTCCAAGCAGATGGTCAGAGTTTATGCATTCTCAATGAATGACATGATTATACAGAACTTTCTTATGCCTCCATAAAAAGACTACCATGCAGTGAACTCCATATTTCGTAAATGTCCATATAAACATCCAATGTAACTTCAACCTTCACAAGGTCTGCTTAAACCGCTAATGCATCCTGATTAACCCTTTTCCATAGTTGTCAAGGCGACACCTAGGCACGTAGGTGCTTTCTGGGAATCGCTTCGCCCAAACGCCATGGCATTTATATATAAACTCTTCAAGTTTTTAAATTTTCTTCTTATATTTTTTATATTTTGAGCTTATTATATTAAGTATGATACACTGAATTGTTCTTTTTATTTCTTTCATACATAGCATATTTTTTATTAGTTTCTAATGTCAATAGGGTTTTGATAGCTATTCAAAGGCTGAAGAAATGTGGATAGTAATTCGAACTTTCCAAGTCTTTGAAGAAACAAGTAAAATCAACAATCATAGAAGGTATGCTCAACCCCTTCTTCTGGAGCAAAAATAGGGGTTCCTCTTTTTCTTGTTCTTTTTTGGAACAAAAACAGGGGCTCCACCCTTTCTTTTATTCTGGAGCAAAACCAGAGGCTCGGCTCCGCCCCTTCTTTTCTTCTTCTGGAACAAAAAAACAGGGGCTCCTCTCCTTGTTCTCCATTATTTCTGAGGTTTTTATTCTTGCTTTCTTTTTTATATAACAAGAACAGGGCCTCCACCCCTTCTTTTGTTGACATTTCTACAACAAAAACAAGGGCTTGGCCCCTTATTCCATCCTTCTTTGAACATTAAGCAACGCCTAGGCAACTAATTGCTTCCTTGTCGAATAGTTTTGCCTTGGCGCATTGAAAACTATTCCCTTTTTTATCATTAATTAATGATCCTAAGGGAAATAGAGAGAAGGAAATCCCTACACCTGAGGGCTTTTCTGCATACAAAAATATTTTTTTCCTATTTGAGTATTGCAGTTCTTTGTTATGGTTTTTTGAACCTTAAATGATCCATTATATTTCTTATAGAGATCTCATGAAGGTTTAGTAACTACTTTAATGTTTCTAGAAAAATTTCTTGATTTTTTAGATTTTCCAAATATGAATAATTAAATCTTAACTTTCATATCTACAGCCCCAAGCATTTTTAAATATGGTATTAAAGCTCACTACAAAGAACTTTAATATCAACATATACAATGTTGCAAAAAGTCAAAAGAACAACTGGTTGACTTGCTTCTCTGCATACAAAAATAATCTCAACAAAGTAGAAGGTCATAATCAAGAACTGAAGGCTTCAGGAAAAGAATAAACTCACAACTGTAATTTATGTCATTGTGTATTTACATTGATTCAAAAAGATAAACAGAATCTACATGTCCTATTAAGAACTTTAGATAGGATGATACAGGAACATACATGTCCAAGGTTTCAAATCTGAGATACAGTCAAAGTAGCTCCTGAATTGTGTCTTTGAATTGATTCTATGTATTTATGGGTAGTAGCAGATTTGCTTTAAATCCTCACTAGCTACTTTCTGATTATTTGACTTCTTAGAAGCTTTCGCAGTTAGATTAGGGGTGGGGTTTCCTAATTACAGACTTAGTTTTCCTAATTGGATTAGGAGTAGTGTTAGCAAATCAAAATTATGTTACTAGCTAGGTCAAAGACAAAATTATAAGGTAAGTAGGATTTGTCATATTCCCAATACAACTAGGATTTGTCTTGAAGTCCTAGTCTTTCATCAATTAGGATTTGCCCCATTCCTAGAGGGTGTTTGGTACCACAGTAAGTCTCAACATTTTACCTGAATTATAGCATTAGAAATCAGGAAAGTGAGGTATTTTCGCACATTGCCCAATGCACAATTGTTTACTGTAGTTTAAAAACGTGCAAGTGCCACTAAGTGTAAGAAGACCAAAGTGGAAATGCCTTCCTGATGGAACAATGCCAAAACACAGTTCCACCAACATCCCCATGCACAAGGAGGAAGTGGAAGGAGTATATCATTTTTCTTTATTTTTAATAAAAATCTTTTATATAAGAAGGTGCAAGCCTCCTTCCCTTCCCCTTTTCTTTTCTTTCTTTTCTCTTTTTTCCTCCCTTTCTTTCTTTTTCTTTCCCTTTGCTTTCTTTTCTTTTTTTCCTTTTTTCTCGTCTTTTTATATGAGGTGTGTGAGGCACACGAGGCATACACCTCTAGCACGCCTCATGAAAAAGGTATATGAGGCACCTCAGAGATGTCATTGCCTCTGGCATATGCCTCAGGGTGTTTTGGGGGCACCTCACCTGGAGGCACACCTCGAGGCATACGCCTCCCACACCTTTTAAAACACTGAACAAGATAATCATTTCATCTCATGGTTCAAAGTATCAATACTCTAGATACACAAAAATAACATATCAACAATTGATACTCCTTATTTAACTTTTCAGTTTCTATATTTATAAGTAGATATACTAAGATATTTATTAATGTTTAAACCTATTAAAAGGCTCTGACCCGGTATTTGGCATTTTGGTAGCCCTTAAAATTGATATACATCATACAATATGGTATGATGTGTATCAATACTTTAACCATGCTTCATCTTTAAAAAACTCATTTTATTTGTATAATTATGATAAGACAAATAAGAGCAAACATTTGCAGTGGCTCAAATAAATCTTAGATTAGCAAACAAGATAATAAGTCATGCCAAAATTTAAAAAATAGATCAGATTCAATATTTTAAAAGAAAGTATTAACAGCAAAGACCATGAAGCAGAAAATTAAGAGAAACATGTTTAATATGACGACAAGATGCACATAAGGCCAAGTATCAAATGTGTGTGCAAATCAAGGAGACAAGTGATATATGTTATCACCTGAACAGGTGCATAACCACTAGGAGCTGGCACAGGAGCAGGTGTAGGCATTGGTACTGGAGGAACAGGGTAACCTCCATATGGATCATACGGTGGAGGAGCTGGAGCCATGTACCTTAGTCCAAATAAAAAATAATTAACTAGAAGCATGTTAACAACTCAGAAACATCTAAATGAGATGAAAAATCATGTTGAACCAATCATTAAGAATATATGTATAATTAAAGAACATTACAATGTATAATTAAATAATTAACTAGAAGCATGCTAACAACTCAGAAACATCTAAATGAGATGAAAATTCATGTTGAACCAATCATTAAGAATAGATGTATAATTAAAAAACACTACAAAGTAGTTACTCCACTTCTCCACAGCACACCCCCCCCCCCATTTTTCTACTCCCTGGGAAACTGTTTACTCGTTAATGAATAATTCACACATTATTGGCAATAACAAGGCATTTGTATTTTCTAGGAACCTTTTGATACATCAAAGCCTCACTTTATTGTCAATAGACAAAAAAAAGTCATCATTAACAATGAACATAGGAATTCAAAATATCCTTGTACAGGTGCTTTCCTAACTATCAAGTCAGATTTCTATTGTTATAACCAATCTGACAGACAATTTACCACATGAAGATGCAGTTATGAAGGGCAAACTATTACAAATAATGACCTACCTAATCATTATTGACAAGAATACAGAGCACACTACTAACAATAATGCACCAGAGGAAGATTTCTAATGGGTTACTGCCCAACCCAGGAGCTTCTTTGAGGGAAGCTCACCCTCCTTGGAGAAGAAGAAAAGACAGATGGGAAATTAGGGCAAATCTCGCTCATTATTAGGCCGAGAAGAGCCAATTATATATGAGCTCCCTCACGTAAATATCACTGTCAACATGTAACTGAATCACCTCTAGGCTGTAACATCCTTAGCCGGCCTGTTGGCTGATGTGGCCTTCAAGTGAACACTTACTGAACTGGGAGGTTTGGGCCAGTGGTAATAGGCTGGACACTAACAGTTCCCCCCTTCTTGATATGGGCCTTGTCCACAACGTCAACATGTGGAAATTGGTGCTGAAGCCTGAAGGTGTAGGTATGGTTCCCATGTGGCATCCTCAACTGGAGGGTTAGTCCAAACAACCTTGGATTCTTGTAAAATTTTATACCCAGATCAGACCCAGCAAAAATCAATAATTTTCAGGGGTTCAACTTTAAGGTGGCCTTCTCCAGTGAAGCTTGCCAAGGAGGGACAGACCACATCACCATCTCCCAAGCACTTCTTGAGTAGGGACAGTGTTTTAAAAGCGAAAGGCGCAAGGGCCATTTTGCGCCTGAATCGCAAGGTGCAAGGCGAGGCGCCTTTTTGAGGCAAGGCGCACAAGTTAAAAAAAAAAAAGCTAAAAAATAAAAAACGTCAAAAAATTCAAAAAAATGCCAAAAATTTCAAAAGAAAAATCAAAAAAATTATAAAACATAATATTAATAAAAATATTAACTTAAATTTTAAAATAAATGTTTTAAAAAACCTATTATCTAAAATTAAAATACATAAACATAATATGTAAAGCAAATTCAAATGAGAATTTAAAAATGAAATCAAACACTTAAAACATTTTCAAGCATATAAAACCCACAATATCTTTTTTTCTCAATTAAATCAATTAGCTAATGTGACATATTACATTCCTAATTCTACAAGCCGCCTTTGCGCCACGCCCCTCGAGGCAAGCCCAAACAAGTCCATGTTAGGGTCTTAAGTTCTGAGTTTTCACACAAAAAATAATGATTTTATAGTTTTAATTGCTTTTAAGAAAATATTTTATTAGGATGAATGAATGGACAGCATTACCAAATAGGGGATTCTTGAACCTAGCTCGTGGGCTCCAAGCCCAACTATAACAAAATTGGCTGCCAAGAGCTACAGCCTTCATAATGGATTGCAATCCAGCAGCCTGAGGAACCTTGGGCCGAAGCCTAGTTAGGTAACAAGGTTGACCACTAACCAAGAAGTCCAGAATTAATATATTCCAGCCTGAGGGACCTTGGACACCCAGGACCAAGTCTCACCACTGAACTCAAGTGGGTAAACATCAATTGCAAATTGATGCCCCTGGATCCCAAGGCTCAAGTCCTTGGGCACCTTCACAAGTAAGTCTATTCCCATCTGATACCCAAACTGAAAATTGTAAGAGGCTGAATAGCGAGGCTTATCTGTCTGTGCCACTTATCTTTTAACGTTGTTCATTCATTTCTCTTAATATGACATGTTTTAAAAGATAAGGAACTATAATTAAAATTATAAAACCATTTTTGGCAATGATGTAAGGATTATGAATTTAAGACCCTAACATGGACTTGTTTGGACTTGCCACAAGAGGCTTGGATGGGTGGCCCAAGGGCAGAGCCCCCGACCCAATCACCATGCTTCAAAAAGCACAAAATTTAACCAAGGCTCACACCCATGCTGAGGTGCAAGGCACACTAGGCACAAACGTTTTCAAAGGGGCTGTGAGTGGGCCTAGGCAAGATGCAAACCCCTCACTTGTGCACTTAGGCGTGCCTAAGGCGCACCTATTAAATCACTGAGAATCCCCTTGCCTAGAACTCATGTTTACAGAATATAATGGAGTCAATTTTGTGTTAATTTATTTCGATGCCCAACTGTACCTAATTAGTTGGTGGCAACTCACTCTTCATGCTTCCCTTTCAGGAAGCAACTTTGCTCTTTGATCCTTTATTGCGAGATCTCTAAACAATAGATTGACTAAAAGATAAATAAATTCTTACCCCTGTGGTCCCCAAACAGGCGGCGGAGGAGGGTGAAATGGAGATGGACTTGGATAACCTGTATGTGTATAATCACCACCAGTTCTCAAGCGTTTACTTTGATCAAAGGAACTTGAATCTGCTACTACACCTGTATATTAAATGCAAGTAGCATTAAAATATTAAAATGTATCTAGTTAGATAACTACATCCAATAGTGAATAGCAACATGAAAGCACGATTTTGAAAAGCGTTACGTATTTATATCATTATATTCGTTATTATTGAGCCCAAACTGCAACTGCAAGTAACACATTCGCTTGAAACTGAAAGACTGAATAACTCCTCTTTCTTTCACTTGATTAATAAAGGTATAAAGAAAGCAATTTGTATCACGTCTTTGGAAATTTATAAACCTCAGAATGTCTTACCACAACCCAGCTAAGTGATAGAAGATGGTTCTCAAACTGTCAATCTATTTGGCAGTTTGCATGGGTTTCAACCAAGATTGTATCATGGAACACGAAAGTGTGACAAACAGCCATTATTGCTAAGATTGTATCAGGGAATACTAAAGTGTGACAAACTCACAAACAGCAATTATTTCCCCTCTCCTATCAACAATAAAAGCTACTACTGATAAATAATACTGTAACCATTACTACGAATATTGATACTTCAAGACATACCTGAAATATATCAACTAATTTATAAGACTAGAATAAATTTTCTTGTTAGCTATCAAAAAAATACTAGAATAAATTTGCATGGAGCAATGATGTAAGACCCCCTTCCATTCTATTGAAGATGTTTTTGCTCAAAGTTATTGTATGGTGTGAGTCCATGATCTTCCTTATTAATGATGACACGTTACTAGTGACTAGTTAGACCAACCATGGTTCAAGTGGAGATGTAAGACTAATTATTTCATCTCTTTAAATTTCCCTTTAACTGTTTAGTGTCCATTATTTGATTCTCCTTTGTTCATTCAAAGGCAATAAAAACTTTATTGAATTTGTATTTGTTTCAAACTAAAAAGGAAAGGAAGGCAAAATAAAATTTTAGCTTTTTCCACCACATTCAAGTAAAAAACAAAGGTAGCCGGTGCGGAAGAGAGAAATCAATCAAATAGCTATAATCCTCAAATAAAGGGGAGAGCTAGCAAACAAAGCCCTCCAAGAAATGGAGCAGAGGACAGACTATTAATTAAAGCACCCAGAAAAACTAAACCATCCAGAGGGGGGTAAACTTACCCTGCCCATCGGGAAATAAATCGCCAAATAAAATAAAGCCCCAAATAATTGAAAACTCACCTCTTTTAACAAAAAGATTCTTCTTTGCCATCTCGGTATGCAATACAGACTTAGATTCCGCATCAAAAACCATGTCCTAAGCGACGAAAAGAAAACAAATTTCATTTCATACAATCCATAACTGAAAAGAACAAATAAATTCTTAAAGTTTTGAAGCAAATCCTACCTGAAGAGCATCTTTGGCTGCCATTGCAAGCTGAGCAGTTGAAAAAAGAGCAAATCCCATTGGCTGCTCCCCCTTATAATTCACTTGCGAAGCCTCGTAACCTGGTAACCATCTTAGAAGGTTTTGTAGCTCTCTTTCCTTTACATCTTCCGGAAGACCAGATATAAAGATCGTCCGAACCTGAAAACAAGTATCAAATATCAGTTCATGGGCAAAACCATGCATCCGGATTAAGATTAGAAAAGAAAAGAAACAAACAACAAAAGAGGTTACCTCGTCTGTGGTAGGACGGGGAGGGTTTTCAACGGGCATTGGAGGAGGCGGAGGAGGAGGAGGAGCAGCAGGCGCTGGCGGCCACTGTTGATGGTAAGGATGGATTCCCGCACCCGCCATGGCCGTTAAAACCCTAGCACTAGCAGAGTGGGCGTTCTCTCTACTTCCAATTTGTCGAACCACGAGGTTTTCGTTGAGCAAAGTAACACGAGTTCGATTCTAGCTTGGCTTTTCTAATTTCTAGAGAGTAGAGGGTAATCGGGCCGGGCCGGGCTCTGTACATATGACAAGGAACATAGTGTAGGCCCCGGCCCGGCCCGACCCGGAGTTATGGGTCTGAAACATAAGCCCGACTAGACCTGTTCATGGGCCGGGCCGGGCCGGGCCGGGCTTTCACTATGTATTAACAAATTTTACTAAGGCCCGAGCCCAAGCCCGGCCCTCATAAAAAGCCCGAAGCCCAGGTCTAGGCCTGAGCCCGAAATTTAGCCCATGCTGTTACTATCGCTGAAGCGACTGAATAGAGAGAGAGAAATTATAAAGAAAAAAATAAAAAATATATATATTAATTTATAAATATATATTTTTTAATAAATATTATATTATTTATATATTTTATATAATATATAAAATACATATTATGTATTTTATAAAATATATAATATTGAGTCGGGCCGAGCTTTTTTGACAAATCCCGAGCCCGACCCGAAACACAGTTGGGCTTACTGTGTTAGGCCCGAGGTCAGGCCCATGGGCCTAATTACATGACCAAGCCCAACCAGGGTGCGGGCCGAGCCATCGGACTACCCGGCCCATGAATAGGTCTAAGCCCGATCTAAGTCTATACGGACCGGACCAGACTGGGCCTGACATATAGCATGCATATCTAACTATCTAATCTATTTAACTATATTCTTATAACAATTGGAGTGCTTACGAAAGGCTTATTTTTGACACATGTTGCGTTTGAATCACAATACGTCTCCCTTCCATTAGATTTTCACCTTTTTGTCTTATCCCCGTCTTCCTTCTCTTTCTATTCATCTATCTCGAGGAAAAGCTTGCTCGACAACCTTCGGAATATAACGGTAAAGATCTCTTCGTTGATCTAAAGTGATGTAGCGCAATCCGGTCACTCCTATCTGGCACTCGCGTGGCTCTTGAAAGGTACCTAAAACGAGAGTAAAGAGGAAGAACTCCCGGGGGGTTTCTCGGCGGGAATGCTCCGATGCTTAAGTTAGTATTGTGTGTAAGAAGCTGAAGGAAAACGAAGGCTAAGAGTGCAGGTTGCGCGCGTGATTGAAGATACCTTGTTCCTTGAGATTAAGCCCCTTATAACTGAATTCCGTTGCTTCAGGCCCTCTGACCTCTGACAGGGCAGGTATAACCGCCACTGTCAGTCTGCCACAGCCATTACAGGCAGGGCTGAGGTGGCACATGCGGGGCCGTTGTGCAGGGTACGTATCTGTCAGGTGTGGGATGCCTTTCTAAAGGTGGCAGGCGCGGCGAGGGGGACATGCCTGTTGTCCACAAGTTTGTCGGGTACGGCGGTCAGGCAAGAAGCCCTCCTATGGTATACCGAACTGTTCTCCTGTGAATTACCTTGAACTGGGCTATCCTTTGAGTAACAGGCTGCTTGTAGTCGGTTATGCCGAGCTAGCCGACTCGAGGTCTTTGTGCCTCGGGGCGTCCGGAGAAGAATCGGTGCGTTCTTGCTTGGGAGTGGCTCGAGGTCCATTGGGAGGAGCTCGGGTCTCAAAAGGGGTCAGGGTGCCCCGAACTCGGGACCCCCCGAAGTGCCTTAACCCCGGGGAGGAGGTGCGGGCAAGGCGACTTTCGGCGAGTAGTTTACCTATCGAGTTGCCGTGCTGAACTCGGCGGGGCTTTCCCTTTGAGTTGTGCTCACGTCCGTTGCGCTGTCATGCTGAGTCACTGTTTGAGCAAGGTCACGCCCACGTGTACCTGAGCTACGAGGTCGGGCCAAATCACCCTCCATCAATTGCCCCCCATTCCCTGCGCTGGCGGCGGTGACCCAATGCGGGGAGGTCATGACGCGCCGGGTGGATTTGGCATCGGTATTTTAGCTGCGTTGTTGCGCGTTCCGTCCAGCTGTACCAGTCTAGCGCCCGGCTCGACCAAAAAGAGATTTGAGTCGCGTCCAGATTATGCGCAGACTTCATGCGACTTGGACTTCGCAGACGTCAAAAATGCGCTAAATCATTTTCACCTCGAAGAACCCGTGGTTGCGGCTATAAATAGGGGGTCCCTTGGCCATTTTCTTCGTCACAAAGCTTTCGGCGTTAGCGTTTGAGCTTGCGCCAGGGGTCTCTTAGCTCGGGTCCTCCAGTTCGTTCTGTTCTTCCAGTCCGATTGTGTTTCTTTGGTGAGTCCTCCCGAGCTTCCTTTTTCCCTTCTAGTTTGTTTCTTTCTTTTAGTTCGGTATGTTGTCTAGTGTAGACAGTCTCATTGACGAGCCCGAGGAAGGTACCTCGGCTCGGGATGTCTCCTCTGCTACCCAGCCGTCCGAAGTACGGGTGGCTTCGGGTCATTTGGCATCCACCTCCCACCGAGGTCGGGAAGCATATCAGTTCGGGCCTTCCATAATGACCTCGGAGAGGCTTCAGGACCTCATACAGAGGTTCCGCCTCCCTAACGAGTACTCATATAGTGTTCCCACCGGCAACTTCCCATGGGAGCACGGTCCCAACGAGATCGTGATCTTCAGGGAGCAACTGATAGCCGGGCTCAGACTTCCACTTCACCCTTTGATCGTTGAGGTGTTTGTACACTTTAACATCACCCTGGACCAACTCCACCCGAACTCCATACGAAATGTGGTGGGGTCCATTTCTCTTTGCTTTGATCGTTCCCTCTTCATAGATTTAGATGTTCTCAATACAATTTTGGCTATAAAGAAGAGCGCTTTGGGTGCTCTCCCCGGGCATAGGCGGTCCTACTACCTGTCCCCCCGCCCGGGTTTCAAACTCATGCACAAGCTCCCAAGCAAAGTCCCAGCTTGGAAGCGGGACTACTTCGTAGTTCGGAGCAGTACGAGGTGGCCCTTCCCCACCGATTGGAGGATAGCCGTTCAAGAAGGAGCTCCAGTCACTGGCTTAGCTCGGGTTGCATTATAAAGACTTCACTTCTGAGGAGAAGCTCGTCCGAGCGGGCTTGGGTCTGGGTAGGTTTTCCCCACTTCGGCTTTCCGCTCATATATTTGCTTCGGGTTGCTGATGTCGTGTTTCACCGCAGGTCCCATGGAGGCGGAGAAAATAGACAACCAGAAGCTCTTCCACCAGATGAAGAGGAAGAAACGCGTGGCAAAGAAGGCGTGCGTTGGGTCCCCGCAAGATTCAGCCTAGCCTCGACTTCCGCAGACTTCTGCCTCGGGGCCCGAGGTGGCAGCCGCGCCCGTCATCGACTTGGAAGAGGGGGCTGTGCCTAAGGGGCCCGAGGTGATGGCGGAACCTGCCGTTAAGCCCGCCGAGCCCACCAAACTTGCTAGAGAAAGCGTTGTCGAGGCCAACGCTGCTACTGCCGGGGCTCATCCTGCTGAAGCTGTTGTCGAGGTCTCCGAGAGCTCTACTAACGATGTGGAGATGACAGCTTCCAGCTCGGAGGATCAGAGGAGCCAAACCGTCCTGAACCCCCAGTGTAGCCTGAAGAAGAGTAAGCTAGCTACATACTTGGGGGAGGTCAGCAAGTGGGCCGAACTCACTCCTGGTCAGCTCGGCGCTCGAGCCGCCACTCATACTATGGTGGTGAGTCCCCCTTCTTTTTTCTTTCTCTTTCCTTCTTTTTCTTCTTTTTTTTTTGGTGGTCTCCCTCTTAACCGGTTCTCCTTTTTGCAGGTGAACTCCGCCATTCGCGCCTTGACCCTAAGGCTCGAGGTACAAGGCCTCAAGGAGGCGAAGGGGAAACTGGAGCATGATGTGGGGTACCTCCAGGAGGACATAAGGGAGAAGACTGCAATCTTCAAGGGTGCTCTCGAGGAGGCCAAGACCCAAGCTGTCATTGACTACGTCAACTCTTCGAGATTCGACGATGTGATGACGGAGGCCTACCGTAAGGGCTTCAAGCTCAGTCGGTGGCTGATCAGGCACCTCTACCCCGAGCTGGACACGAGCGCCATTACTACTTCGCGGATTACTGACGACATCGTGCGTCAATCAAAAGATGACCTTGATTCCGAGGATGAGGGTGCTGAAGATGGAGTAGAGGATGCCGGTCCAGACACTGTCCCCGAGGGGGTCTTTGATAGAGGCGGTGAGCCCCCGAAGTAGTTTGCTCTTTATATTTGTAACTTAGTCTTTTCCCTTTATGAATTGTGAATGTACTTATCCTGAGCCTTTGAGCTCGGGTAAAAATTCTTGTACCTGAACTCTCTTTTTAATGAAATATAGTTTCTTTTGAGTATCTCTTAGTGCAAAAATACTTATAAGTGTGAGTGGACTCCGAGCTGGTCAATTTAATGTATAGGTTACCCGAGCTGTGTAAGAGCAGCAGGGGTGTAGACGCCGTAGGGTTCATACCCGAGTTGTCTTTCCCTTAAGGGTTAAAGATAACCAAGTTTTTGTCAGTTTGGCGTTTTGTGGCCATTAGGCTTTGGGAGGGATTCGTAGTCCGTTCCTGAGTTTCCTCCATGCTGAAGTGGCACTTGGCCTTTTCTTGTACACTCTTTATTTTTGCTAAATATGGTGTAATGAAAGTTCTTCTTTTTCCCCTAAGTATGGTGTGCACTCTTTATCTTTGCTAAGGCGATCTTAACACCCGAGCTATTAGAGTTGCGTACCCGAAGTGAGTGACAAAGTAGGGTACATGCCCAACCTGTCTGCACTTGAGCTAAGTTGACATCGGTTGTCCTTAACGGGTTCGACTCGTTGCATGCCAGGGCGGGCTATTCGTTACAAGGTTCGTGCCCGAACCGCCTGCACCTTGGGTGTTGTAAGTACTTAGTTTATGCTGATGAGGCCACTAAGTCCTGTACGCTGCCGAGGTCTTTTTATTAGCTCGGCGTTTTAGCCCTTAGGCTGGAGGAGTGGCTCGTGGCCCACTCTCGAGGTCTGCCCATGCCATAGAGGTGACTGGGTCCTATTGTGCCGAGGTCATGTTAGCTCGGTATTCTAGCCCTTAGGCTTAGGGAGGGGCTTGTGGCCTACTCGATTCTTATAGATAATATTGCCTTAGGTTGACAATATTCCATGCTCGAGGTACTTGTTTCCCTTCGAGGGTCTCGAGCTCATATGTTCCTTCCCCGAGCACTCGTTTCACTCGGTAAGGACCTTCACAGTTGGACCCGAGCTTGCCAGCGCCGGGCTCAGGTACCATAACTTTACAAAGGGCCAGGTCGCCAACGCAGAGGTTCCGCTTCTTGACCCTGGCGTTATTGTACCGAGCTACTCTCTGCTGGTAGGCTACGGTCCTAATGTACGCGAGGTCCCTTACTTAGGTGAGATTGAAGAGTGTTTCTCCCGTGGCAGTCTTCTCCGTGGTCCGGTAGGCCCATAGGACACTGGGTAGTTCATCTGCCCACAATCCTTTAGCTCGGTCCAGCCGTGCCTTTAGTCCGCGGAGGATGGCTCTGTTCGTGACTTCTGCCTGACCGTTTGCTTGAGGGTGCGCGACTGAAGTAAAATTCTGTTGGATCCCCATGTCTCGGCACCAGTCTTGAAATTTGATGTCCTCGAACTGCTAGCCGTTATCGGAGATCAATACCCGAGGTAATCCGAAGCGGCACACGATGTTCTTTCAAAAGAAGTTTTGGACATTTCGGGCTGTGATCGTTACGAGGGGTTCGGCTTCTACCCACTTGGTAAAATAGTCCACTGCCACTACTAAGAACTTCCTTCCACCCGTTGCTGGCGGGAATGGCCCGAGTAGATCGATGCCCCACTACGCAAAGGGCCACGGGCTGGTGAGATACTTGAGGTCGGCAGCGGGTTGGTGGTGAATATTGGCATGTCTCTGGCATTTGTCACATTTTTTGACGAGTTCAATAGCGTCTGCCTTCATTGTTGGCCAATAATACCCTTGTCGGTGTGCCTTTTGGGCGAGGGCCCTGCCCCCCAAGTGCCCACAGCACAGGCCCTCTTGGGTGTCGCGGAGTACGAGCTTGGCTTCGGTAGGTCGCAAGCAACGCAAGTAGGGGAGCGTGTAAGATCTCCAGTATAGTTGTTCGTCTATCATGACATATTTGGTTGCCTAGCGCTGCACCCTTCTAGCTGCATTGCGGTCTGCAGGGAAGGTTCCGTGTAGCAAGAAGCTCGCGAGCGGGTCAATCCAGCTCGGCTCTACTTGAACGATGGGAGCGACCTCCTCTGCCCCCCTGAGAATGCTAGGCCGAGACAGGTCCTCTATGTACACGGTTCTCATGGTGATGTCGCTGGTGCTGGCTAATTTGGACAGGGCGTCGGCCTCAGCGTTCTCTGACCTAGGGATTTGTTTGATAAAGTGTGACTGGAAGTTGAGCAGGGCATCTCTAACTTTGGCTAAGTAGGCGATCATGGTTGGCTCACGAGCTTCGTACTCGCCGGTGACCTGGTTGACCACGAGTTGGGAGTCGCTGCAGATAACGATGTGCTTGGCTTTTACTTCTCTGGCTAGAGCTAGTCCAGCTATCAACGCCTCGTACTCCGCTTCATTGTTAGATACCGCGAATTCGAAGCGTAGCGCATACTCCAGTTTCGTGCCACTTGGGCCGTGCAGGACTATTCCGGCTCCGCTGCCCTGCTGGTTCGAGGAGTCATCTACGTGAAGGATCCAGGGCTCCTCATCCCAGCTCGGGCTTGGCCGAACTAGGAGAGATGCCGCGCTGGTTGCTACCTCACGGGGCTTGGACTCGACCGGCCTGGAAGCTTCGGGCTCAACCGAGTTGGGAGCCTCGTGCTCAATCGGCCTGGGGACTTCAGAGCTGAATGTGCACTCGACGATGAAATCTGCTAAGGCTTAGGCCTTAATGGTAGTTCGCGGCTTGTACTGGAGGTCATACTCGCTGAGCTCAACGGCCCACTTCGTCAGCCAACCAGAGACCTCGGGCTTAAGTAAGACTTGCCTCAGAGGTTTGTCGGTGAGAACGATAACAGTGTGAGCCTGGAAGTATGGGCGGAGCTTCCGAGCTGCGATTACCAGTGCATATGCTAGCTTTTCTTATGAAGTCTGCTGCGAGGAGCTTCTCGACTTTCTTGTTGACCGCTTTCCATCACTCCGGGGCTAGGTTGCATTTCTTCTGTCTATCGGGCCTAACTACAGGGTCAGTATTCAGCTTGTGAGTTATAAGGTCGGGGTCTATACCGGGCATCTCTGCCGCGGACCATGCAAAAATATCTAAATTTTGAAGTAAGAAGCTTACCATTTTGGATCGTAGGGGCTCCTGGATGGAAGCGCCGATCTGAAGCGTTCGAGCTAGGTCTGCTGCTGAGGTCAGAACCGTGACTGTTTCTTCCGTGGGCGCGGCTCGCTCTTCGCCTTGCTCTGTGGGTCGCTCCAGTTCGAGGTCGTCGGCCACATTGGTTTTCCCCTTCAAGGCGGTAACA
This sequence comes from Nelumbo nucifera, assembly GCF_055504915.1. Taxonomy (NCBI): domain Eukaryota; kingdom Viridiplantae; phylum Streptophyta; class Magnoliopsida; order Proteales; family Nelumbonaceae; genus Nelumbo; species Nelumbo nucifera. The sequence goes on from NC_142650.1 coordinate 37,312,104, forward strand.
TAGCACTTGCGGGACTCGAGCTAGTCGCCCCACGCTACTCCCACACCGAAGTCTGTCGGGAACTTCATAGCCAAATGGTAAGTGGAGACCACCGCCTGTAGAACATGGGTGATTGGTCGACCTATTATGGCATTGTAAGGGGAGGGGGTCGCGACCACAAGGAAGTTGTGTTCGAATCTGGCCACACAATGCCATGTGCCAACCTCTACAGGTACCGTTACTTTCCCAAGGGGACGCAGTTCTTCTCCGTTGAAGCCCACTAAAAGGGTGTCTGTAGGCTTCAGGTCGCTCCTCTGCAACTGAAGCTGGTCGAACGCAGATGATGTCGGCTGAACTGCCTGAGTCAATGAGTACGCGCCTGACCTCGAAGTCATTGATTCTTAGCTTTATTACGAGCGCGTCATCGTGGGGGTAGTGGACCCCTCGCGCATCGTCTTTTGTAAAGAAAATTGGGTCTCCCGTCTTCGGCCGCTTTGGGGGGTTCTGCTCTTCCCGGGTGGCCTCGCGAACTGACGTCCGAGTTGCTGCTGAAGTGCAACCCGCAACGATCGAACCTCCCACTATCATGTGGATGGTCCCCCGAACTGGCCTCTCCTGCGGAGGCTGCCTCTGCGGTTGTTTGGTCGGCCTGCTGCTGGACTCGGGAGCATCTTTACAGTGTTCCCCTTGCCGACTTGCTCTATTACTATTGTTATTATTATTTTGTACAAAGTTTCTAAAACATCCACGACGGATAAGCTCCTCTATCTCGTCGCGTAGGTTTTTACAACTCTCGATACTATGACCGTGATCTTTGTGAAAACTGCAATACAAACTCTTATTTCTTTCATTGGGATTCCCCCTCAGATGGGGTGGCCACTTCACATACGGGGCGTCCTTGATCGCCATCAGGATTTCGGCCCGTTTCGTGTTTTGTGGGGTGGAATCAACTCGGTTCGCTATAGGAGCTCAAAACAATTGACCTGACTTTGCCCCCCGAACTGTTTCCTTTTTCCTTCGGCTGTCCCCTTAACTGGAAGGCCCTCCTTCTCTCCTCTTCGGTGGCTATGAACTTGTCCGCAAGCTTCAAAAACTTGGTTATGGTCGCGGGCTGGTTGACGACCATGTGCCATTTGAACTTTTTATTCGTCACGCCCTTCTTGGCTGCTGCAAGGCGTACGGTAGAGTCCAGGCACGGTATCTGCATACAGGCATCATTGAATCGTTTGATATAGCCCCGAATGGACTCTCCTTCCCTCTGCACTATGTTGAGGAGGCTTTTTTCAGTTCGCGGGCACCATTTGCTGGTGACGAAGTGGGACGTGAAGGTTTGTGCGAACTGCGTCCAACTTCTTATTGACCCAGGTGCCAAATTCCGGTACCACGTGCGGGCGGCTCCTCTAAAAGTGGTGGAGAAGGCCACGCACATGCACGACTCACTGGCTCTCGCTAGATGCATCTGTGACTGAAAGGCATCTACATGATCATTCGGGTCAAACGACCCGTCGTACTTGTCAAGAGGGGGGAGCTTGAAGTCTTTGGGCATCGGGACTGCCAGAAGTTCGGAAGACAGGGGGGATGAAACTGAGAGGAGGGGAGCTTTGACCTCAGCCGAGCTTACCTCTTCTTTGCTCATGAGCTCGGGTAAATCGCGGGTGACGGATCGGCGAGCTCGGCGGTGGCGTCTCTTCCTCTTGGTGGGCTCGGCGTTCGTGCTGCTCACCTCTGCGCTGTCCGGAATGGTTTGCGTAGGAAGTAGCCCGGTCTGCTGGTGATGGTTGTGGACAGAGGGGTCTTACTTGGAGTCTGTTGCCAGGATCTCGAACCGGTTTTCAAGGATCGGGGTTCCAAACTTCGACTGTCGAGGTGATGTAGACCTGCCGAGCTGGGGTCCTCCCGACCTGTCCACTTGCGGCGAGATCGGGGTAGCCGGTTTCTCTCATCTGCCGCGGGGGGAGGCCTGATTTTTTGGGAGATTTTGGGGGGCCTCTCCTCGGCCGGAGGGGTGCTCGTTCTGGCGGCGAGACTTGGCTTGCTGTGAGGCAGGAGCTGAGGCTGCTGAAGCTGAGGTTGGAGCAGTTGGGGGAACTGCTGCTGATACTGATACTGGGAGACCTGGTGCAGTACGTGTTGTTGATAGAGCTGAAGTTGTTGGAACTGTTGCATTTGAGCCTACATGGCCCTCATGCACTGCATCAAGTCCTCCAGCTGGTTCGGGCTGGCCGCTGGGGGCACGACCGAAGGTTCGGTGAACGTCGTTCCGACTGTAGCAGGGAGTGGGGCGATGACAGGTGCCATTGTGAGAGGCACATTCAAGCTGGGGACGATGAACTGTCCGATACAAACAGTAGGAAGCTAGGGTTGTTCCTTGGAGTTATCCATTTCCGTGCTTCGTCCGACGTTGCTAGAGGAAGCCATGAGCGTTGGATTGTTTCAAGGAGGTAAATAACTGAAAGAGTTTAGAGAGAAAGGCTTTTTGAAGCGTTTCCCACAGACGATGCCAAATGATGTTGCGCAATCCAATCACTCCTACCTGGCACTCGCGTGGCTCCTGAGAGGTACCTGAAACGAGAGGAAAGAGGAAGAACTCCCGGGGGGTTTCTCGGCGGGAACGCTCCGATGCTTAAGTTAGTATTGTGTGTAAGAAGCTGAAGAAAAACGAAGGCTAAGAGTGCAGGTTGCGCGCGTGATTGAAGATACCTTGTTCCTTGAGATTAAGCCCCTTATAACTGAATTCCGTTGCTTCAGGCCCTCTGACCTCTGACAGGGCAGGTATAACCGCCACTGTCAGTCTGCCACAGCCGTTACAAGGAGGGCTGAGGTGGCACGCGCAGGGCCATCATGTAGGGTACGTGTCTGTCAGGTGTGGGACGCCTTTCTAAAGGTGGCAGGCGCGGCGAGGGGTCATGCCTGCTGTCCACAGGTTTGTCGGGTACGGCGGTCGGGCAGGAAGCCCTCCTATGGTATACCGAACTGTTCTCCTGCGAATTACTCTGAGCTAGGCTGTCCTTTGAGTGATGGGCTGCCTGTAGTCGGTTATGCCGAGTTAGCCGACCCGAGGTCTTTGTGCCTCGGAGCGTCCGGAGAAGAATCGGTGCGTTCTTGCTTGGGAGTGGCTCGAGGTTCATTGGGAGGAGCTCGGGTCTCAAAAGGGGTCAAGGTGCCCCGAACTCAGGACCCCCCGAAGTGCCTTAACCCCGGGGAGGAGGTGCGAGCAAGGTGGCTTTCGGTGAGTAGTTTACCTGCCGAGTTGCCGTGCTGAACTCGGCAGGGCTTTCCCTCTGTGTTGTGCTCACGTCCGTTGCGTTGTCATGCTGAGTTACTGTTTGAGCAAGGTCACGCCCACGTGTACCTGAGCTACGAGGTCGGGCCAAATCACCCTCCATCAATTGCCCCCCATTCCCTGCGCTGGCGGCGGTGACCCAATGCGGGGAGGTCATGACGCGCCGGGTGGATTTGGCATCGGTATTTTAGCTGCGTTGTTGCGCGTTCCGTCCAGCTGTACCAGTCTAGCGCTCGGCTCGACCAAAAAGAGATTCGAGTCGCGTCCAGATTATGCGCAGACTTCATGCGACTTGGACTTCGCAGACGTCAAAAATGCGCTAAATCATTTTCACCTCGAAGAACCCGTGGTTGCGGCTATAAATAGGGGGTCCCTTGGCCATTTTCTTCGTCACAAAGCTTTCGTCGTTAGCGTTTGAGCTTGCGCCAGGGGTCACTAAAACCCAAACATAGCCAATCGGTTAACTGGTTGATCGGTTCGGTTCATTAGTTTTTCAATTTTTAAAATTTTACAATGTATATTATAAAAATATAATAAAAAATTATAAATATATATAAATATTATATTTTAAATAATAAATAATATATCATATATTATATATGTATTTATATATAATGCATATTTATTAATTTATAATATATAAAAATATAAAATACATAAATATATATAAAATATATAGAAATATATATATATACTAGTTGGTTTGGTTAACTTTCGATTTTCTATATTGATTAATCGAAACTGAACCGGGATACCTTTGGTTTTTTAAAAACATCAAACCGATCGATTCAATTAACCAATTTTTCAATTCGGTTTCGGTCAGTTTTTTTGTTCACCCCTAAAGAGAACTCTAAACATTTTAAACTAGAGGAAACCCATGCATACACCTTCAAGCCTCGAAACCCCCATGAACTCATGCTTACATCCAATATAGAGGTTATAAAAAATGATTGAGTTCTTAGAGTTGCAGTAGAAAAACAACAGCCATACAAAAGTGTTTTCTCCCATATTGAGCCACATTCAATCACTCCAAAAGGACTTTAAATCTAAGTTAGAAGTTGAGTTTTTTTACGGCGCAAGAGGTACTCAATGGAGTATATTCGAAGAGATTACATGGGTTGAAATCGATGGTTGAAGGAATACGGTTTAACTTTGTTGGTAAACGTCCTTGAGGTATGTTTGAAGGAAATGTTTTCAGTAGTCAAATAACCCACCATCTATCCGAAAGATAAATTGTTGCTTAGGTATACAATTAGCATTATCTATTTTACTTTTTTTTTTTCTTGAAATCATATATTTCAACTTTCTCTATTCATTCTAGCTAAAATTTTGGGATTGGCATTGAATGCTTTGCATAAAAAATAAAGAGTTGCCTCTAGTCTAGACTAGGTCCAATCCATCGCATGATAGTTTATTCTTTCCATTGAATAAGACTTCTAAACTACATTTCAGCCTAGGTTTTGTTGAGCCCAAAATGTTTTCTTTTTTTTTGAAATTTATGCATTAGTAAATACACTTGCATTGAAGTATTAGTATTAAGTGTTGCATTTTTATTTTTCACTCTATGCATTCCGAAATCAGTTCATTAGTACTAAATCATTAGGCTTAGTTTGGAAAGAGTACAAATACAAATACATACAAAATAATACAAAATACAAGGTTTTGTACTCTATATATTTGCATTTGTGCTCCTTCCAAACTGAGCCTTAATTGCTTTCATTCACCAGGTCTAGTAATCTTCTTGAGTTTCATTCAAATCTTTCTTCTCTCTTAGTTTTTTTATTGTTGTTTCTATTATTTTTATTTTTGCATTAGGATCATCAAACTCTTGTCATTGCCCCCTAACTAGGTTAAGTGTTTAATGTCAAAGGTGCAGCATGCCTCTTTTTATTAGTCTCCCATAATGCAGCTGAATAGCAGAGTAGCCACTTAACTCTAGGATCTAGCAACTTTCATAAATTTTCTTTTCTTTGATCAATAACCATACCTATTGCATTCACTTATGCAGCTTTTACAACAGTTGCATTCTTAAGTAGATTAACCCTCCTTTTCTTTTTAACCAAAAAGTCTCGTTCAAATCATCTCCCATCTCACACATCTAAATTCTTACGTCCAATCTTTATCATTTCACCCACATATATAGAAATTACTCATTCAGCATTCATCTAGTATTTACTTTTTTCAGACTCTTTAATTATTTGTAAGCAGTATTTTTTTTAACCAATTCATATATAGTTAATTTTTGTTATGTCTTGCTTCTTTAGACAATTGCCTAGCCATTTTCTATTGTAATTGCTTCTTAGGGTATTTGGCGCATGTGGGGTGCTTAACACCTTCCCACACCGTATCTCAGTCCCGGTATCCTAAGAATCTCTATTCCACTTGGGCCAACGAGTCATCAAGAAAAAAAATTGTTTTTCTTAAAAAAATCTCGGGTTTTCTTAAATTCTCAATTTCCAAAAATTTAAGTGGCCACTCCATATTCCACTGTCCTCCCTCCAGGTCGGGTAGCCACAACCGCAAAACCCGATTTGGTTAACAATCGAACTCAGTTTTATTTAATAACACTTTTAAATATTCATTATAGTTTCATAATTAATAATTACTAATCAGTTAATTACTGCTATTAATTAATAATTAATAATTAATAATTAATAATTATTAATTTTCTATGTACAAATTTATTATAGAAACTTATTAATTAGACAATTATTATTATTATAGAAAGTTAATATTATTATTGATAAATACTGTTAATAAATAAATATTATAATAATTAATTACTGGTTATTAATTATTAAAATAGTAAATCAATTCAGTTTATTGATTATTAATTAAAATTTACTGGTTAATAATTACTATTTAGTTAAATACTAATTATTAATCATTTTAATATTTAGACATTTTAGATAATTATTATTATCGAAAGTTAATATTATTATTGAGAAGTATTGTTAATGATTAAATGTTTAATAAATAAGTACTACAATAATTAATTAATGATTACTAATTAATAATAGTTACTTATTTCTAATTATTAAAATAATAAATTGATTCGTTTTATCAAATATTAATTAAAAATTATTAATCAATAAATTGCTGATAAAAATTAATTACTGATTTTTAATCGATTCGGTTCAGTTTTCCTACCGAACCCAGATTGTTATTAAATTATTGTAATTAAACAACTGATATTATTTTCAGATAATAATTGTTGTTGATAAATACTTTATATAAATACAATTCGTAATTAAAATGGATGATTTTTAAGTATTAAAATAGTAAATTATTTAGTTTATTAATTATTATTTAAAATTTATTAATTAATAAATTACTGTATAGTTAAATACTGATTATTAATTAATAATTAATTATTGAGTTCTTAATTACAGATTATTAATCATTTCGGTTATGTTTTGTTTAAATTAGTTCAATTTTTCTACTGAACCTAGATTGTTATTAAAATGTATGCTATTATTTTTCAGATAATAATTATTGTTGATAAATACTTTATATAAATACTGTTAATAATTAAATAATATTATTAAGAAAAATCAACAAAAAATACTTTAAATTTAATAGTTGTGGAATAGTTATAGTTACATAAAAATGTTAATAATTTATTTAATATATTATACATTATATATATATATATCGAATCAGGTTTGAATCTGTTTAGGACTAGGTGGAACCAGTTTTGAACCGATAGTAATCGGGACCTTATATTAGGACCCGAAACCGATTTGTCGGTTCCAGTTCCCAGAACCAGAACCAGCCTAATCGGTTCAGGTCCAATAGGCCTGTTGGGTCTAACCTGATCCATTAATAACCCTAGCCAAAGGTCAATTTTCTTGTAGTGTGGGTATATGTGAGTCTTTTTTTTGCTTTCTTGAACATGGGAAGCCCATCACTCCCATGTTTCTTGCTTTGATGGGTGGTGGTTTCATTCAATTTCAGCCATTAAGTGAGCCCTAAATCAATTGGGATGTTCATAGCACTGATGCGAATTCAAAAGTATAATATCTATATGGGTTCGACCTATCATATAGGAAAATCTTATAACCAATTAACCAATATCATAAAATTCATAACCAATCATGAAGTATTTATGAAAATTCATAGGGGAGGGGAATTTGATTAGTCAAAAGTCTTTTGATATCATGTTTTCTACCAACATAGATCTGCATTGTGTCAATTTTGGGAAAATATTACCATGAAATGGTTTTGATCAATGTTCTAAAAACCGATTTAGAGGCCAAACCATTTTTGCCTCCAAGTCGTGGGTCGGTTTGATCATCCAGTTGAATGGGTTAAACCGTCCCATATATATATATATATATATATATATATATATATAATTGTAATTTGAGGCCAAAAAAATGGTTTTGTTTTGCAAAAATAATAGGGACGCATAGATCTTGAAAAGTTATCCAAAATAAAAAAAAAGATTACCCCAATCAGGAATCGGAGTGCAAAATTATGGCATTCGAAAATTTGCATGCATCAAGTGTACAACCCACGACCCGGTGACTGGGTTAAACAGTTTAATGGTTGATCCAATTGGGTTGGATGATTCTTGACCAAATTAATGGTTTTTAACAGCCTGATGAGTTTTGCCTGAACCAAGCCTGGAATCCTAACCAGGTGATGGTTTGAACGGTTCAATTGGTCGGGTCAACAACGAGTTGAAAACAATGGTTTTGATTGAAGTACAACATCCACTACTCACAGTGGCTTAGTCCTATCATACAAATTCCTCAACCACCAGGCTTATGAGAGATCATTTGGACGTCACAGTGAAAATCCATGTGGTATCGAATGCTAGCGAATGACCTAGGGTTCATGTCAATCACATGGATTGCAATAGGTGATCATTGACCAATGAGAGATCGATGGTCTTAGAGTAACAGGTGATCAGAAACCCATAGTGGAGAAACATCATCATTTAAGGCCCCATTCGTTTTTGGGAAGTGGGGCAGGTAAGTTGGCTGATCCCTCATTTGTTTTTTTGATATTAGTGGGTTCCACAGAAAAAATAATCCTAAGTAGCTAATTTTCATGGGGAAGTAATATTCTCCTCAGATTTAGGTAAATTGTTATGTATGTGCACTGAAAATGGTCAATACATAATGGGACAATATTATCCCTTCAATGATGTCACATTTTTGATAAATGGGTCATTATACACCTTTACCTAAGGGAATAAAAGAACATTGGTAAGTGCTTTTGCTCGGACAAGTGTTTTCCAAAAAAACATTTGCTAAGTGCATTAAACCAAGTAAATCATTTACCTAGATGCAAAGGAAGCTAATTAAGTTGGAGCATGGGAGCATGTTTAGGCTCTAGGCCTCTATCTCCACAGAAATGAAGAAGTAATGACCAGGTCAAATTGATGGAGTAATACCTTTATACAACTCTCGGTGTTATGAAGCTGCACCAGACTATCTATGTGGCACAGTTGAACACACTAACATAGCGAGAAGCAAGGAGTGTCGTGTTGCTGACTTAGTAAACCAAAGCGATTCGTAAAGCTTGGACATCTTTTTCTCCTATGGCTCTCTCTCCATCTCTTTCAAACATGTGTCCAACTGAATACCAAGGCTCCTCCGTGCAATTAGCCTTTTTAGGCACACCCATCCTCCTCAGTATTTGTCCAAATCCCCATTGTCAGCCATGGAAGGCATTCAAGAGCAAGACCTTGAAGATCACGAACTCTTCCAGAAACATGTCGCCGATCGCTTCCTCGTTCTCTCGTCATCCCAACAGCATTCCTCCGATGCCTCCGACTATGTCGAGGAACTTCTCTCCATTGCATGGTTGCGAAAGCTCCTCGACGTTTTCCTTTGCTGTGAATCAGAATTCAAGGCCTTACTCTTCTTCGACGGAGACCCTTCCCTCCCTGTCAAGGCACCCCTCGATCGCCTTATCTCAGAGTTGCTGGACCGCACCGTGAAAGCGCTCGACGTATGCAACGCAATCACAGAAGGCATCGAGTTGATTCGTCATTCCCAGAAGTTAGCCGAGGTTGCCATCTCGGCTTTCAACCAACGGCCACTAGCAGATGGCCAAGTTCGACGAGCTAAGAAGGCGTTGAATGTGCTTGTGACATCATTTACTCATGACGATAAGTACTCTAGGTCGGAGGGGTCTTGGTCATTTGGGTTGAGAGGTGGCGGGTCGGCGTCAACCAAATATCGTAGCAGCTACACCAGGCAATTCCGCTCGTTATCTTCTAGTGTATCAAAGACATGGTCGGCAGCTAAGCAGATTCAAGCAATGTCGGCCAATTTGGTGTTACCTCGTGGATGGGAATCAAATGGGATGGCGTTGCCCGTCTACATTATGAGTACGGTTTTGGTGGTTGTCATGTGGACGCTTGTGGCGGCAATTCCATGCCAGGACAGGGCCGGTCTTCTCACTCATTTCAGCTTCCCTCGGCAGTTGGCGTGGGCCGTCCCCATAGTTGGTTTGCAGGAGCGAATCGCCGATGAGTGGATAAAGAAGGAGAAGAAGGGGTCCGCCGGATTGCTGGGTGAGATGCAAAGGTTGGAGAGATGCGCACAGAAGTTGATTGAATTGGCAGATTCGGTTCAGTTCCCGCCGGAGGCTGAGCAGTTGGAGGGCATTGGGTTGCAGGTGGCTGAATTGGCGGAGACATGCAAGAAGATGGATGAAGGGTTGTTTCCATTGGAGCTCCAGATCAGAGAGGTCTTCCATCGGATTGTAAGAAGCAGGGCAGAGGTGCTTGATGTCTTGGATCAAGCTGCCAAGTTATCTACGTCAAAATGTACGTAGGGAAGAGGAAGAGAGAGGTGTTGGATGTGTCTAACAATTAATTATGCGCAGGGTGGCCATGTGCTTCTATATTTTGTAATGTGAAATTATGGGGGGTGATTGGAGTGATAATTTCAGTTTTGTTTTGAATTAGGAAGCTTAATTGGTCAGTTCGTGCAAATTAATGAAGTTTCTTTGTTTCTTTGCTGATTAGGTGTTGTAGTAGTACAAGAGGAACCGACTTCCGTTGTTTAAGTTTAGATGCTAGAATCGACTTTTTAATCGTTGGATATATACCTTCTTCACTCTTCAATCTATTTTCATGCATTATCATCAATTAATACATCCCCTCCCCACCTGTATTATCAATAGACCTGTTCATGGGCCGGGTGGCCCGACGGGCCGGCCCGGCCCAGCCCCCAGATGGGCTTGAACTTGTTTGTAGGCTCGTGGGTTTAAATTCGGGCCAAAAAGCCCGACCCGCAATAAATTCGAGTCAGGTTCAGGTTTTGTCAAAATAGCTTGGCCCGAGCCCGGCCCAGCCCAATCTAAAACTAGACTTAAAAATGGGTTATGTGATTATTGTCCATTTGAATAACGTTTTTGATTTAAGAATGTAAAACTGTGTTTTAAAACGTAAAAGAAAGGGAAAAAACCATCTTGTAGGCCCATTGTTCATTTAAATAGGAAAAAAAAACTATATGAATTTTTAATTCTAATTTGAATAGAGAAAATTGTAATTTTTTTTATTAGGTCGGACTTCGGGCTCGGGCTCGGGCTCAGGCTTCGGGCATTTTATTAGGACCGGGCCGGGCCAGGCTCGGGCCTAGTGTATTTCCATTAATGATGAGTAAAAGCCCGGCCCGGCCCATGAACAAGTCTAACTATCAGCAATTATTTATTTATTTAATAAATAAAGCACTATTACAACCACTAAACTCGTGCTAAATTTTAGTGCTAAATTATCAATCTCTATCAGGGAACTCATCACCTCTATTCATCTTAGAGTTCCTGTTGAATAATTCACCAAAAGTGGTGTTTTTTTTTTCCCAATATGTAATACCATTCCAAGATTTTATATTCAAGGAGAGGAAAAATAGTTCTATTAATTAAGTTTAGGAATGCTACACGTAAGGAAATGAGAATTAGTCATTTAGGATTTATTTGGTCTCTAGCTTGTCTAAATTAGCTGTTTGCACATTTGCTTAGACTTGGACCCAGTAGGGGAGATGTGGAAAAAAAGAAATAGGAAAGAGACCGGAAGAGACTCTTTAAAGAAGTTTTTCAGCTGTTTTATATCCTATATGTAATTTGAAAAATTAGTCAATTTGCAAGATTGTGGTTAAAAGAATAAAGAAAAGATATTTTTATAGAGGGTGTATAATGTTTTCCTTCTCTGTTTTTAGTAACCTCTTCAAAAATTGATTTCTAGAGACCCAAAGATGCTTGCTTGAAGTTTAAGTGCAATGCTAAGTAGGAAGAACAACAACTGAACAATTGTCTGTCACTAATGAATGATGTTTGTTTTGAGATTTGTGTTGATCCTATGTGTTTTGACGATAACGAATGTGCTGAAGGGACTAATGTGTATAAATCCATGTGTGCATACATTCTTGTGAAAGTAACGTAATGTCACAGGTGATTCCTTTGTCGCGCCATCAAGCACCTACCGTGAGCCATCAGAGTGCCAATCACGTGCCTTCATGGTGTCAACATGTGTGTCATGGGTGGGCTTTGTATGTATTTTGTAAGGGGGGACTGCCAATGGCGTTATTGTAATTACTTAGTATGAATTTTCATCATTTTGATGTTTTCTATTGTCACTCCCCCAAAAGCTTAACGTACGTTTTGAGGGGAGGTAGGTAGTCGAGTGAGTCATGAGCATGTAAAGGTTAAACTTGCCATCCATTAATGCAATACAAGTAGCATTTTTCTAATTCGTGTGCCATTTCTGCTGCCTTTTCTTGTGTTGTTGCTTGTTGTTTAGACTTATTCGTCGCATTCGAGTGCCGCATGGGATCCCAACGACTAACCCCGTAACAGTAAGGCACCTCTCCTGGAAGAAGAAAAATCAAATTCAACAAACTCAACAAGACCAACTACGGTTAAACTAATACCTTAAATACCAATGCACACCTACGATTGGGCTCAAAAATCATAATTTGGGCTCAAACAAGACCAACTACGATTTAAACTAATACCATTAGAACAATGGTTATCTTAATCGACTACATACGACTAAGGTTAAAAGTTGGAATTCATGATTATAACTTTTGGGAGCTACGATTAAACTAATACCATAAAAGTAGATTGGAATTCATGATTATAACTTTTGGGAGCTAAAAATTCAAAAGGTTAGAAGTTAAAATATTGAAAATTTTCAATTCAGGGAACTCAAGGAATCTGCTACTTATGCTAAGGAGTTGACTACATACGACAGACTGAGTGAACATTGCTTATATAGTGAACCAGTTATGACAACTAGTCGACTGATTAAATCTGAAGATTTTGATTTTTTTTAAAGTATCAACTAGTTATGCTATATAGTTGACTAGTTGGCAAGACTGTTAAACATTAACAATTAATCACGTAGTCAATTAATTTGCGCAAAAAATCTTTGACATCATGAACATAATGGCTAGTTTTGAGCTCTAATATGCTTTTTCATCTTTGGGTTGGCCCAAAATCATCTATGGACTTTTCCTATTGAGGAAATATGATGGGCTAATGGATTCAAACAGTCATATTTCTAGTTATTTGAAACCTAGCTGCTATAAAATCTCTCAAGAAAAGAGAGAAGATAATTAAGAACTAAGAGAATTATCTTAAGCTATAACTTGAAAAGTTATACAGAAATTGTGAGGAAACCAAAAGATTTATCCTTTAAAATTCCCTCCCTTGAGCTAAAAAGAGAGATTTCTCATATCCAAAAAGTTTAAGTGTGTAATTGAATCCAAAATATCCAATTGAGATAAGCTATATATTGTGAAATCTTACTTGCTCAATTATTTTGATTGTATTCGATATATTTACCTTGAAGAGAATCATTGCTTCTTATTGTATCCATCATTATTTGTGAAGGGTTTGACAACACTTGCAAGTTGTCGATCGGTTGGCTAGGGATTACTAGCAATTTGGTGTTCAATGTGTGAATGCTGGTGAAGCTTTTAATCTAGGAAAAGTATTCCGCTATAGTGGTTTTACTGGCACTTGTATTGGGTATGACTAGTACATGGGTTGGGTAGCCCGATGGCCCGGTCCGTTATAATTAAGTTGGGCTTGGTCATAATTTTAGGCCTACGGGTTTGGGCTCGGGCTCGGGCCTAAAGCATCGGGCCCGACTTTTTTTTTGGGTTGGCTTTGGGTTTTCTCAAAAAAAGTCCGGCATGAGCCCAAGTCCGACATGATAGTATATATTAAATAATAAAAAATATATTTTATTTAATAAAAAAACATATATAATATTTTTCTTTGTTATTCTTCTCTTTTTTTCAAGTAATAGTGAAATGTTTATTATTTTTGAGTTTGAAGGTTTTTAATATAAATAAAACATATTTTTATTGAATAAAAAAAAAAAAAAATTCTATCTTCAAATTTTTGGCCAGGCTCGGACTTTAAGTTTTATATGAGGGTCGGGCTCGGACTCAAGACCTAGGTCTGATGGTTGGGCCGAACTTGAACTTAGACCTGAATGTATAAAGCAAATGGAAGGAGAGGAGGAAACTAGTCAATGAACACCGAAAATAGTCTCGATATAATGGAGTCGGAAGCAAATGGAACTTTGAGAAAAAAATAAGATAGTAGTGAAGGAGAGGAGGGGACCCATCAAATGATGCTAGAAATAGATAGTATTATGGGAAAGGAAGGGGGGAAAGAGGGGATTGTATTAGCAAAGGGTAGGAGGAAATCGGTCAATAAATGCTAAAAGTGAAAGAATGGAGCTGGTGAACAATACAAATTTTGCAAAAGAGAGGGCATCCTCTTTTTCTATCCTCTACAGGGATGGCAATTTCCCCTGTAAAACCGGGGCCTCGCCCCGAACGGAGCGGGGATGGGGAAAATAATTTTTCTCAAAACTAGGTACGGGGTGGGGACGGGTTTTGTAGATAATTCCCCAAACCCTCCCCGAACCCGAAGGTAAATTAGTAAAATATCTCTAGGTTTAATATTGATATTTAAAATATCTCTAAGTTTTTCCTAAATTTTTAAAATCCTAGAATCCCATAATTTTATTTTTGAATTACCCCTAAAGTATTATAGTTCAATTCTAAAATACCCCCCAAATTCCTATATCCTATATATAAATTGTCCATAAAATAGATAATTTTTAAGTAATTGTCTTAGAGCGGAGAAAATTTGGGGATTCCTCCGTTCCCGATGGGGAATGGATGCACCGCCCCGAACCCGCCCTGCCATCGGGGACAGGGTGGGTACAGGGTAAGGCATCGTGACTTCGGGGCGGGGATGGGGAGGCGTTCCCAATGCACACCTAAAAGCACCGTGAGGTTGGCCTGAGGCACACTCTGAGGAGTAAATGCAATTTCTTCTATATATGTTAAGTCTGATTTTTTTTTTTGAGCCAAACACTTAAGCTATGTTTGGTTCGAAGGAAAAGATAAGGAAATGTATCAAAACCTATACAAGGTTTGTAAAGGTTTCCTTACCTTTCCTTTCCTTTTCTTACTTTTTCCTACAAACCAAACATAACCTTAGAGTTTTAAAAAATTTGTATGCATAGCAGGCCATAAGTGGTAAGAGATCACTGCTATCAAACAGGCGTCACTAAAAAATTTGTTTGGAGATGTTTATGAGTTTGTGCTGGAATTTTTCAAGAATAAAAAAAAATTCGTTGGGAGGACTAACTAGACCTTCTTGACTTTGATCCCTAAGGTAAAACACCCAAGCATGGTGAAACACTTTATAGCTCATATAATGTCCTGTATAAAATAATCACTAAGCTAATGACAAATAGATTAAAACCCTTTCTGCACAATGTATTTCACCTTTTTTAGCATCTTTGTCTCGGGTAAACAAATACAAGACAATGTCATTAGTGTCCACGGACTACTACATTACATGAAAACTAGACGGTCTGGGGGAAGGCTTATAATTTAGAGTGGGAATACTTGCTTTTGGTTTTGAAATGCTTAGGTTTCTCCGGAGAATGGCATCAACTTATACATACTTGTGTGTCCACAGCTAAATTTTCAATTCTCATAAATGTTACACCAAAAGAAAGCTTCAGGGCCACCAGGGGTTTAAGGCAAACCTATCCAATCTCTCCCTACCTTTTTGTCCTAGTGACGGAAAGGGTTAGTAGGCCTATCCAAAAGGCTAATGAGCAGCACAAGCTTTTGGAACTTAAAATAGCAAGAGAGGCCCCTAACATTTTTCACCTCCTCTTTGTTGATAATGTTCTTTTGTTTAGAAAAGCAAATAGGGAGGAGGTAGAAGATTTTGTGGAACTCATCCACAGGTTTCAAGAGATATTTGGGATGAGTGTAAACTTTCTAAAGTCAAGGGTCAATTTCAACAAAAGAACTCCACTAAAGGGAGTGAGAATGCTAAGAAAACAGCTCAGGTAGGGTTGTAAGTCAGGCCGGATTAGGTTGGGTTGAAGCCAACCCTAAGTTCTAAACCCCTAATCTTAACCCTAACCTAATCCAACCTTCAACCCGATCTATTCAACCCTAACCCTAATCCTAACTAAATTCCTTCAACCCTAACCCAATCCAATCCAATCCGATGTTAACTTTGGGTTGGGCCCAACCCAACTTTCTTTCCATCCTTAAAATCTTGTAGAACTTCTTAATCTTAGATCTTAACTCAACTTTCATTACATATATTAATATTAATCCTATATTTTATTAGTATTTGTTTATTAATGTTTTTATTAGTTCTTTAAGTATAAAATTCAAAAAAAAATTGTTTGAAATGACTATAGTTTAGAATTTATTATGAGTCATGCATAGCCGAGTTCAAGTTGGATCAGGTTGTCTGAGACGTTAACCCTAACTCAACCCGAAGTCGGGGTTCAGGCCAATCCCGACCCAAGTTAGAACCTTACTCAGGATAAAATAGTTGGATGCAAATGTTAAATATCCAAATACAACATTGTTTGGAAAAGGGATAAGGCAAAATCTTTGGACTTTATTTTGGATATGCTGAGCTTAGACTGAATAGTTGGAAGGCCAAGTCTTTATCATATGCAAGAAATCACATGTTAGTGCAGTTTGTTCTTCAATTATTTCCAACCCATTGCACCAGGGTTTTTAAATTTCCTAAAACAATTAATGAAATTGAGAATTCGAAGAGACTTTTGGTGGAATGAATTGAAAGGTAAAAGACATTTAAAATGGGTGAAATGGGAGAATTTATGTGATCTTAAATGGGAAGGAGGCCTAAGTTTCAGAAGAACAGAACCTATTCACAGGGCTCTAATTTGTAAGATTGGGTGAGGACTTTTGTCTGAAAGAGGTTCTCTGTGGGTTAACCTGTTACAGAGTAAATACCTAATAAACCATAGTGGTCCTAAAGTCCTTAGTAAAATCCCAGAATCTACCTCACCATTTTGGAAGACCAAAGGCAGGGAACTACAATTAGAGGTGTAAAGTGGGCCGTGCTGGCCCGTGGGTCATCATGGGCCGTGTCGCCCTCCTCGGTGAAAAATTTGGGGGTCGGTCCGGCATGGCCCACGGCCTGGGTTGGCCCGTGGGCCGAGCCTTGGGCCAGGTCGGGCCATGTATCGGGTCAAAGCTATTTATTTAAAAAAACTGGCAAAAAACTTAAAATTTTAATTTTATATGAACTTTGTGTATAAGTTTGCTTATATATGCAATAATTAAATAAATTAGCATAATAAAATAAAAAAAAATTATTTATTTTATTAATATATTATATACTATATATTATTATATAATTATAATATATATAAATATATAAATATATATATATATATATAATATATATGGACCGTGTCGGGCCATGCTTGGCCAGGCTGCGAGCTAGGCCATCCCAGCCCATGGGCCGTGGGCGGCACGGCCCGCTCAGTCGTGCCGTGCCGTGCCGGCCTATGGACCTAAAATCACAGGCCCAACACGGCCCGCATGGTCATGCCGGGCCTAGCACGACCCACAGACCGTCGTACGGGCCGGTCCAAGTTCGTGTTGGGCCGTGCTAGGCCGCGGACAGCATGGCCTGATTTACACTTCTAACTACAATCCATGTTAACAGATGTAGGATTTCAAATCCATCCACAGTCTAACTTGTATGTATGGCAATAGGGTTGTTCATGGGTCGGGTTGGGTCGGTTTACCTAGAAATGAAACCAAAACCGACCCAATACAAAGTAAAACCGACCTGGTCGGTTTGAATTGGTTTGGGTCGGTTTTGTGAATGATTCTCTCAATGTGAACGGTAAAGGATTCAAGTCTAACAAAGCAAAAGCTGGATGCCTAGAAATTAAAAATGATTTGATGGATTAAAACTGTATATATCAGAAATTTTATATATAATATGTATACTTTTGAAATAAAGCTGAAATATATATATATATATATATATATATATCAGCTTTATGTATATATATTTCTGAAATAAAACTGAAATTTGACATATTATATATCTGAAATATATTTTATGTGTATATATATCTAAACCGAACCAAACTATCAATTTATGTTTTTTTGTAACTTAAAACCGACCGGTACTGAAGAAAAACCGACCAACTCGGATTAAATTGGATCAAGTTAATCGGTTTGATCGGTTTAGGTCTTGTTATGAACAGCATGGCAAAACGCTTGAAACCCTTCAAAAGAAGGATTTAGAGTGCCCATGGGACCTGTGAGTTTACCAATGGAAGCCCCTTCAAATTAAAGATCCAGTGAATTTGTGAATTTGCAACCTGGGGAGTGGCAAATTAACCGTTTGAACATCTTTCTGATGATGTCCAAAGAATAGTGAATACCCATACTTTTAACAGAAGCAGAGATAGAATGGTGCGGGTGAGAAATCCGAAGGATTAGTTCTTTGTAAAAAATTTTCTGTTTGCTTGAGTGGAAACAAAATAATACCCACTTAGCAATTTAACAAGTGGGATCAAAATAATCTGGAAACTCAAGATTGCCCAAAGCATTAGGGGTTAACCGAATTGAGACATTTTTTGGAATCAAATTGGTATTATTGGTTTTTGAAAAATTGGTAACCAGAACTAAACTGAAGTCAGACGATTAACCGTCAGTTCGATTTGTCAGTTTTTTGATTTTTTAATTTGTATAATATATTATAAAAATATATAAATAAATAATAAAAATTATAATATATATATATACCAGTCGGTTCGATTAGCTGCCGATTTATCGAATTGACCGGTTCAATTTTTTTTGGTAAGATTTCCATCGATTCGATTTTTTGGTTTTTTTTCTCACCCCAACAAACTATCCTGTGGAGACTTGTGAGAGGTTTTATTGTTACAAAATCATAACTGTTACAGAAAGGTATCGTCCAGGATGATAGGTGTCCCTTGTGTTATGGTGATGCATAAACTGTTTGCCATTTACTTTTGTTTTGTCTTTTTGTGAATCCGTGGCAATTGGTGGTTGATAATAACTCCATTCAGGATTTAACCCAGTTTTATTTTTTCTAAGGAATTTATCACTCTCTTCATCCGACTTAAAGAAGGTCTTAGCCTGGTTATTGGTGATGTGGCATTTTGTTAATTTGGAAAGTCAGGAATGACTGTGTTTTCAAACATCAATCGTTCCTTCAATTGGGTTTTGCGTGCAGTTTCTCGAGTCTTGAATTCAACCAGTATTTCCCCCAAGACGACAGCATTGGAAGTAACCATAGCCATAGGCCCCAGTTATATAATAATTTTGGCTTTGAATCCTAATAGTTTTATGTTTTAGTGTGATGGAGGACTGGATAGAAATTTTGTTCACTAACAATGGAAATTTTGTGGTGGCTGCAGGTGGGAAGTTAAATAGAGTTTCAGACCCCCTGGAAGCAGAGCTTGGAGCTGTCTTGGAATGTCTTCTGAGACCGAATCAGCCCCTCACAACGTCCACAGCACAATTTCCGTCATGTATTGAGAATATCTCTCGAGGATAGTATCAGGAATGATGATGTCATCATCGGAAAATGTTCTTAATACACAGCAGGGATGTGCTGTAAGACGTTGTGGGGGCTGATTTGAACTCTCTTCTCTTTGCTAAATCTCAAGAATGGACGAATATTACTACTATCTTTTCAGCTTCAAAATTAGCTATGGAGGGTTGTCATCAAGGAAATACTGGGGTTATCCCTTGGAAGTTTTCAAGTTGACTATTTTGATAATGTAAATTTTGTCTGTAAATCTAGAAGTTTAACTTTAGGGGCTCATACTATAGCCCAGAAAGCCAAAACTTTAAGGACTGATCAATTTGGTGGCATTCAGACCCGCACTGGCTACAACCTCTGCTATGTAATGTTGTTTTCGCCTGGTATTTGAAGTTTATTCTCTTAAAGTCTTATATATGTAACTGATTCATACTTTGTTATTTGTCCTCTGTACTAACATCTCACTTTTATAAATACAAAACTCACTCATAATCTAATCTGTGAGTGAGAATTATACTCAAAATCGTTAAATTGCATAAATTAATTAAAACTGCTGCTATTGGCATTTATCATGTCTAGTAAAATAGTTTGAATGAGTTGTTGCCATGTGCATTTGTACTGTAAGAGTTGGATTTGAGCAAGGGGTTGAACCGCTAGACTAGTGACCTAGTGAGCTTTCTGGTTCATAGTTAAAATGATGGGTTCTATGGTTTTGGATGGGCTAAGCACCCGTATAATCTGTAAAACTAAGACCTAGCTAGTGAGCATTCTGTTTTTTATTTCTCTGATGAAAAGGTTCTAAATATCGATATGCCTATAGGGTGTATCAAGCAGTTAATTTTTAATTTTTTTTTTCTTAAAACCGGTTAAGGGGGCCGGTTTAAGGTTCCTCTACCTTCTAAACCGGTCAGAATCCCGATATACTCTCTGTAAGAGCATATTGAGATACTCCCAATACGATATATATCAATACTTTGAACCTTGATCTGATCCGAGTTTTACAATATAAAACAGTTTTCAACAAAGGAAAATGAGATCAATCGTTTGGGAATGTATTTTGTTGATAGATGATCCAGACTTGAATCTGATAGCTGTTTTACATGCTGTGCTGTGGGACCAATCGTTTTGCACCATACCCGTCATGGATTGCATATGATCCATAATCACTCAATCTTTCACTTTCATTGATGGTTAGTCTAGAGCAAAATGATTCATCCCATAGCCAGTAAAACTGCTTTCAAATTCAACTAATCTGTTTTTAAGTAATCCGGATCAGACCAAAAGCTGAGTAGTAAAAAAAGTAGCTTATTTTAAGCTGGGCATAATCAGCATTAGCCATCGTTAATTTGGACCATGGACTGATGGACCCTAGGCCTTTGGTGATGTTTAGGGTTGGTGGTGACTCCAACAGACTGCAAGTCAGGTTGCCCAAGTCGAAGAATTTCAACTACATTGGGCTTGCTTAGGGCCCATTGAAAATTTAACAAATGCCAAATCCAACCCGGCCCAAGTTGCGCCCACATTATCACAGAAAAAAAAGCCTTATCCCAAATATATTTCATACTTGTAATTTGTGAATACGTGAAATGTAGATAAAATATAAATGATATTCAAGGATATGCTATAAATGTAATTGCTACATGAGTTTGGGCTGGACAGAGACCTGGCCTAGCTACATTGTTCTCATGGGTTTGGGCCCAGCATTTTAGTTTGATTTTGGCCCGATATAACATATCGGCCTGATTATGAAGTATGTAGGATGCACTGGGCCGCCCAGATTCCACAAAGCAGACCAGGCCTGGCCAGATGCTGACCTGCACTTTGATGCTCACCCCTAGCATGTGGAATGAAACTTCATGCTCAATGTTGTACCAGAAAAATTCATACTCATTATGCCATAGTTGATTTATATTCTCCATAGAACCCAGAATCTGTCTACGGAGAGAGAGAGAGAGAGCTAAGATACTTGCTTCATGGTTACAGTTTACAGTTGTAGTTGGGGTTCCTCACCCTTAATGGTCTGTATTTACACTTATGTATAGCTGATTCTCCCTTCTTTTCTAGTTATTCACATGGTTCATTTGTGACATCTTTGATTCTTTTGGTCCCACCTCGATGCAACTCTTCTCTCTCTCTCTCTCCGATATTCATATTCTCCATTTCTTGACTCTTGATTAAGTAGTATCCGATACTGTAACTGGTTTGGCAAACTGGAAGTATGTCAACTATGGCATAGTTGTTGGATTCTATACCTAGTGTCTGGTACTGGTACTGGGTACTGGTACCTTATTTTGTCAACTTCAAAAGTTACATTATATGTGTCAATCATAAAATTATAATTAATTTATTACGTCACTGAGTACGCATTGCCATGATATCTAATCTGTGACGATGGTGGTCGGAAGGAACATGGGCCATGGGATGGAGTTTGGTAGAATCATCTAATTCTGTTGGGGTTGGACAACCTGCCACTGTGTGTTTGTTAAGTTGTACTAAGGCTTCATCTTTCATAACTAAGGTTGCGTTTGGACAAGTTTCAGGATTTATGCTTTTGAAGTCCAAAAACACCAAGCCCCAATTTTATGCTTTGTTCTTGGGGCTAAAAGCCTAAAAGTGTTTTCTTTCCGATCCCTAAAAAAATTGGCTCGTTTTCCACACCCCAAAGCTAAAAAACAAAAGCTTATACCTGAGATATTGATCCTAGTGTATTTTAGGCTTGTAAGTATGTAATATATATATATATATATTTAAAATTGTTTTCAGTGGCCCATTTTCTTTTCTTCTTTTCTTTTTTGATAGATTTTTAGGGACCAACCTTGGTGTATGGTCCATAACTTGCATTCTCTAATATTTTGTATCTGCCATTATTTCTTTTGTTCTTGGGTAGGGCTGAGGGAGAAAGGAAGTATGATCTGTTGTTTATTGTTGGCTATTGGACAAGGTGGGCTAGGTCTTTTGATTATAGCTAATTAAAATGGCTGCCCATGGAGTAAAGTTAGGTTTTAAAAAATTGGGAATTATAATTTTATATTTACAATTAATAGATATATGTATAAAATATTATTAGTATTAGCTTATTTTGTCAAAATAAAAATATTATTAACTTAAAAATTTTGTAATAAATTACTAAAATGAATCCTTTCTTTAATCAGAAGAATCCAAGCATATGGGTATTCCAAACCTAATTTATTGAGAGTTGCAATGTCTTTGCTTAGTAATACTTTATTGGAAACTTACTGGAACGTGTTAAATAATCATCCTTTTCTTTGAAGATTTTAGGCAATTTCATTCACATGAAAAAAAAAGGACTCATTATTATATCTTCTTCTGAATATAACATTTTCAATAGACAAAGAGAGTAAATAACATCTCATCACCCTATTAGTCTATGTTTGGTTTGATAGGAAAAAAAAAGAGAAACAATTATCAAAATTTGTGGAATTTCTTGAGAGCTTTCCACAACCAGTATGTTTGTCTCTTATTTTCTTTCAAACCAGAGAAAGACTGGCTCTTGCCAAAGCATTTGTGTTAATTAATCATTAAACTTTGAGTAGTCTTTCACCAGAAATAATATTTAGCCTCCTTTCCTCCTTTTTTTTAGTGGTCCCTTCATATTCGTTTTTTCCCTTTTTCTTGGCCCAAATAAAACACACATTAAGAAATCCTCTCCAATGACCTTAACTTGTGGGATTCTCTCTCTCTCTCCTTCAATCTCCTTCAGACCTTCCTTATAACTTGTGGGATACTATCGTAATAACAAGCACCAATTCATCAACTGGAAAATTATCCCAGGGTTCTGGAATACTTAAAAACGACAGCAAGAAGTAGTTGAAAATTTTGATGAGCTCATCGAAAGAGATTCCATATAGGGTTGCAAATGGTATTGGCCATTTATTCGAATTGGATCTGGTAAGTGTGATTTGAATTTGGTGCATATATCATTGGATCGAATACGAATCTGCCTATCTGGTCCAATATCATTGGTTTGAATGGTGTATTTTAGGGAAGAGTAATAAAATAGTTAAGTTTCATAAAATTTATTTTCAATATATTTTGCCCATGATATAAAATCCAATATATTTTTAGGGATTACAATGGAGCGGGTTTAGGGAGGGTTTTATAAATTCTAAACCCTACCCGTTTTCCTAAACCTCCCAATTTATATCCACCCCAAAACCTGTAGCAGGTTAGATTTTGAAAATCCAAGCTCTTCCCTCACATGAAAATGCAAAACCCTCTTTGCATTCAAGGGAGGGTAGGTTGGGTTTAGAATCTGTTTCTAATTTCCTATTATTACTTGTTATATATAAACAATAAATAAATAAATTAACACAAACAAATAACAAAAATTTCAATTATTTGATTAAAACATATAAAACACATAAACTATCAATTATCCTTCGCATTAAATTCAAAATATTATTATATTCAACACCTAGTTAATACATAAAGTTTATATGCTTTATAACAATGCGCAGGTTGGGGAGGGTCAGGTTTAGCCTAATACTATATCCTATCTATACCTGTATGGGTTGTAGAATCCCAAAACCCGTCCCTTGTCCTTCAAGCAAAAAAGCCCACCCCATCGAGGTAAGCACCCACCAGATAAGGTAGAAATTGCCATCCCTATATATGACAAGACAAAATTTTTTTAATTAAATATAAAAGAACATATTTGATTAATTGTTTATAAACCTTTAAATGGTGGCTTAACGGGGCATACATGTGCAGATCCTTCTGGTAGGGTATAAAACAAACAGTTGTGCAGTGGAAGGGATTTATTCTGATTGTTACAAATCACGGCAGGTCGGCATCTCAAGGTCAAGGAAGACAGTGACTTAGGAATCAAAGGGAACCCTGAATAAGTGATTTTGGTTCTGGTGCACCGCCATGATTATTCTCAGTTAACGCATACATGGTTAAAGTAACGCGTGATTAACTTATATATCAAATAGACCTATTGATGGGTCGAGTTTTGGGTCCGATTCAAATTAGATCCATTCATATTTTTACAAAAACCAAGTCTGAGCCCAGCCCATAATAAACAGGTCTACTACCAAATAAATCTCTCCGAGTATCTACTGGCTCAGTTTTTCTTTATTATTTTTGAATCATGCATGTTGTTGAACCTCGTGCTCAAACTTAATATTCTATAACTATGTGCAAGCCGTCTAAGGAGAATGAATAAATCATAGCTTATTTGAGTGAAAGAGACTGCTGGGTTAAGAATGTTTGGTTTTGATTATTAATACGAGTGTTTGGTTTACAATCAGCAGCCCCTGATCAACTCATGCATGCATGATTAAATCCAACATTCTTCTAATTACTTATGCTTGCTTTAATTTGCACCCCAAAAAGTACTAATCTATTTGTTTAAGTTTTATCAAAGTTAAAATGAAAGCTTATTCATACTTAAAGCCCAGAAGTTGTGGATGGGTTAAGTGCATACTGGCACTAGCTTTTGTTTCTCTATACAGCAACTTTGGATTAGATGCCCTCTCAAGGCTGAAAAGAAGAATACTTTTCTTAATGTCTGCGTCAATGTTCTTGACCGCCCACAAGTAAAATTGAGATTGTAGGAGGAAAGCAACCAGCATTTAATGGGTGGGAACCCTAGGATATATGCTGAAAATAAGTGGAACCCTCCGAAGTTCTACTCATAATTCTGGGTCAATCAAGATAAACCATGTCATCAGCTTCATATACATGCATGGGTCCCACGTTTCAGGATTATGTGGCATGTGATGATTGGCCCCACCCACTATTATCTATCAATGTTTTAGTATAAAAAAATGTTCAACTCCCTCTGATCACCCATACATATACAAGTCCATGAATTAACTATTTTGATCATCCTAGAAATTGCCTTAGAGATCAAAACGGAGGGAATTATTCTGATTTTCATTTAGCTAGAGAGAGAGAGTTTAAAGCTGTGTTTGGTTTGAAAGACAAGGTAGGGAAAGGAAGGAATACTTTTTCTTTCAAACCAAACACAGCCTAGAGAATCCTGTCTACTCTACACCAAGAAAGAACCTTAATTAAGAAACATAAAGTTTGCCAGTTAAGATGATTAGACTTTATATTACTGTGGGCTGTCGGCACATAATGGATTAATTACACTGAATAATCTTGAGCCACTGCGCCTTTATTTTTAATTTGTTTCTCATAATGAATACTTTTAGTACTTATTGATGATCTTTCATGAATCACATTTAGATTACATGGGAGAAAGTGACATCCATTTGCGAATATTAAAATCATAGTTGGATTCTTAATCCAATGCACCTTCTAATTAAGAAATGGGTTCTAGAATATTACTCAAGTTTTAGATATTTTAAACTCAAGTGATGATGAAAATAATCTAGTATGGCTATAGGAAAAATGCTGTGAATCGGGAAAAGGAAGAGGAATTCAGAATCAAACAATATCATATATGGTGAGATTACAAGAATTCTGAAACAGACATCCATTTATCCTGGCAAATTGAGATATCGTATACAATGACATCATATTTAGATTCACCAGTCATCTTCACTTCAATTATGGGATCCATTTGATTCAAGCAGTTGCTTTGGATATTTTACACTCTTGGAATGATGATGATACCCCAAGTAGAATGGCTGAATGGGCTCTGATAGTAACAACACTACAAATCGGGTGAGAAGGAAGATGGAAATTCAGAATCAAATTAATGAACCTGTGGGACTAGCTCCTTTTCAGCGCTCTCTTATCTCCATGTAATACAGTGAAAGTGATCTTGTGCTCTATGTCCATCTCCAGGGAGCAAGTTCACACTAATTTCCTGCTTCGTTCTGTGTTTAATTTGTGTACCAAATTAATTATAATTAACGTAGAAGATGAAGGAAAGAACTGAAACCATGTTCACACAGATATGCGTCTGTGTGTGAACTAATTAAAAGGATGTACTAACAAAGTTGTCATTGTTCAATAAGGAACTGAACATGTAGCAATCAACAAGTTATCTTCATTCCCTGAAATCAATTCCTACCAAATGCAAACAAAATCTGTTCATGGCTAAAATGTCAAGGGTAAATCCAGTAGTTGTTAACTAAATACACTACCAAAGCAAGTAAGCAATAAGTTCCCTTGTTCACTTCTTTCTTTTTTATGTTCAAATATGATGACCGGCATTTCAATCATAAGAGCTAGAAATTTCCCATACTGATGTTTTATTGTCTCGGGGAAACAAGATAAACCATTTGCTAATTTCAAGAGAGTAACCTTTCAATGGCCATACCTGGTATGTGGAAAATTGGGGGGAAACAGAACAAATAACTTTCCTTTACCTTAAATAAGCAAGAATGCTCATCATTCTGGCATTTGACTGACAATAATGCATAAAATTATGTTTAAAAGGGGAATTACAGCAAGGTTCAAAGTATTAATACGTCCCTACAGAGGGTGCATCGGGATTCTGACTGGTTCAGGGGGTGGAAGAGCCTTAAATTGGTCCCCTGAACCGGTTTTGAAAAAAATAAAAAAAATAATAAAAAAAGAGACTGATACTGCCCGATATGCCTCTACCGGCGTATCAATATTTAGAACCTTGAATTACAGTCCTGGAATCCACCCTTTCTAGTCACTCAACCAACCAGGTGCTTGGATTGACAAGAAAATCATGATGAATCTTAAGATTATAACAAGAAGAAGAAGAAGAAGAGAAAATGTTTATGATCAATTTAGTTAGGTATGGAAAACACAACCTAAAAAAAGTAGAATTTTCTCTTGGAGTAGTAAAGGATTTTCTCATTCTCTTTAAGAGGTGGGAACCAGATGTTATTCCAAGGGAACTGGTATTTCATAAACTACAAATTATAATAAGGATCCTTGATGTTCCTGTTGAAATGATAAATAGATCGTGGAGCAGAAGGCTAGCTAGGGAGGTAGGTTCTGTTACAAAGGTGTTAACAAGTAATGTTGGGGAGAAGAAAGGACCATGCTAGGGACGCTTTCTATGGGTGAGGGTTCGTATTAACATTAACAAGGCCTTAACAGTGGGGATTAGCGAAACCTCTCCCTCCAAGAAGCTGTTGTGACTTCCGTACCAGTATGAAAAACACCTTATCCTCCACTATAGGTACGATTTTATTGGTTACAATGAGAACAATTGCAAGAAGATATCTACTCAGGAGCACATTGAGGAGCTATCATCTAGATTATCCACTCAAAATGTTGGTGAACCACAACAAAAGGCCAATTATAGTAGATGGCTTAGAGCTTCTAGAGGACCATAGGAATTCAAGTACATTAACAAAGAGGACAAATCAAGAGTTGAGGATGAAAAACGCTCCAAAGGTAAATTGAATCACAACCAAAGTCCTGGGGAGATTGAGAATATGAAGTTCTTGTTGACTTACAACAAGGAAGCTCTACTTGAAGCGGCAATTACCAATATAAGGCAAGCACTTCTAGATAGCCGAGGGTATTACCTCGGAGAATGGGCGAACCTCTAATCCTAAAATTTCTATTATGAAAGACACACGTACCCAATCCTCTAATGAGAATCGTATTACCACTTTGGGTATTACTTGTATAGCTTCGATACAGGACACACTAGATACAGAGCTAACCTTAGTCGGTGGAATCAGCGTTGATGAAACAATTGGAGTCAAAACTACTCAGTTGGTCCTGAACACGAACAATAACTACTCCATTGTAAACAAAAATGACAAAAAAGTACTCATCTTTGATGAAGTTTAGATCCTTATCTAGAAAAAGGGGGAAGGATTGGGTATTTTCATATAAGAACCAGATTGGAACTTTGAATTGACCCACCCGGGGAAAAGTAAGTATGGGAAGGTCCAAAGCCGATATGCAGGTATCTATTACACACAACCAGAGTTGACCCAACCCTTATCTCTCCAATCACGATTAGGGATGTGACAACTAGATCCTTGGGTGTGCTAGGACTAGGACGTCAAAATCTCTTTCCTCCTGTAATGTTGAACTCCAAAGACTCACCTCTCTGTCTTAAGCATCTAGAAATGGATACAGAAATGGTGGAACCTCTTTCCCTTATCTTGCCTTATTTGCTCAATTGTGAATAAGTGGGTTAAGGAGGTTGTCCTAAAATAACCTTTAGTTCGACAATGAAGATTTTCAGATGGAGCTGTCAAGGGGTGGGGTCTCCCTTGACAGTTCGCATCCTTTCAAGGGCCTTGCATGTAGAAAACCAAGTATTGTTTTTTCTCATAGAAACTAAAACTTCGTTATTGCACTGTAGGAAACATTTGAATTTCTTGCAGAGGTGAAATCGTTGGGGTGTAGATGCGATTGGTAGGAAAGCTGGTCTCTCCCTATTCAGGGGATCTAAAAATTTTAGCTATAGACTGCTATTTTATCCATGCCAGAATTACTGATGATAAAAAAGGGTCGTGGGTGGGTACCTTCATGTATGGTGAACTTGCATTGAAAAAAAGAAGGCATTTTTTTCAAAATGGAAAGTACTGACAACCTTCACCTCTGAACTGTGGATATGCATAAGCGATTTAAACCTCATTTTCCATTATTAGAAATAGAGGAATTCTGAGTAGTTGTAGGCTGAATATATTAGCCTCCAGAGGGCCGAATTTCACATGGTCAAACAAAAGACACAATGAAGAAAAAATAAGAGCTAAGCTAGACTGGGTCTGTAATAATGCAAATTGGAGAATTCAGTTTTAGAGACTTGTGTTAGAATCATCCATTCCTCGAGCTCAAACTACTTCCCCCTAACTTTGGACACTAATCCTCCTATCTTAAGGAGGAGCAAACCTTTCAAATTCGAAGAGGCCTAGACTACTCACTCAGAGTGTGAGCCTTTCATCGAGCAGGTGCGGAATGTTCATTATAGAGGTTCATCTTTGTTTAAACTAAGAGAAAAGTGTAGGATTCTCAGGGTCTTTTAAGAGATTATAACTAAAATGTTTTTGGTAACATATCCAAAAATATTGAACCACTAAAGGAGGCCCTAGAATTTGAAATGAATGCCAACAAGTCAAAGTATGATAATGAAAATATGGTGGAGTTATAAAAATAGTTGGATTTGTAGATTAAAAGGGAGGAAATTCTTTGGACTCAAAACACTTGGGTCAACTAGCTCAACCACGGTGATAGGAACATTAAGTTCTTTCACCTCCACACCATCAAGACGAGAGATCATAATAAGGTGGAAAACCTTAAAGTCTCTAATGGGGATTTGGTAGGGGGAGACACAACAGTCAAGCATGTTCTTTTTTTACCATTTTGGTGATCTGTTCAAAACCTCAAATCCCTCTTTAGAGGTCATTAAGAAAATCACAAGCCACTATCAAGGTAGGATTACTTGAGTCACTTCATTAATACATCTACTATTTTTAGAATTAAGATGAATGCTCATTGTCCTACCATTTCCCATTTCTTATTTCAGATGATAGTTACATTTTCACTAGGGCTACCATTGAGGAAGGTGCAAAGGTGGTGGATATAATAAAAAAATATGAAGAATCTTTAGGACAATATGTGAGTTTTTCCAAATATGAAGTTTTCTTTAGTTTTAATCTTCATCCCAAAGTTAAAAAGATCTTAGCAAAAATTCTAAAGCTCAAGTTGGTGGACCGGCCCTCCAAATACTTCGGACTCCCAACTAAGTTTGGGAGATCCAAACTAAGCCTCTTCACCAACCTTGTAGAGAGAGTGGCCAAAAAGATTGATGCGTGGCATTGGAAATTCCTTTCTCAAGCTAGGAAAAAAGTTCTCATAAAATTTGTAATCACTACAATCCCCTATTATGCCATGTCATGCTTCCTTATCCCAATTAAGGTGTGCAATGACATTAAAAAGCTACAAAGACAATTTTTGTGGAGTAAAAAGGAGAAGAAACATAACAAAATTCAGTTGATAGCTTGGGATCAAATCTCAGAAAACAAACTTCATGGTGGCTTAGAGTTTAGGGACCCACATTTCTTCAACCTTGTCCTTCTTGCTAAGTTTGCTTAGAGACTTTCCATAAAGGAGGATAGTCTTTGGGCTGAAGTCATCTATGGAAAATATGTCAAGAATAAATATTTTCTTAGGGACAAGCTCCCTGTTTCAAGTTCTTGGGGATGGCATAGCACCTTAGATGGGAGGAGAATAATTCATCAAGATTTTTGCTGGTTAGTAAACATGGGTACATAAATATTTGTTTGGGAAGACAACTAACTCCCTGGAGTAGTTGACCTCAAACCAATGGGCCCTTCACCGGACCTGAATACTCCAAAGTTTGTTAGTGAGATGATAAACCCTATTAGTAGAACCTAGAATGTTAGTGCAATTTAGTCTCTGTTTGGGGATGTCTATACGGATTTGATTCTAAGGCTAAATATGGCTAGGGGAGTGGGATGATGTGCTTTTGTGGTTACTGGATGGGAAGAAAAGGTTTAGTCTTCGTTCAACATACTTCATTGCAAATAATGGACCTTTGAGCTTGACCTCCTCTCACACAAAGTGGAACACAAAGTTAAAGTTTTCCTCTGGAAGTGTTGTAACAATGTGTTACCTGTGTAGGCAAACCTCTTTAAAAGGAAGATAATTGGGTCTGGTGTGTGCAAACTTTGTGGTAAAAAAGTTGAGTTAGTTTTCCATGCTTTATGCCACTATGACTTAGCCAAGCGAGTTTGGTTTGCAAGCCCTCTCTCGGCAAACATGGAGTACTTCCTTGGTGATACTCAATTGGTCATTGGTTCTTTGATTGGACCAAACAATGCTCTAGAGCCACCACTAAAAAAGATCAATTGCTTTCTTTTAAACTTGTTTTGGTTTATTTAGAAACCTAGGAATGCGTTTGTTTTTTATAATACTAACTAGTCTTTGGACACCATCTTGATGAGTGCAAATAGGCAATACAACACATGACAGAGAGTTTAAAGCTCTGCTCAAGAAGTATCAATGCATCTGACCTACCCCAAGGTTGCTCATTTTTTCGGTGTCCCCAAACCCCAACTTTATTAAGGTGAACGTGGATGGGGACTTTATCAACAATGATATTAGTAGCTTTGGAGCAATAGTGAGGGACAACTTTGGTTGTTGTCTAGCGACTTGTTTTGGCCCCACAGTAGTTTCATCGCCCTGTCAAGTAGAGGCAATAGCCATCCATTAGGGATTGGATCTGGTCCGCTTAGCTGGTTTAGAGAGCTACTTTGTTAAATCTGATAGCCAAGAGTTGGTCAATGTTTTGTGAAAGAAGAGCTTAGGCTCGGCTGAGGCCTCTCATATCTTAAAAGACATCCTCAAGCCACTAGAGGGACTAAATTTTAATTTTGTCTTTGATCGAAGAAATGCAAACTCTGTTGCTAATAGGTTGGCACAATGAGGTATCTAGAATCAGGGTATCTTTTTTTTGTGACTGGTCCAAGTGGATATTTGAATTCACTAGGGAGGATTCTATTGCTCTTCCTTAGTTTTTCTTGTTCTTTGCAAACTATTTGTTTTATTGTTTGTTTTCAGTAGTCTTAATAGAATTCTCCTTTTACCAAAAAAAAGTCACGTATGTATTTGGAAGAGATTAGGTTGTTCTGCTCCCCTCCATAAACTACATTTAAAGTCAAGAAGACTTTTGAAATATGAGATTTATTACACCCTTCCTATTTCTATTTTGTATCTTAGGGCCCTTGAATCTTTTTTGTGATGATAACATTACTGTGCACAATGATGTTTGCCCTCTGCACTTTTTGGAGCTAACTTACACACTTATTTACAATCATCAGGAGCATAATAAAATTTTCCTTGACCCATTAGTCAGATACAATTTAGATACAACTAGAATAGTCTAAATACCCAATTTACTTGCTTATTATCACCTAGAGCACATAATGTCGAGTTCGGATATGCTCCTCCCATAGTTGGGCACCTCACAACATCCTCACAAAAATGTGAGGACGCCAAGCATCCCCAAAATAGTGTGAGCTAAAGACACGAGTAGAGGAGCTTAACAGCTATTAACTCTCCATTCCGTTAGGCCCACCCCTTCCCCCCCTAAAGCCTAATTCAAACCATTCTAACTTTTCTTTTCTATTCCCACTCTAATCCATTTCCTACCCCCCCTTTCCTTTTCTTCTCTATTCCCACTCAAACCCACTTCTTACCCCTGCCTCTTTTCTCTTTGGCAATGGAACCCTAACACCCTCCACCAGTTGTAGTCTTCTCCTTGGCAACTGACTATATCACCAGTGAGATTAGAAATCAAAGACAACACAAGGATTAAAACCCTAGCTCCACCCTTACCTCTTTTCTCTCTAGGAACAATCCCTTAACTCCTCATTCCACTGGTTGCAATCCTTTCTCTAATGGCTAGGGATCTTACCGATGAGAATAGAAATCAGCAAACAGGCATTGATGATTCACACTAAGTATTTATCTTGTAGAATAACTGAACACAAGGGTTTCAAAAACTTGCAAACATTGGTTGGAGATCTCATGCTAGGATTTTTCCTTTTTCACTTGTAGATTACTCCTATCGATGACCATTATCGACTGGCTACTATCACCAATGACAACTACCAGTACTAGGATCAGCTATTTTACTCATTTCATGGTTGGAGTAGGTATAATCATGAAACCATAATTTCTTGGTTGGAATAACACTATCTCATAATTTCTAGTCATTTGTTGTATATATTTGGTCTACCTTTTTTTATATATCATGTTTACTTTGGTATTCTTTTTTGTTGTTGCATTATTCAATTTTCATTCATTAATCAATTCTTAGTTGTACAACATTCATGGCATAATTCGGTATTGTGGCCTGGTAATGGTCACCAATGATAGTAGCCTACAAGTGAAAAAATGAAAAACCCCAACAAAGGGAGCCCTTGTGTTGTTGTTGGTGTCTATTCTCACTGATGAGGTTGCCAACCGCTGGGGAGAGGTTTGCAACTAGTGGAGGGCATTGGGGTTTCATTGTCGAAGAGAAAAGAGGTAGGGGGTAGGAAATGGGTTTGAATGGAAATAGAGAAGAAAATTAGAAATGTTTCGATTTTGGGGGAGGGAGGGGGTGTACGTGAGTCTAACGAAATGAAGAGCTAACAGTTGTTAGGCTCCTCCATTCATGTCTTTGGTTCTCATGACTTTGGGGAATATGGCATTCTCACATTTTATAGGGATGTTATGACTTGTGAGGCGTCCGACCGTGAGGAACAGATCCAGACTCCATAACATTTTAACCAGAATAGTCAAATTAGCTACCAACACATAGTGCCAACAACATCCCTACTAGTCATTGCAGCCGTACATTGGGAACATCTCCCTATAAATGACAAAGGAGATGTTTCCAATGTGTGGCTGTAGTGGTCTGTTGGGACAATGTTGGGAGCCCTCTCTGATCACTTCAGCAAATAAATCTTAGACAAAACTCTCTTTCTCTCTCTCATATTATTTCTTCATTGCATAAAGCCATGGAGGCATACAAAAGAAGAATTGTCGATAAATGTTGCTTAATAAGTTTTTTCTTTCACAAATGGAACCCGTATCCATTGGGTCACATGATCATTAATTTGGACTGTTGAAGTGTGGCATTGTACCTCTATATCAGCCAAATACAAAAATTCATCTCTTGATGGTCCTAACTTCTTGATTATTGCTGCAATTTTTTTTTTTTGGCTCTTAGCTCCAGGGGTCAACTTGGTTAATCATGGAATGATCCAAAAGGAGGATAGCTATTGGTGTCATCTCTTGGGACATTTATTTGGTAGGATTGTTCTTGGACATGTAAGCTGAAGTGTGGAATACTAGTTGTTAATGGGATGCACTATATTCCAAATTAGAGGAGATTTGAATTTTCAAAAAATAAAAGTCTTCAAGTAGATTTATAACCCTAAGTACCCCATATATATAGGGTATTGTTCTAACAAACATAAATTAATAATTAGCAAAAATGGCATCAATCCACCAAAGAAGAGGGTGCTCTCCAATATGTAAGGTTTTGCTTTTCAGAACAAAAACCAAGTGCCACATCAATAAAATCATATTGTTTTTGTTGATGTGGCACTGCTGAAAGCCCTCAAACTAATTCTATTTAACCAAATTTATTAGGAAGGTTCTCCTCTACATGGGTTTATATAGAGAGTATTGTTCTAATTGTAACAGGACATAGCAGCCCCAAGGAGAAGGAAAACAGTTACTTAGAATCATTAGGGTCTTTACATGGTTGGAAAGATGGGATCTTATTTAAATATAGTTCTTTAGGTGCTTTCCTATCCTGAGGAAGCACCAATAATAAAAGGGGTCGGTCCTATACGTCATGGTTCCACTTCCACCCAAGTAGGGAACAACTGACTCAGCCTCTCTCTTGTTCTTCTTTGCGTTGTGACAAAAGATTCCTACACCATATCACTTCATACGCCATTTGCGGGCCCCCTTTCTTCTGTTATTAAATAAATTGAGTTTGGTCCAATGCTACCACCTCGAGCCATTCCCTCTCCATCATACCCTAATATATATAGTAATAGTAAATTAATTAACACAAGTATCATTGTGGGGTATGATCTTATTGATCTCTTGATTAGGCTAGGGGTGCCTAACTCTAGATCCAACCCGCCATCCCACCCAAAGTCTTTAAATTTTGGCTCCTTGTTGGCATAATTCAGTCCATCCACTAATCTGTCAGCTTGGCCTTTGACATTTGCTCGGTAGGGTATATAGCTCACTAATTTGATCTTGACCCAAATGAGCACACTTTGACAAAGAAATCAATTAATATTAATAGGGGTAGATGAAAGCAACATTTTAACCATAAATGGATGCAGAGTATTCATTAAAATTAACAAAAAATTAAAAGAAAAAAAAAGAAAGAAAAACAAATAAAGAAATGAAACAAACAAATAAACACGATTTCATAGAGTTTGGGTTGGTTGGAGACAAAATCAAACACATTGGGCTGGACTGCCTATAATGAGTGAACACGTTAATATTCAACATAGATAAAATTTATGATAAACATTAGCGTGTTCATTCATGATAAATAGCCCAACCCATTGTCCACGATTTTGTCTCCAATTCATATAGATTCTGGAGAGACTTTGTGTCTTATATGGATTCATTTAGGTCCCCCAACACACGCTCAAGTGTCCAGACAAAGAGGCAAGGAAAGGGATAGACCAACTAATACTGCCACAATGCCACCCCACCTCAGCATGAATTTAATTAATGTTGTGCTTGGTTTGAAGGGAAAGGATCGATCGAACTTAGGAGCCTTCTGATCACAGTTGGGATGGCTGAACTAAAAGCTTATCACTTTATCTTATAGTGAATAAATTTTGAAGGATCGGTCGAGTTTATGAGTTTCTTAATGGCTGAAGTTGATTTTTATTGTTTAATTATTTAATGCATTAAATAACAAAGTAATTAATCATTGACTGGATTTAGAAACAACCCATTGTAAAAATTCCTTAGTAGACTTTACTAATCAGCTAATATAAATTAATTTCCACAATCATTTATTTGCTCAAGAATAGAAGCAAATTCACATACAATGTCCTAAACAAATGTTACATATTCATATCCAAAAGCAATACCAAACCCAAATCCGATACACTAATATTTCTCGCATTGTCATCACTTAGCTTTAGGCTTTAGAGAATGTGATAAACGAGAAAACAAGGTGCTTTTGAGCCTGGATAGACGCCAATAGCAATCAATGTGGTGGTGCTATCTCCACTTCCTTGATTTATATTAATTACTTAACAAGCAAAAGTGACGTCGCATCTAAACATATCTCATAATCCATAATTCCATATTACCCATGATCTATCTGTATTATATTTAATTAAAGGTTAGAATGAAGATCTTTTCCACCCGAAAGGAAAAAATAATATATATATATATATATATATATATATATATATATATATTATGAAAATATTCCAAGCTTAGTGTCTAATTGGAGAGAGAACAGGCATTAAGTTTAGTTTGGAATTGTTTATTAAAAGTGGGGTTTGATTTTTGATTATTTACTTTTCATCTTTTTATCTTTAGGCTGTGTTTGATTGCAGTGCAGTTTTATCTGTACTAGTATAAATGCATAAAAAGTGTAAATGTAAAAAAATATAAATTCTCATTTAAATTTGTTTTAGATTTTACTTTATTTTATTTCATATCTTAATTTACTTTATTTGTATCCCAACCAAACAAAGTCCGTGCAAATTTATTTACATTGTAATCAAACACAACCTTAAGTTTATTTATTACTTAACCGTGCCTCAGAGGAGATATCCAACATCTGTCCTTGGCGTGTACGTTGGGTGGGAGCTGACGAAGAGGAAATTAAGAAGGAAATGGATGGATCCACCAATTTTGGGAAATTAGGGTGGGACCTACACGTAGTGGGTTCTATTATTTAAGGGGAGTTGACGCATGATTTGGGTTTGGTTTGCATATACTTTTCCTCGCATCGAATAGCATGATAGTTGAATAGTAGTTGTTTGGATGTGAAATCCAATTGGGTGGGGGAGGGTGGCAGGCAAACCTTAAAGTTGTGGGTCGGAGGGAATGTACTACGCCTACACGACCCTAGGCCCCCACCTTTGCCATTCATGATTAAACCACCTGAGCTGCTCTTTTATTTGGAGTTCAAATCAATCCCTGCAAGATTGTCCCCAATAATGTTTGAGATATTCCAAATACACGACAGAGATGTATTATGAGACGTTGGGGGAGCTGATTTGATCTCTTTTAATTTGCTTTATCCCGTCAAATCCAAACTGAGACTCTACAACAACTTCACTATTGTCTTAACACACTCTCTCTCTCTCTCTCTTTCTCTCTCTGTGTGTATTTAGGGTTTAGCTAGCCATACAAAGGCGCTTTTGTATGGCCTTGTACATTAATTATCTTGGGGAGTTATTGGTCCAATCTATTACCTGCCCTGCTGCCCATATATTTTGAAGGATTCATCAAAGTTTCAGGTCTATAGCTTCTGAGTTGGGCTGCATAGAACATGACCTGGTCTGGCTTCACTGGACACTGTTTTTCTTTTTCTTTTCTAGATAAGAAATCTGCACCCAAATTTAATTTTTATCTGGTTGAGATTGGGGTCCATTTGGATTTTAATCAGCTTGGTTGTTTCCCTTTCAACTCCTAGCTGACATGTATGATTCTCATGCTCAACTTGTGCTTTGGTGATGGGTTATCTATCTAATTAATCTTATCTAATAAGAATATTCATGTCTAAAACTTCAAATTTATTGGTTCATTTTAGTTAATTGGCTGATGATTTAACTAGTTGATGAGATGGGAAACTGCATGACATGTACTATTAAATGGTGTATATTAAAGTTCT
Organism: Nelumbo nucifera; assembly: GCF_055504915.1. NCBI lineage: Eukaryota > Viridiplantae > Streptophyta > Magnoliopsida > Proteales > Nelumbonaceae > Nelumbo > Nelumbo nucifera. The sequence goes on from NC_142650.1 coordinate 37,349,528, forward strand.
TTATTGATATGGCGTACTTATATATTCAGAAAATTTTCCATCCAATATTGAAACATAGATTCCAGAATTTGGGATGAAAAAATGAGAAAAAAAGCAATTATTTTGATTATTTTAGTAGCCTCAATTAAGTTCTGTTATATTCTATTAAAACACAGAACTTGCCACCTAAAATTTCCAACAAAATCACATAAATAAATTTAGATATGAGTGATGATATTTCTTGTGGTTTTATATATAAGTAATCTATGCTTACTATTGAGAATAAGAAATAAAAAATAACTTTGCTTTACACATGTACGTGTGAGGAGTATTTATGCCTCTAAGTAGAATTGCTTGAGGATGTTTTGATAATTTACCACTGATAAAGCACATGATGAGAATGAATCTGTATTCCAACCTTGGAATAAGTTCAGCATTCCTCTTATTATTGGTACTTTTACTTAAACTTATTCAAATATTCTTGTCAATTTTCTTCTACTAAATTTTGTCAAATAAGAAGAAAAGGACTTGTTAATATAATTTTATTTTATATTTTCAGAAATAGAAACAGAAGCCATCTAATTGTTTCATTTTTCTATACTATCAAAAATGCAAAAGAATGAATTTGCTTATTTTCTAATTCCAATAAACTTGGCTTATAGGAACAAACATGGCTTATAGTCAAGCTCGAGCTGAGCCAATCAGCATAATTTAAAATGTGTATAGGAACAAACATCATTCATTATTTCCTGAAAATTGTATAAAATAATTTTAATAATTTTTGTTCTCTCTAGAAATTTAGTTAAATTGTTTTTTTTTTTTTTGGGGGGGGGGGGAGTAGGGGTGGTTTCGAGCTGAGCTTGATTCGAGCTAGAGACTTGAGCTCGAACTCGACTCGGTTCATAGCTCGCAAGTTCGAGATCGGTTCAGCTCGAGCTTGACTATAAGCCAAGTTTTTTTAATAAAAATTATTTTTTTATTTTTTAGATAAAAAATTATTTATTATTAAACATAAAAATAAAAATATTATATTAATAAAAATATTATTATATATATAATAAAATTATTTATTATATATATTTATGTATGTATGTATATAATAAAAATTATTTATTTAATACTAGCCTCACGAGCCGAGCTTTACTAGGCTCGATTAGCAAACAAGGATATATATCAGGCTCAAATTCGGCTTGATCAATTTAAACCGAGCTTAACCAAGCTTTTCACGAGCCCTGCTCGAATAGCTCGTGAAAGACTCGACTTGTGGCCACCCCTAGGGAGGATCATTGAACCCAATTTTTATTTTATTTTATTTTTTGACATTGCACAAATAATAAAAACCACATTTTATATACACAAAACATACACCTTGTTATAAAAACCACCCACCATTAGATTTCAACCCAATCCAAAGGTTGTGTAAAAATCAGAAAACTTTAATATTTTCCACATAAAGGATCAATATTATAAATCCATACTATACGTTCTAGGAGCTAACTTTGTCTACATTCTTGGTCCTAAGAAATGGATGCATGAATAACTCAAATATTGTTAAATTGAAATATTAAAAATTTGAACATAGTTTGTTTATATGCCTAAAATTTGGCACAATATAAGCTAACCTGTTATTCGAATTCTTTAATATAAATTTCATTGCATTTCGAAAAGAAAATATTAAATCATAAGTTGAGTAAACAAAGTTTTTGCCTTATAAAAAAATTGAGAGGAAACCCTTTTCTCTTTTTTACAGAACTATCATAATAATATAGATAGGGTGAAACTTTTACAAAGTTCAAGATATCATCTGAGATAGATGAGTTTATCTCGCCCTTTTGTTTTATTCTATTTTATTTTTCTATGCTGATCATACACAGAAAAAGTGAAATATATATGAACCCATTTTTGGCTGCCACTTCAGCCACCATATTCAAATAAATATGTATAAATAGGATCTCAAATATTACTCTAGTCAGGACTCAATGGTAAATAATGCAACAAGAAGCACCATGCAATAATAAAATCACTATAAAATATCATCACAAGAAGTTGAAAAGTATCATAAGCAATCCCAAGAAAATCAAGATGCACTATTCAATTAATATCAACCTATGGACATTTAATTTGATCAATATGAAATGTACAGAATGACCATCCTCATTCATTCACATTTTCCAAAATACCACAGGGTGTCCCTCCTTGATTCCTTCTAAGCAAATATTTCACAAGAAAGAGAAAATAAGAAAAGAAACCTTTTGTAGTGGAAAAGAAAGAATTTGGTGTGGGGAAAGAACCTACAAAGAAAATGTAACAACACACACTTCTCTTTTTTAGTAAGGCTTCCATCTGATTTATACCTAGACCCCACGTGGCATCACTAAAAATCCAGGTTCGTGTACACACTAGACAGAGAAAGTGGGTGACATGGAACCAACCAATAGGATTCCAAAGTGGCATTTATGCCCTCTACCGTATAATACAAGCACATAAATTCGGGTAAGCAAAGAGGCCAAACGCCAAACAACCAAACGACAGATCAGATGGCAAGAGAGAGAGAGAGACGTGGGTGTGAAATGCGGGAATCCATGGACTGGTCACGTAAGCCAAAACAGAAGCTATCTGATCTGACTCCTCACTCCTCAGCATCGGCTGCTCTTCCAATTACAACTGTTCATTCCTCAACAGTCAACACTAGCTACCTCTTACAAAATTTCAACTATTACCATAAAGGGAAAACCCCACTTTACCCTCTTTACTCCTGCCCATTTGCCTTCAAAATTCAAATAAAATGAAAAGTGTAGTGCTTTAATAACTGTTGTCTTCTTAAAAATTTTCTAGAGTACAATTGCTGCATTTGGGAGTATGTTTTCGCTAAACACAAGGTTTTAAAAACTGAACTGGATATAGAACCGTTTTGGAGACTGGTTTCTGGGTCGAGTGATCGGACTATCTGGTTTTGAATGAATAACCCATTCTGATTTACAAAAATAAAAAAAAAATTAAAATGAAAAATGGCTAAAAACCACTTTCTAACTACGTTGATGGGTCGATGGTTCCACAACCCAGGTCATTGGGTCGCTGATCAAATCAATGATTTTGGCTTAAAAACAGTTTTAAGATGAAACAAAACCAGTTGCCTGACCCGTTCTTGGGTCAACCAATCCGGTTTTCAAAACCATGCTTTTTGGTAGGAGTGTGACTTGGGTTGGCCCAATTTAACATTTTACACTACTTAAGGTTTGGGCTTCGAACCGGGTTCATTCAAATTTTGGATTAAAAAAAAAGAAACTCAACCCGAGCCCCACACAAGTTACAGTCTAGCTTTTCGGTATCATATTTAGGGTGCAAAAGTTGGCGCAAGTTTACATTTTATACTACTTTGAACTAAGCCCGTTTAAATTTTTACAAAAGCCCAACTCAACCCCCCCTCCCCCCCGGCAATGCAGAATGCCGGTTTCAAGTTTTTTTTTTTTTTTTTTTTTTCACCAGAAAATATGATTTTCTGACTAACTTTTGACTTCAACCAAGGACAGGGACCTATTTCCTGCATATTGCACTATTCATTAAGACATTTATTTATAATGCCCAAAAATATGAAAATATATCATAATTAAATAACTTCACAAGTTGGCGAGTTATTTAAATTAGCCTCGTAAAAATTTGTCAAATATCAGATAATAGTCTAGCTGGAATTGACCTACATTACAGAAAACTTTCCTCAATACACTTAGAATTCATTACTCTCCTCTTAAATTTTTGTAACCTAAAAAAAAATCCATAATATCTAAAGAGTATTTTGAGGAAAATATGAATGCCAAAAGGCCCAAAACTGTTTTTTTACAAGGTTTTATTAGCCTAAGGTAATCTGGGATATTATATTCAAAAGAAGTCCACAATGTTTCACGCAGTAAGAGGAGAATACCATCTATAACCCTCATAATATACGATAGGTTAAGGGTCAAATCAAGGAGTCCACACAATTGTGGAAATTCCTGGGTGTGCATTGTCACTCATGCCAAACAAAAGTACCTTTGGGACTCCTTTGCCTTTTTCTTTTTGCATTTTATTTGAAAACCATAATTCTAATTCCTTCAACATCGAAAGCCTAGTCCCATTTACATGGAGCTGGTTATATATATATATATATATATATATATGAATCCTCTCTCACCCATTTCATTCTGGTCAGTTTTATCCATCGTTAATTTGAGCCCTTAAATCATTTCTTGCTACTTGAATAGCCCTATTCCATTGAACTGAGTTCAAACTATAATACTAATCAAGAGATTGATGTGAAGACAAGAAGAAGAAATTAGGTGTTTGTGATATGAACCATGCTTTGAAGCAAGCTTTTACACTTGACATTAGCCTTCTACTTGTATCAACCTTCAAGAAGAAGAAAACTATCATAGCAAGCGAGCTCAAGTGAATTGAATGTTCTCAAAATAAGCTTCTTCAACACAATACTAATACTGTTATAAACAAGATCCAGAATTGAATGAAGATGAAGATGGTGAAACCTCCAAACCCCATTATAGAATTTCAAATCAATTAATCAAATGAGTGACGAAATCAATCGACCCCGCTGTCCCTTTCTCATTCCCATAAATTCCTTCCCCGAATCATTGCTGCTCCTCTCATCACGCAAGCACCTCTCTCTCTGAGTTAAGGGCCCTTTGCTCGGATAAGTTTCACATTAAAATAAGAAAAAAAAATATAGCTTTCTTTAGAGAATTTTTAGGAAAACAAGAAAAGAAAAGAGAAAGAAAAACCAGTATTGGAGTATTTTTGCCTAGACCCACTCTCAAGAAACAGCCTCCTCCCAATGACGACATCCACACCCAACTTTTTCTCCCTATAAATTCCCATCAACCCATCTCATTTCTCCATCGATCCATTCAGACTTTCCTCAGCTTTCTCTCTATCCATCTCACAATTCTTCTCTCAGCATCCCTGAAATTTGTTTGAGAGATCAAACACTCCAGAAAAGAAAATGAGGACAGGTGGTACCTTCGGCACAACAACCACAGTAGCTACTGGATCCACGGCCACGGCAGCAGCACCTGCGTCTGCGGCAGCCGCAGCGGGCCAGCACTCGCCATGGCACTCTCCGGTGCCGTACCTTTTCGGGGGCTTGGCAGCTATGTTGGGTCTCATAGCTTTTGCTCTATTGATCCTCGCCTGTTCCTACTGGAAACTTTCCGGGCAGATGGAGGGGGGAGAAGGCAGTGAGAGAGATCCCGAGAACGGGAATGACAAAGCTGGTGAAGCCATGAAAATTCCAACTGCGTTTGAAGAGAAGATTTTGGTGATCATGGCTGGCGATGAGAAGCCAACCTTCTTGGCAACACCCATTTCGAGCAAGGCTTCTGCATTCGGAGATAATAGTAAAAACAAGGATGATAACAACAGAATCACCCCAGATAGCGAGAAACCAGAGAATACCGAGAAAGCCAAGGCAAGCAACCAGGACGAGAACCAGGAGGAGAACCAGGATCAAGAGAGAGCAAACAGAGAGACACAAGAGCAGAGTCAGTGAGCTTTGCTCCAATTTTTCTTTTTTTATCACAGAAATGACGATGCTTGGTGTGGAAAGCTCGTATTTCAGGTTTTGGTTTGGTTTCTGAATATGAGCAGAGTGTTTTGATGGGGTATGAGCTCTCCTTAGAGGGAAGAGGAGGAGAGATTATAGTTTGTAAATTTTCTTTTCATTTTCTTCTTCTTCTTCTTTTCCCTTTTATAAAACTCTTCCGGGAATGTAAATTTGTGAGAAGAAATGATAGATAGCTCGTTTCATAAATCTTCTTCTTCTGGTTAATGTTTTAAGTTCAGACTTCAGAGATCTGAACTTTTCCAGAAAATCTGCGAAAATATACTACGGATTTCTTGTATAGTTCTAGTTTTCAGTAAAAACAGAAACTTGTCTGTTCCTCGCTAATTAAAACAGAAGAGAGGAGGGCTTGACACTCTGCAGAAGCCATTTGATTGAACCATTCAGCTGGGCAGGTTTATCTCTTACAATGAAAGTTAAAGGCCCAGAGTTGTGGCAATGGTTCAGATGAATCCAACTGCTGTTTGGAGTTGGAGAATGGAGATGGGTCAAAAAATAACTGTTGAAATATGAAAACTAAATTATCAACAGTACAATACAAGTTACGAGAGATAAAAAAAAAAAAAAAAAAAACAAAGAAGCGACACCTGTATGTTAATTGTTAAGCTCAGGAGTCAGGATGTGGCGAGACGAGACCGCGAAGATCTGCACGAGTTTTTGCTAAGGTAACGGTTTTGTTTAGGTGATTGTCAGAATTCAGGGGAGGTCTATTTAATTTATCTTTTATATTGTTTTTTAGATTTTAATTTAAAGATTAATTTCATTTCATTTCATTAACCTCCTTTTTTTTTAAAAAAAAAATCTGCTTTTAACGTCCCCGAGGAATTTGGGGAAGTTTTTCGAAATAAAAAACAAACTACAGAGGAATCGGGGTTAGAGGTGCAACTTGGGCGGGCCCAATCCGAACTGGGCTTGGAGTTTCGGTCCTTAATTGAGCTTGATCTGGGGCCTTAAGCTGGATTGGGTCCGGATTGACCATAAATCAGACCCAACCCGCTCGACTTTCACCCCTAAGCAAGGTGCAAGTAAAGTCTACAGACCAAAAACCCTGTTCAAGGGCCCGAGCCTGGCCCTTGAAGTCCGGTCCAGATAAAAGGTGTTACTTATAATATAATTTAATAAATTAATATATATATATATATATTTATATATAGATGTTATATTTATTATATTTAACATTATTAGGCCAGGATTTTTTTTGACAAAAACCAAGCACATGGGCCTAAAATTGTCCACGACCGACAAAGAGAAGAACGAGCTGAGCTGGGCCGGCCCTTTAGTCTACCGGGCCCAAAAACACATTTCATATATTCAGGAACTTGGTGAAATTATTTGAAAATATAAGGAAGATTATTGATATTTACCCTTAGTGAGTTAATTGTAATTAATTTCTAATCACTTTATTTTTTCTTTGAATAACTAGTTTCTTTATTCTTACCTCTCATCCTTAGCCTCTCTCTAATGTCTGAACAGAGTTGGGACCTACAATAGCCTGAACAGTCATCAGCAATGTCGATTGTCGAGTACTGGAGTCTCTCTCTCTCTCTCTCTCCTTGTTGTTTTAGATAAGATTAGATCAGGTGGAAAGTGGCAGTACTGGAGAAGTACTAGATGGAAATGAGGTATAGGAAGAATAAAAACAGTGGGTATGCCGTATGCATCTGCTTCCAAATTTCTTTCTTTTCTGGAGATACAAGTGGTGGGTGACTGTAGAAAAGGAAGGAAGGATAGTTGGGACTTGGAAGTTGGAACGTACGCGGCGACGATGAGAGAGTCTTCTACATTTTCATCCTTTACTTGTCTTAAATCTTCCACTCAAACCCTGTGGGGCTATTATGTACTGCAGCTAAAGGCTAAAGCCACTTTGTGCATTTGCAATGTTTCCCATTTTTGTATTCTCTTAAATTTTCTTCTCTCTTGTTAATCATGCTTTCATCTCTTTCTCTTCTTTTCATCAAAAAGCCGTACTATAATTAAAAGTAAAAGCAAGAAAAGATGCCTTCTACTTTGTTGTGGGATGGGTTCAATTGAAGAAATTAGGGTTTGTTGTAGCAATTAAAATGAAAACCGTTCATTAATTGGATTTACATGAATAACTTGGTCATTGGATTGCAGAAATGCCCTAAAAAAAGGCTAATAATTAAGTTGATGACATAGAAGCTAGAATACCAAGCAACATAGAAGAATAATATCTTATATCAGCTGGTGGCAAATTAGTAATGGTTTGTTGAATCAAATAAAACTCGGATCCAACCCATTTCAGGAAATGGGTAAATGGCCTTTTCTATAGAGGGTTAGGCTGTATTTGGTTAAAATGCACATATGAACACTAGATTGTTAATCCAAAAAAGAGAAAAGTCCTAAAAATAAAGAATGCCAAATACAGGCTTAATGGGAGTGTTTAAAGTGGTCAATTTCTGTCCTTGGGTGTTATGGGCTAATGGTAATGGCTTAGAATTATATCAAGAGCTTTCTTTGTGACGCTGGTCCGTGACAAAGAAGTCACAATGCAAGAGGTAGATTATTGGGCCTACGGAAAGACCAGCTGTCTTTAGTGCTTCAATCTCTTAAACTTTTGCACAAAGAGTGGTTGGGCCCCTTAAATAATTCAGATTTAACGTTTTGTGAAATGGACTTGAGTTAGGTGTAAATCGGGCTACGCTGCCCATGGGCGCGCTACGATGGTTTGGGGCCCTAAATGACTTAAATGTATCGAATACATATAAACAATTAATTTAGGGGCATTTTTGTATTTAGCCATTAGAAACCCTAAATTTGAGAAGGACATGATACTTTAATGACTTCATCTAATGGAATACCAAAAGATCAAAATGATGGTCATGATTCATGAAGGAGATGGAATTGAAAACCCAATAAATGTACAAAAATTTTAATATTATTGTAAATTTTGATTTCCAATTTCATTTGTAATTTGTAATCTAAAACATTTTTATTTTTTTAATTCTATTTTATTATTTCATATATGAACCATTGTATACATTAAAATTCATATGGAATAAATTTTTTAAGATTTTTTTTTTTTGTAATTTATTATCTTGTCGTGTCAACATGGCCCACAACAGTAGTCGTCATGAGACATGCAGGTGGTATGACAAAAGTGGGCCAGCATGGCCCACATCACACCCCTACTGTGGTTCAGTTTGAGGAATTAATAAGAGTTAGCTTCATTTTCCATTTTATCATCATTTCTTAATTAATATAGAATTTGAAAGAAAATCCATGCTCAACAAGATATGGGTATCTCATCACACATTGTTGGTGAGTAGGATCTTTAATTGAAACATTTATATTATATTATAAAAAGGTTTCAGTTGGAATGGGAATTAGAATCGGAATGGTTTTTCAAATAATTGGAATTGGAATAACCCATTTCAATTTCGATTTCAGACCCCTATTCGTGTGAATCAAACGAGCCCTTAGATTTTTAAAACATTTATTAACTAAGATAAGATTTTTAAAACATTTATTAACTAAGATACCCCTCGTTTTAAATTTGGTTCCTCTCTTTTATGAGGATAGAAAATCTAATTTGAATACCAGTATTTAATTCATTCAATTTCCTCTAATTAAGACTCATATTAAAGGTATATTCTCTCTCAATCCTATATTTAAGGTTTTATTTCTCATCATTAAATTCCTTTGACTAAACTATTTGGATCAAGTGGATCAAATCATTATGCCACAATTAGATAATATAAGTTTTGCAAATAGATAAATATATAAAAAAAATACAAAAGCTAAAGAAAATTTTGTAGAAAAATTTGGCTTCATCTCTAATAATATGCACTCATTATATTAAACAAAAAATAAGTATGATGAACAAGAATTACTTTTATTAATGATGACAATGAACTAATTTAAAATCGACCAAACATGAAACCATTTTCCCATCTAGTTGGTGGATCAATGGTCCTCCATTTAGGTCAAATGGATCAGCCCATAATGTCAAAGTTAAAAAGAAAACTTTAAAAATAAAAAAAAAACAAAAATAAAAAAATATTTTTGGGCACATATCTAATATTATATATTAATTATATTAAACAAAAATAAGTGTAATAAACAAAAATTATTTTATCAATAATGTAAATGAAATACAAAATTTAAATCAAACGTCAAACCATTTTTGTATATAGGTGGTGAGTCAATAGTCTATTCTTCCAAGTCAAATGGATTAACTTGTGATGTCATAATTAAGTAATAAGCATTTAAAGAGGATACAAAACAAAAATGCTAAAATTTTGTAGAAAATATTCGAGATACATCTATGATGTTATATATTCGTCTTAATAAACAAAAGTAAATGTGAAAATAAAAATTTACTTTTATTACTAATCAGGAACATTCCCTTCTAGAAAATATAAAAGTTTATAGAAAAGGTAGGGTACATGTCTAATATTATATATTCATTGTATTAAAAAAGCAAGTGTGATAAAAAGAACTAGGAAATAAAAGATAATTTATATCTAATTCATAATTAGAGGCGGCCTGCACTTCGGGCTGGCATGGCATGGCTTGTGGAAGGCCTACACAAAGTGTGGGCCATGCTGTACCGGCCCACAGGCTGTGCCGCCCTCCCTTGTGATAACTTGGGGGTCAGCCCGACCAGGCCCATGACCCAAGCCCGTGCCATGACGTGCTACGGGCCGGGCTGGTCCACGGGCCAAGCCTTGGGGCAGGCCAGGCCATGGACTGGGCCAAAGCTATTTACTTAAAAAATTTGAAGAAAACATAAAATTTTAATTTTATATGAACTTTGATGTATACAATTGTTTATATATACAATAATTAAATAAATTGATATAATAAAATTGAAAATGGTTGTTTATCTTATTATTATATTATATACAATATATTATTAATATAATATAAATAATATATATGGGTCGTGCCGGCACGCGGGTTGCAGGCAATGGCTTGCTCAGTTATGTCATGCCAGCTTGGCCCGCGGACCTAAAACTCCAAGCCTAGCACAGCCTACGTATCGTCGTGCCAGGTCATGGCGGGCTGGTCCAAAGTCAGGACAAGCCGTGTCGAGCCACGGGTGGCATGACCCTATTTACACCTCTATTCATAATCATACCAATTGATGAGGGGCGATTTGACCCTTTAGTGATGTGATGACACATGGTACCTCAAAATAGTTAGACGACATCTTAGTACCACGTAAGCAAACCTCAGGAGCACCTCGAACACCTCACACACGCCCTGACGACCTCGACACTACCTCAACAAACCAAAATGCGAATGGCCCGACAAGACATCAGGTCAGCGTAAGAGGCGACCTGCTTCCGCTGACCTGAACCAAGTTCAGCTAGCAACCTGCCTGGTGTGTTGGGTGACCTCCTCCAGGTTATCGCCTCCAACTTCATTGGGATCACGATGCCATGTCGAAAGAGCTGATTATCACCCCGCCCGCTTCGGACGTGATTGGATAGACATTACCCGCTTATGTGTAGTCCATCTCTAGGCGTGAAACCACCTCCGAACTAGACGAGCTAGAGATCTTGGATGCACTTCGTGAGCCTCATGGTAGCTAGCCAAAATAAAGGCATCCCCATTCATAGAAAATGTATACACGATTTAGCTCTCATAATTCTCTAGCTCTCTTGCTTTCTTGCAAAATAGTACCAATTCGCTAATTTAAGCATCAGAGTGCCCACTCCGAGTCAAGCTACCTGAACACTCTAATAATCACTTTCTTGCAACACAACCAGGCGACCTACTTAGTCTGATGTCCGAGCTATCTACCAACAAGGAGCACCAAATCACGCCTCATCAATTGGCATCGTTTGTGTGAATGCATCACAAAAGTCGTATTCTCACATTCTCTCCAACAACACCCCTGTCAACAAATAAAAAATAGCGTACATGTTGACAGAACAATCACAGGGGGCAAGACTAGCATGCCATGCATAATGACGTCCCCTCTATTAATATCGGGCAATTCACTATGCCCCTAACCTTACCTGGTGTGCCTGACACACAGAACCCTAACTGCCCTCTACCCATTGTGAATGTGCCTCTTCCACCGGTCGAGCCCTCCGTGGTTCCCGTTGGAATTGATGGTTGCCAATTCAACGAGTTGGTGCAGTTTGTCCGCGGGATATACCTACAAATGAGAATGTGGGAAGGCCATTTTGTGGCATTAGCAAGGATACAATAGCAACAACAACAACATCAGCGGCAACAACAACAACACTAGCAAGATCAAGCCGCAAGGCAGAACACCAACCAAAACCAGCAACCCAGCTACCATAATCAAAATCAAAACCAAGTATTGGACCCACCTCATCGTCATGACAACTAGAACCAAGTTCCCGTTGTAGAATCAACTTGAGTCATTACGTTTGAGGCCACCAGCTCCATTAAGGGGTCTCGAAGAAGGCTTCACAAATGTATACGCTGTAATGTGGGGAGGAGCCGCCTCACCCCGAATGACAACGAGGAGGTAGAAAAGAAGGAAGAAGACAAGAAAGAGGCGAGCCAGATCGCCACCTTGTCAGCACAGCTGGTGCTTGCACCTCACCATTGGCCGCAAAAATCCTCATGGCCCCACGACCTAAGGACTTTAAGTCCCCTTGCTTGGAATTATACGATGAAACAACTGACCCAATCAACCACCTCAACAGTTTCCAGGCCCTGATGCAGCTAAACGGGGCCAACAACATGAGCCTTTGCAAGGCCTTCTCGACCACTTTCCAGGGCACAGCTCGGATGTGGTACTCGAGGTTGGCTGTAGGCTCCATTAAGAGTTGGAATTAGTTCGTTGACCTCTTTACCACCCACTTCGCAACAAGAAAGTGGTACCCAAAGTCAGCGATGAGAAGCTCCTGGATTACATCAAGTGGTTTAACCTGGAGCGGCTTCAAATGCCTAACCTCGACCTGACCGTACATCTCACTACGACAGTAAACAATGTCTGGCATCTTGACTTGCGCTAGGAGGTTGAGTTGAACCCTCCGACCTCTATGGAGGATTTCCTCAACCAAGTTGCCAAGTTCACGAAGGCCAAAGAAGTGCTTGGGTCTCAATTAGAGCTAAACAGTAAATGAAAGAGATCAGAGGAAAAGTTTGGGAGCAACAAGCAAAGGCGGAAGAGTAAGTAACAGGTGCAATAGGTCCCCTCATAGCTAGGGGTGATCATGGCCGGGCCGAGCTTTGCACTTATGATAAGGGCTATAGTTTAGGCTCGGGTCCGGCCCGGCCCGGGGTTCCGGGCCTGAAACATAAGCCCTAGCCCAAGTCTATTCGGGCCTAGGCTGGGCCTAATTCTGAGCCAATGTCCCTCATATATAAAACATTACATATCTATATATTAAATGACATAACATGCATATAACTTATTTTGTACATTATATAATATAAATATTACATATAATATAAATTATACATGTTATGTTATAATATTTATATATAAAATATATAATATAATGTAAAATAACATGTATACATATGTATACATTATACACAAAATGTGTAAGTTTAAATATATGGGGGCTGGTGCAGGCTCGGACTAGGCTTGAAGTATTAAGCCCAAGCCCGGCCCTAAAATTTGCGGGCCTGATGTGGGCCTAGGCCCGGGCCGGGCCTAGACACAAAACCCAGGTCCAAGCTTGGAATTTTTGAGCTAGGCTTGCGCAGACCAGGCTGAAATGATCACCCCTACTCATAGATAACGTAGCAGATCACCACGAAGAAGGAGCCGGTTCCATTACAGAGGCAACAGGTTCTCAAGCCGGCATTCTCGTACTCCATCTGTCCAAAACTGCAACTACACCGCTCTCAACGCAAAGAGGGGAGAAATCCTGATGTAGATAAAGATGACCGATACATCAGATGATTACCCAGACTAAGAAGAGACCCCACCAACAGGAACCCAAACAAGTACTAACACTTCCATTAGGACATTGGGCACGATACAGAAAACTGTCATAATCTCAATGACGAGATCAAGGAGTTGATCCGTCGAGGATACCTGAAGCAATTCATTAAGCAGGAAGACCGCCGCCAACCTGCTGACCAACCCAAAGAAGTGTCACAGTCGGGCAGGGATCAAAATAGGGATAAGCCTCACCAAGACCCACCACCAATAGAGCGGCCCATCCGTGGTGTGATCAACATGATCACGGGAAAGAACTCAGTCTGGGAGCTCATGCACGAAGATGAGAACTTGCCTAAGTGCCCCCACATGGAGGAAGTAATCTACTCCACCGAGGATGACGCTCGCAGGATCCAATCACATGATGAGACCCTCATGGTCAAGTCACTAATAAATGACTTCAAGTTAACGCAGATTCTGGTCGACTTTAGAAGCTCGGTGGACATCATCTTCCTAGAGGCATTCGAGCGAATAGAGTTGGAGAGGAAGGACCCGTTACCGGCAAACGTACCGTTGGTCGACTTTAGTGAAGTGGTGCGGCCTCTAGGCCGCATAAGAGTGCCTGTGATAGCAGGCTCACCACCAAACCAAGTGCACTTTGACCATAACTTCCTAGTGGTCATGACTCCCTCGCCCTACAATGCCATTTTGGGTCGACTAATCCTACACACCCTCAGATCCGTGGTGTTGACTTATCACCTGTTGATGAAATTCCCAATGGGCTGTGGAGTGGGAGTGGTGCAAGGAGATCAACTCGAGTCGCGGAAGTGCTATGTGGTCGCGCTTAAAGGCAAAGGAAAGCAGACCACCGACATCGACTTGGAGCCGCCCCCGGAGAATGGCGACGAGAGAGCTCGCCCTATGGAGGATGCCATCCTGGTGCCGATCTCAAATACTAACCCTGTGAAGATGGTGTAGATCGGGGCATGCCTCACAGAACCATTGCGCTCTAGATTGATAAGTTTTTTAATTAACAATTTAGATATTTTTGCTTGGATGGTAGTAGAAATGTCGGACATAGACCCCTTTGTCATAACTCATAGGCTGAATGTTGACCCTTTAGTCAGACTAGTTCGGTAGAGGAAAAGGAACCTTGCATAGGAGCAGTGGAGGATGGTGGACGAGGAGGTAGGGAAGCTCCTCGCTGTAGATTTCGTTAAGGTCTAATACCCGAGTTGGATTGCAAACCTAATGCTCATGAAGAAGGCTAATGACAAGTGGCACATGTACGTCGCCTACCCAAAGGACAACTTCCCACTCCCTATGATAGATCGCTTGGTAGACATGACCTCGGGGTTTGAGCTTTTGAGCTTCATTAATGCTTACTCCGACTACAAACAAATCTAGATGGATCCAGTCAACCAGGAAAAAACCACTTTTGTAACTGAAACAGGCTTGTACCGTTATAAAGTTATGCCCTTTGGTTTAAAAAATGCTAGAGCAACCTACTAGTGCCTTGTAAACAAAGTGTTTTCTGATTTAATTGTGAAAACCCATTTTTCAAATTCTTTAATTTCTGACTTAAATTGCGTTTTTTATATTATAAGAAAAGACAAATTGAAGCTCAACCCGAACAAGTGCATCTTCGAGGTCACATCAGGCAAACTCCTTGGGTACATAGTGAACCGACGTGGCATCGAGGCCAACCCGAACAAAATCCAAGTCGTGCTAGATATGAGACCCCCTAGGTCAATTAAAGAGGTCCAATGGCTAACAGGTCAGGTAGCCACCTTGAACCAATTTATATCTAAGTCAATTGGGCGGTATCTTCCATTCTTTAAATCCCTAAAAAAGAAACAAGACTTTGAGTTGACTGAAGAGTGCTAACTCATGTTTGACGAATTGAAGAGGTACCTAAGTTCACCACCCTTACTCACTAGGCTAGAGCCCAGAGATGAGCTAAGTTTTCTCTCAACGAGTGATGAGGTAGTAAGTTTGGTTTTAATTTTCCAGGTGGACAGAGTGCAACAACCTGTTTACTACATAAGTAAAGTCCTACATGTTGCCGAGACAAGGTATCTGAATATCGAAAAGCTAGCTTTCTCACTAGTGCTAGTAGCCCATAAACTATGCCCTTACTTTCAGACCCATACCATTGTTTTCCTGACCATCGACCTCTGAGGCAAGTCCTTTAGAACCCTGAGGTCTCGGGAAGGTTAGCAATATGGGCAATTGAGCTCAGAGAGTACGGCATCTGGTTTGAGCCACGCCCAACGATCAAGACCTAGATCCTGGTAGATTTCGTCACCGAATGCACATTCAACACACTGACCCTTGAAGTAGTCGAGCCCATGACCACCTCGAAGGCATCTACTAGTGCAACAATCAACCCAACTTGGAACAAGGAGCCCTGGATCTTCCATGTGGACAACTCGTCCAACCAGCATGAAAGTGGAGTGGGATTAATCCTCTATGGACCTAGCGAGGTGAAGCTGGAGTACGCTCTCCGACTTGCATTTTGAGCTTCGGAAAACAAAGTTGAGTATGAGGCGCTGACAGTCGGGCTATTGCTGGCAAAGGAGGTCGGTGTGAAACATCTCATGGTGTGTAGCAACTCTCAACAAGTGGTCAACCAAGTGAATGGGCAGTATGAGGCTTAGGAACCCACCATGTTGGCCTACCTGGCCAAGATTAGAGAGCTCCTACCTAACTTCCACTCTTGGTACATCTATCAAGTTTTGAGGTCAGAGATCACCGAGGTCGATGCGCTCTCGAAACTGGCTCGTGTAATGGACATCAAGAAGAGAATGGTCTACATTGAAGACCTGCTACAACCTAGCATAGAAAGGGTGGTAGAAGAGGTCACTCCTGTTTTGGCTACGGAACAGAGTTGGATCGACCTGCTCGTTGACTATCTGCGCCATGAGGCCCTACCAGCAAAATGAAACACAACTCGGAGAGTAGAGTTACAGTCAGCTCGATATGTTATCATTGGGGAGCAACGACATAATAGGTCATTCATGCTCCCTTACTTGCATTGCTTACGACCAACAGAAGCGAATTAGGTGCTATGTGAGATCCACGAAGGTATCTGCAGAGGACACTTGGGGGGCTGGGCACTGGAGTTAGTTCAGAAGTGCGACAAGTGTAGATGTAGTGGAGTTAGTTCAGAAGTGCGACAAGTGTTAGCGGCACGCTAACATACCACATCTACCTTCCGCCAACCTGAGGTATCTCATTAGCCCATGGCCATTTGCAAGTGGGGGATAGATATTCTCGGTCCCTTCCCACATGCGATCGAGCAGAGGAGGTTCTTGGTGGTCTTAATGGACTATTTTACTAAGTGGGTGAAAGCTAAGCTATTGGTATCCATCATACATCGCAATGTCCAAAATTTCTTTTGGCGGAACATTATCTGCAGATTCAAACTCCCCAAGGTGTTGATATCGGACAACATGAAGTAATTCAAAGACATCAAGTTTCAGAATTGGTTTGCTGAGATGGCGATCCAATAGAATTTCACCTCAGTGGCCTACCCCCAGGAAAACGGTTAGACCAAAGTGACGAACAGGGCGATCCTCCATGGACTGAAAGCTCGACTTTCCTAAGCTAAGGGTTTGTGGGTGGACAAGTTGCCCAGTGTTCTCTGGGCCTACCGAACTACTATCAAGATAGTGACCAACGAGACACCTTTCAACCTAACATGGCCTTAGTGGAGGAGGTTCGTGACAGCCTACATTTAGGGTACATCATACCAACAACGGGTAGCTCGGTACAATAATGCCCAAGTTAAGTGACACCAATTTCAAGTTGGGGACCTGGTACTCAAGGTCCGAACTAGGAAGGCCCCTATAGAGAACTCAAGGTGATCGGCGAAGGCACGTTCATGCTCAAAACGTTGGAGGGAAGGTAGGTATCCCATGCTTGGAACATTGATAACTTAAGGAGATACTACTTATGAGGAGTTTGGAAGTTTTGAGTTGCATCCGCAAGAACAAAAGTATAGACCGCCCGTTACAATGACCTGGTCAAACGAACAAGGGAAAGCCAAACTGCTTTCAACTTTAAGGCCCCCATGCCAACTTGAAAGATGTTGGTAGCTCGGCAAATTGGCAACATTTTGACTTAGCGAAAATCATATGCCTAGTCAGTTTGAGATCTAGGCATAGGTGCACCTCGGAAACCTTGGATTGTGTTTTAATACTTTGCCTATTTTCTAGTGACAGAAAGTAGAAGACGAGAAAGCGGGACATAGTATATGCAAAAATCCAATTTCATTGAGTAATGCAAAAAAGTATAAAGTACATCACTACTTAAAAAAGAAGAAGAAGAAAAAGTGCAGTTCACTCAATAAAAATCCGAACTCGGAGGCTTGAAGTACAATCTATAAAACAGGGGGGGTCCAAGAATAGAGGTAGTTTAGTCATTAGTGTCTCCCACACACTCCTCCAACTCGTCCTCGCCATCCTCCATGTCATCCAAAGTATCCGGCTCAGCATCCGTGCAGGTGCTCACGTCATTTGGGATTGATTTGGTCGAGACATGCCCAAAGTTGAAGTTCAAATGATGTTGTTAGAGATAGTGGTGGCACAGGTGAAACCCCCTCCTGAGATAAGGCATAGAAGCCTCCGTCTTTACGCGCTCAAACTCGAGCGACCTCTGGAACTCCTCGGCACCAAGCTACTTCGCCCACTAGATGTCCTCGGCGTACTTATTCTACCTCTCTTCGCCTCCTCCAATTGGCGAGTCAGGCTGGATGACACATCGAGGAACTATCGGCTATCTTCTCAGGCTTCCAACCAAGCACTTTTCTACTGCGACCGGAGGAAGTCAATCTCAGTCGTCATCTATGTGTTGTCGCGCTCCATAGTGATAGAACGGTCATATAAAGCGTGGGTCATACAACTCGTCTACCAAAAAGAAAGAGTTTGCGAGGTGAACACACACGAAGACCAAGTGTTGAAGGATCAGTACTCATCAACAGTGCATCCCGGAATATCAAGCTACCGAGGTTGGCCACAATCCGTTGAATGAAGTCCCTCCTGTCCTTCAGTGCTCACCTTGAAGGCGATGCAAGGGTCTCAGATTCTATCTGTGGCGGTGACATCCCAATTCGGGAGGTAGACCTAGCCACACAAACTGGACCCCTCTAGGGCGACGTCAGGGGTGGAGCAAACTGATTAAGCATGCTCGCGAAGTCGATGAAGGTCGGACCGATGTGATCGTCGTCAATGTTCACCACATTGGGCTCCCTAGACAGTGGCCTCTCCACGACTTCTTGCTCTTTCTCCGAAGCATGGGTAAATTGCTAAATTAAATGATAAAATAAGGGTAGATTGCTAAAACCTCCCGTAAAGTTTCTGGTTGTTGCTGAAACCCCCTTGTAGTTTGGTAATTGCAATCACCTCCCCTGAACTATTTGATTTACTTTTAGAATTTGCCCTTCATATCAATCACTCAAAGGTGAAGTTGCAACTTTAAATTCTCTTTTTTTTTTTTTTTGTTGTTCATAAAGAGTGTATTGTTTTTTCCATATAAACCAGTCTCAATAGTAATTGCATGGGTATTTTAGATATTTTTGTGGCTCTTGTTAGAGGATTCTAATAGAGGGAGTCTACTTTTAACTGTATTAGAAAGTTCAGCAGAGATGATTGCAATTACCAAACTTCAGGGGAGATTTTAACAATTTACCCTAAAACATGTCTTTAATATAAGTTATATAAAATTTACAAAAAATTAAACATATCTTTAATATTATATATTCTTCACATTAAACAAAAATATATTTCAAAAGTGAAAATTAATGTTATTAAATACAAAACTGGCTAACAATGTCCAAAGAAAAGAAAAAAAAAATTAATGCATGTCTTATTCATGGCCCATTGTCCCCATCGAATATGTCAGCTGTTCAATTTGATTGTTGACCAAGTTAATGGGCTTTTTTTATTTTTTTCCCCAATCAAGTGGTCAGTGGTTTTGGTTGAAACATACACAGAAATTTATCTGAGGGCAAGTTAATCAATCTTACCATTTGGTTCAACCGCAAATTGAAAACATCGCTACAAATCATAACAAGATTTGAAGCCAAATCTACAGGTATTGGCATACATGCATTCTACTTCATATGATGTGAAATAAGCAATGCTTCACATGCTAGTATTTTCTTTATTATTATCATCATAGGCACTTGAAATTGTCATATGCAATGCATGTGCATTTTTAATAATAAATATGATACTTTAAGAAAAATGCATGGTAGTGGAAGCTGAATGGTTTGATTAGTGTCTTGTGTCAAACTAAATTCAAATAATTTTGTTTGACTTGACTGATCATAGACTAAGAATCAGACTCTCAATAAGTCAATAAAGCAACAAATAAGTGCCCTACACGTGTCATTCACAGTTAATTCTGAAAGCCAAAACGAGAATGAAAGTTTTTTTTTTTTTTTTTTTCTTTCATTGGAGAGCACATCAATTGGTGGGTGAGTTCTTGATAGAGAGCTGAGAACGCCAATGGAGGTTTTGTCACCATTTTTAATGTTTCACAAATCAAATGACCAGCAAGTTCGACATTCTTACAACAAAGATCTCTTGAGATCAGAGACAGTGGAGAGACACATAAGAGAGTGTCCTTTGGTAATGGACTAGAGGCACATATGCAAAAGATGTGCTACAGTACTATAATGAGAGTGTTAAGAGAGAAAGTGGCCGACAATAAGAGGAAATTAGGCCATTTAAGTGGTTAAGAAATGCAAGCAATCTATAGATGGAACAAGGAAACAAGGAACAACCCTTGGATACAAGACCAAGGACTGATTTTTACATGTGTTTCTGAGAGAGAGATGTTCGAGCCACAGGAAAAAAATGATGGTAATGCAAGAGTCAAGACACAGCACTCAGGATCAGAGTGAAATGAGGAAAGAAAAAAAATAATGATATTTGAATTTCGAAGTATAAATGGGTGAAAGGTATATTGACCCGGATCATATATGGAGAGTGAGAGGTTTGTGACTCGGTCACTCCAGAATGAAGTCAATTTTTAGAACATTTAGATACATGAGTTGGTACGTTTAGAAGGGAATCAGAAAACGTTGCAAAAGAAAATAAAAAACCCAGCTCGAACGACTTTTGACTTGTTTTTTTTGGAAAACACAGAATTCTATTATCTCGCCGTCTGTGGGAATCGAACCCACGACCACATGGTTAAAAGCCATGCGCTCTACCGGCTGAGCTAAGACGGCGTAACGATAAATGATCACTCCAAACTATAATAGCAAGACGCGATTCATGATCGGTTACCATCCTCATTCATCCATTCACCATTGGATGACGTTTTAACATCTTGAACGTTCTATCGTAAAAGTTAAAATGAATTTAGATTGATTGAAAGGTTCTAAGTTATTTAATTGATGAGGCATGGTTTTCAAAACCAAATTGGATCAGACGATCACTCCAAAAAAATTAGGAATCGCTCACTTGATCGGTTCCGTTTTACCCTAGATTTTTGGCAAAAAATCATTGATTTGCTCAGCAAACCGTTGACCTGGGCATTTGAATCGTTCAACGGTTTTTGACCATTTTTTATTTTTTTGTTAGAACGGGTCGTCTGTTCAGTTCAAACCGTCCAACGGTTTTTTTTTCATTCTAATAATAATAATAATAATAATAATAATAATAATAATAATAATAATAATAATAATAATAATAATAATAATAATAATAATAATAATAATGATCATGATGATGATGATGATCATGATGATTGATGTAGGCACATTTGGCTGGCCTGTACGGGGCTGACATGTGTCGAATCAGAGTGCGCCAGCCTGAGCGTACCATGGGGACACTCAGGGTTACTAGGCACAGACCGGACGAACCCAATCCCAGGGTGCCACGTGGCCCTAGCAGAACATCTCACCAGGCCCTTGTACGACTCGCATCTGGGCCATTCGAGCCCAACTACTCCCAAGCAACTCCTGATATAAATGCAAGGCACCACCCACAAGGTAAAGGATTTGAAACTTGAGCAATCTCTCTAAGCATTACTTCTCTCTCTAGAGAACCTAAGTGCTATTTAAGACCTCATCTAGATCCTTTGATTCCAGACCTCTAGTTCACCTTATGTGTGTACTAACTTGACCATCAGAGTCTTTGCCTCAGGTACTCACCCGAGGCCTCTGACACTTCATCCCTTACAGGACCTGTACCGAGGCCTCCTTTAGACCTCTCGCACATCACATTCCACATTAACCTTCAGCTTCTACAATATCCGAAGAGACCTTCCACCTCGGATGTAGTCCTTAGCCACGTCCTCCCCTCTTTAGACCTTCGAAGCCCTTGGCCATTTCCATCGAAGCTCGGAAGCAAAATTACTTTGTTGTCCTCGCCCGATCCGAGCATCAACAATTGGCGCTGTCTGTGGGAAATGTTGCTAAGACGATCCCCTAAAGCATTAAGAACTAAAACCTCCCTAGCTTCAAACACTATGGTACGAAGAACCAGGAATCCTCAGAACCTGGTTACGAACGAGCAGTTTCAAGCGGTCCTCGATTGTCTGGAATACTTAACACAATGCATGGAGCAAGCATGCCCCCAGGGAGGAGGTCCCTCCCAAGGTGACAGCCCTGCCGGGGTGTCTCAACACCAGGGCCAGCGTGAGCAGGCCAAACTACCAACCCTCGATCGAGCCCTTTCAGTCGGGCAGCAGCCGACCCCTCAGCCCACCTCGGAGGAACGAAAGGCCTCCCAGTCGAAGGGAGGAAGAACCAGCGGCGTCCAAAGACAACCGCCACCCCTCTGAGCAGCACCACTGTCGTAGGAGGGACAACACTCGGGACGAAGGAGGACGCTTCGGCCGTCACAACGCCCACTCTAGGGTCGAGGGCTAGTGCCATGCCTCTCCCCCTCCAATTTGCGACCTCTGTGACGTCCTAAATGACCACCACGCCACACGAGAGATGTGCGATCCCTCTTCGGAGCACTCCAGAGTCTGAGCCAACCCCCACCATGCTCGCGAAGACAAGCGAGGGGTGCAGGCTTCCGCTGACCCTCGAATCGCGGAGCTGCAAGCCGAGCTCGAAGCCATCAGGGACGAGCTCCGACAAGTTCGCGAAAGCCGAGCTGACGCCTCGACTAACCAAAGCAATTAGACGGGGAGGATGAGCGCCTTCACCCCGGACATCATTTCAGAGCCTCTTCCCCAGCACTTCAAGGCTCACACGTTGGAGACGTACGATGGGAGCTACGACCCCAACAACCACTTGGAAGGTTTCAAAGCGCTCATGATACTCTATGGGTAATCTGATGCCTTGACGTGCCGAACCTTCCAGGCCACCTTTAGGGGGGCAGCTTGCCATTGGTTCTCCAGCCTCCCACCTCGGTCAATCGGTTCATGGAAGCAATTTACTAGCCTATTCCTTGCTCGCTTCATCAGTAGCAGACGATGCCAGAAAATGTAGTCTCACTGATGTCAATTAAACAGAAACAGGGCGAGAGTCTACGGTCTTACATCGACCGCTTCAAGAAGGAAGAGCTCGATGTCCGAGTCCTCGACCCCATGGTCTCCATGCACGCCACCATCAACGGACTTCTCTTCGATTCAGCCCTCAAGTGCTTGGTGGCCAAGATCCTGCCGAAAACAAAGCTAGAGTTCCTAAAAAAGGCCTAGAAGTACCTCACGGCCGAAGAGGCATCGGCCGGGGACAATCAAGAGAGGGCAATCGAGCGCCATAACGGGCCCTCAGAGAAGAAGAGGAAAGGCAAGGGCCACCACCATCCCAACAACCATAGCGGCAAGGATAATAAGAAGCCACCGGCCTCGGCCCTGGCTTACAATGAATACACATGACTTAACTCCACTCGTACCTAGATATTGATGCAAATCGGGGAGGAGAAGTATGTAAAGTGGCTTGAGAACATGAAGAGGAACCCCAAGAGGGAAATCCCAAAAGATACTGCAAGTACCACCGGGGCATCGCTCATGATACAGAGGACTACTAGGATTTCAAGAATGAGATAGTCCCTCATTCGCCGCGGGCCCCTTAACGTCCTCCCAGCAGCAACAACACCAGCAAGTGGAAGGCGTCATCGACATCATCACCGGGGGCATGGCCTCGGGTGGAGCCTCAGCCTTGGCCCGTAAGGCCAACGCCAAGTAGTTGAACATCAACGGGCCAGCCCCAAAGAAGTAGAAATACTCAGACTCTTCGAAGAGACCGAGTTGTCCAAAGGCCCTCGTCTTCACCAACGAGGACCTGAAGGGGGTTATAGTCCCCCATGAAGACACCCTCATGGTCGTAGCAGTCGCCGCCAACGACATGTGAAGAAGATCCTAGTGGAAAGTGGTTCCTTGGCCGACATTGTCTTCTACAACACCTTCGAAAGGATGAAGCTTCCGCTCGAGCGTCTCCAGCCAGTTGACTTTCCCCTCGTTGGCTTCTCTGGTAGTGTCATTAGACCAGAGGGAAAGATCACACTGCCCATCACGGTAGGGACCGAATCGGACTAGGTGACTTGGATGCATGAGTTCCTGGTAGTGAATGTTGGCTCCCCCTACAATGCAATAATGGACAGGCCAACCCTTCACTCGTTGGGGGCAGCCATGTCTTCCTACCACCTAGCCCTCAAATTCCCCACCGAGCACGGCGTCCGAGTTATGTGGCAGTGCTAAAGGGCAAGAATAAGGAGGCCCTAACACTGGAGGGCCTCAACCTCAGAGAGGAGCCAACGAGCTAAGGCCAATCGGCCGAGGACCTCGTCTCGGTTCCCCTGGACGAGCCAAACCCTAAGAAGATAGTCTGTGTCGGGTCCAACCTTCCCCTTGAATGCCCATTCGAACTGGTAAGTTTCCTCAAAACTAGTGTCAACGTCTTTGCTTGGTCCACCGCTGATATGCTTGGAATTGACCCCTTGGTCATTACTCACAAGCGGAGCGTGAACCCGATCTCTAGGCCAGTTCGGCAAAAGAAGAGGAACTTTGCGCCAGAGCGATAGAAGGTCATAAGAGAGGAAGTTGATAAGCTACTCGACGTCGGTTTCATCCGAGAGGTACACTACCCTAACTGGTTGTCAAATGTGGTTTTGGTGAAGAAAGCTAACGAGAAATGGTGGATCTGTATTGACCTCATAAACCTTAACCGAGCCTACCCGTTGGACAGTTTTTCTTTACAGAGGATAGACCACCTCGTCGACGCCACTACAAGGTACAAGCTACTCAGCTTCATGAATGTCTTCTCCGGATACAACAAAATAAAGATGCACCCCCGAGGATGAGGAGAAGACCTCGTTCATCACCGAGCACGGCACATACTGCGACAAAGTGATGCTGTTCAGCCTTAAGAATATAGGGGCCACCTATCAACGCCTTGTCAACAAGTTGTTTAAGAATTAAATGGGGAGAAATGTCGAAGCATATGTGGATGAAATGGTAGTGAAGAGCCTAAAAGCCGAAGCACACACCTTAGACCTGGCCAAGACCTTTGATAGTCTACGCAAGTTCAACATGAAACTTAACCCAAGAAAGTGTGCCTCCGATGTCACATCGGACAAGTTCTTGGGCTTTGTCATCACCCAAAGAGGCATTGAAGCCAACTCGGACAAGATACAGGCCATACTAGACATGGCACCCCCTCGGTCAGTGAAGGAGACTCAGAAGCTCACAGGGAGAATAGCTGCTCTCAACCGTTTCATGTCGAAGTCAGCCGACCGTTGCCTTCGCTTCTTCTGCGCCATCAAGAAGCTAAAAGATTTCCAATGGACGGAGGAATGCCAACGCACCTTCGATGAGCTATACCTATACCTCGCCTCACCTCCCCTCCTTGCTCGACCGGCATCAGGTGAAACCCTGTATTTATACTTATTAGGAGGGGATGATGCCATAAACTTGGTCTTGGTAAAAGATGATGGTGTTCAGAGACCTATAGACTATGTTAGCAAAGTCCTCTGCGACGCTGAGATCAGGTACCTCAAAGTGGAGAAGTTAGCTTCACCCTCGTTATCTCGACCAAAAAGCTCAGGCCGTATTTTCAAGCTCATACCGTCGTGGTTCTGACAAACCAGCCCCTTAAAGTTGTCCCCGCCAAGCTTGAGACCTCGGGACACCTAATCAAGTGGGTAATCGAGCTATCCGAGTTCGACATCCAGTACCAGTTGAGGCCCGCAATTAAAGGAGGTGAAACCTTGCATTTATACTTATCAGGAGGGGATGATGCTATCAACTTGGTCTTGGTAAAAGATGATGGTGTCCAAAGACCTATATACTATGTTAGCAAAGTCCTCTGTGACATTGAGATCAGGTACCCCGAAGTGGAGAAGTTAGCTTCACCCTCGTTATCTCGACTAGAAACCTCAGGCCATATTTTCAAGCTCATACCGTCGTGGTTCTGACAAACCAGCCCCTTAAGGTTGTCCTCGCCAAGCTTGAGACCTCGGGACACCTAATCAAGTGGGTAATCGAGCTATCTGAGTTCGACATCTAGTACCAGCTGAGGCCCACAATTAAAGTGCAAGTCTTGCCTGATTTTGTAGCAGAGTGCACCTTCAATAAACCCCTCGGCGACCGCTCAAAGATGAACCAAAAGTGGCACGCCTGGTTGAGGAAGCCCATCCTGCATGGAGACTCTTTGTTGAAGGTTCATCCAACGCCAAAGGAAGCAGAGCGGGCCTCATCCTCCTCACAACGAACAGTGTCGTCATAAAACACGCACTGAGATTCGACTTCCCAGCATCCAACAATGAAGCCGAGTGTGAAGCCTTCCTCGCGGGGTTATAACTTGCTAGGGACCTTGACTCCAAGCATATCGAAGTCTTCAGTGATTCGCAGCTGGTGGTGAATCAAGTCAGTGGTGAGTACGAGGCCAGAGAACAAAGCATGGCCAAGTACCTCGCCAAAGTTCAAGAGCTAACCCGCCACTTCCAACGCTTCTCCCTACAACAAGTCTCGTGAGCCGAGAACGCAAGAGTCGATGCCCTCTCTAAGCTGGCAAGTACCTCGAACGCAACCCTCAGCCGCACTGTCCACGTGGAGAAGTTACCTCGGCCCTCTATAGAAGAAGCCCAAGTACTTCCACTAGAAGTCAAATCGTCTTGAATGGACCCCATCACCAACTTCCTACTAATAGGACAACTACCCGATGACAGGAACAAAGTTAGACGAT
The DNA here is from genome assembly GCF_055504915.1 of Nelumbo nucifera. Lineage (NCBI taxonomy): Eukaryota > Viridiplantae > Streptophyta > Magnoliopsida > Proteales > Nelumbonaceae > Nelumbo > Nelumbo nucifera. The sequence continues at coordinate 37,376,108 of NC_142650.1, forward strand.
TCCGACGTTAGGCAGCACACTACACCTTGCTGGAGGGAAAGTTGTATAGAAGATCCTTCACCTTGCCTTACCTCTGATGCCTCCATCGGGAGGAGGGTGAATACGTGCTCCGAGAAATTCACGAAGGCATCTATGGTAACCACCTCGGCGGACAAGCCCTAACCCAAAAAACACTAAGGCAGGGGTACTTTTGGCAAACTCTTCACAAGGATGCAACCAAACTGGTATGAAGGTGTGATCAATGTCAGAGACAAGCTAACCTCTGCCATCAACCAGCCACAACCCTCTTTGCTCTCAATAGTCCCTGGCCCTTCGCCAAATGGGGAATGGACCTCCTCGGCCCCTTCCCTCAAGCAACAGGGGGCAGAAAATACCTCGTCGTCACTATGGACTAATTCAATAAGTGGGTAGAGGCCGAGCCCCTAGCCACCATCACAGCTCGAGCAATACAAAACTTCTTTTGGAAAAACATTAGTTGTCGCTTTGGCCTCCCACACATGCTAGTCACCGACAACAAAAAGCAATTCAACAATGCTAATTTCCGAGAATGGTGCGCCTCCCTCGGCATCAGACAATAGTACACCTCGGTGGGCTACCCCCATACGAATGACCTAGCTGAGGTCACAAACAAAACCATCCTGGACAGATTGAAGACCAGGTTGGACCGAGCCAAAGGCTTGTGGGCTGACGAACTACACAATGTTCTCTGCGTGTACCGAACCACACCTCGGACGACCACGGGAGAGACCCCGTTCAGCCTAACCTATGGTATAGAAGCAATAATTCCAGCAGAGATTGGCCAGCCAACACTTTGGATCGAAGTGTACAATGAGGCCAAGAACAACGAAGCACTTAGAGCAAACTTAGACCTGTTGGAAGAGGCCTGAGAGCAAGCACAAATTAGGGTGGCCGTCTACCAGCAACGAGTGGCCCACTACTATAACTCCAAGGTGAAAGAAAGACATTACCAAGAGGGAGACCCCGTCCTCAGGAAGGTCATGGTCCCCAAACCTGGAGTAGGGAAGCTGGGCCCCAACTGGGATGGCCCCTACAGGATCAAGCAAGTCATTGGCCCCAGCACCTTTCGCCTGGAGCATTTAGATGGAAGACTCGTCCCTCGGATGTGAAACTTGGAGAACCTTCGGATGTACTACAGATGAGTGTATTTGATGAAGTAATGATTGAATGAAGCAAAGTTCCACTTTGGCTCAAAGATTAGCGCGTGTTCTCACTAAGTCTCTAAGACCCCTTGGCTTTGTGACTAGCCAAGGCGCATAGCCTCTCTCGAGGACCATGCGCTCGTGCCAGACCGTCGCCAGGGCATATTACTAATAGCAAACACCCTAACACCTCACCAAATTAGCCTAGGATGGCCGAGGCCTCGCACACCTCA